>NC_090931.1:1238019643-1238687806 GCF_040938575.1 Ambystoma mexicanum | reverse complement strand
TCCAGGGTGGTGGTGATAGGGAGGTGAAGATTAGCTAGGGCAGAGTCAGTGTTGGGAGTCTGTGGCAGGAGTGGGAGGGGGAATGAAAGTGGCGGCAAAAGCAGCATCTGACACTCACTTCATCAGTCGAATGACAGGGGAGGAGACTTGTATTGCAGGCATAGGCTCATCTGGGGAACTGAGAGATCCAGGTGAGAGGACCGTCGAGCATGGTCAGACCAGGAGAGAGGTGTAGCGAGAGAGTTTGAGATGGGGATGTTTGCTGAGATGATGGCATCCAAGGTGTCTGGCGGAGTGCATCAGACCAGAGGGATTAATGGTGAGGGAAAGAAAGTCTGAGGCTGCGGTAGAGTCGAGTGGCAGAATCTGGAGAGTTGAGGTGAATATTGAAGTCTCTGAGGCAGAGAAGCTTGGAGGTGGAGGCAGGAAGAGAAGAGAAGAGGTGAGGTCAGACCACTCCGAGAGGAAGAGGGAGACCGGACTGGGGTCCTGTTGATGGTGGCGAGAGTCAACAAGAGCTTTGGAGTGACACCAAGTTTGCAGACGAGGCATTCGAAGGAAGAGTATGTCTGAATGGGAATGATAGTAACTGCGACCCATTCCGGAAAGATCAAGGCCTCTCTGCCTCCAGGCCGGTTAGGCCTGGGCTTGGAGAGGATCTTGTAGCCCTGAGGGAGGAGTGTGTCAAAAGCAGCGACAGAGCTGGCAGTGAATCATGTCTCAGTGAGAGTGAGAATGTCAAAGTCAAAATCTACAAGAAGGACACCGATTTCAGAGGAGTATTTAACAGCAGAGCAAGAGTTGAGGGTAGCTAGGTGAAGCTGGTTGCCACCTTTTGAAGGACTTCCGAGGAGGAGTACAGGGATGTAGTATGCCCGTCAGTGGTGAAGGGGCAAAAGGGTTGACGGATGGAAGAGTGGCAGGAGAAGGGAGGAAGTTGATGAGAGACAGACGCCCATCAAGGAGGAGGAGATTGAGCTCAGAGCCCTGGACCATGACAGTGAAATTCAGATAGACATTAATGATTCATCTAGAGGATGAGAAGCCTGCCAAGAGTAATACCCATCTGGTGCCACCATTAATGGGCAACGAAGAGAAAGGGGCGAGGATGGATACCATTTGGGGAGTCCATAGGTCCGGAGAGCGAATGACAAAGAGGATGTCTGTGACAGTCTGCTTGGAAGAAGCATTGATGTAGGTGTCAGCGATGGGCAGGCCTCGATTGGAGACCAGGAGATATCTTTTGAACTTTTTCCTTTCAGGTTTCGAGAGAGAGGTAGGATAGGTGATAGAGTAGCAGTTATAGTAAACAGGAGGGGGGGGAGAGAGAGGAGGAGGAGAGAGGAGAGAGAGGAGAGAGAGGAGGAGAGGAAGAGAGAGAGAGAGAGAGAGAGAGAAAGAGAGAATGAGAAAGAGAGAGAGAGATATGGATATGCACGTAGAAACTGCATAATGCACAACAAACTCACCAGATGGCCAAGAGCAAGACAGTTGCATACAAGTCAGGGGCATGAGACGTCGCAGGACGCCAAAAACAGTGGGTAGCTTCTTTCAAGCAAATTGTAGGGTGGAATTGCCCCTTCCCAGAGGTTTTCAGCAGCCCCCTGCGCCAATGAGTCCAGCCACTCAAACTGGGGTGTAGCACAAAGGCAGGACAATTATAGGGGGGGCGGGGAGGGGTGGCAAGCATCTCTTAACTGTGTGAGATGTAGCCAGGGATCCGGTCCTCAAAAAGTCTGCACGCCACCCCCAATCACGAGCCAGTTGTGAATTTGTCTTCAGTGTTATGACCAACAAACTGTCCTGAGTTAAATCAGCCACTTGATGTAACGATCAATAGATATGAAGGGGCCCTGAGGGACCCTCGGATTTGGAAACAAGGCACAATCACCAGACACGAGGTTGTATTCCCAAAATCTAGGGTTTATTGCAAAACAAATAGTCCCAGTTGGTCAAATGGTCCCACGCCCCGTGACATGTGTCTAACAGACCTCGGGGGACGCAAGAGAGCGAAAATTGTACATCAGTTACATATATACAAAATTAGCATCTTATAATCAGTAATGACACATTCGATGCCGCCCTTAATTCATTCCCTTTGAATTGGAGGCGATGATTGACCATGGTGACGAATATGACACCTTAAACCACCATATTTAGTAACAGTTTGCAATCTCGAATTTACAGTCACGATTCTTTATTTGAAGGAACACAGCGCTTCTGTTTTCATGGGCAAGCTGCGCGTAGGGGACTGGCACTTTCCAGGCCTCACTATCTCCTGGTTTCAATTCACGCTCTAGAGGTCAGCTTGCTCCCTGGGGCCTCACAGTGCTCAGAAAGGGGTGCCGTAAGAAGAGCATAAATCAAACCTTTTAATATTAGTTTTGTACATAGCTATTCTTTTAAGGAGACTCGCTGGCATCCGTGTACTGATTAAAATGCCTTGCTCCTTGCCTTCAAGGATATGTGAGGGAGGGAACCGGGTATTTCTGTCTGGCTCTCCAGTGTAATGTTTCAACATGTCTTTAGTAACCTTGGACCATTGAAGCGAAATAATATCTACAGCAAAGCAGTTTTACATGAGGCTAAGTGGCAACGTTAGAGAGAGCAGAGAGAGAAAACAAAATGGTGATTCTGGTCATCTTAAAATGGCTGCACTCTAGTTGAGCTAATAGCTACGTAATGACTAATGAGCATATATTCTTAACACTTTAAATGAGGCGGTTGGTCTTCGGACAACCAATTATCATGCATTACCTTCCGTTCAAGGGGTGTCTAGTTTTTCTAGACTGAAAAACCCTCCTCTTGGCCGTATGCCAAACGCCTCATCCATGCATTGCATCTTCTTCCGACCAAGTGTTTAGATCAGACTCTGAATCTGATTCGAACTCTGACTCACATTCACTCATTGTCTCCTCCTTATTAGTATCAATATCGATTGCCATGAATTCTTTAATGGTTTCGGATTCATTACTATTGTGAGTGTTTGGTCTAATAATGTTTTTTCGTTCTCCCATTTGTACACCTCCCTCACTATTTTCAGTGCATACTATGGGGAGACAATGTATGCAACAACAACATGTCACGAATATTCCCAGAACTGCTACTAAGATTGCAAATAGCTTCCATCCCCAGGACCGCAACACTTCCCAGAACCAGGATCTTATGTTCAATTCCCAGCCTCCTTCAGGGGGGTGAAGATCAGAGCTTAATACATGCAATTTTCTTATCGCTTCGAAAATCATGGGGGAGGAGTCACTTACAAATACGCAACACGCTGATCCAACAATTTTGCAAACACCACCGCGATCAACTAAGATTATATCAAGGGCCATTCTATTTTGTAGTGACATCAATCTAATTCCTTTTTCCTCAAGAGTCATGTTATATAATATGTCGGTTGTTCCATTTATTGTTTCTTCTAATATTCTGGACAGTCGTCTTATATTATAAGAGTTTATTGCTTGGCCCCAAAATGGTATAAATGATTTTGCTATATCTTCTACAATCAACCCGTCCTCAATATTCCAGCGAGGTCGTGACCTGGTCAATTTGGCTAAATCTGCTGTTTTTGAAAGAAACACCCCAGGAAATAGAAAACCTAAATAACAAGTACCTCCCCAATTTCTAGGTAACCAAGGATATTCTTTTTCCCCACATATAAAGTACACAGGATCTCCCACATATATTGGTTCCACTTCTTTATCGAAGAATGCTATATTTTTGCACCGAGTGAATGTCCCCACCTGAAAAGAGCCCTTTTTCTGTAAACAAAAAGTGACCGAACGTGGATTATAATTTACTGTATCGGAAGGGGGCTTTGCATCCTTGTTTCCTTCTGGGTTCATATGAAACGTGATCACAGATGATTTATAAGGCACAGACAATCTATCCTGTGGCATTATTGCTGGTGTAATCGTTTTTTATGGAATATGGAGCAACCCACCGGTTTCATAAGCACTTCCTTGAATTCATTCATGTTTGTTTTGTCAAGTTGACCAGTTTCACTTTCGTTCCATTTCCCATAATATAAGGCACTCAGAGAGGCATAACATGCAGAAGTCAATGGCAGGGGGGCTGTACATACCATGCTATTCCCTTACCACCATGCTGGGGCAAGTGGGCACAAACCCAACAGTTGTTTTTTCTTAGTATTGAGTGTGTCATGTTCATTATCAATAGTAATGTGTTGTTCCCATACCCTTCCCTATGTCTCTCTTCCATTGGGGACAAGGTATAGGAAATCAAATGAACTGGGCTTTCCGTCGTGGAAATGTTCACAATAGGCAAGAGTACCTCTAGAGGGTACATTTCCTCCAGGTACCATAATACTGATACGGTCAATATTGGGGCTAGTATACTCATTATACACATTATTATTGTTAGACCCAGCATACAATTCTTTCGACTATGTCCTTTTTTCACCTTTCTATGTACTGCGTTTAACTCATTATCAGCATTGGTGCAGAAGGGGACGTTTGCTAGTTCCGGCATCTTCTCTCGTCCTTCTTCTTCCGGCGTGCTCGTCGTGGATATCTCCTGTCGATGCGCTTCTTGGAATGTTAGAGAGTTCGATAAATGTCTACAGTCTTTCCATGCCAATTCTTATCAGCCTGGATTGCTTAGTCGCTTGGCAAGATCTCCGTGCATTCGCACATTGCTCTAGAGTTTCAGAGCAGTTGCCTTTGTACCATGTGCACCTCTTGTCCGCTCGGGTTCCGGACACATGGATTTAGCACCGAGGAGTTGCGTTTGTTGAGCTGTCTGGCTTGCACAACCCTCATGCCACTCTGCTCTATGCCTCCGGTTCCTACTTCATCCGAGAATAGGAAACAGAGGCGATAAAAGCACAAAAAGATGAAGATGCGATCACTCCTTCTTTAAACCGATTTGCTCCCGGTATCGTGTGATCGACAAATAGTGCGGGTGTACTTCCGGTCTCAAGCTTGGAGTCAGCCTGGGGCACAATGGCAGATGATGATGGGTGCCCAGGCGATGATGCAGGCTGTGGCGCAACGGAAGATGGTGGGCACCACAGAGGTATGCGGTTGATGTCGGCCAGCAGTGATGCAGAATCTACTGGACAACGTTGGGACACTCTTTGCCCTTCCTCCTTTATGGCAATCTCATCAGGCTTTGTTTCAGGATCAGGCAGTTTCTGTGGCAAAGAACTGGCAATTGTATTTTTCGTTTCTGGAACCGCTGTCTCTTTCTGGTCGTTCTCCCGATCAGTCAAAGTGTCAAGTGGTGGTGGGACTTTCTTGCCATGCGTGGCATGTATCCACGCCTTTCGTCCATCCACCCATATTGCCGTCTGCGTATTCGGGAGGATCTGGTAGGACCCACGCCACCTGGGTGCTAACAATGTTTTCCGTTCAAAGTTTTTCACTAGCACCCAGTTTCCTGGCTCCAATGCATGTCCTGGCCCAGTGTCTCTGATATGCAGCGTCTCCTGCACCTGCTGATGAATCAAACACAGTTTTTGCATTAACAGCTCACAATAAATGCTGAGTACAGGATATTCGACTTCCCTCAGCCTCTTCCGCTGAGGTGCACACCAAACATTCGCTGGTCTCCCCATGATAATTTTGTACGGGGAGAGCCCAGTTCTCGCCTGTACAGATGTTTGCATACACAGTCATGCTATTGGCAATGCATCTACCCAATTTAGCTTGCTTCCTGCACAGATCTTGCTAATCTTGGACTTCAAGATTCCGTTGTGGCGTTCAATAAGACCGGCCGACATCTGATGTCTCGAACAATGGAATCGCTCATCAATCTGTAAACCTGCGCAAATTTGCAGTATTACTACACCTACAAAATGCGGACCATTGTCCGACCACATGACATGGGGCAGACCAAAGCGAGAGAAATACTCATTCAGCATTACTTTCGCCGTGCTCATGGCAGTGCAGTCTTTCAATGGATACGCTTCCACCCACTTGCTGAAAGCACATATGACCACCAGAACATACTTCAAGTTTTGGCATCTCTCCATTTCTATGAAATCAAAATGGATCACCTCAAACGGCATAGAGGGAGGGCCAAAATTGCCTGTTGGAGTCACCTTTCCCTTCCCCGCATTGTGTTGTGGACACGTGATACAATTCTGTACCAACCTCTCGCCATTCTTTTTTATGAGTGGATTTTCCCAGACTGTGGCTAGATGTTGAATTATTTTCTTTGCACAAATATGGGTGGGACTGTGAGCCATTGTAACCATTGCATTTAAATAGGCATTTGGCAACATCCAGTTCCCGCTCTTCTTGTCCACCCAACAACCCTCCAGATTCAATTCTGCAGAGCCCTCAGCCCACCCTTGTATTTCATCTGCAGTGGCTTCCGCCTGCATCTCTTTGACAGTGACAATTCCATTCTCTATCGTACAGGGTACTTCCTCCGATTGTACTGTTAACATTTTCGTGTTCAAATCAGTGGCAGTTTGTTTCGCAATTCTGTCTGCAAATGCGTTTCCCTCTCCCACCTTGCATGTCACCTTTTTATGTGCTTCACACTTTACTATCGCCAAGTGCTTTGGACACGTAAGTGCAGACAGCAATCGTACAATCAAAGGACCATGTTGGATTCTAGTCTCATGTGATGTTAGAAAACCTCTCTCGGCCCACAGTCAGCCAAAATTATGAACCACGCCAAAGGCGTATTGGCTGTCAGTGTATATGTTCACGCTTAGATTTTCAGAAATCTCACAGGCTCTCGTTAAGGCAAGTATTTCCGCAGCTTGGGCGGAGTTGTAGGGAATTCTTTTACTCTCTACAATGCTTTTTAACGTGGTGATGGCATATGCGGCAGTTGATGTGTCGTCAGGTAATTTAAAGTCGGAACCGTCACAAAACAGTTCTCCATCTGGTTCTTTTAGTGGAGTATCACTTAAATCAATTCTCCCTTTTGTTTCTTCCTCAGTAACCATTAAACAATCATGGGGGGTGATTCATTTCCACCAATGTCTTCCTCGGGCATTGGCATCAATTTTGCTGGATTCAAAGCGCTACACCTCATAATTTGAATGTGGGGTGCGAACAACACTATTTCATATCTAGTTAATCCAGCAGAGGTGAGGTGTTGCGTCTGCGTTCTATTGAGTAGAACGTCTATGGCATGTGGAACTATCAAAATTAAAGTGTGCCCCAACACCATCCCTTCTGTTTGTTTCACTGACTCAGCAGCCGCTGCAACAGCTCGCAAACATCGTGGTAGTGCGCGCGCTACACGGTCCAGCGCAGAAGAAAAATAACCGCACGGCCTATTTCTTCCACCTTGTTCCTGCGTTAAAACAGATAACGCGCAGCCTTCATTCTCATGCACAAACAATCTAAAAACGTTTTTATAATTTGGCGTGCCCAAAACTGGAGCAGAACACAGTCCAGTTTTAAGCAAATCAAATGCTTTCTGACATTCTTCATTCCACTGGAACGGCATCACTACATCCTTCTTTGTCAACTCCACCATTGGCTTCACAATTAATGCAAAATTCATGATCCACTGACGACAATAAGAATCCATGCCAATTATAGCTCTAACTCCTTTCTGTGTCTTTGGAATAGGCATACCAGAAATGCTCTCTATTCTCTCCGGCGTTATTCTTCTCCCTTCTTTTGAGAGTAGGTAACCCAAATAAGCTACCTCCTTCTGACAATACTGAAATTTCTTTAAGCTCGCTTTATGGCCATACGCAGCTAGATGATGAGTCAATAACAAGACAGTACTTTTTTTACAAATCTCTTCCGTGTCAGCAGCAATTAATAGGTTGTCAATGTACTGGAGCAATACACAACCCGTCGGAAGTTCTAACATGTCTAGCTGTTCTTTTAATGCTCTACTGTATATACTCGATCTTTCAGTGTAGCCTTGTGGAATGCGTGTGAATGATCGCCCTCCTAACATGAAGGCGAACACATATCTGCTTTCCTTGGGTACTGGAATGCTGAAGAAAGCATTCTTCAAATCAATAACACTAAAGTATTCTGCTCAAGCAGGAATCATTGTCAAAATTGTGGTAACATCAGGAACTAACGGGAATCGGGGATCTACAACTTTGTTTAATGCACGCAAATCAATTATGAAACGGTACGGTACCTCATTACCCCCTTTCATATACACTGGAAGAATGGGGCTGTTGCATGTGCTGCCTATAATCTCTTCAATCACTCCCAATTTCACCAAATCAGAAACAATAAGTTTCAATCATTTCTCTCCTTCTGTTGAAATTTTATACTGCGGGATGCGCGGTAATGTTACTCCTTCTTTTAAAACAATTTTCACTGGCTCTATCTTCAAGCATCCCACATCATTGTCATTCACTGCCCAAATAAAAGTTGGCACCTTACTCAATTCCCCTGTTAAAGGTTTAGTCACAAATTCAGATGTTGGCATATTCTGAGGAGAAATCGTCAAGAATACCCCATCTGGTGTACAGTGGATAACTGCGCTTAGTTTTTTCAATAAATTCAATCCCAGGAGATTTTCCCCACAATTCTCTGTTAAAAGAAATGGACAATGTTCAGTAAAAGGCCCTATTGTCACTGCTGCTGATTTGGACTCAGGATTTATTACAGGGGTACCTGCGAACCCTACTGAGATAGTTTCCCGCCCTGACAGAGGTATATCTCGAACCAAGTGATGGTCTATCGAGCACTTCTGTGCCCCCGTATCTACGAGGAATCTATGCTCTTCATTCCCGACTTTCATCTCTACGTAGGGTCCTTTCTGATTCACGGGAATAGACACTGGTTCCGACCCCTGTTGTGGGCTGTCCTATTGCGGTAACAACACATCATCCGAAGTGTAGTCACTGCTATTATTGTAATATGCACCTGATTGAGTATCAAAAATGTTCCCACCTCTTCCTCTATTTCCATTTTGTATACCCTGCTGATTTTGACTCTGGGTAAAAGTAGTTTGATTCAGAGCCTGGCCTTGATTCTGTGCACCATTCCCTTGATTATTCCGGTGCTGCTGCATATGGTTTCTGTTGTGGCCATTTGTTCCTGGGTGCCCTCTGTGAGGCCTTCTCGGACCATACCCGCCTCTATTCTGCAGATGTGGACATTGCGCTCGCCAGTGTCCTTCCTCTCTGCAATACGCACATTGATTTAATCCCAAAGGCCCTCCATGCATGTTCGAATTATTCCTGCCCTGTGCATTTCCCCTTCCCCTGTTGTGTCCCGATACTTGCTGGAGTAACACCCCTACTATTGTTCGCAGGGCTTCTATTCTTATTTGCAAAGGGTACCCATTACATATCTCATTTATTTCCCCCACAGAAGTCCTAGTGCTTGATATCCATCTCATTGTTTCCCGCATACACACTCAGTCTTTGCCTATCACCTATCTGCCCCGGTGGCGGCAAGGATTTCTGCATATAAGGTCCCGCTGCTTTCTTCCTACCTCTCTCAATATCCTTCCTCCTATACCCTGGTGTAGAAAGTACTTCGGAATATTCCTCATCAAGTTCAATCTTAAGTTCAAACAGTCTGCTCACATGTTCTTTTATTGCTTCATCTCTCCCTCTACAACGGGCTAATGCATTCAAATCCAACAATCGTTGCGGTGGTAACTTCCCAATCAACTTTTTCCATTGTGCCGACAAATATTTCCCCATGCGTTCCAACAATACCTGTCTTTCATGGTTCCTTATGAAGTCATACAGTGGCGCTACCGTGGATGCCCCATCATTCTCGACTATATACATTTCCGCCTGTTCTTGCAGCTCACGCTTTCTCTCCTTGCTGATCGCGCTGCAGGTCACTCTCATACATTCACTTTGTTCAAATTCGCTCATTGGGGGTGGCAGGGCGGTTGGGACAGAGGCACCCTCTTGACCGGGAGGTGCGGAGGGGGCAGTGAGAGTGGAAGATGTCTGTTGAGGCTGTGGTAATTGCGAAACACTCAGGGCTGGTTGACTAGTGGGCAGTGTTATGTTAATGTTAAAGGACATTTGTACCGCGCACTATCGCCATTGGAGTGAGTTAGTGGGAGGAAGCAGGAAAAGTGCACGAGGGCAGTGATGTGCTGCTGGCGGCCTCAGGCCGGTGGGTCCGTTGGCTGGGCCTGGGGTGTTTGCGGCCGGTAGTCGTCGTGTACTGTTGTGCAAGGCTATGTGTGTTTTTGTTTTGTTGTTGCGGTGTAGTGAAGTTTGTGCGGTTTGTTGTGCTGTAGGTTTTGGTTGTGTTTGGTTTGGAGTTTGAGAGGTGTATGCAGAAAGGGAACTAGTTAGTAGGGGTTGGTTAGTTTGCGTCTCTATCCTGAATTGATGCGCTCTGTTTGCATAGTCTCCCCTGTTGCGGCTCTGTCATGAACTGGGTCTGACTGGCCTACAGGTTCCTTACTCCTCTAGCCCCCGCCTCTGGCATGCTCTCTCATAGCTCCCCTTATCTTCCATTCAACCTCCTGTGGCCATTGCACCTGCCAATGACAACCTCTTAGGTAGTGGGCGATTGCCAATATCTCGATAATTCCACACCCATATGGTACCTGGCAGTAGTTAATTAAGGGGCGGGCGAAAGTGTTGGTGGGATTGTCTGGGGCAGTTGACTCAGTCTCCGTGTGTATCGCCTGTGTTCCAGTCTAGCCTGTGTCACCTGTCCAGGTGCCGTGGCCGTTACTCTCTCAGGTCTGGGATGTCCGTGTCTTTTGGTTTAGTCATCCTTTTCCAGTTTTGGTTTCCTGGTTTAATCTGTGGTGTTGTTGTAGAGCCAGGTTTTTAGTGCAGTACAGTTACTGATGCCGCCTGTGGCTGTGCTGGGGTTGGGAGGGGCTGAGCAACGCGAGGGGGTTGAGCGGCAGCTACTGACCTAGTCATTTTAATCTCTCCCCTCGGGCCTTGTTTTGTTTCAGTTAATATGTTGTTTATTAATTTGTCTGATGAGTGTAGCTCTCTTTGTGGATATATTTTTTCAATATTCAATTGGTCGCGTCTATTTGCCTTCCTCAAACTATTAATCCACTCCTCCTCCTCCTTTTCCTCAGCTTTCTCCGCTTTTGACTTATGCCTGCGCGCATGTTTCTCTCTACTTCTGCTATTGCTTCCCTCCTCCAGTCCCTAAGGATATCAAGTGCCGCAGGGCGCGCTTTCTTACTTATCAACACCTTTTCCAGGTTATCTATCCGATCCATCTCAAAACTACCATTACTCGGCCACTGAAAATATTCCTGCTTTCTGGTTTGCTTATGCCAAATTTCACAAAACATTATTGCTCCCACACCATACTTCACATACATATCATAAACCGGCGTTCCTCCCCCCCCCGGAGGCGCGACCTGGCCAGTTTCCAAAGATTGCTGCAGTGGAAAAACCCTGCTAAGGTGGACAATACCGCAGGCATGTTTTAACCATACCCTTGGCTAATCAAACTTACTCTGGGTGTTTGATTTTGCAAAATCAACTCTCAACCAATATCAGGATCACTTACGAATCGGGGCACGACTATTAGTCGATTTGTCTTTTAAAGACACAATTCATCCGTATACTGATGCAACCAATGATGTTGTGTCTGCGTATCTTGGCTCGGCCTCGTTTCGGGACCCTCGCCTCCTTGTTCGCTGGCCAGGGACGTCGATCAGGGATCAGCTGTGTGCAGATCTGCAGCAAGGAATCTCATCACTTACGCAGGGCGCCCCGAACACCTCTTGATCCCGGCTCTTGATCCCAGCTCGATCGCTCCCGTCCTCGCCGTTCTTACCGCCTTCCTTCTTTTGCAAAGTACACGATGGAACATGTGAGGGACGGTCCCCATACGGGCGCCATCTTGAAGGGGCCCCTGAGGGACCCTCGGATGTGGAAACAAGGCACAATCACCACACACAAACTGATACACAAGACATGAGGTTGTATTCCCAAAATCTAGGGTTTATTGCAAAACAAATAGTCCCAGTTGGCCAAATGGTCCCACGCCCCGCGACATGTGTCTAACAGACCTCGGGGGACGCAAGAGAGCGAAAATTGTACATCAGTTACATATATACAAAATGAGCATCTTATAATCAGTAATGACACATTCGATGCCGCCCCTAATTCATTCCCTTTGAATTGGAGGCGATGATTGACCATGGTGACGAATATGACACCTTAAACCACCATATTTAGTAACAGTTTGCAATCTCGAATTTAGAGACACCATTCTTTATTTGAGAGAACACAGCGCTTCTGTTTTCATGGGCAAGCTGCGCGTAGGGGACTGGCACATTCCAGGCTTCACTATCTCCTGGTTTCGATTCACGCTCTAGAGGTCAGCTTGCTCCCTGTGGCCTCACAGTGCTCAGAAAGGGGGGTCGTAAGAAGAGCATAATTCAAACCTTTTAATATTAGTTTTGTACATTGCTATTCTTTTAAGGAGACTCGCTGGCATCCGTGTACTGATTAAAATGCCTTTCTCCTTGCCTTCAAGGATATGTGAGGGAGGGAACCGGGCATTTTTGTCTGGCTCTCCAGCGTAATGTTTCAACATATCTTTAGTAACCTTGGACCATTGAAGCGAAATAATATCTACAGCAAAGCAGTTTTACATGAGGCAAAGTGGCAACGTTGGAGAGAGTAGAGAGAGGAAACAAAATGGCGATTCTGGTCATCTTAAAATGACCGCACTCTAGTTGGGCTAATAGCTACGTAATGACTAATGAGCATATATTCTTAACACTATAAATGAGGCGGTTGGTTTTCGGCCAACCAATTATCATGCATTACCTTCCGTTCGAGGGGTGTCTAGTTTTTCTAGACTGACGGATAGATTAAGGAATTGAAGGTTGGTAGGTGCGTTCATCCGACAATGACAAAACGAGCACCGTCAGCAATGGCCTGGCACCAGCCAGTGTACTAAACATAGCACTTGGATGGCGCTGTACAGAGATATGCGCAAAACCTCCGTGTAACCTTAAACGCCTAATCAAGCGCCTGAAGGTGTCTTCCCCGCATTGTGCATTTTTAGGTGGAGACTCCACGGGCGCACACCGCTGTACTCCTCTCCATGCAAACGTGCGCACTCCAAAGCCTGTCACCCCGGTCGCTAAATCCAGTGCTTGGTCTAACTCTCAGTTGATCCCAGGCACAAGGGTGTCACTGCAGTAGGTTCACTCTCCATCGTCGCAGCCACTTGAGTTCCTCAAGGGCCCTCAAAAGCAGCATGTGTGCTGTGCAGGACTGCAACTGAATCCATACAAGAAGATCAACCAACTGTTGGCCTACTTCAAAGCGGAGGGCAGCTTCATGTAAATTAATTCTCACCTTGCGTCCATCTACATTGCACCTGTGATGTAGGTCTGGCAGATCTGGGTTAGGTCACACCGTGCCCAGGTAGATTGGTGGCAGTAGCATCTGGGGCACACCCCTCATCACAGGCCCAAAGCTCAATAGATGTGCAAAGCAGACAACAATAAACACTGATGAAATTTGTGTTCATGCTGTGCTGTTAATGAGTACTGCAGGCTGTTCTTACCCATTCTCAGCTAGCTAAACATGGCCCCCATACCGTTCCTTTTGCTACAGTATTAGGTTTGAGCTGCACAGACAGCCCTCCCTCTGAACTCAGCCATTCAGGCATTCTTCACTAATGGACTGCCAACCTGCTGGCATCAGGGTTTTTCCTGCTAACAAGATGTAGATTCCAGGTAAAAAAAGCTGTGGCACATTGAGCTGCATTTACCACTGCCCTTTTCAGGTGCAACACGGTTCTCCAGCATGGGGTCTGGCATGGATTCACATGCTCATGAATATTCCCCGTCGTCAGGCTGGGAATCCTCGGTAAAGAAAAAACCAGTATCAGTTTCGTTTCTGATCTGTCTTTCGTAGTAATAACCAATCACTGGTCTCTGCGTCATACTGACCACAGCCAATGACTGCCCTCTACCTAAGCACCGCCTCTGGCAGCCATCTTCAGATTTTTACCGCACGTTCATGTGTTGGGATCCTCGTGCTATTGCTCTCGAGCGTTAGTGCTATTTTTCTCACGTTTTTTTCTCAAAAACTTCGTTTTTTCGGTCAAAAGAGCCTCAAGCTCCACCGACTCTCTATCCGATCAACGGGGACCCGTGTCGGATTAGTCTGCGCCCCTCAAGGGTGAAGATTCGTCGAGCTACGCTTTTGGAGGACTCCAGAAGTTTCTCAGGCCCGGTCATGGCCCAGGAGAAGGGAAGCTCGACGCCCGGAAAGCTGTTCAGGGTCTGCCCTGGATGCCAGCTGCAGAACGTCTTCAAGGAGGACGAACACTCTTTTTGTCTCTACTGCCTACATGAGGACAAGACGCACGTGGAGAAGGACTGTGCGTTTTGCGGCAACATGTCGGAGCGGACCATGAAGGACCGCCATCAACGTCTCGCCAACTGGCTAGAAGGGAAGAGCCCGTCCGGCGAGAAGAAGAAGAAGAAATCTGAGCGGTCTTCTAAGACCTTTGAGGACGCCCCGGCGACGGGGGTCCAACATAAGGCCAAGCACCGCGAGTCCGCTGGCACCGGGAGCGCCGAACGGTCGGGCTCTACGGGCGCCAGGCAGGGCGCACCCTCCCCGGCACCATCAACCACGAGCCAACGCTCTGGGTCGGGTAAGAGGAAGGCCGAGCACCCGGCGAAGCTCCTGGAGAGACCCCGGTCGAGCTCGAAGGCCCCATCGGAGGGGGAGCGAGGCGGTGTCCCCCCCCCTCAAGGATAAGGCGGTGAGCGCACCTAAGGTGGTGAAGGCCTTAATCCATCCGGCCAAGCCCTCTATCGAAACTGTCGCGGCGGCCATGGATCAGCCTGTGCAGGCTACACCAGTGGTGGCGACCTCGGGGCTCAGAGTCTCCCTGCCACCTCGGAGGGAGTCATCTTTTGTGCCCATCGATAGGACCCCCGTGAAATCCCCCGTGGGGAAGAAAAAGGGGGGGCAGGGCGTCGTCGTAGATTCGGCCTCAACCTCGGAGGAGGAGCTGGTCGAAGTCTTAATCCACGGCCTCGGCGTGGAAGAAGACCGACCCATCGGGATGGATCCCGACGCAGGTGACGATGACATCGTCGAGGGTACCGACGGGGCCCCTGATCGCCCGTCGGATTCCCCTCTGCCAGCGCCGCGAGACAACTCGGCGGCCATTTTGTTGGCTATACAGTCCTTATGCTCAGAGATAAGGACGAGACTACCGTTGCCGACGGAACCTCTCCCGTCGGGGGACCCAGAACCGGGACCTTCTGGTGTTCCCCCTACCAAGAAAAGAAGGATCCACCCTCCGCCTCCTTTTCAGCCGTCGCGCCCCTTCCAGCCCTCCTCCCCGTCCACCCGAGGGGATGATACGGGGACTGACACGGCAGCGACGGGTACGGACGACGAGGTATACGACGAGGATGTACCGTCGTCGCCTCCCACCAGGGCTTCTCCGCCCGACGAGATTGGATCGTTCCACTCCATGATCACCAGGGCATCCAAGCTTTTTCAACTCTGCCCTGAGGAGAAGAAGGAAGGTTTCCTTTATCAGCGGCGCGAGGCCAAGAGGAAGACGGTCCTCTCAGTGCCTCTATTGGACGACATTTGGGATGAGGGCCTCACCCTCCTCAAGAACCCTTCCACGACGCCAGCTAGAAGAGACCGGTACGAGAAGAAGTACCGGGTCCCGGACATGGCCCCCCTGTGCCTCCGGGCGCAGCCTACCCCGGACTCCGTCGTCTCCGCGGCGGCCAGGAAGAAAGCGGGGGGGGGTGCGGCCTCCACATCGACTTCCCCACCAGACGGTGAGGGAAAGAAATTGGACGCTATGGGACGCAGGGTCATCTCGTCTGCAGTGACGACGATTAAAGCGGCCAACGCCTTGGCTATCGTGGCCCGCTACGACAGGGAGCTCTGGTACAAACTGGCTCCCCTGCTGGACTTCCTGCCGGACGACAAGAGGACAGAGGCCCTGGAGATCCTGCAGGAAGGTGAGGTGGCTTCGGACCACGCCATTACCGTTGCGACGGACATCGCCGACACTGGGTTCCGCCAGTTGGGCAACGGCGTTTGCCTTAGGCGGCGTGGATGGCTCAAGGCTACGGACTTCCGTCAAGACGTTCAGACCAGAGTCCTGGACATGCCCTTCGATGGGAACAACCTGTTTGGCAAAACAGTGGACGATTCCCTTCAGGCCATTAAAGCAGACACTGAGACGGCCCGGGCCCTGGGAGTTCTGCAACAACGACGGACGCCCTTTCGGAGCAGCGGAGGCAAGGGCGCCTCCAAAGGTTCCGGCGGCGGTTTCTCCACCTACCGTCAAGCGGCCCGCTCGTCGGCTCAGGAGGCCTACAGAGGACGAGGCAAGTCTGGCGGACCCCGCCGTCGTCGCCAAGGAGGTCAAGGCGGCAAAGCCTCGTCCAAGCAGGATTGAACCGGCCGTGGGGTCGGGCCCCCACCGAAGCACCCCGGTGGGAGGCCGGCTGGCGAGCTTCGTCAGCGTGTGGGAGTCATCTCCACCGACCGTTGGGTGCTGGACGCCTTGGCCCGGGGCCACGCGCTCGAGTTCCAGAGAAGGTGCCCGCGCGTCCCCCCCGTGGCCAGGAAAGAACTTCACGTCCCTCAACTTCTCCTGGAGGTAAAAGCGATGCTCAGGAAGGGCGCCATCGAACTCGTCCCAAAGAGGCTTCGGGGCTCCGGAGTTTACTCGAGATACTTCCTCGTGAAGAAGAAGACGGGGGGATGGCGCCCCATCCTGGACCTGCGACGTCTGAACAAGTTCATCAAGGCGCAAAAGTTCCGGATGGTCACCCTCCAGCACGTCCTGGGTCAGCTGGAGGGAGGAGACTTCCTGTCGTCGTTGGATTTGGAGGATGCCTACTTCCATATTCCCATCCTAAAGGGGCACCGAAAATTCCTCAGGTTTGTGGTCCAAGGGCGTCACTACCAGTTCAAAGCTCTCCCCTTCGGACTACGGTCGGCACCCAGGGTATTCACCAAGTGCCTTGCACCGGTGGCGGCGCAGCTGCGCCGCGAGGGGATCCACGTCTACCCCTACCTGGACGACTGGCTCATCCGAGCCAAGACGAGGGAGCTCGCCGTGGATCACACGGCAAGGACCGTCCAACTTCTCACGGACCTGGGATTCTCCGTGAACTACGCCAAGTCCCACCTGGTACCCGCGCAAAACGCACTGTTTCTGGGAGCGAAGCTCGACACAGTGTCCCTTCTGGCCTCCCCGTCGGAGGAAAGGACCAGGTCCATCCTGGGCAAGGTACAGCGGATGTTGGTTTCCGACGCGGCCAAGGTGAGGTCCATCAAGTCCCTCCTCGGAATGATGTCTTCTTGCATCTACCTCATTCCCTTGTGCAGGCTCCGGATGCGCCCGTTGCAGGAGTTCCTGGACGCGCGCTGGATCCAAACGACGGGCGGCTTCGAGGAGAGGATCACACTCGACGAGAGTTTCCGCCGAGTGGTCCGGTGGTGGGGCATCCACGCGCATCTGACGGCGGGCATGGACTTCCAGACCCCAGACCACCAGGAGACAGTGACCACGGATGCCTCCCTGGAAGGGTGGGGAGCGCACACCGAAAATCTGCACGCGAGAGGCCTTTGGCTCCCGACGGAGAAGTCCCTCCATATCAACGTCCTGGAGCTCCGTGCAGTGTTCTGGGCCCTCAGGTCCTTCCTTCCGTCCCTCAAGGGCAAGGTGGTGAGGATCTTCACCGACAACACCACCACCATGTTTTACATCAGGAAACAGGGCGGAACCAGGTCCCCAGCACTGTCCAAGGAGGCGCAGGACCTGTGGCATTGGGCCGTCGCCCAAAGGATGTTTCTGGTGCCGTTTCATCTGGCAGGGATAAAAAACACCATCGCCGACTCACTCAGCAGGGAGCTGCGCTCGTGCCACGAGTGGGAACTACGGCAGGATCTAGTGGATCGCCTCTTCCGACGGTGGGGCACACCCCAGATCGACCTGTTCGCGACTGCGACGAACTCCAAGTGCCGGAGGTTCGCCAGCAGGTTTCCCCAGGCGAGGAGCATGGGCGATGCTTTCTCGTTCCCCTGGGAGGGCCTGTTCCTCTACGCGTTCCCTCCTTTGCCACTGCTAATCCGGCTCGTCAACCAGCTGAAGAGGTCACGGTGCAGGATGATCCTCGTCGCACCTGCGTGGCCGAGGCAGATATGGTTCCCGTACCTTCTGGACTTGTCAGCGTCCCCGCCAATCAAGCTGCCGGTGGACGCGGATCTACTCTCCAGGGAAGGAGGCGCCATCCTCCACCACGACCCGAAATCGCTGAACTTGCAGGCCTGGCTCCTGCAGCGCTAGAGTTTGGAGGATACGACATACCGGCCGACTGCAGAGAGGTTCTTGCAAAGGCCAGGGCGTCCTCGACTCTTAAATGCTACGGACACAAATGGAAGAGGTTCTCTGTCTGGTGCCACGCACAGAAGATTAATCCTCTACGGATTACGGCTCCCCAGGTTCTGCCGTACCTGCTGACGCTGGCCAAAGCTGGACTGGCACACGCGTCCATCAAGATTCATCTTGCTGCGATCTCCCGATACACCAGAACCACGGGCCGGACGTCCTTGTGGTCTCATCGTCTGGTGAAAGAGTTCATGAAGGGACTGTTCAGATCGTTCCCGCCGGTGAAGGCTCCGGCCCCGGCGTGGGAGCTCAACGTGGTGCTGACCAAGCTCAGGGGACCTCCTTTCGAGCCTCTGCACTCGGCCCCATTGAAGTTTCTGTCGTGGAAAACAGCGTTTCTTGTGGCCATCACCTCCGCACGACGGGTGGGAGAGATCCAGGCCCTTTCCTGCAAGGCCCCGTACTTGACTTTTCACGACACGAGGGTAGTGCTCAGGACGCACCCCTCCTTCATGCCCAAGGTACCGTCGGACTTCCATCTCAACGAACCCTTGGTGTTGCCTGTGTTCTTCCCGTCGCCTTCGTCGCCGGCTGAGAGGATTTTGCACTCGCTGGATGTGGCTAGAGCGCTGAAGTTCTACGTGGACCGCACGAAGTGTTTTCGGAAGACGTCACAACTCTTTGTGAACTTTGGACCTGTCAATCAGGGGAAGGCTCTCTCGAAGGCTTCCATTTCCAGATGGCTCTCCGGCTGTATCATGTACTGTCATCGGTTGGCAAACCGACCGTTGCCTGGCCGTCCGAGAGCCCATTCCACCAGAGCGATCGCGGCTACCACGGCGTTCCTTTCTGGTGTGCCCCTGCTGGACATATGCAGGGCTGCTACGTGGAGGTCGACGCACACCTTCACGAAATTCTACTGCGTCGACCGGGATTCCAGGGAGGAGTCCAGGGTCGGCCAAGCAGTGCTGCGCAACCTGTTCGCCTGAGGTGAGCCTGGTGAGGAGGTAAGATGCTTAATGTTGAGTTTGATGTAATGCTTAATGTTGAGCCTTTGCCACCTCCCGTGGTTGTGCATGTGTGTACTGCTATGTATTCTTTATTCATGAGCATGTGAATCCATGCCAGACCCCATGCTGGAGAAGGAACAAGTTACTTACCTGTAACTGTTGTTCTCCAGCATGGGTCTGGCATGGATTCACATGCGAACCCTCCCGCCTACCCCTCTGCGGCTCTTCACTTGGTCATACTGCCACTTCACGTGCTTCCAAATCTGAAGATGGCTGCCAGAGGCGGTGCTTAGGTAGAGGGCAGTCATTGGCTGTGGTCAGTATGACGCAGAGACCAGTGATTGGTTATTACTACGAAAGACAGATCAGAAACGAAACTGATACTGGTTTTTTCTTTACCGAGGATTCCCAGCCTGACGACGGGGAATATTCATGAGCATGTGAATCCATGCCAGACCCATGCTGGAGAACAACAGTTACAGGTAAGTAACTTGTTCCATATCTGCTCTTGGCACTGCCTCTTTGCCTAGTGGCCCAGCAGTCGCAGGCACTGGTGTAGGGGTAGCAGAGGGTCAGCAGGGGTAGCGGCTGCCTTGTCTGGCAACCCCCAAATGATGTCCCCGGTTACTTGTTTATTATTCCTGCACACATCACCTTCATTTAAGTGTGTTGTGGACAGTTTGTGTCCCTGCAACTTTGTTTGTAGCTGCTTTTTGTTACTTCCATGATGTGTCCAGGATGGGCTGGTGGCAGCAGATCCTTTTACAGTGTTTTCTTTTTTTTTAGTATGTGCACTTTTGCATTGTAATTGCCACATGGAGTACCATATACTCTAAAATGGCCCGCCTCAATCCAACACTTGGTCAACTTCTTAAAAGAGACTCCTTGCCTCCAGAAAAGACTTCTATTGGTACCTGTGCCTCCACCAAACCCTGTCATTTCTATCTAGGGAAGGTCTTTTTAAGTTAAGAAACTTAGTTCTAAGGTTTTGGATGGTGTTTGATAACTGCTCAACCTATTAGTTCTCAGTCTTGATTACTTGCTTTATTACACTACAGTACCTTGAAAATGAGTTCTAACTGTGTTTAAAAGTGAAGTGTTGGTGCTCATCTGTGAATGTGTGTGTATATTATATTCACTGGAAAAACTGCAGTTAAGTTGACCAGATTTAACCCCTTAGCGGATGTGAGAAGTCATGACCAGCTTAACTCGTTGCATTCCTGTTGTAAATCCCATGAGCACATGCATATTATAAGAGAACGATTCACATAGCATTCAACGGGAGTGTACCGAGTTCAGCTGGTCATGAATTTCAGTGAATTTCAAGGGTTTTGTTATGCCATCGTTTTTTTACAGCCCACTAGCTATGGCACTTTGCCCATGTCCACTGTACATGATCACCCAATAGTTTTCTTTTGGACCCACTATGTGGCCTCGGCCTTTGACCGTGACCACTGTACATGTCTTTTGGGCCCCCTAGCCAGTAAGCACAGCTTTTGACCGTGCCCTCTGTATATTTTAAAACACTACTGCCCATGCCCACTTAACTACCTCACTGTAGCTGTAAAAATCAATTTTTGTTTGTATTAATCCCATTTTTTTAAACTTAAAAAAACAAACATTTTCGCCATAACCGCGGTTATCTTGGTAATGCGCTACAAATAACTGCGGTTATTTGTATGCGCCCGCCGTCTGCAAATATCTGCGGTTATCCATAACAAATAGTTGCCCCCCCCCAGCCCTCATCCGTTTGGCATGTTCCCCCATGCCCCTCATCTCATTTCCCCCCTACCTAGCCCTCTCCGATCCCCCAAACCCTTGTGGTTTCGTGTGAAGCACTTAAATTCCTGATCAAGTTTTCTTTCATAAACTTTTTTTTTTTTCTTTTGTCACCACTTAGATGTAGAGAAGCCCTTTGTATGGCAGCATCCTTTTCAAACCAGCCTTCACAAGCCAAAGATGACATGACTAATTGGCCTTCTAGGAGCACAATGCTGAGGATGTGGCCAACAGCCTAAATAATATTCTAGATGCAGTTGTTCAGCGGGTAACTGTCGGCTTTTCCTATCCCAGGCCAGGCTTTGGTGTGCCTGGTGGGCAGCAGGCTTAGTGGAGATGGATACTCAGTTGACTATCTTTAAAACATACCGGCTATCAGTAGGTTTGCACATATTATGACTGACACAACCCCATTCCTTCATGCCTCTCTGAGGTTTCTTTGTGGCCCTCTAACCATGGCTTTTAGCCATGGTCACTGTACATGTTGCACTAGTAGGTTTTATTGGGGCCCATTAGCCCTGTTCATGGGCACAGACATCCATTACCCCCTGCCTAGGATCATTGCAGGAGTTAAATAGCTTATTTATCCACTCTCTCCCAATTCCCGTGGGATTCCCTCGATGATGGCAACAAACTACACATACAGCGGCATTGAACTACCCATGCCTGTGGGATTTCCTCAGTATTCTCCCAATAATGCTAGAAAATCCCAAACTCTTCCCTCTCCTCATAGGCACTCGCCGAGGCCCCCCCTCCTGACCCCCCAAGCCGCCCTGCTCTTTCCATGGTCCCTTGATTTGCTGGCCGTCGTCTCCTGGCCGTAATCACTGTATCTCCTTCCTTACACCCATCACTGTTTGGTTCGTGTGCTGCATTTTTGTTCTCAGAGGTGGACTTGATTCAAATGCTTAACTTAAGGGATTTTGTTGCTGTTGCATTAAATCTGATCGCCTTAACTCTCAATTTTCTTTTACTGATTTTAAAGGGTTATGCTAAACCTTAGTTTCTTCATGGGGTGGGTGCATTGGATCTTGAATAGATTCACATGCTTTAATTTTCCCCATCGCCAGACTGGGAATCCTGGGTAATTTACAATAATTATATATGTACATTTTTTCCCATAAGGAAAAAACCAATACAGATTGCCTATTATGCCTGAAAAGGCACTCACTCGTGTAGTCCTTCCATCTCACTTTGGTCCTTTATGACCCAACCAGTGAGGTGGCAGGGCTTAAGCTCCACCCCAGGCAGCCACCTTCAGATGTTTCACCCCAGTCTGTTAGAAAGGGGAATCCTCTACAGCTTTCTGAGCTTTCATCTGTTTTTGGTAAACATGTACTTCACTTCAACCCGTTTTCTTTTTTAACTATTTCAGGCAGTAAGGGTTTTGTTTACCCTCTGAGAGTTTCCTTGGCTCAGGAAATTCTGTGACATCTTCGAGTGAAAGTTTCCTTTAGGCACCTCATTGCAAAGGCAGTCATGGAAGAATCTACTAAAGGGAAACATTCCCTGTTTAAAGATTGCAGTAGGTGCAAAAAGGTAATCTTTGAGAGGGACCCACATGAGTGCTGCATATACTGTTTATACCCTCATGATATTCAAACCTTTCAAATCTGCAAATCTTTCTCAGAAAACAAGACAGGCACAGGAGGCTCCTGCTTCATTTGTTCATTTGGAACGCAAACACGAATCATCACATGAGGAATCCTCCAAGACCACCCCTTCATCTTCTCGCAGAGTACTGAGAGCAAGCTTATAAGAAAAGAGCTGTTTCAGTAGAAAGGGGAGCCTCTCCACCCTCTAAGGCCAAGAAGAAGTGTGACGAGGGCAGTGTCATGCCTTCAAAAGGGTTAAGACTCATAAGAGCCATCATCCTGACAACAAATCCAGTTGAAAAGGTAAGGAACCTGTCCTTCAACCCATGTCATCTGAGCAGTCGTCAACGAGTCCTCTGTCGACGAGTATATTCTCCCTACTGTCCACAAGCAGACATGTGACGCCAAGACAAAGTGGGCCGTCAACGCCAATATTGTCCACGGAGGGTCAATCGTCCACAGTGACGCTTAAAATGTCATCCATGAGCAAAGCTCCATCCTTCAAAACCTTGTTGACGGCTAAAGAATATTTGTCCATGACGAAACACTGTTCATCCACAAAGTCAGCCGGAGCACCATCTACAGAGGTTTCGTTCAGGAAAAACAGTACGGTAAGATTGCCCACAAACGTCCCTTCAACAGGGAAATCATGGTCTATGGAAGAAAGTAATTATGTGCCGGAGGGTCAACAGTGAATGTTCTTCTCAGTCCACGGCAAGTGGACAGGACAAAAGCAGAGCAATTTCAGGCAGCCTAGGAACGTCCAGAAACCTTTCTCTGATCAGGTAAATGATGGAACTCCCAGATATCCTCCAGGAAGAGTTTTCAGATACTGAGAAATGGTTTGCACCATCCTTAGAAGCACCTAAGGAACAAAGTTCACCTTGGCAACCCACCTTTGAGGACACTTCAGATCCCTTTAACCCTGCATTCATGCAATCCATTCAGAGTATCATTATGGAATTCCAAAGATGGAAGAGAGCTCGACTCACAGCGCCATCAACCTCAAGACAAGGAAGTGTCTCACCACCACCAAGAAGGGAGGAAGGCAAACATAGTAGATCGCCGGCGGCAGCTGGCAAAAGTCAGCATGGCACATCACTTTGTCATGCCTCTCCCCATCGATCATTTCGGGGCAGATCTCTGGCACCTTGAGACAAACCAGCACACAGAGAGGTCACCACTTCTGGATAAGCCTCAAAAGCGGAAACGTTCCTATGTACCACGGGCAGGCCTCTGGGAAAGTTGACTACCAAGAGGGGCATCGCCAAGGCCATCACTGCCTCCAAGGCCACGGGAAACTGCAGCCCCGTCCGCAATTTCAGTCTCTGACTGGCAAGAGGATCTGTATGACCCAGGCACTATGGATTACTTTCCGATTCGGACACACAGGCTGATGAACCAGAGGAAGGGGAACTTCCCAAGGATACACCGGATCAAGGTACCGATGAATGGGACACCTACATGAGAAGCAACAAAAACGTGACTCGCCAGGTGGTACTTCGCCGCCGGATGATGTGATGTCATTCCACACTATAATAGTTAAGGTTGCAGAGCTGTGCCAGATTCACGTTTCCTGCAAGGAACGAACATGGAGACAAACTCAGACGGTCAGTGACAACTATTTCTATTCTCAATACTATATGGGAAGCAGGGGAGAAAATATGATGTACTCCCTTATCTACCCCCGCTCTGGGATCTCATCTGGAGAAGAAATATAAGGCTCCGGATATGGTGCTCTTTTGCCTACGGCGACAGCTGAAGCCGGATTCTGTAATTACGGTTGCAGCGAGGAATACATTGCTAACCCGTCATCACCTTTGACAGCCCCTGTTGACAAAGGTGGTCGGAAGCTTTAAACCATGGGCAGGAAAGTGTAATCAGCAGCTTCACTCATTAAAAGAGCTGCTAATGAGCTGGCATTCACAGCAAGGTTCATCAGGTAGCCCTGGCTAAGAATGTCGAAACTGGCAAAACATCTTACGCAGGAATTCCAGGAGGAAGCAAAGGCAAGTGTGGCGGATGGTGAAGCCGCATCCGGTCATATGATCGACACAGTGGTAGACGTGTCCTACTGTGGGTCTAGACAGATGGCCCACTGTACAGTGCTCAGGAGACTGGCCTGGATGAGGGCAATAAACTTAAGGCCAGAAGTACAAGCCCAGATCTTGGACATGCCTTTTGATGGGCAGGATCTTTTTGATAAGAAAATAGGTGATCACCCCAAAGGAATCAAATCTGATACAGACACAGCGAGGGCTATACGCTCTCTCTCGTCCTTTGTGTACCTTTCATGTCTCCACTGCAAAGTACAGAAGGTGTAACAGATCCTGCAAGACCCAAGGATCCTTCTCCACCTCGTACCAAGCGGGTATAAGGTACCAGCAGTCAATTACCAGATACCACATACAAAAAGGCAGACAGGGGTCAGGCCAATCAACAGCCCAGTCTATGAAAAATGGACACAAGATATCTGCACCCACCACATGGCACTCCGGTGGGAGGCCAAATAAGCCAACACTTACACCATTGGTACGAAATAACATTCGACAGGTGGGTGTTACAAGTGGCGCAAACAGGATACACAATCGAATTTCTGCACCATCCACCTTCTCTAAATCTACAACATCAAAGGATCTATCTGCTGAAGCATCCAAAAATAGAAGTGGATAATCTTCTGCAAAAGGCGGCCTTAAAAATGGTCCCACACACCTAGAAAGGATAAAGGTTCTATAATCGGTTCTTTCTCATCAAAAAGAAATTACGTCTCTTTAACAAGTGTTTCTGTGGTTAAACAAAAATGACTTCCTGGTGACCCTAGGCTTGGAAGATGCATATTTCCATGTTCTAGTCCACCTGGCGCACAACGGTATCTTCGGTTCTGTGTGAGACAAGCACATTTTTAGTTGCACATGCTTCCTTTCGGCCTCAAATTGGCCCAAGGGTTTTTACAAAGTGCCTTATGCCAGTAGCAGCACACCTCAGGCAAGCAGCAGTAGAGGTGATTTCCATATTTAGATGACTGGCTGGTAAAGGTGAACTCCCAGAGGCTTCACAACCATGGCAGTTGCAAAGACCAGATCAATCCTAGAAACCCTAGGCTTCTCCATCGACGAGACCAAGTCTAACCCTGTACCTGCGCAAACTTCTCTCTCCCTCAGGGCTGAGCTGGACACTCGTATCATCAGGGTATGGCCGTCAATGGAGCAAATTACAGCGATGCTGGGCATGGTCTCATGGTTTCTTAACAATGCCTCCACCACGGTACTTCAGTTCAAACCCCTCCTGGGCATGATGTCCTCTTGTATATACCCGATTACCCAACTGCAGGTTTCAAATAAGGCCAATTCAGGAGGCACTGGACCACCAATGGACACAGGCCTAGGGCTTGTGGGAAGATGCCGTTCTACTCACACCGTCATTCCACAGGGTGCTGAAATGTTGGAGCAACCAAAAACATCTCTCAAGGCATGCTGTTTCAAGCGCATACCCCAATGCTACTCCGAATGGACGCATCCCTCTCAGGTTGGGGTGAAAACCTGAGGGAAGCTTCAAGACAAGGCTGCATGGTCACCAGAAGACGCTTGTCTCCACACCAATGTTCTAGAACTCTGAGCTATCTGCTGGGTGCTAGAATCATTCCAGCTTGTACTGGAGGGACAGGTAGTCACAGTCCAAATGGACAATACCACCTCAATGCATTACACAAACAATGAGGCACAAAACCGGCGAGTCTCTCGGTGGAACCACAGAGGCTATGGAGTTGTGCCCTCAAACACAAAGTTCAAGTGAGGGTGGAACATCTGCCAGGAAAAGACAATGTCATAGTGGACAAGCTAAGCAGACATTGTCCCACTAATGTGAGCTAGGAAACAAAGAACTCAATCAAATCTTCTGCAAATGGGTCAGACCTCGGATAGATTAATTTGCAACTTACAACAACGAAAAGTGTGCTTGCTTCGCCTCCAGGTGTTAGGGAGAATTCTCTGTTAAGGCTAATTTCCCAAACCTAGTGAGTCCCCCAGCCGCTTTGCTGGATTTTTGGGGTTTATTTTTTTCTCCTACTAAGAGTGAGACTCTCTTTCTCCCACTCTTAGACATGATTTGGGATATCCTTTGACTTTTTTTTTTTTTAAACATGTTTTTATTATTTTATAAGTGATACAAAAGGTAAACAATCCCTCAACTCCCCGTCCCGCCTCCCCCGCCCACCCTCTTCCGGAAGTATAGTCATTGTTCCAAAGTACTCGTGGCCGTTTAAGAGGTGAATAAGTCCGATATTTTTATGGAGTGCGGGCACCACTGTGCCATGTAGTCTGACTGGAGATATTCTAGCACTCCACCCCATTCTTTTATGAAGGAGCCATGTGTTCCATGGAGATTGTGTGTGATTTTTTCCATGGTCATTTGGGACCAGACCTTGTGTAGCCAGGTGAACAGCATCGGTGGGTCTCTCTTTTTCCATCCCTGTGCGATTGTTGCCCAGGCCGCTATGAGTAGGCTCATGAAGCTTTTTCGCTGCGCCTTGGTGAGTGTGTTGTCATTGTGCTCTGTGAATCCACAGAGCCAGGTTTTCTCCGTGTAACGATCCACGTCTGGGAAGATCTTCTTCAGTTCGGCTATTACTCCTGTCCAGAAGAGTTTGACCTTAGGGCAGTCCCACCAGATGTGTCTCCACGAGCCTGCATCTGTACAGCCTCTCCAGCAGCGATTAGGTGTAAGTGGGTACATGCTATTTAGCCTCTCCGGGGTGTAGTGCCATTGCGTGACGATCTTAATCCACATTTCTTTGGTTTGAACTGCTCTGGTCAGTTTGTGGATATCAGCCCATAACGACTGCCACTGCTGTGAGGTGATGACTATCCCCAGCGTTTTTTCCCATCTTTTCATGTATGCCCACTTGATGTCTTCTCCCTGGGTATTCATGAACCTATAGAGATTGGAGACTAGTTTTCTGTCTCCTGAGTTGGTGAGGAGAAACTTTTCAAAGGCGGTAAGCTCTCTTGTCGCCGCTCGGGTGATCTCAGGCGTGGCCAGCCAGTGTCTGAGCTGCTCATATTTGTACCTGTCCGCGTTTGTGAGGTTCCAATGTGATTTGCAGTTGGCAAAAGATCTCATCTCCCCGTCTACGAACATCTCCCCTATTTTCCTGCAACCAGCTTCCTCCCAGTTCCCATAAGCCCCTTGCTCAGTCCCCGGAGGGAACTGCCGGTTTCTACAGATTGGGGTGAACGGGGCAGTAGCCGTGGTGATGTTCTCTCTCCGTGTCTGCTCGTCCCATGCGTTCAGCGTGGTCCTCATGATCTCGCTAATACGCAGATTCGGATGCCTGTGCTGCTTTGGTGTCCATAATAAGTCTTCCAGTGGCGTTCTGGCGACCGCCCTGTCCTGTGTCACCCATATCGTTCGTTGATTATCTCCTAGCCATTCTCTCAGAATCCTGAGCTGGGACGCTTGGTAGTAGTTCTTAAAGTGTGGGAGTGCCAGGCCTCCTTCCCTGATGTTGGATGTGAGGATAGTTCTGGATACTCTAGAGGGTTTCCTGTTCCATATGAAGGATGAGACCGACTTGGCTAGGGCTCTGAAAAAGGAGTCAGGGACCCCAACCGGCAGGGATTGGAAGTAATACAGCGCTTTAGGGAGAATGTTCATTTTTATCGATTGAATTCTCCCCCACCAAGAAATATTTAGGGGATTCCACCTCTCTAGATCTTTTTGAATCTTGGCTAGGAGTGGGGGATAGTTCTTTTTATACAAAGTCTCTACCTTTTGAGTAAGTGTTATGCCCAAGTATTTTATGCCCTCTTCCGCGACCTTTATGTCTAAGTGGTCTGCCTCCCTACCCAGTGTTACACTGCTCCCGGCTAATATAAGCATTTCTGATTTTTTTTTATTTATTCTTAAGCCGGAAATGTTCCCAAATAGCTCTAGTAGGTGGAACGCCGCTAGGGCTGAGTGGGTTGGGTCCTCCAGTGCCAAAAGCATGTCATCCGCATAGGCTATAACCTTATGTTGTCTCCCCGCCATCTCAATCCCTCTAATTTGGTCTGTTTCCCTAATTTTAATAAGTAGGGGTTCTAGGAATAGCGCATACAAGAGTGGCGAAAGTGGGCAGCCCTGTTTCGTTCCCTTGGATATTTCCACCCTCTCTGTTATTTCTCCATTTACCGCTATCCTGGCAGAGGGGGAGGAGTAATTGGCTTTGATCATGTTAACATATTGGTTCCCAAATCCCATGTGCGCCAGGGTTTTAAAGAGCATTGACCATTCTACACGATCGAACGCCTTTTCTGCATCTAAAGAAAGTAGTACTGCTGGGGTGCGGGAGAATTTAATTTTCTCTATAAGGTGGGCTAGTCTTCTGGTGTTGTCATGTGTCTGTCTTCCCGGAATGAAACCCGATTGATCTGGGTTGATTAAGGAGGGGAGCAGTGGGGAGAGCCTGGCCGCCAGGATTTTGGTGTAGATTTTTGAGTCTAGGTTAATTAGGGCAATAGGTCTGTATGAGCCTGGGAGGGAGGGATCCTTCCCTTGTTTATAAAAAACCAAAATTTTTGCCTCGTTCATAGATGGAGTGACATTCCCACTATCTTTGAAGGTGTTTAGTAGTCTAGTGAGGAATGGGGCGAGGATGTCTACATATTTTTTATAGAATGGGGCTGTGAAACCATCCGGGCCGGGTGCTTTGTTGAGTGGGAGGCTCATTATCGCCTTCTTCACTTCACTTTCGGTTATCTGGGCCTCCAGGTCTGCTCTGGTTTCTTCTGATATTTTCTGAAAGGGGATCGATGCCAGGAATCTGTTTTGATCAGCTTCATTTGGGTTCTCTGTGGAGTACAGGTTCTGATAGAATTCCCTGAAAGTGTTCCCTATATCCTCGGAGTTCGTTAGCGTATCCCCGTGTGTATTTTTGACTTTCCTGATGGTCGTTGCGTTCCGCTTCGACGAGAGCAGTCGGGCGAGAAGCCGGTCTGCCTTGTTGGCTTTTATGAAGTATTTCTGTTTGAGGTATAGGAGAGATCTCTGGGCTTGTTTGCTACGGAGATGTTCGAGTTGACCCTCTGTGTGTTTGAGTGTCCGTTTTAGGTCTCTTGTGGGGTTTGCCAATAATTCTTCCCGGATATCCGACAGCTTCTTTTCCAGTTCTGATTCCCACTGCCGTGTTTGTTTATCCCTTGTCGCTTTGAAGGCTATTAGGTGGCCCCTGATTACGGCTTTGGACGCCTCCCATACGGTGCTCAAGGAGACCTCCCCCGTGTCGTTATGATCAAAGAATTCTTCTATTTTTTCCCTTATGGATTCTCCCATCACTGGGTCAGATAGTATTTCTTGTGGGAGTGTCCACCTCCATATTCTCTTTTCGTTCCCCGGAGTCGACAGATCCAACCAGAGAGGAGCATGGTCCGACAGTGAAATGGGGCCCAGCTCCAGATCCTGTATTTTACCCAGGATCCCCACTGACACCCAGAAGTAGTCTATTCTAGACATTGTGTTGTGAACGTGTGAAAAGTAGGTGTAACCCTTGGTTTGGCCTTTATGTTCCCTCCATGCGTCCCACAGGGCCATACCTTCCATCTGTTTCCTCAGACGCTGAGAGGGGGCGCTCTGGTGGAGGGGTCCGCTCGCACTACGGTCTGATTGGGGGTGCCAGGCCATATTAAGGTCTCCTCCTATAATCATTTCCCCCTTCGCGAACCCCTCCAGCCTCCCCATCGTGTCCCTCAGAAAGCCATCTTGGCCCGAGTTTGGGGCATAAATGGATGCCAGTGTCAGAAGGGCGTTGTGTAGTTTGATATTGGCAAAGACATACCTTCCATCCTTGTCTGAGGTTTTGTCGATCACCTTTACTTCTATATTCCCTTTCACAGCAATCAACACTCCCGCCTTTTTTTCCGCTGCATTGGATTGTGCAATTATCTCGTATCCTCTCAGGCAGATTTTCCCCCTATCTTGAGCTTTAATGTGGGTCTCCTGGAACAATAGCACATCCGCCTTTTCTCTTCTTAACATGATCTCCACTTTTTTCCGCTTCACCGGGGAGTTCAGGCCCCTTACATTTAAAGTTACGAGTCGTATCTTCCCCATTTCAGATAGTCTGGTTGTACAAGTGTTAAGCCCGAGTTGTGATTCCCCTTCTCACTTCCGGAAGATCTTCCCTCCCCTCCCAAACTATAAACAAGACCCTCAACCAAAAACTTTGTTCCAACTTTACACCCGAGGAGGGCACGGGTACCTATGGTAGCTCTGGCGTTCCGCCTGTCGCTCCCAGCCCTCTGTAGGCTCGAGGTTAACTTAGTGGGGAGTCCTAAACCCCGCATCGTTCCTTGACCTTAATGTGGGTTGTTCCGGCTCCATGCCGGGCCAACTAAGTCTGTCGTTTGCGAATTCCATCATTGGGTGCCGTTCCATATGCTGCCTTCAGTTATTGAGCCCCAGGTCTTATGTTCTTTTATATTTGCATCCACTAATTTGTTGCGCTTGACCCATCCCTTCCCCCTCCGCGCCGTTTTCTTTTCTGTCGGACCATTTCCCATCCCCCGGTCTGTTTTGTAGTTCCCCCTTCTTTCTGTCCTTTCTGGTCAAGGATTCCCCTGGCTGGATGTCCAATATGGTTAGCCCCTCTTCCATGGAGGTCACCCTCCTTTGTTTCCCTTCCCAGTCGAACAGCAGACCGAAAGGGAATGTCCATTTATATTTTATCTCTCTTGTGACCAGTTCCCTCGTGAGTGGGGCCATCTCTTCTCTTTAGGAGTGTAACGGCTGATAAATCCTGAAACAGCTGAATGTCTGCCCCATTCATCCTGATTTGATCCATCTGCCTTGCTCTTCGTAGAATAAGCTCTTTTTGTGGATAGGAGGACAAAGCCGCCAGGACGTCTCTGGGTCTCTCTCCCGGTGCCCCCGTGCGTCTCGGGCCTACTCTATGTATGCGATCGATCCCCACTGCCTCCGGGTCCTGAGCATCGATGATATCCCCGAAAACCTCCTGTACCGCCTTCTTTAGATCCCCGTCCAGGACCGATTCTGGCATATTTTTGATGCGAATATTCGATCTGCGGGACCTGTTATCGAGGTCTTCGCACTGTATTTCCAGATTATGGGTCAGGCGCACCAGGTGTTTCTTGTGTTTCGGCGCTCTGAAGGGCCTCTTCTTCTGCGTTTTGTACTATCTTTTCTAGGGTGTTCGTCCTTTCCTCTAGGTTGGCAATGTCATGTTGAACTCCTTGAATTGCCTGTTGCATATCCTGCTTGATTGCTGCGAACTGGTCCTGGACAGTTGACATTTGTTTGTCTTGTAGTTCTTTAAACCAGGAGTGCATATCGTCTTTTGTCGGAGGTTGGGAGCCAGAGGCCAAGTCCCTCGTCTCGGACGAGTTCGCGGCCTGTTGTGAAGAGTCCTCCTGTATTCTGCTCCTGGCCGTCACTGGGGTGTCCACTGCCCACATTTGTATCAGGCTGGAATCTTGTTTGGGGGGCTGCTGTATCTGTAGGGATCCCCCCCCTCCCCTTCGCTTTAGACATGTCTTCCTCTAAGAGTTCTTGCCTTGGTATCCCCCCGGACGAGCCTGTCCCCTCTCCTGTTTCTTTGGCCGGAGAGATGCATCTTGATAGGTAGGCCTTGGCGCGTCCTGCTGGTAGTTTCGTGTCCCTTCTTGAGTTGCTGGTGGTTGTAGGGGGTGGTTTCGGGGGGTTACTGGGAGGGAAGGGGGGCGTATAACCCTCTTAGCTGTGGCGCCTGCTGTATAGTCCCCACGTGCGCTGCAGTGTTGGGGCTCCGGATAGTGCTGCCCTCGGTGATTGCGCCGTCCTCCTACTCTTTGTGTCTCTGGGAGGGCCTGGCTACGGTGCTCTGGTTTTTGGGCACCTCCACGTACCCCTCAGAAGTGGGGTGGGGGGGATGGTCCCTCTCCGCTTCGGCTGGGTGGGCCTTCGTGCGTTTTTGCCACCAGTGTGGGGGGGGGGCAGGCCCTCCAAGTTCGCGGGGCTCCAGGGGGGCGCGGGGTGCCCCAGGGAGGGCGCCTCACTTTATAGTCCACCGGACTGGGGACCGCCGTTGGAGTCCGACGCCTCGGGGCGGCTGTTTGAGAGCTGCGCCACACCCGGCTCCCTCCCGCTCCTCCTGCGGGGTCCGCTGCTGCCGGGGGGCGCCGAGCCCGTCCCTCGAAGCCGCCGGATGACAGCCCTACCCCCGGGCGCGCAGTGCTGGGGCTCCGATCAGGGGCGCCTCCCCGATCCACGCATCCCGCGCCGATGGCCTCCACTTCGCGTCTCTGGGGGAGCCTGTGATGCGCTTTCGCGGTGCGCGGGCCGCTCCTTGTCCCGATGGGGGAGGGGGAGCACCGCTCCTCGGCGCGGGAGGGGGGCGATGCGTCTTCCTCCTGCGGCCAGTGTCGTGAGCCGTACCCGGAGCTGTATGTGCGGTACGGCCACCCTCCGGTTCGCAGCTTCTATGGTGCTAATGAGTGGCCCGGCGGGAGCGAGACTCACGCACGTCTCCTCGCTCCGGCGGCCATCTTGGAATCATCCTTTGACTTTTTAATGTGTTTTATGGGCTATGGGGTCTTTTACTCCATAGGGTTTCATGTGGTTTTTGGTAAGTGTTACACAGCACCCTCAGTGCAGTAACACAGGGGTGTCATAGTGACCCCCAAACATAGACTCCATACCCTGGGACTGACTACTGTCTCCCAGGGCATGTAAAGTCACCATTGACTTTACTAGTCTTAAATTGGGAACAGAACCAGTACAAACCATCATATTGTGGAAGTACTGGTAGGGGTAATTAGATTTCCCCTGGGTCTGTTTTTCGAGGGAGCACTGTGCAGTCCCCCCTCGTCGAGTTTCTGGCTGGTGGCAGTGGTTACCACGCAAAATATTCCTTAAGAATATTTACTATGGGATTTTCCCATTCATTTTAAACGCACCACTTTTTGGTGCAATGTTAAAGATACCGCTGGGTTATTTATTTAATATTTATTCCTCGGTTGGGTCTTTTTGCCAGGACTCGGTTTTAAAATGGCGTTTGTGTTCGCCTCTGCAACTCCAACCCAAGTCGAGCCTTTTGTTCCCCTTTTTGGCGGGCTTCTCCACAGAAGCCTCCAAAAGTGGTGCCACTCTGTCTGGGTCTACAGGATGTGTGGGGCGGGGGTTTAGGCACCCTGGACTGAGTTGCTTCAGCAACTCAAGTCGCACTCTTGTGTAATTGGCCCAGTGGTGAGCCATACGGCTCACCACTTAGCATGTTTGAGTGACAGCTAGGACTGATGAATGGGGGTTTTCTGCATAAAAGCAGGGCTTTGGGGACTGGAACTTCAGAAGTCGCCACAGGACCAAAGAATCCGAAGAGGGAGAAGCTGAGCGGACCTGCAATGACGACACCACCGGTGGAGTCCTGCTGAACCACCTCACCACTTCTTCCGACGACAGAGAAGATCTTCATCCGAGGAGTCTTCTTCCTTTGACTGGTGGGGATAACCAGTTTGCCCGTCTTTTCGCCTTCCCGGAGCATCTCGTGGCCGCCTTGCCTGTGCCAAGCACCCCGGCAACCGGAATACCACGTTTTACCCCTACCGCGAATAAAAGGGTGGTACCTTTTAACCAGAGAACACTGCGGCTGGTTTCTTCCCTGGCAGTGCAACGACCTTCAGCTTTCCTCCACGTCGAGATCCTCTCTTCCTCTGGACGACGCTGCGACTTGCAACCGCTGCCAGGAACAACTGCCCCTGCTGGAGGATTCTCTCCAGTTTCACGGTACTGTGTCCGCCTGGCCTCCCTTGCAATGGTCTGTGTGGGGTGTCTCTTAAATCCTCAACGTACCACTTGGGTTGGCCCTAGGCTGGCTAACTGACTTTTCAAGCCTCTTCAACTGTGTGATCTTGGGCGCATTGGTGTTCTACTCTCTCTAAGAGGGAGCCTGGCCTCTGAACCTTTTGCTCACAAGTAGACTTTGACTTTCCTGCCTTGCTAGGTGCTCCTAAAGTATTAGTGTTGTGTGCTTTCCTAATTTCTGCCTTTTCCCTCCCTTTTTCTGATAACTTATTAGAGTGCCATCTTTAGTTAAGCGCTCACCTCTGTCTGAAAATAAGTGGTGTTAACTAAGACTTGTGTAATAATGAATAAGGGATGTATGTATATTAATAGTGACTGTGTTTTGAACTTGCTTACATAATAGTGCTGGAGTGTTTCTATAAGTGTGTCTTTAAATAAATAATTATATACTTTGATACCAAAGCTCTGGTCAGTGTTTGCTTGTGCTACTGTATTTTGGTACCTATCTTGTATACTCTATATACTGTCTAACTCTTCTTGAGAGAAGTCTGGCTGCTCAGCCACAGCTACCAGGTAAATCTGGGTGGTACAGACTGCTACCAATTGGGTTTACTGCCAACACCTGTAGTCCTAAGCCTTTTGCAGTGGTCCCTAAGGGAACTGCACAGGTTTCTGCCTAACACCAGGTACCCGGAGAAACATTCCTTGGGGGACACCTTCTCTCTGACTAGCCAGAGGGATTAGCCAGAGTTCTGCAAAGGATGATGGAACAACCTTGCCAAATGATTCTTATAGCCCCGGCTTGGGCACGTCAAGTTTGGTACCCTACTCTCCTACAACTGTCTCAAGCGATGTCCATTCACCTCAGACCGTACCAGCACCTTTTAACTCAACAGGGGAAGGCAAGTTTCTTCATCAAAATCCTGTGAGTCTGTCGCTCAAAGCATGTTTCCTGGACAGCAAACGCTGGCAAATCTGACACTGTCTGTAGAGTGTTGGGCGGGTATTAGAGCCTCAAGGGCGCAATCCACCTGTCTGACTTGCGTCAAGAAATGAACACCCTTTACCACATGGTGTCAAACTTCAGAACTAAACCCTCTTACTATATCAATGGACTAAGTGTTAGCCTACCTTTTACACCTGTGCAAGAGCATGTTATCGCAGTCATAAACTAAAGTGTATCCCTCAGCCATTTCAGCCTATACCATAGGCATGCATCCGTCTTCACAATCCTTGACCCAGCTGTCAAGGTGTTACTCAAGGGATTGTTACACACTTTACCCCATCACCTAAGCCGGTGCCCTCTTGGAGCTAGAATACTGTTCTATCAGCACTTGAATGTCGGCACTGTATGAACCCATCCATAGATGTGATTTACGATTCTTATCCTGGAAAGTCACATTTTTGGTAACAATAACTTTGGCTAGAAGACCATGAGCTACAGGCCCTCTCAACTGAGCCTTTATGCACAATTTCCCAGAAGGACCAAGTGATTCTCAGACCGCACCCCAAATTTCTTCTGAAGGTGGTTTCTGAGATGACATTATTGGAGCGCATAGTACTCATCTTTTTCAGCAGGTGCTCCTCAGCAGCAGAGTGCACCCTTCACTCCTTGGATCTTTCACGGGTGATCAAATTCTACATCCAGCAAACTAAGAATGTTCGTATCCCAGGCTTTTTGTGGCTTTCTCATGCTATGCTGCACTAAAGGACAGTGCATATCAAAGCAAGGTCTATCAGTCACCCACTTCCCGGCCCACCTAATGCGCGCACTACCAGAGGGGGGCAGCAACAACGGCCTTCCAGTAGGGAGTGGCTATACAATAAATGTGTAGAGCGACCTGGTGCATGCTCCATACGTTTGTCAAGCATTACTACTTAGCAGAAGACGTTGGAAGGGATTCAGTGGTCGGACAGGCAGTCCTCTGCCATCTGTTTGTGTATGGTAGGAGCAGCCTTTGTTTCGAATGGATTTTGTCCTCCCACGTATTCCTCATCTTATGATATCTCCATATCCAGCTTTACCTGCTGCAGATTTTTTTTTTTCAGCAGGGTGCTATGCGCGTCGATGCCCGTCGACTCGATGTCACTCGAGGCCCTCTGTATCTGTCTTCGTCGTCATTGAAGGTATACAGCGCGCACAGCGACCGTTGGCTTCAGTTCCGTTTCCCTGCGATAGCTAATGCTTCGGATTATCATTGTGCTTTGGTTCTGTGACTAAAACCTTAATAGTTTGATAAAAGGGCATTGTTGCCTTCATCTACTCCGAGATCAGGGTTCAATAAGTGCCACGACTGTGGGGCGAAAATGTCCCTCATGGACCCCCATCGGGTGGGTCTATGGTGCCTGGGATCCTCTCATGTTATGTCGGAGTATGGGTCTTGCCTATCGATGACAGCGAAGGTGGTTGCAGGTAGGTCCCATAAATCCCCTTCGACAACCCAGTCGAAAAGGCGATCCTCCGACGAGCCTAGAGATGAAACACCTCATCGGAAGAAAGCTAAAAGGTCCCGATCATGCAGTGGGTCTCACCACGCGTCTTCTTCATGGCGGTCGAAGAAAATGCACCACAGTTTGCCGGATGTCTAGGAGAACTCCCAGAGAACCCTTGGAGGTTCCCTCAAAGAAAAAGGCTCAATTGGCATCATCGACGCCGAAAGACTCCACGTTGAGCCATAGGAAACCTTTGATGGCACAGCTGTCGAAACCCTCGGCGTCGAAAGCGCCAACGCCATTGTTGATGCTAACTCCAAATACCTCGACGAACAGCAAGAAAATATACACACCACCAGCAAGGAAGGTTTTTTCAATTTCAATTTGAGGAAAATGAGCCATCTTCAGATGTAGATCGTCCACTTGGATTGCAATATGGAACACACAATGTTTCAGAACCCTTCATTTCGAGGGGATTGGGTCCTCCGACGTATTCCATATCTATGACAGGTAATCACCACAGCTGTGCTGCTTCTGAACATTTTCTGCGTCCTGCGTCTGTGACGTCGATACGCTGTCCTCGAGGGCCTCCATCGAGCCGACGTCACTGGATGTTATAAGTAGGATGCACGACGCCCATAGCCTCAGTTCCGTTTTTTCCTCGAACGTGTTTGCTTCGGAGATCTCGGCGCGCCTCGGTTCTTCTGGGATCTATTCTTTTGTTTCTTCGAACCTGTTAGTTTGTGAAGATTTCCATGATGTCTTTGTCTTCTTCTACCCCGTGTCTGGGTTTCAAGAAGTGTCGGGAATGCGATTCCAAGATGTCGCTGACTGACCCGCATGATGCCTGCCTCTGGTACCTCGGGGAGGACCACGCCACGGACGATTGTGACAAGTGCCAGTCGTTAACATCGAAGGCCTTGCAGGAGCGTAAGAAGAAGCTTTCTGTCGGTAATGTGTCCAAGCCCCGGAAGTCGAAATCCACTGGGATTTCGATTCGAGGGGCGACTCTCTGCATCGTCGGCGTAAATCCAGGGGGTCTCGGTCCCGGAGTGGGTCCCGCCATTCCTCTGCCTCTTTTCGAGGCACTCACGGAAGCGCCGTCACCGGTTCCCTTCCTCGTCCGAGGACTCCGCCCGTCGGCGGGTTGCTTGTCCCAACAAGCATTCCACTCCTGCGGAATGGGATTCATTTCGTAAGGAGATGATGGCGATTTTTCAGTCGCAGGGCTCTGTTCCATCTGCGCCGTCGAAAGACGCCGGCAGGGAACGTGCTAGAGACACCGTTCGCACGCCTTCGGGCTCGAGCGGTCGTCGCGATCACCGGGCACCTTCGAGGTCCCAGTCGGACAAGGTGGATCGCTCTAGCCATGCCCACTCCAGGTCCCGGTCCTCGACGCCCTCGAGACCGTCGGAACCTGTGAGGTCATCGAAGAAGACATTGACGCCTTTGGCGCAGAAGCCGTCGAAGGACTCTCTCAAGGCTCTGCCTCTGAGGAAGCCGTTAACGCCATCGGCGCCCAGCCTGTCGAAGGACACGCTCGGGGCTCCGCCCTCGAGGCCTGTGTCGATGCCGTTGGCGCCACGCTGGAAGTCTACGTCAATGCTGTCGACGCCCTCAACGCCTTTCGAGGACGCTTTATCGGAGGTGCCCCGTAGACCGGTGGAAACTCTGAGAAAGGCCCTGCAGAAGTCAGTGAGGCCTGTATTTGAGCCTGTTTCTGTGCCCTCATCCAGGGATTTATTCCAGCCTCTGGATTACATCTCTGAGGTGGATGAAGGGTCTGATGAAGGTATGTTTCCTGAAGAGGTTCCTGACGAACTCCTGTCTGGGCATAGCCAGCTTGAAGACCTGCGTCAGTCCTTGCACAACGCCAGATGGTCTGGACACCTCTCCGGAGGTTGAGTTCAGTAGGACTGAGCCTGGCACGCACGCTGAGTCCTCGTACCAGTGCCTTATGTTGAAGATGACGCAATACTTGGGGTGGTCTGCGCCACCAGTGGATTTTCTGCAGGATGACCTGATGGATATCCTTGACCCACTTCCACCAACTGACCCGGTGCTACTATTCCATATGGCCTTGCAAAGAAGGGTGGCAGCGGCTTGGACTGCTCCGGAGAGTCTCCCGGCAGTGAGCAAGTCTTTGGCGAAGAAATACCGTCCAGCCAGTAGCAACCGCAGCTACTTGACTACGCACCCCACTCCGGATAGTTTGGTGGTGCAGGCGGCTACGGCCCTGGCAAAACAGGCGTCGTACCCTACAATCCCTCCTGATAGGGACGACAAGCGTTTTGATGGCTGGGCGAAGAAAGTGTTTTCTTCAGGGGGTATGACTTCACAGGCAGCCAACTCTGTGTGTGCCTTAGCACGTTTCACTCATACTCTGTGGAATTGTCTCTTTGGCGGCTGAACATATTCCCGAAGGGGAGGAACGGGATGGCTTTCTTGCTCTTGTTTAGGATGGCAAGGATACCATGTGTGAATCTGTTCAGTCGGGTCTGGACATGGCAGATTGCGTCAGCCGGTCCATGGCGGCAAGCACCGTAATGCGCAGATTTGCGTGGCTGCGGAAGTCGGGGTTTGCTCCTGATGTACAAACCCGGCTTCCCAACATGCCGTTTGATGGTGAACATCTTTTTGGCAGCAAGGCTGACGAGAGCCTTGAGAGGTTGCAGACCTCCAAAGCTGCAGCAAAGTCTTTGAGCGCTGCAGTTCGCTAACCTCTACCTTTTCGTCCTAGGGGACAGCAATGGAGGGGAGGTTCCTTTCGATACTACTCTTCCTTTGGTAGATCGAGAGGAGCTGCAAGTCAAAGGGGCCACTGTAGGAGTACCAGAGGTGGAAAACAAGGTGCTTGAGGTGCCAAGGTCGCTCGGGCAGTTGCCTTTTTACCCTCAGGCAATGCCGCAGCCGCTTCAGCTCAGTCATGAGGCCATGTCCCATGGTTCGCCAGTTGGGGGAAGACTGGCGCAGCATCTTGTAGAATGGCGTGCCATTACTTCAGATGTGTGGGTTATGGAGATCATAGCCCATGGCTGCTGTCTTCCTTTCCGGCAGAGGCCTCACGACAATCCACCAGGGAATCTCTCTTTGAAGAGTCCGGATCCACTCCTTGCGCAGAAAATCAAATCTCTGCTGGAGAAAGGCGCTATAGAACTGGTGCCTGTAGCGGAGAGGAACAAGGGTATTCCCCTTATTTTTTGATTCTGAAGAAAGACAGGGGATTGAGACCCATCATGGACTTGCGTGCTTTGAACAAACTCCTCAGGAAGGACAAGTTCAAGATGGTTACTCTCAAGTCCTCCAGGCCCTTCAACTTCAGGACTGGTTGGTGTCTCTCGACCTCAAGGACGCTTACTTTCATGTGCCGATTCATCCCAAGCACAAAAGAAGTACCTGAGGTTTGCGGTTGGCGACTCGCACTTTCAGTTTCGGGTCCTGCCGTTCGGATTGACCTCCGTCCGCCCCAAGGGTTTTCACCAAGCTAATGGTGATGGTGGCAGCGTATCTCAGGAAAGGGGGGATTCACGTCTACCCGTACCTGAACGATTGGTTGATCAGGGCGCACTCTCACGAGCAAGTCCTGGATCATCTGTCAGTCACCTGCCTCTCCCTTCACAAGCTGGGCTTCTCCCTCAACTTAAAGAAGTCCCACTTGACGCCAACTCAGCGGCTCCAGTACATCAGAGCAGTGCTTGACATGTCCGTGGGGCAGTGTTTCCCTCCCCAGGTGAGGGCTCATCACATTCTGCAGATGGTGCACAAGTTTCAACATGCCCAGAGTCTCCCGGCGTTAGAGTTCTTGAGGTTGCTCGGGCTTATGGCATCCTGCATTCTTCTGGTGCCAGAGGCCAGGTTGCGGATGAGATCTCTGCAATGGGCACTCAAGATGCAGTGGTCGCAGTCCTCCGGCAGGATGTCGGACCCCATTCAGGTGCCACCCTCGGTCGCCCAGGACCTTCTGTTGTGGGCCGTCGAAGGCAATCTGATGAAGGGGGCTCCATTTTGGCTACCCTGGCCGGAGGTGACGATCGTGACGGACGCATACCTCACGGGATGGGGAGCTCATGCCAACGAGTTGACAGTCAGCGGTCGTTGGTCTGCGTCGGAGTCCAGACTCCATATCAATCTGTTGGAGCTGAAGGCCGTCAGGCTTACCCTGAAGGCTTTTCTGCCAACTGTGCGAGGGAAGAATGTCCTGATTCTGACGGACAACACAGTGGACATGCACTACCTCAACAAAAAGGGGAGGGGCAGGGTCACTTCCTCTGTGCAGGGAGGCGATGTAGCTCTGGTTCTGGGCCATCCAGCAGGAAATTTCGATCTCGGCAGTTCATCTGGCCGGAGACGAAAACGAGATGGCGGACGCTCTGAGCAGGCAGAGCGCGATCTCTCATGAGTGGGAGCTGGCTCAGGAGATTCTCCTGGAGATCTTCGTCCTTTGGGGGACCCCACAAGTGGATCTCTTCGCCTCCAGTGTCCAAAGAAGTGCAAAAGGTTCTGCTCGCTGGAATTTCCTCCAAGAGGAGCCTTAGGGGACGCGTTCGTGGTGGAGTGGTCCTTCGCACTGCAGTACGCGTTTCCTCCAGTCCCCGTCATCCCGCAAGTGCTGCGGAGGTGACGGAGGTTCGGTTCCCGGATGATCCTCATTGCTCCTGCATGGGCCCGGAGAACGTGGTACCCGGACCTTCTCGACTTGTCCATCTGCCCTCCACGCTGTCTTCCCTACCAAGACGATCTGCTCTCACGGGAGGGGGTGGTCTGGTTCTCCATCCAGAGGTCAGATCCCTCAACCTTCACGCTTGGCTTCTGAAAGGTTGAGGTATAAGGATTGGGACCTCCCTGAAGACCTGATGGAGGTGTTGCTTTCGGCCAGACGGCCTGCAACAAAGTCTCTGTACCGTTGCCGTTGGAGAAAGTTCTGCGACTGGTGCAGGGTTAAGAATGTCGATCCTTTTTCATGTGACATTCTTGTGGTTCTGTCTTTTTTACTTTCGTTAGTCCACAAGGGCCTGCAAGTGGGTACCATTAAAGGTTACCTGGTGGTGCTGTCCATATTTAAGCACTCGTCTGAGGAGTGTTCTTATTTCACAATTACTTTAATTTCTCAGTTTCTGAAAGGGCTCACTTATGTGTTTCCACCGTCACCTTTCCAGGTGTCCGGTTAGAATTTGAACCTTGTTCTAAAATTCCTAATGGGTGCTCCATTTGAGCCTTTACATTCTTGTCCTTTGAGACTGTTAACCCTTAAAACTGTATTTTTAGTTGCGGTTACTTCCGCTCGCAGAGTGAGTGAGTGAGTGGCAGGCACTTTCTGTTAAGCCACCCTTCACGGTGTAATAAGGACAGGGTTGTCCTTAGGGTTCATCCTTCCTTCCTTTCTTCCGAAAGTGGTGTCGGAATTTCATTTAAGCCAGAAGGTCATTCTTCCGACATTTTATCCTCCTCCGCATCCTGGTAAGGAAGAGGAGAGGCTCCATAGGTTGGATCCTAGGAGAGCTTTAAGTTTCTACATTTCACGCATGTCCCGGGTCAGAGTGGACGATCAGCTCTTTATAGGTTACGCTGGAAGCTGTTTGGGACAAGCTGTTACTAAACAGACGTTGTCTAGATGGATTATCTTGGCAATTTCTGAATGTTACCGCTTGGCGGGTAAGGACCCTCCGGTAGGCCTACGGTCCCATTCTACTAGGGGTATGGCGTCCTCAACTGCCCTGCAGAGGGGTGTTCCTATTCGTAACATCTGTGAAGCAGCCACATGGGCTTCGGTCCATACTTTTGTAAGACACTACTCCCTAGATTCTATCCATGGGCAGGATCTGGCCTTTGGCAAGGTGGTCCTTTACGCTGAAATTTGATTGGGCATTCTAAATTTCTATATTCTAAATTCTTTTCCCTCCTCCATACGTTGGTACTGCTTTGGGAGTCTGTCATAGATATGGAATACGTCGGAGGACCCAATCCCCTTGAAGAACAAGTTACTCTCTTACCTGGTAACGTTCTTTCGATGGGATGGTCCAATGACGTATTCCATAAAGCTCCCTCCCTACCTGCCCCGCTACAGAATTTCTTATGCGATAGAAGCTTACGTTTCCGCAAGGCTTTCTGTGGTCATACTGGCAGAATATTGGTGCCACACGTTCTGGGAAAAAACTACAACTGAGGCTACGGGCGTTGTGCATCCCACTTATAACATCCGGTGACATCGGCTCGACGGAGGCTCTCGAGGACAGCGTATCAACGTCATGGACGCAGACGCCGAAAATTTTCCGAAGCGGCACAGCTGTGGTGATTTCCTGTCATAGATATGGAATACGTCGTCGGACCATCCCATCGAAAGAAAGTTACCAGGTAAGAGAGTAACTTGTTCTTCTGCGGATTCAAGATTAAGAGACCTACGTGACACTGTGCAATATTTATATAGCGTTTACAGCAAGGCCATCTAAGTGCTGTGGTTCAAAACAATCAGTGTTCCCATAGAGTGACTACACAAACAGAAGTATTTTTAGAGACTTTCTGAAATCGGGAACGTTTCAAGACTCTGTAATGTCATGGGGGAGTTCATTCTAAGGTTTGATGGCATCAGTTTTCCTCCTCGAAATAGCATTTTGAATTCTGTAATTTGTGGCTTCTCCCGGTTATATTGCTGGAATCGCTTGCATCGAGAAAAACTTAAAAAAATATATATATATAAACCCTCTTACTGCTTGAGAGAGCCTTTTTGAAAGCTAGTGATACAGATCGCTCTTCACTTCTGGTATCCAACACTGTTCGAGAGGACACCACAGACATGAGTGAAACACGTCTCTATCTTGACCTATGGAAATGGGACACAGAATATTCAACAGGTCATGCAGAGACACTGGCATGTCCTTAAACTAGACTAGCATTTGAGTAAAATATTGGGCGATAAAATGAATATTACATTCCTTAGGTCAACCTCGCTCAAAGACATGTTGGTACCTAGTTTTATGAGCCCTCAAAGCAGTTTATTGGGTGGCAGCTGGCTGAATACTAAAGTGCCAGGCTTTCAAAAATGTTCAAAATGTAAAGCCTGTAGGTATGCTGTTAATACTGCTTGCTACCAACTCCCAATTTTGGAACAGAACAATAAGATGAGGTCAAGGATAACATGTGAAACTGAGTTTGTGGTGTATGTGTTACGTTGCTCATGTGACAAATGGTATGTGGGGAGCACAATAGGTAAATTGAAACTGAGAGTGCTTCAACACATACGGGCAATCAAAAATGTTGACCCCACATATCCGATGGCGCTTCATTTTAAGATCGAACCTGGAGGAAAATTGGAGGGATTTTCTTATTTTGGCATTCAGTGTTGAAATCACCTAGAGGAGGTAACCGTGAGCTCCTGTTAAGACAATTGGAAACAAAGTGCATTCTGGATCTCGAAACAAAAAAACTCAAGGGCCATGACCTCGATGAGGAATTGTATACGTTTTTCGGTACCCGAGTGTATTTTTTTATTATCCCTCTAGGTTTGTGGACTTAATAGCTATTTGAATTTTACCAAGCAAGGTCAACAAACTAAACTATCCTGGCAGTTCATTTCTAACACAACTCTCCCTATATGTAGTTCATGTTCTTGAATTGATATGTGTAATATTCTGCTAACCTGATGTTGAACAAATATTTTTCTATATACAACCTGGTTTTAGAATGCTTCATATAAATTGTGTGATTTTGATTATTTTTAGTGTGATGAAAGCTTGAGTAAGTTAGGGGCGGATGATGGTTTAGTCCATGAGAGACAGAGATTTTTGGACCCTTGTATACCGTAGCTTGTACTGCAGATGGTGTGAGTCGTATATATATTTCTGAGGCTTGTGGAATCTGTTTAGATCACATGCTGTGCATAGGCCGACATCTAGTGGAAGCTGCGGAGTATTACAGTTTGTTTTTCGAAACTCAAAAATGGGCGTCGACACAGGGCGTGCCAGTAATACTATCCCTAGTGTGACGTCCACTGTTCCCAAGATCCCTCACGCGTCTAGGATCCTCAGTTTGTTTTTCCGCCATACTGGTCGGAAGCATTTTGCGGAGTCCCCTGGCCTTAGCCATACTTTTGCTAAAATTTAAAATAATAATCTATTGACATCCTTCCCCACCCCAACGTCGAACTTCGACACTCGACACCGGCTGGAGAAGAAATCGACCGTCGGCTGCTGCACAACGGATTTGGGCCTTGGAAGGCCGCTGGCCTCGGCCATGCAAGTAGGGAGAGTGGGGGGTGGTACATACTCTACACTCTTGGTATATAGGTACACCTTATACATTTCCTACACTTAACAGCCCGCTGCCTCAAGGTGCGTATGGAGGGTACCCCTTTTCAATTCTGCCCCAAGTGCAATCGCAAATACCCTTGGGTCGACAGGCACGCCACGTGCAATCTCTGCTTGCCGAGGGACCACCCCGAAGCGAACTGCAGAGCGTGTAGTAGGTTTAAACCTAAGACACTTAAGGACCGTTCGACGAAGCGTTGGGCCCACCACGCCAGGCAGGCGGCCATGGCAGCGGAGGGCGCCTTCAGCGACGGCAGCGACACGTACTTTCGGACGGCAAGAGCATTACGGCGTCGAAAGACAGCCGAGCGCAGGTCCCCGACCTCGGAAGGTCGTCCGGCGGGGCGGCTATGGGGAAGACCCCCGGCGACACAAGCGCTTCACCATACTTCACACACTAAACACACTAACTCCAACCGAGACTCGACGACGTCGAGTTCTCGGAAAGAGGCACAAACAGAACGGTCCGATTCGGTGTCCTCTGGGCGCTCTCGATCAAGATCGCCGCATGACTCCAGGCAATCATCCACTCTTGCCAAGAGTGCCTCGCTCCCTAGGCTAACAGAAGTTCAATCGTCAGAAGACGAAGACGACTTCCACCCCCAGGCCGCCCTCCAGGAGTCGGAGCCCGCAGTTAAAGCCAGCGAGGCCCCACGCTCGAAGGACAGGGACACCACCCCCGATCCTCGACGCCAGGCGTCGAAAAACTCCGGAGCCACTAAAGGACAGGGAAAACATTTTTCCACGCACAGGGAGGGGGGAAAACAGCAGAAGAAACAACCTTTGCACTCTTCCACACCTGTGAAACACACCACTCCCCCTAAACAGACAGACAAAACCAGGTCTGCTGATATGTCTAAGACCAGCAAAGCTACTCAGGATAAATCCCATAGACTTGCTGAGAGAGTCATTCCCAGTTCCAGAAAATGGTCGAGTGAAGACATAGATAGGGTCATGTCAAGGATGTATTCTTTGGCTGATTTTTATGATAAAAATCCAGAACATTTCCTCTCGTATCATCCACAAGGGGTGACACCCTCAGGCTCTAATGATCCTATCCCCCCGAGTAAAAAGCCCCGGTTTGAAACACCGATGAGGTCAGACCCCTTCGAGGTACAACCATACTCAAGACCATACTCACTGTATCATGGAGAGGCTTCCTTTGGTGAGGACCAAGAATTTGGCATGGTAGAAGAGCAAACCGGGACGGGCTACTATGGGGAGGATGAGGACCAGGTAGAGGAAGAGGAAGACCCGGAAACATACAGAGTAGATTCCCCGGTAGAGAACGAATCCCCGGTTACCGACTCCCCGGTCGATAACCAACCCCATCTAAATGAGGTTCTCGCACGCGCAGCAGAACATTTCCATATTGACTCCCACGGTGTCCAGGAGGAGAGGGACTTCGCAGAAGAGTTAGTGGGAGAAAGGAGGCCTGTTGCCCAGACCATCCCTATCCTTAAGTCCATTCAGCGAAGAATAGACCCGTCCCTGGTGAACCCGAACCTCACCAGAGCAGTCAATCCCAGGGTTGAAAAACTTTTCAGGGCGGCCCAGTCTGACCCTCTCTATATAAGAGGACATCTGAAGCCAGACTCCCTAGTTGTCACCAACACTCGTAAGAGGGCTGGAACACCCTTGTCATCATCCGAAGCTTCTCCCGACAAGGAGAGCAAAAAACTATACGGTTTCGGTAGGAAAGTAGCCTCAACGTCCGCCTATCAAGCAAGGATTGCAAACTCCACCACCCTGTTGGCCAGCTACAACTGCCATCAGTGGGAAGAAGTCGCGGCACTCATAGCCTCTGCTCCTGAACCTTTAAAGGGCCAGTTAGCTCGGATTTCCGCAAAGGGTAGAGCCGTGTCTGGTTGCATTTTGAAAGCAACCTTCGACGCCGCGGACAACGCAGGCAGATTGATAGCAGAAGGCACTGTTATCAAAAGACTTGCATGGTTACGGCAGTCTGGTTTGTAAGGCAGAAACCCAGGCATCATTGTTGGACAAACCGGTGGAAACCGATCTGTTTGGTAAGGCGGTCGAAGATGCACTGAAGAATGCCAAGGACGAATACGAAACACTCAAGTCCCTTGGCCAGTTAACCAATAAACCCCCTAACCAGAGAGGGAATAGTAATTTTCGTCGCCCACGCGGCCAAAATTCCCAGAGAGGATCTAACTATTCCCAGGGGCAGGGTACACAGTGGAACAACAACCAACAGTCTACCCAGGGTTACGGCAGGTGTAATAGGAGAGGTCGTGGTAAAGGCAGAGGCAGCCCCAGCAAGGGAGGCAGCACGCCTCCACCAAAGCAGTGACGCTCAGTTCAGGGTCCCTTCTCACGCAACCCCAGTAGGGGGACGCATTTCCAACTTCACCCAGGCTTGGGAAGGGATCACATCAGACAGATGGGTGCTGTCAACAGTATCCACAGGATATTGTATAGAGCTACTGTAGCATCCCCGGAACCATCCTCCACGACAAAGAGTACACTCTTTAGAAGATCAGAAGATTCTCCTCAAGGAGATCGCCATTCTGCTAGAAAAGGACGCGATAGAACTCGTCCCAGGATACCAGGTAAACAAGGGTATTTATTCAACTTACTTCCTTGTGCCAAAGAAAGATTTGACAATGCGCTCAGTATTGGACTTACAGCCTGCCAACAAGTATGTCAAGCCCCAAAAATTTCGTATGACCACGCTACAAGAGGTAATCCCCCTCCTAAAAAAGGGGGATTACATGGCAACCTTGGATATGAAAGATGCTTATTTTCATATTTCCATGTTCCCAGCGCACAGAAGGTACTTGCGCTTCAAGGTGGACAGTCGGCACTACCAATTCAAGGTACTGCCCTTCGGGATAGCTTCAGCACCAGGCAATGGCGGCTGCCCACCTACGCAGGGAGGCAATCCCAGCGTACCCTTATCTGGACGACTGGCTCATAACAGGGGAAACCCCAGGAATTTGCAGGACAAACATTCAAAGGACTATCGACCTCCTCCACGAGTTAGGCTTCTCAATCAACGAGAAAAAGTCAAGCCTGGTGCCAAGCACCTCAAAACAATTCCTAGGAGCAATCCTAGATACCCAAGAGGGGTTGACCTTTCCTTCAGAAGAAAGAATTCGGAATATACTACTGCAAATTCCGCATTATCAGTCCTGTCAACAAATAACGGTACGCAAAGCAATGCGTTTACTGGGCATGATGGCGTCATGCATTTACCTGGTCCCCAACGCGTGCCTGCGCATGCGTCCCATGCAGGAATGGTTGGCAAAACAGTGGTCTCAGGCAAGTGGTCAGTGGGACGATCTAGTGGTCGTTTTGCCAACACTGGTACAAAGCCTTCACTGGTGGACAAGAGAGAATCTCGCACAGGAGAAACCCTTTTACGATCCCGAAGTACAGGCAGTAGTCACTACAGATGCATGTCTGACGGGGTGGGGAGCTCACCATCTCCACCACAGAGCTCAGGGTCTCTGGTCTCACTCAGTGGCCAAGAACCACATCAACCTGCTAGAGCTTCTGGCAGTATTCAGAGCGCTTCAGGCGTTCGAGCCCCACCTACTTAACCTGTCAGTGCAAATCCGGACGGACAGCACAACAGCCATGTTCTACCTGAACAAGCAAGGAGGGACTCGCTCGTCAAATCAGTCCAAGCTTGCCCAGAAAATCTGGATATGGGCACTCAGACGGAACATCTTCCTGTCATCACAACATGTTCCAGGGGAGCTCAATTCCCTAGCGGATGCTCTGAGCAGAGACTCCCTCTCAGAGGAACACGAATGGGTTCTACACAGAGAGGTCGTAGAAGATATCTCTCAGTGGGGATTCCCCACTATAGACTTATTCGCCACAAGCGAAAACAGACAATGCCCAGGATTTGCATCCAGGTTCCCCCAACCAGACTCCCAGGGGAACGCCCTGTGGATGAACTGGTCAGGGATGTTTGCGTACGCTTTTCCACCAACTCCTCTCATCAGGAAAGTGGTGAACAAGATGAACAGAGAGTCGATGACGCTCGTCCTAGTTGCTCCCATGTGGGCAAGACAACCGTGGTTCCCACACCTACGCAGGATGGCGGTGTGCGAGCCCATCAAACTTCCAGCCTGGTACAACCTACTGTCCCAGCACAAAGGTCAAACAGTGCACCAGCAACCCAACTCAATGAACCTGGCAGCATGGCTCCTGAGGTCATAGAGTTTGGACATCTCAATTTGCCACAGAGGTGTATGGACATCCTAAAGGAATCTAGGAAACCAAACACAAGGCACTGTTACTTTGACAAGTGGAAGAGGTTCGTTATCTGGTGCCAGAGTAGACAAGTCAACCCGGTTGATTGCACTCCTTCCACTATTGTTACATACATGCTCCACCTGCTAGATGCAGGATTGGTTTTTAACTCACTGAAAGTATACCTGGCAGCCCTGTCGGCTTACACCACTTCCCATAGCAAGGTTTCGTGGTGGAAAGTACCAGTAGTTAAAGCCTTCATGGAAGGAGTAAAGAGACTTCACCCTCCTATTTCAAACCCACCACCAGGGTGGGACCTTAATGTGGTGCTAGCCAAGCTCATGGGCCCCCCTTTCGAACCCATGCATAAAAGCAGTCTCAAACACCTGACTTATAAAACGGCCTTCTTAGTAGCTATTACGTCTATAAGAAGGGTCAGTGAAATTCAGGCTCTGTCAGTGCAGGATCCCTTCTTTACTGTCCATAAAGACAAACTGGTTTTACGCACACACCCTAGGTTCTCACTTAAATTTATATCAAAATTCCATGTAAACCAGTCCATCGAGCTTTCGGCTTTCTTCCAGGTCCTGCAAAGCTCGGCTGAGGTGAAACTACACACCCTAGATGTGCGTAGGGCGGTCCTCTACTATGTAAATAAAACCACACCGCTAAGAAAAACAGATCAACTGTTTGTCTCCGTAGCTACAGGCAGAGAGGGGGATCGCGTCTCTAAAGGTGCCATCTCGAAGTGGATTATTAACTGTATCCAGCTGTGTTACTCACTCTCTGAAAGAACTCTGCCTTTCACGCCAAGAGCCCACTCTACTAGAGGCATTGGGGCCACTCTGGCCTTCATTGCAAATGTACCCCTTGACACCATTTGCAAAGCAGCTACTTGGAGCTCTATTCACACTTTTACTCAGCATTACTGCATTGACACCCATTCCAAGGCAGATGCACAAGTGGGACAAGCGGTTCTAAGACACTTATTTGCTCATGACCCTTCTCGCATCCCACCTCCTTCTTCAGGTACTGCTCGCTAATCTATGCACAGCATGTGATCTAAGCAGATTCCACAAGCCTCAGAAGGGATACATTACTCACCGTAATCGTATTTCTGATGCTTATATCTGCTTAGATTCACATGCCACCCACCCTTCCTCCCCTCTGAGAGAAGGCGCATGATTGCTTGTAGTCTTACCTTTCTGTCTATCTGCTTGGATTATCTGTACTCACGCTACTCCTCATGCTACCTCATGTCAGAAAAAATACAATCTGAGGATCCTAGACGCGTGAGGGATCTTGGGTACAGTGGACGTCACACTAGGGATAGTATTACTGGCACGCCCTGTGTCGACGCTCATTTTCGAGTTTCGAAAAACAAACTGTAATACTCCGAAGCTTCCACTAGATGTCGGCCTTTGCACAGCATGTGAATCTAAGCAGATACAAGCATCAGAAATACGATTACGGTGAGTGATGTATCCCATATATGTACTTCAAATTGATTGACAACTTTTAATAGTTTAGGAGGATATGTTTGCAGTTAATAACTCTGGGGAATCTTGCACTAGGCACTTTACATGAGCAATATTTGCACTCACTATGCACTTTATTATTGAGAGATTTTAACTTTTAGCAGCCCATACATGCATCCATGTATCTGTGAGGTACACTTCTGTTTTTGAGGGATACACCTCTTTAAACATAATATTGTTAGGAAATAGGAATTTAATCAGTTTTTGATCATATAGATTGTAACTGCTATGGTTTCTCACAGATGTGAAATGCATAGCTTTTACAGTAAGGAGATGCATGCATGGACGGAGAGCACTATGCACTTCATGATTGCTGCCTTGGCATTTTTTGCACATTTCTCATATTGCTGCTTTGTGTATTTGCACTTTCCCATTACAACCATTTCCTCACAGTTGTTATATTGGAGATTTTTGAATGCTTGCTCATTTGTACATTTGGTAGTCAATTAAGAATGTATTGAGTGGGGTGGAGACTGCCGCATAGCATATAGAGGAAATGCATTATGTCCACCACAGACTCTATCTTTAACGTTAAGTCTCTCTTTTGAGAGCATTGACATTGAGTTGCTGGAATTCTGATTTAGCTGATTGTTTCCATATTCATGGTTGTTCGTGCCTAATGGGGCTGTATTATTGTATAAGGTGAGGCCATGCTTTACTAGGGTTTATAGACATAATTTCGAAATCAAAAATTTCGAAAGTCAAAAAGTCGAAAAAAAAATGTCGAAAAAAATAATGTCGAATTTATTTTTTATGACGTTTTTTTTTCGAAATGGGGGGGTTCCCCCCCCAACCCCCGTTTTTTTTTTTTTTTTTTTGTTTTTACCTTTTTTTTAACTATAAACTAGAGCCCAAACAAAAATATCGAAAAAAAAAATAATTCGACATTTTTTTTTTCGACATTTTTGATTCGACTTTTTTGACATTCGAAATTTTTTTTTCGATATTATGACTGGACACCCTTTACTAGCAGCCCATAAAATATTATTGACTATTTAAAGACGTTTTTCCAACTTGTTTGTGCCTCATGTCAGTAAATAACAAATCTTGGTGGCTGACCTCCATTAGTGCATTGCGGTGGCCCCTGCTGGACCCAATCCAAGCTTTAAGAGCGAAAATGCTTTTTATATATAAAGGAATGACAACATCTAAACATGGCCGACTGCATAATCAAGCTATGAGCTGCTTTGTATATGTAGACCCTCTATATACAACCATAGAGTTGTCACAGTAGCAAATGTTGTCCATGATCTGTGTTTCCTATACTTACGTGATCAAGCGGTTGGAATACCGCGAAACGCGTCATCATTTTACCAGGTTTCTCTTTTCTCCAATGCACATTCATTAATAAAGACATTTCGTGTTGCTTGGATTTGCAGTGATGACTCTTTATTGCTGACCGGACACTGGATCCCTGGCTGCTCTCCGGAGTGCATTCTGCTCTGCGTACACAATACGAAGGTTTTTTGGAAACATATATATTCAGTGAAAAACCTTTGTTAAAGGGACGTTTTGGTTACAAGTAAAACGGAAAACCCCCTGAAATTTGCCAGTTATGCTAAGCAAGCATAACTCGCACCACCACCGTGCACTGCTAAGACTAACACTGAGGACACCAAAGATGACATCACAAATGATGTATATTAGGTATATCAATATTTTTGTACCTACATTATGACCATTTTCCAAAAACAAAATCTACCCATTTGCAAAACTATGCTTTCGGGTCTTTGACAATGCTCCTTGCACTAGTTTGCTGCAAATCTGTCCATGTTTTATTTTTTGAAAAGTGTCAAAATGTACGTACACAAAATAGTCATATAACTTGGCCTCCACTTGACAAAATCCATTCAGACTTTGCGCAAACATTCAAAGTTGGGTCTATAATCTTTCTGAAAACTTTTGTGCAGATTCATAAAACGGCGACAGTTATAAGCCATCTAAAAATGTTGAGACCCCCCTCTAATTTTGCCCCCTCTTGACAGAATCCCACCAAACCTTGCAGAAACATTCATTTCTGGGTCTAAAATCATTTTGCAAACATCTGTGCACATTTGTCAAATGGCACCACATTTATAAGCCTTTCAAATATTTTGGGATCCCCCCTCTAATTTTGCCCCCTCTTGGCGGATCAGCACCAACTTAACCATTCACGGTCAGGTCTAAAATGGTATTGCTAAAAGACATGCAGTTTCATTGAGTGGCGCCAAAGTTATAAGCCATCCAAAAACTGCTTTTCACCAACCCTGTAAAGCAGAAATATGCATGGATGTCCCTGAACATCTGAGATGTTTGTGAACATCACAGGACTGTTCTCGGACATCGGAGAAGAAAAAACACCAGATTTTGTGTTTTGTATGCCATATCCCATCCCAATCAGCCTTCACCTCCCAGGGATACATTTATTTGTTTGACAAGTGCAATGTTGTGTTTTTTAATGTGTTTTTACTACGATGTCCGCGGACTACAAGGTCTGTTCACGGTTCCAACTTGATGTCCATTTCAAATGTTTTGACGTACCGCATGTTTTTAACCGACCAATCAGCGGGTGCATACGATGTCCACAAATGTCACGCTGCTCTCCGATTGATCCAGAGGCGTCTGCGGACCCTGAATCAGAAAGTGAGACCAGACGCAGATATCGCACATTTTTGTAACCTACTTTTTGGCTGTTTTAAAAGAAAAAAACTAATTGACAGATTTACACCAAATGTACAAAATCATGCTTTCGGGACCAAGCCGCCGCCCCCGGCACAAATTTGGTGAAAATCCATCCAGCGGTTTAGCCTGCAGGCGCGAGAAACACGTTTTTACCATTGCATCTGAGGAATTCCACATGTTTTGGGCCCCTATAACTTTGCCCCCTCGGACCAAACCGCACCAAACATCGCAAAATCATTCTAAAGGGGCCATATACATTTTTTGCAAAGTTTGGTGAGGATTCATCCGGTGGGGCAAAGTTATAAACCACCCACAAAGTGCTCTTTCTATGAGTTGAGCAACTTAACCATAACTGCAAACCCGCTAGCGCAGGCCCTAGAATATGGCGACGGCCGCCACTCTATAGTGAAGGTCAGTTGGACTTCTATAGGAAACCCCAAAAAATGAACTGCTAATAACCTTTGAGTAGTGCCATGGCCAGTGGGTTGCAAGTGCCAGCCAAAGGCTGTTCCACTAAGGCCATGGCTGAAGGGCCAATGTGTTGCAAGTGAATATGCAGTGGGCACAGCCGAAGGCCTATTAGTGTTTTAAAAAAAAATACAAAGGCCATGGCTAGTGGTCTGTGTGAGAAACCTGATGGTGTTCTCCCACCTACTCCCCCGGGATCATCTAGTCAGGTGGCCAGGGAAGGGCCATCGTTTTTGTATCCTGACCCTAGGGGTGGACAAGCGAGGGAGGATCACCTGAGTGGAGGGTCACCTGGATTGGGAGGAGAACATGCAAGAGTGAGGCATGGTAATCCCTCTTTTCCCATTCTACCTCAAAACCCTTTCCCTCAGCTTTCATGGGATATTTCCAAACCCATTCCATCTCTCCATCTGACAAACACTGGGACGAGGAAGAGGCAAACGGGAGTAGTGAAGATTTCCCATAGGAATAACATAAGGAGTGTAAGGGAAACTGGCTGTAGAAAGAACTTAAGCTGTACCATTGATAGTCAGGCATTTAATAATTATCACTTACACCTGACTCCACTTGTTTTCTTTACTATAATCGGTGTGGTTCTACACAGGTGAAAGACTGAGCTGAGGTCATTGTCTGGGCCAGAGAAGCCAAGGAGCAGAGAGTAGCAGGATCTATGGCCCAGAGGAGAACGGTGTGCTGAGACACTGGCCTGGTGTTTGTGAGGGCCTGCAGCATGGCAAGGGAGCCATGTCTCCAGAGAGCCAGAGCGAAGCACCTTAGGGTGTCTAAGGGGCAGGTGGTGAGACCCTGACCTCAGGCCTGCACAACCAGAAGGGACCACTTAACGCGCTGCTGCCCGCTTGAGTCTCATGAAAGTAAGAGCTAGAGACTCGGGAGCATGTGGCTGATGGAAGCGTAGCGGGCGAATGGAATGCATAAAGCGGCACGGAGCGGAAAACGAGAAATAAATTAAACGTAACTAGTAAAGTAATATTGAATGAAAGAAGAGTGACAAGATCAAGAGAAAGTAAGAGAAAGCAAGAAAAGCATAGCGCGAAAAGAGACAGACAGTTAAAGAACTGTAATAAAGAGGGCTTGAGTGATCCGAAACGAGAGAGAAGGGTGCAAGCGCCAGAGTAGATTGGAAAGTGTGCACGGGAAAGTTGGAAAAGGTGCCAGTGGGAACAGAAAGGTGAAGAGTGCAAGTGTGCACTGTAAAGCAAGAAGGAAGGTTCCAGGGGGCACGAGAAAGAAGTCAAGAAAACGGAGCAGCACCAGAAGGGGTGCAGAAAGCCCTTGAAGGCGAAAGGTTAAGAGAAGGAAGAGCAGGAAATAAAAGAGAGGGGTTAAAGCTGAGAGTGGTCGCACTTAGGAGCAAAGAACCTGGCGTTTCCGAAGTCTCTGATCCTACCCCTTGAAGAAACTTTAAATGAAAGACCAGTACATCCTGACAAACTGAACTCATGTTTTGAAACGCAAGAGGGGCCTGAGCTTGGGGAAGGGAACCCTAAGAGGCCTATCAAAGTTTATTTTGTGTTACTGAAGGGAATAAAGCTTGGAGAAGGGAACCCCAAGGCATTTAAAGACATTGACATTGTTTGAACTATGGAGAAGGTCCTATGAACAGTTATTTTTGATTGAACTCGTTATTTTGAAGCTGACCAACCTATACATACCGGTTGAGAAAACCACCTGACCCCAATCCTGGATTCCTATTTTTGTTGCACCACCACTTTTTGCTTTTGAAAGACGTCCCAACACATTTTTGTCAAAGAGGGAGGGCAAGTATAGGTTTAGACACAGGTAGATTTTTTATTTGGACTTCCAGACTTTAATGGCCATAAAACACATCAGTTAAGGGCAACATCCCTTTAGTGTTAGGGCTATTTAGGCATTACACCAACCCAGGAACATTAGTAAATAAAGGTTTTTAAAACAAAAAAATGTTGAGTCTGTTTCTCTCTCTTGATACCATGGCCGTCTTGCATCTGAAAGTGTTCTAAATTTACAGTGGGCAGGCTAGTGGTCGGGTAGTGCTGTAAAATATACAGTGGCAGAAGGCCATGGCTAGTGGCATGGAAATAAACTATGGTGTAACAATGGGTCTGGTAGTGTTGTAAAATATACAGTGGCCATGGATGAAGGCCGTGGCCACTGGCAATAGCCGAAGGGTATGGCTAGGGTCTGGTAGTGTGCTAACATTTTCAGAGGTTCCCACTGGCCATGGCCAAAGGCGCGGAAAATAACTGGTATAACAAAACCTATGAATTTCAGGGAAAAGCACTTTAGTTGCAAGGATGTTAAGATGAGAATTTAACGCAACAAAAGCCCTGAAATTCAGCAAAAGCCACCTTAAGTTCGCACCATGTCAAGCCATCATGAAGTAAGACACAAACAGATTATAATTTGTACTCAAAAGTTCTATTTACCTTAAAAGTCAGGATGGCGTAAGGCCTAACTTGCCCTATGATAAGGTGGGATTTCCCTACTTAAATAAAATGAAGGTAGTCTGCACCCGGAAGTCCAAATGAAATGTCTGTCTGTGTCCAAAACCTATACTTGCCCTCACAACTAACTGTATACAATGTATATGGATGTCTGCATCCAAAGGAATAGTCTTCAAAACAAAGTTCGGAAATACATCCAGCGCTTGGCTTTTAGTCTGCTTCCCCTAAATTCAAAACAGTTCACTAAGTCTCAGGGTTCCCTTCCCCAAGTGTTCAAATCTTCCAGCTTTTCAAAACACAAGCTCAAATCTTCCAACTTTTCCAATAACTCAAGTTCCTTGGGACACTTCCCAGCTCCAGTACTATTCACTGGTTCACATAGGCAGTCTTGTTTCTTGACTTCAACCTCACATAAGCAGCTGTTAAAAAACACAATCTTCTTTTACTTTCATTGGTTCTCTCCAAAAAGTGGGGAGTGTTCGGTTTAGGCGCAGTTGTCGGACTACACGGTTCACCCACTAAGGTCGTGCAGCCGACACCCCTTATTTGTCCCCTCTCATTTGCACGATGCCACTGCTCAGCAGCAAGTAGAGGGTAGTGCTTACTCCCTATTACATAATGCAAGTTAAAAGAATACAAGGTTCACAGAGCACTTGATCCTCTTGGCCCCGATATTGCTTTCATTTCTATCGCTATTAAAATGTACTTGCTTTCACTTTCATTTGTTCCTATGGCTTTTGCCAATGCTTGTTTTCTCAATCCATGCAGATTTAAATGGCTCTTAAAATGCAGGTTTCCTTTTACTTTTCTGTTTAACCCACCACTTATGCCAACAACACTTTCACTAAAGGCCACTACACCCTCTAGGTTTTGACAATGCCTGTGCAATGTTCTTTTCCCTTCCTTTGACGTATTCTTTCAATTGTGATTGGGAAAGTTCACTTGTGAGGGATTCTGCTTTGCCTGACACCTTAATCGGTTCAACAATGACTTGCAACTTTATTTCATCTCGCGTATGGCATTATCGGGTTTAAACTGCTTCAACAATGGTTTAGCTGCAGTTACAAATGTACCTTTATATACTGTTTGTGTGTGGGAAGGCCCAGGGTTTCTAACATTTATAAAACTCACTGGAGCTTCAGCACAGCTCCACAGTACACACAACCTCTTCATCTGTAGGCTTCGGTCAGGGTCGCGCTTCCTGCTACTTCAACTGCCACGGACCGGCTCGGACTGCCCCTCAGACACTTTGGTGTTCTCCCAACACCTGGAGGTAACGAGCAGTTAATTGGGAGAGCCGGGGAACTTCCCAGTTTGGCACTGCCTCTCGCTTCTAGACCTTCGCATAACGGAACTCAGTGGCCCTCACAAGAACAGACCCCAGCTTCACAGGATTCATGGTACTGGCGCTTTTTGAAACGGTTTGGCACAGCCTCTGCTGCTCAGCTTCTACTGCCACTGCTCCTTTGCCAATCGCAAGACCCCAGCCCAGCCTGACAGGGTCCTCGGTCTCGGCCCACTTGGTTACACATCACTGCTCCCAGCTTTGGTGTCTAAAGCTCCTTCCCCTTCCTTCTGCTTGGGGAGGCTTTTTATATTCTTCAGGTGTGTTAATGGTTCTCAGGTACGGGCCATTGACGTCAATTGCCTGACTATGGCCAGGGCTATTAAGCCGACTTGCCTGGTTGCTCCATCTGTATACGTCCATAGCCGTCTTCTTCGTCTCAGTACCAGAGTGGTGTTTGGGAAAGGAAGTGGGTATAACTCTGTTTCCTCCTCGTCTTGGTACCTGCCTTATGTGTATTTGTATTAACCAAGTGAGGATATGTCCTCCTAGTTGGTCTCTTCCTCATCCCAGTGTTGTAGTGATGTTTCTGGGGGACACTTTGGGGCGGAGACAAGGGAAAGGGTTGGCAGTAGCCGGCAAAGGCTAGAGTGATAGAGGGTCGAATATAAAAGGGAAAGGGGGATACCATCTCTCACCTAAGGACATCCTCTCCCCACTTCTCAAGTTCCCTCCACCCAGGTGATCCTCCCTTGCATATCCACCCCCAGGGTCAGGATCTGGTAGTGACAGCCCTTCACTGGCCACTTGGGAGGAGAATATCTGGGGAAAAGAAGTTAGGAAGCCCTCGGGCTCCTCACAGCCCCCTGGTGTGCAGCCTATGACCACAACAATGACATCCCTGGTGTCATCACTAATTACATCTATGACATCACTGTTGTAATAACTGGTGACATCACTGTTTGCATCATATATAACACCAATCTGTGATGGCATCAGACATAATGTCATTCACGACTTAGCTAGTAGACGCTTTGATTAACTAAATAACAAGGCCAGGGCTAGTGGCTGGTTATTTTTGTGAAATATACAGTGGGCATGGTTAAAGGCTGTGGGCACTGGCCATAGCCGGTTAGTGTTGGCTTGCATGGGGGATGTCATCATTGTCATCATAGGCTGAACAACAGGGGGTGCGAAGTTATGGTGTCTTTAGCTGAATTCCAGGTATTTTGCTGCGTTAAGTTCTCACCTTAACATCACTGTAGCTCAAGTGTTTTCCCCGAATTTCAAGGGTTTTTGTTATTACATAGATTGTATCTGCACCACTGGCCATGGCCGCTCTATATTTTAAAACACTTGCAACCCATCACTCAAAGAGACTGATTTTTACCTGTTTTGACAGTGATATTTTATGTATACTAGATGGCAGGCTTTGAGAACTGTGTGTTTTAAGCGCTGCCAGACTATGGGCTTCGCCTGTGCCCACTGTATATTTTAGAACACTACCAGACCACGCCAGTGGGCACGGCCAATGTCCTATTTTAGAACACTACCAGACCACTAGCCATGACCTTTGCCCATGGCCAGTGGGCACAGCCTTCGTTCATGCCCACTCCATTTTTTAAAACGCTTGTAATCCATCACTCAGGCGTTCATCAATCACAGACAAAGCTGACCAAACATTCATTAACTTTAGACAGAATCTCATCAACTGGCTTAAAGATAATGACCAGTAACGCACCTGCCTCCCATTTCACCTGCATTGTAAATAGATTTCAGATTGCCCTTTAAATTATGTTCCTGCTTGTATAGTGTTTTCTCCGTATTATATGTACCTATGTACCCACTATATTGTGTATTTTTACGACTCGACTTGTATGTTATTTACAGTGGTATTGTGTCTAAAAGATGGCAGGCTTTGAGAACTTTTTTTTTTTAACGCAATGCACAGTGAGATTACATTATTTGCCAAGGATCACACACTTTGGTTAAGTAGCATGCTACAAGCCCCTTGTTTTATGGCTGGTCTCTTGGTGACTGTTGTGAACATCGCACAACCCCAACTAGCCACATTTAAACATCATGGAAAATGGAAGAAAATGATCAGCTGCAAGAGTAATACATGTGCAAGTACTCTCGCCCCCGTAGTGAAAATCAAAAGCTGGCATCCATGTTATAAGCACAGTAAGTGAACATATATCTAACTGAAATATACAAATGTAGTTCAATTAACCTTAACCTTCGAAGAAAGTGCACACAGCAAAATAGCATTAAACTTTTACAAAAAGTAATGATCACCAGAAAAATACCCTGAGAGGGGAAATGGTCCAAAAAATATGCTGGCAAAGTATAAACAGTGCTCACCTTTTAAACCCAGCACTTTATAGTGAAATATTCCCTGGAAAACAAAATCCTAATACGAGGCATGTGCGTGTTATCTTGTGGGTAAGCGTCTGCACTGTGAACATGAAAACCTGGTACCCAAATACTTGAGCAAGCTTGCCAATCTTAAATAAAACAAGGGGTTGCGTCCGCCCTCTGAAAAAAAGTTGCACTGTCAACCAACATGTGTCCTTTACTTCTGCCCTAAAAAGCAGACACAAGAAAGGGAAAATAACTGCACCAGTGTCAGTATTGCAACCTCTCTTGCGACATCCTGGGCAAATACTCATGACTTACTTGCCCTCTCATCATTTCGCGTCTTCACCCCCATGTCTGGCTTTCAACAACACTCTGCTTTATCAAGATAATTTGAAAAGTACACATACCATAGTGTCATTCAAATATATAAATCCTTATAGAACTATGTTGGGCAAAAAAGTGTACAATTGTGCCATTATTCCCCCATCTTGATTCAGAGACTACAAATGCCATAATGCAATTCAGCAAAAGGCAAATGGTCTCGCAGAGCTCTCAGAGAACACTGGGAACATCAAGTTCTTTAAACCATATTGAGGCATATAATATATATAACAGTTATTCTGGTTTGCCTCGCAAATACAAGCTGGATTTGCAATTCCCTGTTTATTTGCAGCTCCATTCCCAGGGATACCTGCTCTTTTCATGCAGGCCTCATGTCAGCTTGACCATTAGAGTGCAGTACTTACAAGGACTGACAGTAGCACAGTTTAAATAAAAATAATGCAAATGCAGTGTGAATTCTTATTGTGTTATGAGATATTTTAAACTAAGAAAACTCACACCATCCAGGACTTTAGATTGCCTCACATCTGTGCAGTAACCGGGACGTACCCTACTTAGCTTCAAAGCAAGGAAGGGGCCGGCCCCATTAGACTATGTTGCTCTAAGTATTCTTGTAACTGGGGCTAATGTATTGGGCAACATGACCAGAAGGGTCTGGCTGCTTCCTCACTGTGAAGCTAAGTAGAGTTAGTCCTGGTTACGGCATGGATGGAAGTCACGGCTCCCTATCATGTTGATGTCACTGTAGCTGCAAAAATAACTTTAAAAAAAAGTTTTCTATAGCCATGGGTACAGAAACCCTTGACTATCTGTAGTCATTATAGCCACGAATATCGGAAAAACGCCTGAAAAAGAAAATTCTTCCCTGCCCCGCCCGCCACCAACCAGGCCCTCACTAATTGTCCCCCTCCTCTGTGCCTGCTCCCCACACACCCATGATGGCCTCCTGATCTCTGTTGCACTTTCCCATTGCCCCCACAACACATGCTGTTTTATTGAAGCAGTTTGCTTTGAGATGTCAGCTATTCAAGGCTATAGCCACGGCTACAGAAAGCTTTGTGTTGCAAACTCAGTCCCTGGACCTCCTTTAACTCCCACATTTTACTTTGTGTCCTCCAGCAACCCTACCACCTCTAGACTAAAGACATTTGCAATTATATTAACCTGCGAATAGCTTTTTATCTACTTTCATTCCCAGTTATCCTCAGCTATAGCTGCGGTTATCTCTCGCATTGAGATAAAAACAAGATGGCGGCTGTTTCATTTCTAAAAACATCCCTGAGATATAGCTATCTATGTTTGAGAAGGGGGCACCCCCTTCTCCATCAAATATTTAAAAAACGACTGCATGGAATAACCCGAAACCAAGCATGGATTGCGAGCCAAGGCGTGGTGCCTAGGTTGTTTGAGACCTGGTCCAAATCAGTCCAGCGGTTTGGGCTGTGTGCTTTGACAAACATTGACCTCATTTGTCTATGGGAAAATGAATGGTAAGTAGACAGCAACTTTGTCAAAAAAAAATGTTTTGCCTAAATATTTTTCTTATTTTTTAACGTATCTTTACGAAACTTTGCAGTCTGTGGGGACCTGCGAATTGCTAATCACTTTCGGAATTTCGGTCAAATCCGTTAATATATAGTCACCAGCCTATTGTTAAGGTGAGTCGGACTCCCATAATTTAACCACACGTTAATTATTTGCAAAATTCGAGTGATATTTTAGGCCATTGCTAAGGGTTTTTGCCTCTTATTCTGTGAGGGAAGGTCAGATTGTATTCTGTCTTCTGCCTCTTATCACTGACTACCTGCTGCTTCTTTCTATCCACTCAGAATTCGATTATTTGTGGGTTGAGGGAACATTGCAGGGGGAAACCTTAACTTGGGTGCTATCTAACCTCATCCAAAAAGTGCTTTGTATATGTTCTAGGAGAAGGTTAACCAAGTGCATTACTTCCATTTTCATTGTAAATATCACCCCATTGGTGATTTCTGCCCCATATTAAAAATTGTATGATTTCTTTTGAATTTTAAAAATAAATAAATATTGTATTTTCACCAATCGGCCTGGGTCATGGTCCAATGCGACCCAGGGTATTTGGAAAAGGGGGTGTGATACGAGTTGTGTACCATCTCAAATTGAATTTTCTTAAAATAAAGAGAAAGGCATATCAATTGAGCGCTGCATCCTAGGCTGAGACCAAGGTGTGTGTCGCCTGATTGAAATCCTTAACAGCTGGCCCAGTCCCTGGGGGCCAGCCCTCTCAGGAAAGGAATCCCACAGAGGGGCACATACTTTCTGGTGTGGGGCAGGGCAAAACTGAGGGCCTGGCCCAATTTGTGCACTCCTGGGAAGCAGAAAGGAGCACTAGACGACCAAAGAAAGGATTTTGGGGGTGGGGGCTGTTTGGCTGTTGCCTATTGCAGCATCTCCGGCCATCCTAGATCTCAGGCCGAGCCATGTTACAGCTTTTCCCTCGGAGATGGGCTGGGGTGGTCCACACGTGCGAGGCAGATGCCCATAGCCGGGGGCAGCACTGTTGGCCATCCTATATGTCTGGCTGGGCTGCGTTACAGCTCTTCCCTCCGCGGAAGGATTGGGACCCTGAAGGGGGGGGGGTCTCTGGGATTGTTGCTGGACTTGGGAACGGTCAACATACATGGGAGACAGGCGCCCAAGCCCAGCGGCAGCACCCCCGGCTGTCCTGTAGCTTTGGCCTTGCCGCGTTACAGCTTTTCCTTCCTGGGATGGACGGGGACCCTGCCGGGTCAACCAGTGACTGCTGCTGAGCTGGGGGCCGTTTTACCCATGTGCAAGGCACACTCCCAAGGCTGGTGGAAGCACCCCGGGCCATCCTAGAGAGCTCTGGCCATGCCACGTTAGACCTCTTCCCTCAGGGGAGGGATGGGGACCCTGCTGGGGCTTCCTGAAACCGCTGCTGTACTTGGGGATGGTCGGCCCACATGGAAGACAGGCGCCCAAGGCTGGGGACATCACCCCTGACCGTTCTGGATTTATGGCTGGGCTGCGTTAAAGCTTTTCCCTCAGAGGAAGAATTGGGACCCTGCCATGGGTCCATGGGACCGCCGCTGAATTTGGAGACGGTTGACCAAGGGAGACAGGCGCCCAAGGCCTGGGACATCACTCCTGACCGTCCTGGAGCTCTGGCCATGCCGCGTTACAGCTTTTCTCTCTGGGTAAGGATTGGCACACTGCTGGGGATCCCATGTGGGGAAAACCTCTCTCCCATGTTGGGTGCACCTACCTGGGTAGAAAAGTGTTGGGTGCCAAAGGCCTGGGACATCACCCCGAGCATCCTGGAGCTCTGGCTGGGCTGCGTTAAAGAATGTCCCTCTGGGAATGGATGGGGACCCTGCTGGGGATCCTTGTGACTCCCCCCCCCCCCCCACTCCCTCCAGGTAGGTGCACCCAAACATGTGAGGTACCGTTATTGTCGGGACAACTGTGGGAATGTGGGAAGGTAGAACATGTGTTGTTCCTCGCGTGTTTAAGGATGCCAAATATTTGAAAATTGTGTTTTATTTCCCTAAAATGTGTACTTTGCTGGGCATTGTGTGTAATAAATTCTAGGGTGATTCCCGCACGTCAGACCTCTGTGGATTCCCATGGTGTCTTCTTTTTAGAAATGCATGTGGTTCCCTTTTTTCCTTGGTGGCTGCAGCAGCCCAGGCCCAAATCTGTAGGTTGTCCACAAGACCAAAATCCTAAAAAAAAGTCCTCTTCCCAAACCCTTTGAAATACCAGTAGATTAGCCTTTTCCCTTAGCTCCCAGGTAGGTGCACCCACACGTGTGAGGTACTGTTTTTGTCATTTTCGTCAGGCCCACCGGTGGGAAGGTAGGACATGTGGTGTTGGCGGCATGTTTCGGTGGTTTCCTGGTGGCAAAAGTCTGAAAAGTTTGTTTTTTCCCTACATTTTTGACTTTACTGGTCATTGTGGGTAATACATTCTAGGGCGATTCGTGCAAGTCAGACCTCCGTGGATTCCCACAGGTGTCGTCTTTTCAGAAATACGTGGGGTTCCTGGTTTTCCTTTTTGGGTGTGACACCCCAAGCCAAATCTGTGGATTGTCCACAAAACCAAATCCAGTCTTCCCCAGGGCATTTGATGTACCAGTGGTTTAGCCTTCTCCCTTTGCACCCAGGTAGGTGCACCCACACATGTCAGGTACCGTTTTCGTCGGGACACCTGTGGGAATGTGGCATGGTAGGACATTTGTTATTTTCTCTTGGTTTTGAGAATGTTTTTCCAAAATTTGCTACTGCACTTTGTTGCACAACCCTTTCATTTCCCAAATGTGACCTACATTTAGTCGCTGCTTTAGGCACTGTGTGCTTTTGTAACCTGCACAAGTCACCTATCCTTCAAAAGGTCTGCCTGTGCTCTTTCAAAAAATGTATGCTTGCCATGCCTCACCGCATTTGTTTTCCTTATTAGCACATGCCAAGTATTTCTGATAAGGCTGTCAGCATAAACATCCTGTGTACCATGGCTCTGTTTTTGGCTTGTGCTAATGCTTGTTTTGTGAAACATTACGAACAATGTATGATTTCCTAACTAGAAGAGTCGGAGGAATGTAGCAGTGTATTGCTTTCCTCAATATTCACAGAAGCCATTACCTTACAGGTCCAAACATGTCCAGCACATACCATTTTTTCTGCTAGTTTTCCAATTTTTTCCCAAACGATGGGAATTTTACCCACATAGTTGTTGCCTGACCTGCGTAAATGACCCCTTCCTAAACTTGGAATTTTGTCTACTTTTCGGAAATGTATGCCTTTCTGTCTTCCCATTCAGATTACCTACCCTCTTCTTTTATTCCGACCAAGCATGTCCTATTGGAAAATAAATGATAATATACAGATGTTTTATCACAATTGCATGTATGTTATATCACTGGCAATCACAAGGCAATGGATCAGCAAAAGGCATACAATTCGAAAATGAGTGGAAAGTTTAGAGAATGCTGCAACCAAATGACATGTGGGAAAACGTGCAATTTTCTCAAATCCTGCTTTAAATTACCCAAAGGGTTTTAATAAAAACGGGTGAAATGCTCTGATTTGGAGTGCCGTTTATTTTGGGTTGGGGGATAGATATATATCACAGGGACAATATAGAGGTGAAAATAGGTCTCCAGCTATGAAACTGGATGAGATATGCAAGCTATAAAAAGGGTAGATTTGAGTAAAATTAAGCCGTGAGATAGGAAAGGAAATCCGTTGTGACAAGAACGGTTTTACTTTAAACTAGAGTGTTCAGACTAGACCACCCAAAGATGGACACAGTAAGATCCAAGGTTGATTCGCAAGTTCAACCCTGGTGGAAACCAGTCCGATCACTCGAAATAGGACTAATGGTTTAGGATTATACAAGACAAAAATTAAAAGAGATGGCGCTAGCACTTAAAAATTCTAACAGTTTCAACAAGTTACCAGGGTAAAAATAGGATTGCTTGGGTAGTGGGATAGAGACAACGGCAAGACAAGGCAGGCTATGTATTTCTATGGGGTAGGGATTATACTCGCAATCCACTTTTGAGTTTTGGGATTTTTGGACAGTCAACAGGGTCTGGTCACCAAATGGCTGGCGCGCCTGGCAAAAGACAACTGGGCAAGGTCTGGTCACCGAATAGCGAATAGCTGGGCAATTCGGGTCACTGGATGGTAATTCTCCTGGCAAAGGACAGCTGAATGGCAGGATTGCCGTGGGCATGCAGATAATGGACAGCAAGCCAGGCTGGTTCAGGAGGCTTCCCAAAAGAATACCACAGCTTTCCCCTTTGGTTATTTTGGATTTTAGTGGGATTTCAGAATTGAGGCCTTGCTGGAGGGGTCAGCAATGCTTAGGCCTTGTAGTTGGGATCAGCAAGATGGGGATGGAGCAGATCAGGAACGCAGCGCAGGAACTTCAGGAAGCATGTGTGTCTGGAGTCTTGTCAGGGACTCTTATTTATAATGCATAGTGACCTCATCAAAGTATATAGCTGGGCAGGCTTAACTAAGCCCACCTCTAACTGGCTGGATTGGTCAGGGGTGCTAGTCCCCGCCTCGCTCGCAACTGGTTGGATTTCAAGGCAAAATGTCAGATTCATGATGCGAGTTTTACAATGATCAAAAACCTCCCACAGTTACTTTAGCTAAAATCAGATTTTTCCACAAATGGTACGTTTATACAGTTGAAGTCTCTTAGCAACTTACATAAGCAGGTTACATATTTTATGCAGACCATTCCACCCCAACTCTGAACTCTGTGAGACATTGTTTCGCCCTTCTAATACTTTTTGGTAATTTTGAGTATGAAAGATTTGGCCTAAAATTCTGTAACTTTATACACATCTGTGGATTATCATAAGGGATATATGTATGAAAAATTGCAATGGTATCATGGATACTTTCCTTATATAATCCCCAATTCTTTGCCATTTCTGTCCCCAAGGTGTCGGTGAATTCTACAATGTCTCAAATTATAAACCACAAAATCACTTTTAAACTGAGAGATTTTCACATTTTTACAAAGTCCTGCTGCAAAGATAAAAGTCTTTACATTTTTATTAATAAATAGTCTTTGGTGGCAAATGTTCAATCTGTTCCCCATGTGTGGGCCTGCCTTCCAAGGCTAACCCCCTTCCGGGGCAGGGTCGTCATCGAGATTCCCTTAAAGCTTCCTGTAGAAATCACGAGGAAGTGTGACTTTCTTTTCCACATGTCCTTGTCCTGGAAGTTCCATTGCTCAGCCCATACCAGATTCTGTCCAACCTAGTAATTATCACTGAGGTGTTAGTATCTACTGAGAGAGGAGCCTTTTGTTTGTCATCCTCAACAGAAAACCTGTTTTTGGCAGACATCCCCCCATGCAGCCACTGAAGTTTGATATAATTTGTTTTATTTTGGTTCTGAATTGGAAGAAAACATGCTGAATAGAACAATTTCATACATATATTGTCCGAGCACAATCCCCATTCACATTGCTAGGCAAGAAGAAGTTTTTGTTCAACCTAGTACTCTCAAACAAGCATTTTTCTTCTTTAGTTTGCAAAGCCCATTTTTACACATGTGGTGAAAGCTGCTAGCACTTTACTTTTTAAATTCATTTTTTTACTTTCCGTCTGGATTCCCACACTGTTTTGCAGCCATAGTTATTTTCTTGTGGGCAGTGGTTTATTTGAAGTACAGATGTCCTGAAATTGACATCGCCCAGATAGCTGGAGTTTCTTTGAACTACTGATCTTTGATACTTAAAATGAATGCGCTTCCCATGCGGGTAAAAGGGAAGTTTCTTTGTTGATTTTTCTCATATTTGGTTTGGCAGAGCTTGTCATTCAGGGGTCATGCTTGGTTTTGCTGAAGCACTATGGGGATATGAATGGAGAGGCAAGGCCTTATTAATTACAGTAGTATGAGGAAGAACAGATGAAAATAGCGTCAGAGCAGCATCAACTTTAAAGGTGAAATGCTTCCTTTTTCAATGGGGACTTTGGGCTTTCAGCAAAGCAGTGCTGCTTTTTCACTCTATTTCTTTTGTACATGTAAGAACACACTGGCAGGCTTCCTCAGTGTGCCGCCTTGTTCCATCCTGCCCAATATGTGCTTGACAAGATGGTGCAGGCATCTTTTTGTTGTTGAAAAATGCAGTTTTGAGGCGAGAGCGCTCACTGGAACCAGCACAGCCATTTTGCTGTTTCTGCTGAAGCGCAGTTTGATTTTGGAGAAATTCTGTTCAGTAGGTCAATGTAGCCCACACAGGCCCTTGAATGCCCCCCAAGTGTATGGAATGTTGTTTTGCCTTCCGTGGGGGAAAATGGGTGCAAAACAGCATCCATCTACCCCCAAAGAAGGCATACATTGTGCCCCCTTTCTTTTATTATTTTGGTGGGGTTGGGGGCCTGTTTGGCTGGGGGGGGCACTGCCCACCACCAAAATCAATTCCCTGGTAATCCAGTGGGATTACTGGTCGAGGATTGAACGGAGAGTCTCTCCTTTCAAACGAGCCCTCATTTATCCAAATTGGGCAAAAAATTCCCCTGCTGGACGCAAATATGCCTCTTTGCGAAATGTACATGCTGAAGCATTTTGGCTTCAGCATGTCAATTTCATTTCTCCAGCATTGGAACTTTCATAGATTCAGATGCTTGAATATTCCCCGTCGTCAGACAGGGAATCCTCGGTGATACAAATAATTTAAACAAATTTGAATATACATCCATTATTCCATAGACAATGCATGTAAATAACCCATTGTGGCCTATGAGCCATTCTATTTTCTAGTCCCTCCACCTCACTTTGGTCCTTATGGCCCCAAACAATCAGGTTGCAGGGCTTAAACTCTGCCCCAGTGAGGCATCTTCAGATTTTTCACCACAGTCTAACAGAGTGAATCCTCCAGCTCTCTGAGCTTTCAAATATTTTTCTCCTTTTTTGTGTAGTATATATTGTTAAAATATATTCTTCTGTTTCCCCTGCTTAGGGGCTATTTATTCTGAACTTTTGGGCACCTAAAATCTTTTTCCTTGCCCCAAATTCGTCGAGTGAATTTCTCCTCAGCATGGTTCAATTTCAGGCTGACCAGAAGCCTTCCCTGTTCAGGGACTGCATGAGGTGCAGGAAAGAACTGGTCTACATGAAAGATCCACATGGCCACTGCATCTACTGCCTATACCCTCATGACATCAATAAATGTGACATTTGCAGGTCTTTCTCCACCAAAATCCTGCAAGACCGACACAGGAGACTTCTGTTTCATCTAGAAGCCAAAGGTCTGTGCTCTGACAAGGAATCTCCTCCTGTACCGTCTACTAAACCATCTGAGAGACAAACTTCTAAGAGAAGGGCCTCTTCAGTGGAAAGGAGTTCCTCTCCCACTGAAAAGAGTAAGAGAAAGCTGAAAACCACTTCTTCCATGCCTTCCTTGGGCTCTAGAGGCCAAAAGATACATCCTGAAGAAAAAACCACCTCCAAAGGTAAAGAGGCGTTTTAAAAAAAACAGGAGGGGGGGGGACAGTCCACGGAGAAGCGTCTACGAGCCGCAGTAAAGATAGAGACCTGCCGACGACCAAGCCGTCGACGAAACCCTCATCGAGAACGACACTCCAAGCCTCATCGTCCACGACCAAATCCTCATCGTCGAGGTCAACTTCTACGAAACAGCCGTCGATGAACAAAGCTCATCACTCGTCCACGTGGCTCTCGTCGACGGATAAGGGTCATCAACCATCTTCAAAGTCTTCGTCCATGAAACCAGGCACTAGACTCACCACCGCTTTGTCTAAGGGGTCATATAATTAGGCTTCCGCAAGGGCCATGGCACAGAAACCACCCTTCTAGACATAAAGAATCAAATCACCTTCTCCTCGATCTCTCCGTGGCGTTTGATCTCGTGGACCACAACATCCTCACCTCCCACCGTTCCAATGCTGCACACTTCTCAGACAAAGCCAGCTCCTCGATTACTTCCTTCCTAAAAGGAAGAGCCATGAAAGTATACTCGGACCTGGCCAGTGCATCCCCTGAAACCATCGACTGTGGAGTCACTCAGGGACCTTGCACTGCACCCACCCTCTCTAACCTGTTTACCAAACCTCTCTTTGACTTGCTGGAAGCGCTCGGCATAGCTTACACCAACTATGCCAACAACACCCAAGTCCTCCTCCCCCTCACTGGAGACTACACCCAAGATACTGAAGCACTCCTTCAGATTTACGCCACCATACAACCATGGATGGCCACCAATGGCCTCTGTTTAAACGGGGATAAAACTGAGGTCATCATCCTAGCACCTAAGGAAACTTTAGCCAAACTTGGCCCTAAATACTCCCACTTCACCATTGACAACACCAACATTCCAGTCTCTGCATCTGTGAAGACCTTAGGAGTCTACTTAGACGCTACACTTTCTATGACGAAACAGGTCAGCGCCATCTCTTCTGCATCCGCGCTCACCACCAAACTTATCTATGCCATAAAACCCTTCCTAACCTCCCAAAACAGCCTATCCATCGTCACGGCCACCGTAGGAGCGAGACTAGACTACTGCAACGCCCTCCTAGCAGGCACCTCAACAAACTCCAAATAGTGCAAAATAACGCGCTCCATGCAGCTCTGCACCTACCTAAATTTGACCACGTATCCCAAGCAAGACGAAATGCACACTGGCTCCCAGTTAAAGAAAGAATCAACTTCAAAATCCTAACCATTACTCATAAATGCATCAACTCAGACGCACCTTCTTACCTATCCGAAACCATACTCAAGAACTCCTCTGACCGTCCTAAAAGAAGCCATCATGCTAACCAACTCTGCATACCCACCATCAGAAGAGCCAAAGCCGGCGGCATTGGCTTCCCCTACATTGCACCTAAGCTATGGAACGCCCTTCCCAATTCGCTCAGAGCAGAACCCTCCCTGTTTTCCTTTCGCAAATCACTCAAAACCACACTATTCACCTAACTCTCTCCCACCTCACCTCACACCTAAGATTGACTGTATCACTTCATGTCTGTATCTGTACTTTGTCACGCAAAATTGTTCTGTAATGCTAATACCGATGTAACCACATTGCCCTCCACTGTAGCCAGCAAGCTTGTCTTCTCTGTATCAGCACCACAATGCCCTTGGGCTGCTGTGCGCTTTCAAAATGTGAATAAATAAATAACTTCTAAGCCAGACTCTGTTATCACTGTAGCGGCCAGAAAGAAGTTAGCCAATCCTTCATCACCACTGTCCGCACCGCCGGACAAGGAAGGTCATAAGTTGGAAGCCAAAGGTAGAAAGGTGTTTTCCTCTGCATCTCTCACTATTTAGAGCGGGCAACGCGCTAGCCATGACAGCTAAGTTTGACCGCGAGATTTGGCTTTGCATGTCCAAGCTCACCAAACATCTACCTGCGGATCTCCAGGAAGAAGCCAGGTCAATCATTGCAGACAGAGAAGCTACTTCAGATCACATGATCGGCGCTGCAGTCGATGTGGCGGAGTCAGGATTCAGGCAGATGGCCCACGGCACTGTACTAAGGAGACAGGCCTGGATGAAAGCCACGAATTTCAGACCTGAGGTGCAAGCACACATCTTGGGCATTCACTTCGATGGGCAAGATTTGTTGGGTAAGAAGGTCGATGACCACCTAAAGGGAATAAAGACGGACACAGCTCGAGCCATCAGTTCCTTAAAGGATAAATATAGAGACCGTAGGTCTTTTCGCCCCTTTCGAGGCTCATCGTCGAAAGACAGCAGATATAATCGTTCTTCCTATGGTCAAAAGACGCAAGGTAACATATTCCCAGGGGCAAAGTCTTGATTGTGCGCCATCGGGGTAAACTGGCCTAGTCCCGGGGTAATCTGTCACTTTCTGAGCGCTTTTTCCCAACCTCTCAGTGCCACGCGGGTGGCCTCTATGAGCTGTCCATCGGCCTCTCTCGCCTGCACCCGTATAGCATGTAATGTACCCAAGGGGATGCGGGTTGTACTTTGCTCAATGACTACCCAGCCCTGTAGCTTATTTCCTCTCATCCATTTCAACATGGATGCCACCTGGGACGCTAATATGTATCTCCCAACCTCAGGCACTCCCAACGCTCCCAACAGTGGTGGTCTGGTTAAGATCCTTTTTTGCAACCTTGGTTTTTTTCCCATGCCATATAAAGTTCACCCTCTCTCTCTGTAGGGACCTTGCGTTCTGGGAGGGATCGCCACCGGGAGGGAGCTCACCACATATAGGAGACTGGGCAGTCGCGTCATTTTCACCGCGGCACTGCGAGCGAACCCTGATAGTTCCTGTTTATCCCAGCTGTGGAGGTCTTCCTTCAATTGTTTCCAAAGGGGGTTTATGTTTGCCCGTAAAGTGTCTTGTGGGTTGTTGTTAACTGGATACCCAAATATTCTATTGTGTCGGACTCCCAAATTAGGGGGTACCGGTTACTCAGCATTTCAATCTCCCCGGCGTACTCTGAGATGTTCAGAGCCTTGGATTTGGCGAAATTTATCGCAAAGCAGGAGATCTCAGCGAAGGATTGCAATTCGTCTAGGGCCTTGGGGAGTGATCTACGACTGTCCCTGAGGAACAACAGGATATCATCCACATATAGTGCTATTTTATGTGATGTGTTCTGGATCCTGCCTAATGATTTCCGCTATTGGTTCCATTGCCATCGTGAAGATAAGGGGTGACAGTGGGCAACCCTGTTGTGTGCCCCTCCGTATTTCGATTTTAGCATTGGTATCTTTATTAAGTATGAAGGTTGAGGAGGGGAGTTGAAAATTGGCCAAGACCATCCTACTAAAGACTGGGTTGCAACTGAATTTCTGCAGGACCATCAATGGGTATGTCCAGTCTAGACTGTCGAAGGCACGACGCGCGTCTAGCGCCGCTATAGAAAACGTTTGCCCCGTTTGATTGCCTAGGTCAATTATGTCGACTGCCCTTCTGACATTATCCTGGGTGTGGCGACCCACCATAAAGCCTGCTTGGTCCCCATGAATAATTTTGGGTAATACTTTCATCAGTCTAGTAGCTAAGATTTTGGCATATAATTTAGCGTTGGTATTTAGGAGAGCTATCGGGCGGTAGCTGGCACACTCTGTGGGGTCCTTGCCTGGGTTTAGCGATAGGACCCTAGTCGACCTCCCCATGTCAGGTGTGACGGTGCCCCTCTCCCGAATGTGGTTAAAGAGTGGTCAGTGGCCCCACCAGTTGGTTCTTGAACGTCTTATAATAATCATTCCCCAGCCCATCCGGCCACGGGGACTTGTTTGGGTGTAGCTGTTATGGCATCCCTGACTTCCTCTGCGGTTATGGGGGCTTGCAACATGAGATTATCCAATTCAGAAATTTGTGGGAGGGTGAATCTCGACACGTATTTCATCTGAGATTGTAGGGGAAGCTCCTCCTTTTGTAGGAGGTCCCGATGGACTTTTCCATTATCTCCAATTTATCTTTCTCTAGAACACACATCTCACCCCTATGATTTTTAAGATGCACTATGTGATTCCTGGCGCTTTCCTTCTTCAACTTGGCGACCAAGAACCTATTAGCTTTACCACTATGGGCATAGTATGACGTTTGGTGCGTAAAAGGGCTTGTGCCGTGCGGTCTGCGACGTGGGCTTCTAATTGGGCCCTCATTTTTGAAGGGCTCTGAGCGCTTTCAAGGTGTGTTTGGCTTGTGATTCTGCCTCCTGCACTTCTGCCTCCAATTTCTTCCTTATGAGCTCCCTCTCCCGCATGTGTGCCGGTGTTTCTGAAATAAACTCACCCCTGACCACTGCCTTTCCTGCGTCCCATATCACCCCCCAGTCTGTTTCCCTGTTATCATTTTCCCGGAAATAAATGGCGAGTATTTTTTCTATGTGTGCCCTGAGTGCAATGTCTTTCAGTATTATTTCATTTAATCTCCACTGCTTTCGGGCTGAAGGGGTATGTCTCTCTCGCACCATCTGTATTGGGACCAGGGCGTGATCCGAGAGATACATGGCCTTTACATGGCACCTTGTTTATTTGGGGGATTAGTGTGGCTGAAACTAAGATCATATCCATTCTCGAGTACCCCCTGTGGGTTGCTGAGTAATGGGTAAATTCCTTCTCCTGTTCGTGAAAGAATCTCCAGGTTTCGATCACCCCTAGGTCCCAGAAGAGCCTATTTCTGCTATCTGCATGGGGGGCGGGGGGGTGTGGAAGTGTCTTGTCTAAAGCTGGGTCCATGACGCAGTTAAAGTCTGCCCCTATCACAATTTGACCCTTGCACCAGTCTCCCAGGCCGCATAAAATCTCCCCCAAGAATAGGTCTTGTTTCTCGTTTAAGGCATAAATTGCTATTAGGGTGTATATTTGCCCGCCGAGCGTACCCATAAGAAGCAAATATCTGTCCTCTGCATCCCTGTGTACGGCCCGCTTTTTAAATGGGACATTAGAGCCCAGTAGGATGGCCACCCCTTTGGTTTTCTTTCCCCCTGACACGAAGGATTGTTTGGGAAAGGCCTTATGGGCCATTCTCTTCTCATCCTCCGGTAGTAAATGAGTTTCCTGCAGGAAGAATATTGCTGCCTGGAGCTCTATGAGTCTAGTTAGGATAGCTCTTCGTTTTGTCGGAGCGTTCAACCCCTGTACATTCAGGGTAATCGCATTCAGTTCAGCCATGCCTTCCGTCTGGATCCTTTTCCCCCACAGAATCTCTATTGGACTTCTCCCCCTTGTAGGTTGTCTCTTTACCTTGCGTCCCGTGCACCATGGGATACTCCTCTTGAAATGGATCTTATCTACCCCACCCCATACCACCACCCGCCCCTTTGGCCCCAACTTTGGACCAAGGCATTGATGTGCCTCACCCAGGTTCCCCCTGGGGTGAAGTGCCCTAGGCGTGTCTTCAAGACTTCCCTGCCAGGGCATGCGTACGCCCTGTTTGCGGTTCCAATGTGTCCGCCACCCCCATCCCCATCGGGGGTGCATGTCCAATTCCCCAGGATGCCCCTGAAAACCAGGTCCGTCTCCAAATTAGCATTTATCTTTCTTGCGTGCCCAGGCCCGCTCTTCATTTCGGTCTGGGACCTTGCAGTGTGGTGTTTCTGGCCTGTCTTTTCTTGGGCACTGATGACCATTCCCACTGATTCGGCCTACTTCCTTTTTGGTTGTGGGTCTCCTCTTTATCCCTGTCGCTCGTTTCCTCCTCCTCTATCCATAGGAGGGCCAGACCTTCCTCGAATGTGGAGATCCGCTGTTGCTTCCCCTCCCACAAGAAGGTCAGCCCAAACAGGTATGCCCATCTGTAGGTGATTCTCCTAGATATCAAGGCTTTCCTTACTGGTTGCATCCTCCTCCTCTTATGGAGAGTAGATACTGCGAGGTCTTGGTATAGCTGAACTTGTGTTCCGTTGATCGTAAACGTCTGCTGCTTTTTTGCCGCCTGCAGAATCTCTTCTTTCACTGTGAAGGGGGTCATTGCTAACAGGACATCCCTTGGTTTCCCTCCGGGGACATCTTTCTTTGGGCGACTCTATGCACTCTATAAGTACTTCTTCCGGCTGTGTGCCCGGGAGGAGGCTGCTTGAGCAGTGCTGCATTGTCTCTCGGAGGTCCTTATCCTCTATTGATTCTTCCAGGCCTTTGACCCTAATATTACATCTTCGACACCTGCTTTCCAGGTCTTCCGCCTGGAGCTCCAAGTTATGTGTAGCTTTAGCTAGTTGCTCTAGGAGGACACTGTTCTGTTTTGTATCTTCTGTGATCTCCGAAATGTCCACCTCCGTGGTGTCCACTCTCTCCCCGAGCTCTGTAATCTCCTTTCTAACCTCCTGCAAGGAGTTCCGCAGGTCTTCTCTGATGGAACTCGGTTGGGACTGAATGGAGTCAATCATCCTGCTTTCCATGCTTTTCAGGCATTCTTGGAGCTCCTCCTTATTGAGTGCCATATTCACCGGCTCCACCCCTTGCTCCTCTGTGTCTTCTTTGCATTTGTAATTTTATTGTTTTATATAGCGCCTTAATCCAAGGCGCTTTACAGATAACAACCAGTAATACATAAAACATGGAACAGTAGAAGCAAAACAGTACACATGAATCAAACCATAAAATCGGCATTTAGAACACTTTGCAAGTAAGAAGGGAGAGTAGAGGAGAGGAGAGGGTAGGGAAGGATCAAGAGGGGAGGGAGTAATAAGTGAAGTGAGCAACAAAAGAGGGAGATCACAGTAGAGACGGGAAGAAATAAAGATAAGGAGAGCAGAGAGAGGATAATAGAAGGAGGGAGGGGATGGAGAGAAGGGGAAGGTATCAGGGAGGGAAGTGAAGAAGTTCTTTCAAAGAGGAGCGGAATGAGGAATAGGTGGGGGAGGAGCGGTTAGAGAGAGGTAGGGAGTTCCAGTGTAAGGGGGCAAGTAGCCTAAAGGAGTGGAAAAGAGAAGAGGTTCATGGTGGTGGGGGAACAGAAAGTAAAAAGAGATGAGCAGAATGAAGGGAGCGAAAGGGGGTATACAATGAGAGCAGAGAAGAGAGGTAAGGAGGACCAAGGTTATGAAGAGATTTAAAGACAAAGGAAGTGAAATTTAAACTGGGAGTCAAACGGCAGCCATCCTAGGTAGGAAAGTGAGTTGGAAATGGAGTCATGAGAAGAGAGTAGACAGAGAGTACATATGGTAGGGTGATAAAGGGATTTAAGGGGGCAAGATGGGAAGCGGGAAGACCGAAGAAGAGAGAACAACAGTAGAAAAGGCGAGAGAAGATAAGGGAGGAAATTAAGAGTTTGGTAGCATGGAAGGTGAGGAAGGGATCGACTTTACGGATGTGGAAGAGATGATAGCGACAAGCCTGAGCAGTGAGGGAGATATGATGAGAGAAGAAAAGTCTTCTTGTTTGTTTGTTTATTTATTTGTCATGCGCGCCGGACCCAGAGGTATCAGGGTGCAGGTAAAAAGAGAATTTACAGCTCAGTTACATAAATTAGGAGCAAATGTAAAGACAGGTTACCTCCGCGTTACAGGATGAGGTAAGCAGCATAGAACAAGTAAAGCGGCATATGAATGTAGACAACATGTCGTATTTTACAGGTAATTTACACAGTTAACAAAACTATAACAAAAATGCAGGGGTAAGTTAGTGCGGTAGGTGAGAGTAGGTTACATATCTTTCTCTATGAGCCATTTAAGTATACTCTTTCTGATTTGATAAATGTTTGGTCAGATCTAAGTGTGTGTGGCAGGGAATTCCACAATTGTGCTGCCCTAACTGGGAAACTGGACCCTCCAATGGTGGACAGTTTGAATCTTGGCACTTGAAGACAGTTGGGGTTGGCTATTCTTGGTGGTCTGATGGAGTTTTTTTCTGATAAATCGTTCTGTAAGGTAGGGCCTTTGTTATTTAAGCATTTGTGGATGAGGGAAGCCGATTTGAGATTGATTCTTTCTTTGGTGCAAAGCCATTTATGTTTCCGTCTTATTTCAGAGATGTGTGCTCTTCTAGGGATGCTTAGGGCAGCCCTGAGAGCATTATTTTGTAGCACTTGTATTCTGTTAATGGTTTGTTTGTTTGCCCTTATGTAGAGAGCATTACAATAATCAAGTTTTGATAGGATGAGAGCTCTAGAAAGGATTCAGCAGCTGTCATATGACAGGAATTGTTTTCCTGCTCTTATTAGCTTACATGTGTAGGCAGTAGATGAAGCCAATGAGTTTACTTGTGTAGTGAGGGATAGGGTTGAGTCGAAGTAAAAGCCTAGGGTTTTTACTTCTATGGCGACCTTAATAGTATTCCCATCAATAAGGAATGCTAAGTAGTTAAGTTTAAGTTTTGAGATGCGAGTTGCGGTGCCCAGGATGATGAGCTCTGTTGTGTCATCGTTCAGACACGGGCCATGGTTAGCCATCCATGCCTGAACGATGCTATAGACTCTATTCACCAAAGCCAAATGTTCCTCATAATCCCCCGTAAGTGGTAAGCGAATCTGGGTAGTTAGTATAGGTGATACCCAGATTGTCAAGATCGTCAGAGTGGCTTGGTGAAGATATTATAGAGTGTTGGTGAGACACATGATCCCTGCGGCACCCCACAAGTAATGGGTATCGGGTCTGCTGCGGCTGATGGTGAGAAAACCCTCATAGTCCTGTCACTAAGGAAAGACTGTATCCAAACTATAGCTTCCTTTGAGAAGTGGGCCGCTGAGTCTAAGTGACTGCACAGGACTTTATGGTCCAACAAGTCAAAGGCAGCTGAGAGGTCTAATAGAAGAAGTGCTAGTTTCCCTCGTCTCTTAGTGAGTCTATTTGGGCCTTTAAATCAATCAGGGCTGTCTCTGTGCCATGTTGTGGTCGGAAACAAGATTGGCGGGCACCTAAGAGGGAGTTCACCTCAAGGAAGTTCTGAATTTGGGTGTATGCTACCTTGTCTAGGATTTTCAGTAGAAATGGCACCGTGGTGATAGGCCTGTAGCTAGTGGGTATGTTCAGGTCCAGAGTTTGTTTTTTCAGAAGTGGGAGTACCCATGATTCCTTTAGATTGCGCGGAATGGTGCCAGTCGTGAAAGACTCGTTGATAAGTTTAGTGATGAAGGGGGCTAGATCTCTAGCAGCGTCCTTGATCAGTTGTGCTGGGCATTGGTCACCTTTGCAAATGGATGGTTTAAGCGCAAGAATCGTTTTCTCTACCTCAATAACTGAGACCTTAGAGAAATTAAATTGGGTATGTTCTATGGGTTTGGGCTTCTGTGTTTTGTTAGGGGGAGCTTGAGTTTGCGCTGATAGTTAGGCTTTCTTTAGCGCTATTTTGTTTTGGAGCTTGGCCGCTTTGTTGGTGAGTGCCAAAGGTATGCCAGTACACCAGGTTTTATCTTTAATAGTCATCCTGTACTGTAATTGGGGTTTCCAATTCTTTTAGAATGGAGAAGAGCTCCTTCATGCTGGAGTTAGCTTGAGTAATCCTGATATTGTACATTTCTTGTTTGGCCGTGATGATATCCTTTTTGTATTGCTTTGAGATCCTTATTAAATTAGTTTTATTTTCTATAGTAGGATGTAGATTCCAGGCCGTTTCACATTTTCTTTTCTGTAGTCTGAAGTTTTTTAGATGAGGTGTAAACCAAGAATTGAGATGCTTCTTAGGTTTGCTATTTCTAAGTTATAGCGAAGAAATGCTGTCAAGAGCAGTAGTCATGGCATGATTGTATTCTTCCACTAGTAGGCCTGGGTCTGTATGGTCTGGTAGGGAGTTAAGAGTAGGGAGGATATGGGGTAAGATATTGACAGCTAAAAGGTTTTTCTTGTTTCTAGTTAAGGTAGGTATCGCGGGAGGGGGGAGTAGGTGCAGTAGGTCTTTTAGTATTAAGAGTGAAGGTGATTAGGTGATGGTCAGTCCATATTTGGGGGGAGATGGAGAGGTTGCAATTGTGACTGGCAATCCAGTCGAGAATTCTCCCTTTAGTGTGAGTGGAGGTATTCACTTTCTGAGTAAAGCCTAATTCTCTCAGGATGTTAGCTACGGAGGTAGCCTGGTGATCGTTAGTATCATCATACCCTAGGTTAAAATCTCCTAGCACTATGGTTTGTGAGGAGTTTTTTAGCTTTTCTGAGATAAGTCAAGGTCCTTTTCCAAAATGGTGTCTGCTATGTCTGTGGTGTGGGCAACTAAAGATCTGGCATTAATTAATGCGCATTTAAGGTTAGGTTCTGACTGTGGCATAAGCCGTGAGTGAGTGGCCTGTGGGTTGGCGGTGGTCTTGTTTCTTTTAGATCGAGGCTTGGGCTCAGAAGTGGGGTGATTTCCATTGGGTGATGTATTCTAGGTCGTATGTGATCTAGGTTAACATTGTATTTGTTAAGGGGTTCGAATATTTTGGGTAGTTGTGCACGGAGTCTATAATTTCTCTGTGCTATGTTGCATGAGGATTTAAGAATGGGTTGCAAAGAATGGGCTCCTACGTTCTCTAGGGGCAGTACAGATGGCATGGTGATATAAACAGTGGTAATAAGTAAACAGTTCTTGCTCTACTGCGTCTAGGGAGTGATGCGTCTCTGATCGAAGTTACCTGCAACAGTGCTCCAGTTGTCCCGGGCGTGGATTGGATATAGATTTCGGTCTGAGCAGGGTAGTCTTGAACCTGCAATTTTGCATCTGTGTCCCTGTCCAGTACTTTAGCTATCTGATTCGGTTTGATGCTGATACAATTGCTTCCAGTCCTTTCCACCAAAGTTCCAGAGGGGGGTTGGCCCAGACTGTAGGTATTCAGTGTTGGTCTCAGCTTGTCTTTGGTCTCTGCTAAGAAGCACCAGGGTTTGGGCGGGAGGCACAAGGGGCCACCTCACAGGCCTCTGCTATCTGCTTCTGTGCCTGAGCCCTTTGTCTTTGCCCGCCTCCCAACCAGCCTGGGAGCGAGCTAATTGTCGCGCCAACTGCTCCGCTGCGCCGTGTGCCTGCGTTGGGAGACCACTCCTAGGCCCCTAGACAACTGTCCAGCTCCCCGCCTTCTCCCGGTCCTCTTCCCACTGTTATGCCTCCTGTTCACTCTTTTCTGAGGGGCGCTAACCAACCAATCGAGTGATCTGCTTACTTAGTTCACTTTAGGATCCATCCTTATGTGCACCCTGCGGACTGGGCCTGAGGCGCTGCCAGACCTTCAGTGGATGTTGATTGCTGGTTTCCGGGCCAGAGCACGTTGCAACGCACGTTCCGTTATTGGGGCCTGTAGGTTCCCCCCATCGACCGTGGCTGCTGCACTTCAGGTTTCTTCTAGCCACACCGTCCCACACGGGTCCGGCAAACGTGCCCGGGGCACCGCCAGATCGCCGTAAAGTATTGCCCCGCTAGCTCAGCTTGGGGCAAGTATTATGATGTGACTTGCGATTGGGGTCCAGGCACCCTTCTGGGTGGCCCACAGTTAGTGCGTATTTGGCTCCAGGTGGGAGCACATTCTTTTCCTTAAACTGGTGGTGGGCCCAGGGGTCCTGTCAGGCCTGCCTCTCTGCTCTCCTCACTCCAGCCTAGTGCATGCAGGACCGGGGGCACTTCCCAGCTGCTGGCAGCAGCTGCGCCCTCTTCTTCTGGGTCCCCGGGGGTTCCGCCACTCAGCCCCAGATCTACGCTCCAGGGGGGCCCGCTCAATCTCTCCTACTCGGAGACCAGAACAGGGACACTCTGCCGCTGGGTCCGCCGTTGCCTGCCTCTGCATGCGGCTGCCCCAGCCCCTCTGTCCGCTCACCTCCTCATATTTGCCGGGGGGACCCAGGCCCGGCTCGTCTCGTTCGATGGGGGATATGCCACCCCACTGGCTCCTCAGGATCTCCACATGCCACACTCCCCACAGTGAGTGCCCAGCGGGATCACGTCTCCTTTCATCCAGCAAGCAGTATCCTGTGCATCCGCCGGACTCACCCGCAGTCACTGCAGCGCTGCGGTCTCTTCCGTTTGTGCCTCCTCACCCCGCTCTGGTGTTCCTCACATCAGCCAGGGCAACCCGGGTCCGCCTCCCTTCAATTGCCCGGGGGTCTGCCGCTGCCCTGGCACCTCGGGATTTGTTGCTGGTGCCCTCGCCCGGTAGATCCACGTTACGCCTCCGCCAGCTACTATTTGCTATAGTTGCACGGCCCCAGCTTCACCGTGATTGCCAGCCCGTACTCTGCGCCGCCAGGTCACTCTTGTGCTCGCTCTGGCTCACCGCAAATTCTTCTTTCCTCTGTCTATTATTCCCACCTTTAGGGGGACAGCTTCAGGGCTCCCAGGGCTGGAAAACGGCGAATTTCACCTTTAGGCTATTACAGCTGAACGGAGCACAGAGAGAGTGCGTCCTCAGCAGGTGTTGGCCATCTTGGAATCTAAGTGTAGTATTTTATCACATTTGGAATACTGTTTTGATGTTATGAAGAACACTGTATTTCCTTAATCGGTTAGGTCACTACATCATGTCTATAGAAATTGGCTATGTAGAACTATGTTGTTTGAAATCCATAATTGGTTGTGGTCTCCAATGAATGTTGCAACTACTTTATTAACTTTTGTCCATGATTTTTCAATGTTACCATTAAGTCTGCTGGTCCATCTCCATTTTTGTCTCGTTGAGTCAGTGTCAGATCCTCACTTCTCTTGACAGGCGCAGAGGCAGCACAAACTCCTCCCTCCCCATTGGGTCTTGGCACCTGGGAAATAGAAACCACAGGCCACCGCAACCCTCTGGGGAAAGAGGGTTAGGGTTCGTTGAGTGGATGGGTAGAGGGAGTTCAGGATCACCGGAAAGAGGTTTAGGGAAACACAATGGATGGGCAAGGGGGTCTTTAGGAAAACATGCTCCTCGGCTCCAGTGCTCCACTTGCTGCTGATTGTTTGCAGCTGCTCACTCACACTCTCTCACAACTATCATTCAGAATTCTTCCTGTGGAGACCTTTGTATTGGAGCCTCTAACCAACTCACCACTAGATAGTATTCTCTAGTGCTATCTTGATTCTCTCACTGCCTTTGCATTAAAATCTTCGCCCTCATGTCTTCATGAAGGCAAACCCACCAACATCACAGCATATTGTGGTAAATCCCCACCAGTATGCAGCTTGCAAACTCCCCACTTACACCCAGTACAATAGTAACAAACAATAACATGCACTCGAGGTGCTAAAACACTTAGCTCAGTGTTCTGTGGTCCTTAGCCTCTTTGTGTTGATGGGCGTGATAAATCTCAGCAGTCCGCTCAAACATATAACTGCAAATAGCAAAACAAAGTCAGTGCATGTGCGTGCGAATTGCCGTTCCAAAGGAACGCTCCCTAAGGGTTAAAATCGTTATTAAAGATGCGGTTGCTTCACCGCCAAGCTAACTCCCACTCCGGGTTAGTATTCATGCTCTGCATGCAAACTTTAACTCGTCTTTTCGTGCTTCCAAGAATGTCAACGGATTATTTCTTCTGCGCGTAGTGCGATCCCCTCCCACGGGCTAAATCAGCTGTCTAATATTAAAGTCGTGTACTTAGCTTTTCATGTACGCGGGGCCGGGGGTTGAGCTGGCGGGCGGTGCCCCGCATAGGCGTGCCTGCAGGAGCTCGAGTCAAACACGTCCTCCTCAGCCGAAGGTCAGTATTGCGAGCGTTGCTTTCAGGGCGCGGCTCGCGCATGCGCAGTAGCGCGTGTGTTCCTTTTCCTCCCAGCAGGCCCGTGATGCACACGGCCTGCTGGGTAATGTAGTCTCTTGGCGGTTCTCCTTCCTGGGGCCTTTGCTCTGCGAAAGGGAAGGAGAACATGCCTGTACAAGGTGGTTGGACTTCCCAGGGCCCTCCCAACACCCCCAACAAGCCCCAAAATACTGCCAATTGTCCCAGCCCTGACAGTCAGATTGGAAAAGATAAAGATTGTGTGAGGAAAAAGTTCCATTTGTTTTCCTATGTCTTGTTTCATCATTAAAGTAAAGGACACACCTCATAATTTACAAATCATTGCCACCACAATTAATTAGTATGACATCTGGCTGCCCTGTATTTCTCAGACTGAACAATTTTGGAAAAAAGTAATTCCCTGCAAACCAAACCATTTATTTGTAAAATCTCTCAAACCTGGACATAGCATTAATGTAGTTTGGTTAAGTCTTGGCCCAGCTAGTACTACAAATCGGGTACTGAAGCCTTTGAAATTGAGCAGTTCGCTGAAACTGTACCCAATAGTGCAAAGATTCTAAAAACCAACTTGATTGATACATATTATCCAAACCGATCTGTAGAGTTGGAGGAGGTTTGTTTATATGAAGTAGCGGAAAGCAAACAGTGAATGAAGACCGTTTAAAGTACTGGTTGTCAAGTGAGACACGAAGAAGGCAAGTCTCGTCAACCACATGAAACTGTCTTGCAGTAGTTCTTTCCATGGCATGCAGAGTGTGATTTGCTTGCAAGTTCTGAATCTTTTGAAGAATATTTGTTTGCTTAACATAAAGCTTCATTACATATCCAAAATGTGAGCAGTACTTGGAGTTACTGGAGTAACAACTACATCAAAAATAACCTTTGGCAGCTAAATTGGCAAAAGAGACTCCTGAGGGAAGTCAAAATATGCTTGATGAGCCAATTATTCAAACTGATGTTGAGGTTGCCATAGAAGAAGTAGAAAGTGCAATGCAACAAACTAAAGTTGCAGATGCAAATTATGATGACATGGTTAGTAAACCTAATTTAGAACAAAAAGAAGTTAATTATAAAATTGGGTTCTTCCATGGTTTACAGCATGACAAGCATGAATGTTATTGTGTCCAATACAAACCTGTATTGTTGTATGTTAGTGCAGAAGCAGGAACAGGCACATCTTTTTTAATTCCTGCAATAAGAGCTATGATTCAAAATGTAACTGATTGCTCTTTGTCATGCATTGTAACTGCTCTACCAGGTTTAGCATCTTTCATTGTTGGAGGTGTTACTTTACATCGACTGTTGATGCTACCAGTGGAGCATGATGACAAACTAGAGTATCGAAAACTTGTATCAAGTGCAGCACAAGAAGTACGAAAAGTACTTAGAAAATTAAATACCTTAATTGTAGATGAAGTAAGTATGGTGTCTAACTTGATGCTTGCTTTCATTCACTTGTGAATGCAAGAGGTTTTGAAGACTCTACAATGACTACAATTTTTTGTTTGGACGTAAACATGTACTTGTTTTTGGAAACTTGTTATAATTAACTCCTGTGAAAGGTCAGCCAGTTTTCAGAATGCTGCAATCTAAAGAAACTCAAAAAAGTATAGGAAGTATTGGTCATTTTAACCTTTGGAATTGTTTTGAATTCCAAGAACGTACAATTAATGAGACAATTTGCAGACTTGGTGTATTCAGAAATGCTTGATACGATTTGTATAAGTATTCTTGAGGAAAATGTGAAAGCAGTCTTAAAGGTAAGACTGATTTCTAACATGGCTCATGCAGGTTGCAGTCCATCTGATGTCATGTTGACTCTTAAGAAAGACATATGTCTTGTGTTGATTAGATGTGCACACTTGCAGAGTGTAAAAGTTTAACTCTACAATGATATTGTCAGAGAAGCAAAATATTGTGAATATAAAATTGTATGATGTTTTAGATGGTCATGTTATGACTTTTATAGTTGGATCAGGGAGCAAAAGCACAATTTAGTTCTACTAGAGAATTCAATTTCTAAAACAGCAGGTCTAGAAGCAGTTTTAAAACTGCATCAATGCACGATTAATGGTAAAGAGGAACTTGAATGTATGAATTGGTCTAGTCAGTGGAGCGATGGGAAGAGTGTTTGTGTTTCACACTTTTCCTCACAGTACAAATATTGAACATGTTGAAGTCAAGTTTGATTGTGTAGAAGGAACTCATTTGATTTCTCCGACCTCTGCATGTTTCATGCTTTTTAAGGATATATTTATGAAAAGAGCACAGTGCTCTGCTTATGCAATAACTATTCATAAATCACAAGGGTTGACTTTAGAAGCAGCACTTAATGACATTGGTCATACAATGTTTAAAGAAGGAATGTCATATGTCCCGTGTGGAAAAATATAGCAGGTTTATTTGTAATATTTGTAATAAACTTTGATGAAAGAAAAGTGACAGCTGACATTTCTTACATTGAAGAATATAATAGGTTACATGTACTGTATGCACCTCACCTGAACCATATACCTATACCTGCAAAGCACTCATCCAGGAAACATAAGGAGTCAGTGAGAGCACATTCAAATGAAATCAGTCCTTGTAAAACTAAAAACATAATTTAACAGAGTTGCAGAGTTGTTCAACTAGGGCTATATATTGAGATATCTTGAAAGTCCAAGACCCAGACCTCTAAGGTCAGTCTGAACAGGAATTTAGGGACTGGAACAATCGGTGAAAATAACACAAGATTGGCTTTGTCTTTCACCTTAGAAACAATGCAGTCCATAAACCCTGTTTAATTGCAATCGCTTGCTCCATAGAACCAATGTGAAATCTTCAACACATTTTTCTGATTGAATAGATTAATTTCATGTCATTGTGAATATGTTTTTGTAACCTACTAGGGTTGTACATATGTTTTTTTTTCTCCTTTCTTATTTACGGTATTCTGCACAAAAAGCTGAAAGCAATATAACTTTGTCCTGTTCACATTGAATACATGTGCCACTGCTAATAATTGTTACTGCACCACACACTTCTACTGTATAAATTGTTTTTGCAATATACACTCTTTCCGCTTTGATCTATTTATTGCTCAACTTTGTTGTTCAGCATACATGGAGTTTACATTACCATGCGTTGGGTCAGAGCGGTCTTAATAAGCAGACTCTGACTTTAACCAACAGAAAGAAATGTGATTAGTTTCTCGTTAGTCCCCTTGTCTGATACTATGTGACGGTACAAGCAAGGACAAGGTAGGAACAGGCTTGGGCCCCAACTCACTAAAGGAGGGTCTCCATTACAAATTCTTATATGGGAAAGGGGACAATTTTCTTTGTTTGCAGAGTTGTTCAACTATAAAATACTCTCATTGCAGACTTAGTAATTAAACAGGAGTTGAATGCTATTGTAATGCAGCGTTGTATATGTTGTTTCAAATGACTCCATTGATGCAAGAGAAGCAGCTATGTGTAGAACTTTAATTTCTTAAAAATATCTGTAGATGAAAAACCACACAGTTTACACTCGGCAATGTCAATCCGAAAATGTAGTAGCTGTTGTAAGTGGAATCCAAAATGTTCTTAAAATACACAGGAAGATAGTCAAAAATTTCAAATTACGGTCTTTGATTTATTAATGAAGGACACTGTTAGTGTAGATAGGTATGTAGGAATTAGTTAAGAGTGGAATCATATGTGTCCACAATGTAAGAAAGGTTATTCTTTTCCAGATCTCTATGAAAGATTTGTGTATGTTAATATCCCTGATCAGAAAAGTGTACATTTTCCTGATCTTGTAGCTAAAGCATTCCATGACATGCAATGCAGCGACTGTGGCTGTAATTTACAATCAACACTGCAAAATCTAGTTTTTAATAAGTATGTATTGATTATGTTTCAAAGATACAGTGTAGATGGTAGGAAAATGAACACATCAATAATTAATTTTAAATCCAGTTTCTTTTAGTAAGAAAACATTTAAAATGTGTGCAATTATTTTTCATGAAGGGGCATCCATTGAATGTGGAAATTTCACAAACATAGGGTGCGTACAGAAGTAGATTGGCTTGTTTGTAATGACTCTTGCCACATCAAGCTAGATTGCCAAATGGTTTATCCCCTTAACTGCCATCGGTGTGCCCCCCGCCCCCTGTGCCAAGGCCTTTTTTGATGATTTCGGTATGTCACCATTCAATCCCTTGTAACTTTTTTGTTACATGAGATATCTCAGCCAAATGTGTCCCCTTTTTCCCCACATGTAGGCAGTCGTAACGCCACCAAGGAATCCTAGTTTGCTGTAAAGGGGGGGGGGGGAAATAACCAAAAAAGGGAGAAAATGTTTATTTTTGCAGAAAATACCAATAAAATGATGTACAAAGAAGACTGTTTTTTCCTTGTAAGTGCTAGGAACAAATGGTTTGCTGTGCTGAATTCCTCATGTTGCAGGCTTTCAAGAACAGGTTGAGTAGAAACATATTTTAATATGGTTACCAGCCGTTTTGTGAGAGGTAGGCGATTTTTGGCCTTGTTTTCCAATAGGACATGCGTGGACAGAATGGAAGAGAAGGGTAGGAAAGCTGAATGGGTAGACAGGCATACATTTCTGAAAAGTAGACAAAATTCCAAGTTTAGGAAGGGGTGATTTGAGCAGGTAAGGCAACAACAATGTAGGGAAAAATTCCATAGTTTGGGGAAAAATTGGGAAAATGACAGAAAACAAAAAGGTATGTGATGGACATGGTTGGCCCGGTAAGGCAATGGCTTCTGTGGATTTTGAGAAAAACAATGTTCTCAAGCATGGGGTCTGGCATGGATTCACACGCTCATGAATATTCCCCGTCGTCAGGCTGGGAATCCTCGGTAAAGAAAAAATCAGTATCAGTTTCGTTTTTGATCTGTCTTTCTTAGTAGTAACCAATCACTGATCTCTGGGTCATACTGCCCCCAGCCAATGACTGCCCTCTCCCTAAGCCCCTCCCCTGGCAGCCATCCTCAGATTTTTACCGCACGTTCATGTGTTGGGAGTCCTCGTGCTATAGCTCTCGAGCTTTTGCTGCATTTTCGCGCTTTTTCAAGGAGATTTTTCTCATTTCTCGGTTAAATCGAGCCTCAAGCTCCACCGTTTCTTCTTCCGATCAACGGGGACCCGTTTCGGAATTTCCCACACCCCTCAAGGGTGAAGTTTTCATCGAGAGATCTGAGGCCTACCATGGACACAGCCCAGGACAAGGGTAGCTCGACGCCCGGATCCAAGCTGTTCAGGAACTGCCCTGGATGCGGGTTACAGAATGTTTTCAAGGAGGACGAGCATTCGAGATGTCTCTACTGCCTTCATGAGGACAAGACGCACATGGAGAAGGACTGTATGTTCTGCAAGAACCTATCGGAACGGACCATGAGGGATTGTCGTTCCCGCCTGGCCAGCTGGCTGGAGAAGGGCCCAGCAGGTGAGAAGAAGAAAAGGTCCGAGCGGTCTTGTAAGTCCTGTGAGGGTGCTCTGGCGATGGGGGACCAACAGAAGGCTAAGCACTGGGAGTCCGCGGGCACCGGGAGCGCCGAACGGTCGGGCTCTTCGGCTGCCAGGCAGGGCGCACCTTCCCCGGCACCATCAACCACGAGCCAACGCTCTGGTTCGGGGAAGAGGAAATCCGAGAACCCGGGTAAGCTTCTGGAGAGGCCCCGGTCGATTTCGAAGGGTTCAGCTGAGGGGGAGCGAGGCGGTGACCCTCCCCCCAAGGTGAAGGCCTCAAGCGCGCCCAAGGTGGTGAAGGCCTTGATTCACCCGGCTAAGGCCTCTATCGAGGGAGTCGCGGTGACCCTGCCGAAGCCTGTGGAGGCTACACCAGTGGAGGCGACCTCGGGGCCCAGAGTTTCCCTGCCACCGCAGAGGGGATCCTTTTTCCAGCCCATCGACAAGACCCCCATGAAGACCCCGGTGGAAAAAGAGGGGGGGGCGGTGGCCATTACGGACACGGATTCAGCCTCTGAGGAGGAGCTGGAGGAGGCAGTGAAGAGCCTCAACGAGAGATTCGAGAAGGTACGATCCCACAGGAGAGATCCCGAAGAGGTGGTCGAAGATAGCGACGGTGGCGCCGACGAGGCCCCAGTGGAGGCGCGGCCAGCCCTCCCGTCGCAGCCATTGCCTGAGCCTCAGGACAACTCGGCGCCTATTTTGATGGTGATCCAAACCTTATGCACGGAGATAAGGATGAGATTAGCACGAACCCCGGCGGACGATCCGGAACTGGGCCTGTCGGGAAGCCCTCCGAGCAAGCGGAGGAGAGTTAATCCCCCCCACCCCCCTGCCCTTCATGCCCTTGCGGCCCGCGGAGTCTTCATCCCCCTCTCCGGATCCCAGGGATGACACGGCGACAGACACGACGACGGATGACGACGGTGGTGACGACGGGATGGACCTTCCATTACCACCTCCTCGGGCTTCCCCGCCCGATGAAATTGGCTCCTTTCACGCCATGATTGCCAGGGCATCCAAGCTCTTCCTTCTTCTATTCCTCGGGGCAGATCTGGAAGGTTTCCTCTATCAATGGCGAGAGGCCAAGAGAAAGGCGGTCCTCGCTGTAACGTTACTCGATGATATCTGGGACGAGGGACTTGTGGTCCTGAAGATCCCGTCCACGACGCCTGCCAAGAGGGACAGGTATGAGAAGTAGTACCGGGTCCCCGATGCCGTCCCCTTGTGCCTCGGGGCTCAGCCGACGCCGGATTCGGTCCTCTCAGCAGCGGCTAAGAAGAAGGGGGCGGGGGCGACAGCTTCAACCTCCACTTCCCCACCTGACGGCGAGGGAAAGAAATTGGACGCCATGGGGCGACGGGTCATCTCGTCGGCGGCAACGACAATTAAAGCGGCCAATGCCTTAGCGATTGTGGCCCGTTACGACAGGGAGCTATGGTACAAGATAGCTCCCCTACTGGACTTCTTACCAGACGACAAGAGGGCGGAGGCCCTAGAGATTCTGCAGGAAGGTGAGGTGGCGTCAGACCATGCCATAACAGTGGCAACGGACATTGCCGACACCGGGTTTCGCCAGTTAGGCAACGGTGTTTGCCTTCGACGACGAGGCTGGCTCAGCCCTGGGAGTCCTTCAGCAACGACGGCCCTTTCGGAGCGCCAGAGGCAGACAGGGGGCCTCCAAGGGATCAGGCAGTGGTTTCTCTACGTACCGCCAGGCGGCCCGCTCCTCGTCCCAGGAGGCCTACAGAGGTCGCGGCAAACAAGGAGGATCTCGTCGCCAAGGAGGCCCAAGGCGCCAAGGCCGCCTCCAAGCAAGATTGAACCGGCCCTAGCATCGGGCCCCCACCGAAACACCCCGGTGGGAGGCCGGCTGGCGAAGTTTGTCAGCGTTTGGGAGTCCATCTCCACCGACCGTTGGGTGCTGGATGCCCTGGCCCACGGGCGCACTCTCGAATTCCAAAAGAAAGAAGTGTCCCTGCATTCCTCCCGTGGCCAGGAAGGAAAATCACGTCCCTCAACCGCTGTTGGAGGTAAAGGCGATGCTCAAGAAAGGTGCCGTCGAGCTCGTCCCCAAGAGGCTCCGGGGCTCCGGAGTATACTCAAGATACTTCCTCGTCAGAAAGAAGACAGGCGGTTGGCGCCCCATCCTGGACCTATGCCGGTTGAACAAATACATCAAGGCACAGATGTTCAGGATGGTCACTCTCCAGCACGTGCGACTTCCTATCGTTGTTGGACTTGGAGGATGCTTACTTACACATCCCCATCCTAAAAGGACACCGAAGGTTCCTCAGATTCGTAGTTCAAGGATGCCAGTACCAATTCAGAGCTCTGCCATTCTGATTGAAGTTGGCACCCAGGGTGTTCACCAAGTGCCTAGCACCAGTGGCAGCGCGGCTGCGCCTGCAGGGGATCCACGTCTACCCCTACCTGGATGACTGGCTCATCCGTGCAAGGACAAGAGAACTCGCCGTCGAACACACGGCAAAGACTGTCCTCCGCTCACTCACGGAACTGGGTTTCTCCATCAACTACCTGAAATCCCATCTGGTTCCGTCGCAGGTGGCACAGTTTATGGTTGCGAAGCTCGATACAGTGGAACGGCGTCTCCGTCGGAGGAAAGGACGAAGGCCATCTTAGGCAAGGTGCAGCGCCTGCTAGCCACGGACGTGGCCAGGGTGAGATCTATCAAGTCCCTCCGCGGAATGATGTCCTCATGCATCTACCTAGTGCACCTGTGCAGGCTACGGATGCGTCCTCTATACGAGTTCCTCGACGCCCACTGGATGCAAGCGGCGGGCAGCTTCTAAGACAAGATCCCGCTCAACAAGGTTTTCCGTCGGGCCATTCAGTGGTGGGGCACCCGTGCACACCTCACGGCGGGCACGGACTTCCAGACCCCGGCACATCAGGAGACGGTGGCGACGGACGCATCACTGGAGGGATGGGGTGCGCACACCGGAGATCTCCACGCAAGAGGACTTTGGCTCCCCGAGAAGAGGTCTCTCCACATCAACATCTTGGAGCTCCGCGCCGTGTTCTGGGCACTCAAGTCGTTCCTCCCGTCCCTCAAGGGCAAGGCCATGAAGATCTTCACCGACAACACCACCACAATGTCCTACATCCGGAAGCAGGGAGGCACCAGATCCCCAGCCCTATCCAAGGAGGCCCAGGATCTGTGGAACTGGGCCGTCGCCCAGGGGATGTTGCTGGTTCCCTTCCATCTGGCAGGAATAAAAAACAACATCGCCGACTCACTCAGCAGTGAGCTGCGCTTGTGCCACGAGTGGGAACTACGCCAGGATCAAGTGGATCGGCTCTTCCAACGATGGGGCAAACCCCAGATCGATCTGTTCGCGATGGCGACGAACTCCAAGTGCCACAGGTTCGCCATCATGTTTCCCCAGCCGAGGAGCATGGGCGACGCTTTCTCGTTCCCCTGGGGCGGCCTGTTCCTGTTTGCGTCTCCTCCGTTGCCGCTGCTGCTTCGACTCATCAGCCAGCTCAAGAAGTCCCAGTGCAGGATGATCCTCGCTGCACTGGCGTGGTCGAGACCGATCTGGTTCCCGGACCTTCTGGACCTCTCAGCGTCCCCACCAGTCAAGCTGTCGACGGACGCAGCTCTTCTCTCCAGAGAGGGAGGCGCCATTATTCATCACGACCCGGAGTCGCTGAACTTGCAGGCCTGGCTCCTGCAGCACTAGAGTTTGGAGGGTATGATATCCCGGCTGACTGCAGAGAGGATCTTGCAAAGGCCAGGGCGTCCTCCACTCTCAAGTGCTACGGGCATAAGTGGAAGAGGTTCTCTGTCTGGTGCCGTGCACAGAAGATCAACCCTCTACGGATTACGGCACCTCAAGTGCTACCATACCTACTGTTGCTGGCCAAAGCTTGACTAGCTCACGCTTCCATCAAGATACATCTGGCAGCGATCTCCCGATACACCAGAACTACAGGACGGCTGTCCTTGTGGTCTCATCGACAGGTGAAGGAATTTATGAAGGGAATGTTCCGATCGTTCCCGCCGGTGAAGGCTCCAGCCCCTGCGTGGGAGCTCAACGTGGTGCTGACCAGGCTCATGGGGCCGCCATTCGAGCCCTTGCATTCAGCTCAGTTGAAGTTCCTGTTGTGGAAGACAGCGTTCCTTGTGGCTATCGCCTCCGCACGGCGCGTGGGAGAGATTCAGGCCCTATCCTGCAAGCCTCCATACTTGACTGTTCACGATATGAAGGTGGTGCTGAGGGCGCACCCCTCTTTCTCCAGCATGGGGTCTGGCATGGATTCACATGCTCATGAATATTCCCCGTCGTCAGGCTGGGAATCCTCGGTAAAGAAAAAACCAGTATCAGTTTCGTTTCTGATCTGTCTTTCGTAGTAATAACCAATCACTGGTCTCTGCGTCATACTGACCACAGCCAATGACTGCCCTCTACCTAAGCACCGCCTCTGGCAGCCATCTTCAGATTTTTACCGCACGTTCATGTGTTGGGATCCTCGTGCTATTGCTCTCGAGCGTTAGTGCTATTTTTCTCACGATTTTTCTCAAAAACTTTGTTTTTTCGGTCAAAAGAGCCTCAAGCTCCACCGACTCTCTATCCGATCAACGGGGACCCGTGTCGGATTCGTCTGCGCCCCTCAAGGGTGAAGATTCGTCGAGCTACGCTTTTGGAGGACTCCAGAAGTTTCTCAGGCCCGGTCATGGCCCAGGAGAAGGGAAGCTCGACGCCCGGAAAGCTGTTCAGGGTCTGCCCTGGATGCCAGCTGCAGAACGTCTTCAAGGAGGACGAACACTCTTTTTGTCTCTACTGCCTACATGAGGACAAGACGCACGTGGAGAAGGACTGTGCGTTTTGCGGCAACATGTCGGAGCGGACCATGAAGGACCGCCATCAACGTCTCGCCAACTGGCTAGAAGGGAAGAGCCCATCCGGCGAGAAGAAGAAGAAGAAATCTGAGCGGTCTTCTAAGACCTTTGAGGACGCCCCGGCGACGGGGGTCCAACATAAGGCCAAGCACCGTGAGTCCGCTGGCACCGGGAGCGCCGAACGGTCGGGCTCTACGGGCGCCAGGCAGGGTGCACCCTCCCCGGCACCATCAACCACGAGCCAACGCTCTGGGTCGGGTAAGAGGAAGGCCGAGCACCCGGCGAAGCTCCTGGAGAGGCCCCGGTCGAGCTCGAAGGCCCCATCGGAGGGGGAGCGAGGCGGTGTCCCCCCCCCTCAAGGATAAGGCGGTGAGCGCACCTAAGGTGGTGAAGGCCTTAATCCATCCGGCCAAGCCCTCTATCGAAACTGTCGCGGCGGCCCTGGCTCAGCATGTGCAGGCTACACCAGTGGTGGCGACCTCGGGGCTCAGAGTCTTCCTGCCACCTTGGAGGGAGTCATCTTTTGTGCCCATCGATAGGACCCCCGTGAAATCCCCCGTGGGGAAGAAAAAGGGGGGCAGGGCGTCGTCGTAGATTCGGCCTCAACCTCGGAGGAGGAGCTGGTCGAAGTCTTAAGCCACGGCCTCGGCGTGGAAGAAGACCGACCCATCGGGATGGATCCCGACGCAGGTGACGACGACATCGTCGAGGGTACCGACGGGGCCCCTGATCGCCCGTCGGATTCCCCTCTGCCAGTGCCGCGAGACAACTCGGCGGCCATTTTGTTGGCTATACAGTCCTTATGCTCAGAGATAAGGACGAGACTACCGTTGCCGACGGAACCTCTCCCGTCGGGGGACCCAGAACCGGGACCTTCTGGTGTTCCCCCTACCAAGAAAAGAAGGATCCACCCTCCGCCTCCTTTTCTGCCGTCGCGCCCCTTCCAGCCCTCCTCCCCGTCCACCCGAGGGGATGATACGGGGACTGACACGGCAGCGACGGGTACGGACGACGAGGTATACGACGAGGGTGTACCGTCGTCGCCTCCCACCAGGGCTTCTCCGCCCGACGAGATTGGATCGTTCCACTCCATGATCACCAGGGCATCCGAGCTTTTTCAACTCTGCCCTGAGGAGAAGAAGGAAGGTTTCCTTTATCAGCGGCGCGAGGCCAAGAGGAAGACGGTCCTCTCAGTGCCTCTATTGGACGACATTTGGGATGAGGGCCTCACCCTCCTCAAGAACCCTTCCACGACGCCAGCTAGAAGAGACCGGTACGAGAAGAAGTACCGGGTCCCGGACACGGCCCCCCTGTGCCTCCGGGCGCAGCCTACCCCGGACTCCGTCGTCTCCGCGGCGGCCAGGAAGAAAGCGGGGGGGGGGGTGCGGCCTCCACATCGACTTCCCCACCGGACGGTGAGGGAAAGAAATTGGACGCTATGGGACGCAGGGTCATCTCGTCTGCAGCGACAACGATTAAAGCGGCCAACGCCTTGGCTATCGTGGCCCGCTACGACAGGGAGCTCTGGTACAAACTGGCTCCCCTGCTGGACTTCCTGCCGGACGACAAGAGGACAGAGGCCCTGGAGATCCTGCAGGAAGGTGAGGTGGCTTCGGACCACGCCATTACCGTTGCTACGGACATCGCCGACACTGGGTTCCGCCAGTGGGCAACGGCGTTTGCCTTAGGCGGCGTGGATGGCTCAAGGCTACGGACTTCCGTCAAGACGTTCAGACCAGAGTCCTGGACATGCCCTTCGATGGGAACAACCTGTTTGGCAAAACAGTGGACGATTCCCTTCAGGCCATTAAAGCGGACACTGAGACGGCCCGGGCCCTGGGAGTTCTGCAACAACGACGGACGCCCTTTCGGAGCAGCGGAGGCAAGGGCGCCTCCAAAGGTTCCGGCGGCGGTTTCTCCACCTTCCGTCAAGCGGCCCGCTCGTCGGCTCAGGAGGCCTACAGAGGACGAGGCAAGTCTGGCGGACCCCGCCGTCGTCGCCAAGGAGGTCAAGGCGGCAAAGCCTCGTCCAAGCAGGATTGAACCGGCCGTGGGGTCGGGCCCCCACCGAAGCACCCTGGTGGGAGGCCGGCTGGCGAGCTTCGTCAGCGTGTGGGAGTCCATCTCCACCGACCGTTGGGTGCTGGACGCCTTGGCCCGGGGCCACGCGCTCGAGTTCCAGAGAAGGTGCCCGCGCGTCCCCCCCGTGGCCAGGAAAGAACTTCACGTCCCTCAACTTCTCCTGGAGGTAAAAGCGATGCTCAGGAAGGGCGCCATCGAACTCGTCCCAAAGAGGCTTCGGGGCTCCGGAGTTTACTCGAGATACTTCCTCGTGAAGAAGAAGACGGGGGGGATGGCGCCCCATCCTGGACCTGCGACGTCTGAACAAGTTCATCAAGGCGCAAAAGTTCCGGATGGTCACCCTCCAGCACGTCCTGGGTCAGCTGGAGGAAGGAGACTTCCTGTCGTCGTTGGATTTGGAGGATGCCTACTTCCATATTCCCATCCTAAAGGGGCACCGAAAATTCTTCAGGTTTGTGGTCCAAGGGCGTCACTACCAGTTCAAAGCCCTCCCCTTCGGACTACGGTCGGCACCCAGGGTATTCACTTAGTGCCTTGCACCGGTGGCGGCGCAGCTGCGCCGCGAGGGGATCCAAGTCTACCCCTACCTGGACGACTGGCTCATCCGAGCCAAGACGAGGGAGCTCGCCGTGGATCACACGGCAAGGACCGTCCAACTTCTCACGGACCTGGGACTCTCCGTGAACTACGCCAAGTCCCACCTGGTACCCGCGCAAAACGCACTGTTTCTGGGAGCGAAGCTCAACAGTGTCCCTTCTGGCCTCCCCGTCGGAGGAAAGGACCAGGTCCATCCTGGGCAAGGTACAGCGGATGTTGGTTTCCGACGCGGCCAAGGTGAGGTCCATCAAGTCCCTCCTCGGAATGATGTCTTCTTGCATCTACCTCATTCCCTTGTGCAGGCTCCGGATGCGCCCGTTGCAGGAGTTCCTGGACGCGCGCTGGATCCAAACGACGGGCGGCTTCGAGGAGAGGATCACACTCGACGAGAGTTTCCGCCGAGCGGTCCGGTGGTGGGGCATCCGCGCGCATCTGACGGCGGGCATGGACTTCCAGACCCCAGACCACCAGGAGACAGTGACCACGGATGCCTCCCTGGAAGGGTGGGGAGCGCACACCGAAAATCTGCACGCGAGAGGCCTTTGGCTCCCGACGGAGAAGTCCCTCCATATCAACGTCCTGGAGCTTCGTGCAGTGTTCTGGGCCCTCAGGTCCTTCCTTCCGTCCCTCAAGGGCAAGGTGGTGAGGATCTTCACCGACAACACCACCACCATGTTTTACATCAGGAAACAGGGCGGAACCAGGTCCCCAGCACTGTCCAAGGAGGCGCAGGACCTGTGGCATTGGGCCGTCGCCCAAAGGATGTTTCTGGTGCCGTTTCATCTGGCAGGGATAAAAAACACCATCGCCGACTCACTCGGCAGGGAGCTGCGCTCGTGCCACGAGTGGGAACTACGGCAGGATCTAGTGGATCGCCTCTTCCGACGGTGGGGCACACCCCAGATCGACCTGTTCGCGACGACGACGAACTCCAAGTGCCGGAGGTTCGCCAGCAGGTTTCCCCAGGCGAGGAGCATGGGCGATGCTTTCTCGTTCCCCTGGGAGGGCCTGTTCCTCTACGCGTTCCCTCCTTTGCCACTGCTAATCCGGCTCGTCAACCAGCTCAAGAGGTCACGGTGCAGGATGATCCTCGTCGCACCTGCGTGGCCGAGGCAGATATGGTTCCCGGACCTTCTGGACTTGTCAGCGTCCCCACCAATCAAGCTGCCGGTGGACGCGGATCTACTCTCCAGGGAAGGAGGCGCCATCCTCCACCACGACCCGAAATCGCTGAACTTGCAGGCCTGGCTCCTGCAGCGCTAGAGTTTGGAGGATACGACATACCGGCCGACTGCAGAGAGGTTCTTGCAAAGGCCAGGGCGTCCTCGACTCTTAAATGCTACGGACACAAATGGAAGAGGTTCTCTGTCTGGTGCCACGCATAGAAGATTAACCCTCTACGGATTACGGCTCCCCAGGTACTGCCGTACCTGCTGACGCTGGCCAAAGCTGGACTGGCACACGCGTCCATCAAGATTCATCTTGCTGCGATCTCCCGATACACCAGAACCACGGGGCGGACGTCCTTGTGGTCTCATCGTCTGGTGAAAGAGTTCATGAAGGGACTGTTCAGATCGTTCCCGCCGGTGAAGGCTCCGGCCCCAGCGTGGGAGCTCAACGTGGTGCTGACCAAGCTCATGGGACCTCCGTTCGAGCCTCTGCACTCGGCCCCATTGAAGTTTCTGTCGTGGAAAACAGCGTTTCTTGTGGCCATCACCTCCGCACGATGGGTGGGAGAGATCCAGGCCCTTTCCTGCAAGGCCCCGTACTTGACTTTTCACGACATGAGGGTAGTGCTCAGGACGCACCCCTCCTTCATGCCCAAGGTACCGTCGGACTTCCATCTCAACGAACCCTTGGTGTTGCCTGTGTTCTTCCCGTCGCCTTCGTCGCCGGCTGAGAGGACTTTGCACTCGCTGGATGTGGCTAGAGCGCTGAAGTTCTACGTGGACCGCACAAAGTGTTTTCGGAAGACGTCACAACTCTTTGTGAACTTTGGACCTGTCAATCAGGGGAAGGCTCTCTCGAAGGCTTCCATTTCCAGATGGCTCTCCGGCTGTATCATGTACTGTCATCGGTTGGCAAACCGACCGCTGCCTGGCCGTTCGAGAGCCCATTCCACCAGAGCGATCGCAGCTACCACGGCGTTCCTTTCTGGTGTGCCCCTGCTGGACATATGCAGGGCTGCTACGTGGAGGTCGACGCACACCTTCACGAAATTCTACTGCGTCGACCGGGATTCCAGGGAGGAGTCCAGGGTCGGCCAAGCAGTGCTGCGCAACCTCTTCGCCTGAGGTGAGCCTGGTGAGGAGGTAAGATGCTTAATGTTGAGTTTGGTGTAATGCTTAATGTTGAGCCTTTGCCACCTCCCGTGGTTGTGCATGTGTGTACTGCTATGTATTCTTTATTCATGAGCATGTGAATCCATGCCAGACCCCATGCTGGAGAAGGAACAAGTTACTTACCTGTAACTGTTGTTCTCCAGCATGGGTCTGGCATGGATTCACATGCGAACCCTCCCGCCTACCCCTCTGCGGCTCTTCACTTGGTCATACTGCCACTTCACGTGCTTCCAAATCTGAAGATGGCTGCCAGAGGCGGTGCTTAGGTAGAGGGCAGTCATTGGCTGTGGTCAGTATGACGCAGAGACCAGTGATTGGTTATTACTACGAAAGACAGATCAGAAACGAAACTGATACTGGTTTTTTCTTTACCGAGGATTCCCAGCCTGACGACGGGGAATATTCATGAGCATGTGAATCCATGCCAGACCCATGCTGGAGAACAACAGTTACAGGTAAGTAACTTGTTCCTTCATGCCCAAGGTGCCGTCGGACTTCCATCTTAACGAGCCCTTGGTGTTGCCAGTTTTCTTTCCGTCGCCTTCGTCGCCGACCGAGAGGACTTTGCACTCGCTGGATGTAGCTAGAGCGCTTAAGTTCTACGTGGACCGGACGAAGAGTTTTCGGAAGACATCACAGCTGTTTTGAACTTTGGACCTGTGAACCAAGGGAAGGCTCTCTCGAAGGCTTCCATTTCCAGATGGCTCTCCAGCTGCATCATGCACTGTCATCGGTTGGCCAACCGACCGTTGCCCGGCCGTCCGAGAGCCCATTCGACCAGAGCGATCGCTGCTACTACGGCGTTCTTGTCTGGTGTGCCCCTGCTGGACATCTGCAGGGCTGCTACGTGGAGGTCGACGCACACCTTCACGAGATTCTACTGCGTCGACCGGGATTCCAGGGAGTAGTCCAGAGTTGGCCAAGCAGTGCTGCGCAACCTGTTAGCCTGAAGGTGGGCCTGGTGAGGAGGTAAGAGTTGCTTGATGTTGAGTTTATGTAATGCTTAATGTTGAGCCTTTTGCCACCTCCCGTGGTTGTGCATGTGTGTACTGATGTGTATTCTTATATTCATGAGCATGTGAATCCATGCCAGACCCCATGCTGGAGAAGGAACAAGTTACTTACCTGTAACTGTTGTTCTCCAGCATGGGTCTGGCATGGATTCACATGCGAACCCTCCCTCCTTCCCCTCTGCGGCTCTTCACTTCGTCATACTGCCACTTTACGTGCTACCAAATCTGAAGATGGCTGCCAGGGGAGGGGCTTAGGGAGAGGGCAGTCATTGGCTGGGGGCAGTATGACCCAGAGATCAGTGATTGGTTACTACTAAGAAAGACAGATCAGAAACGAAACTGATACTGATTTTTTCTTTACCGAGGATTCCCAGCCTGACGACGGGGAATATTCACGAGCATGTGAATCCATGCCAGACCCATGCTAGAGAACAGTTAAGTAACTTGTTCCCTCCGCTACATTCCCCGACACTTCCAGCTAGGAAATTACGAAAAATGATGTGATGTTTCACAACACAAGCAATACCACAAGCCAAAAACAGAGCCATGGTACACAGGAGTTTTATGCTTGGGGCCTAAACAGACGTACTTAGCATGTGTAAATAAGGAAAACAAATGTGTTGAGAAAGGGCAAGCAGACATTTTTTGAAAGAGCACAGGCAGACCTTTTGAAGGGTAGTTGACTTGTGCAGGTTACAAAAGTGTATAGTGTCTAAAGCAGCGACCAAATGTAGGTCACATTTAGGAAATGAAAGGGTTGTGTGACAAAGGGCAGCAGCAAATGGGTTGAAACATTATGAAAACCATGCAAACGCAACAAATGTACCTTCGCACATTTCCACAGGTGTCCCAATGAAAACGTTACCTCACGTGTGGGTGCACCTACCTGGGCGCAAAGGGAAAAGGCTAAACCACTGGTAACCTAAAGTCTTTCGGCAGAGCAGATTTTGAGAAATGTTGCTCTTGTGGACAACCTACACATTTTGGCCTAGGGTGTCAAAGCCACGAAGGAAAATCAGGAACACCATGCATTTCCGAAAAGAGGACACGCGTGGGAATCCACAGAGGTGTGACTTGCGCAAAGCGGCCCCGAATGTATTACCCACAACCCCTGGCAAAGTCGCAAATTTGCAGGGAAAACATTTCCCACCCCCAACTGACCAAAACACGCCCTCAACACATGGCCTTCCTTCCCTTGTTCCCACAGATGTCCCAATGAGAGGCAGAATTCCTATGCGTGGGTGTTGTCACATGGGTGAGAATGGGTAAATCATTCGTACAGCAAGTGCTCTGGGAATACAAGAATCACTGTGTATCACCCACTGCCATCCTGTTTCTCCTCTTGAAGCCCATTCACATGCACCTTTGCTCGCACTTCTCATACATACAGTTCACAATGCAGTCGGACAAGCAGGGGTTGGGTTTAGCACAAGGAGGAAAGTCCTTGTGAGCAGTGAAGCCACGTCGAGGCACCCTCCATTTCACTGGCCATTCATATACCTTTCGTGTCTGCAGTCAGTAGGCATCCATTTCAGCAGTCGCACCTCTACCAAATCACCTGCACCACAGCAACCGTATCTGCACACTTATAGCATGTGGATATCTGCTCACAATGCAACCGTGCCTCTAGCGATATGTTTCACACCATTTTCCAGTACTTGCATATCAACTGTGTCTGCATTCAAATGTCATGTGGCACCAACCATATCTGCACACTCGCAGCAAGTGGACATCTGCTCACAATGCAACCGTGTCTCCAGGCGATATCTTTCACAACATTTACCTCTACCTTCCATATCAACTGTGTCAGCATTTAAATGTCATGTGGCTCCAACCGTATCTGCACACTGATAGCAAGTGGACATTGGCTCACTTGGCTACCTGGCCTACAGACGCTGTCTTTCACACCAACTTCGAGTACGCCCATAGCAAGTATGCCTGCATTCACCGTTCATGTTAAAACATTCATATGGGCAACCTTACCCACACTAAACACACACCTTCTAACAGGCTAATCATTTCTGCAGTGCTGGGAAAGTGCATTCACAGAAATTACATCTGCATGTACTACGTAGCTTTACCTCACTCACACACCAATCCTATCCAAGTCTTTCCTACAGAAGACATGTCAATCACATCACTCATAACATTAGTTCATGTAAAAAAATAAAGAAGGCAGGGTCGTACGGGGTAGGCAAGACACCGCTGCCATATAGATGGTATCCAAGTACCACTTTCATGACACTTAGACCTCAAGGGAGGGAGCCAAAGTGGCGTGTACTATTTTCGAAAGATACCCCTTGAGTGGAGGGATCCGGAATGTTATTCCCATCTTCTCCAGTGCACCCCTCGAGAAGTGGGAGCGGGTCTGGTGTTTCTTTGCATGGCAAGCCTTAGGTGGAAGGAGCCGGAATCTCGTTCCTTTCCAATGTGCGCCTGAAGCGGAGGGAGCTTCACGGACGTTTTTTCTAATGCAGGCATGAAGTGGAGCAAGCTGCACTAGCATTCCTTTCCAAGACACCCCAAAGGGGAGTGAACCAGAGTGGTGTTACCTTCTTCTCCAAGGCATGCCTCAGGTGGAGGGAGCTGGAGTGGCGTTCCTTTCCAAGATACGCCTCAAGTGAAAGGAGTCTAAATTGTGTTCCTTTGCAAGTCGCACCTCGCGCAGAGGGAGCTAGACTGACCTTTCCTTTTAAGGCAGGCCTCAAGTGAAAGGTACCGGAGTGGTGTTCCTTTCCAAGGCAGGCCTCGAGTGGAGGGAGCAGGACTAGCAATGCTCGTGAAGGCACGCTAAATAAAGTGAAGTGAGTTGAAATGCTGTTGCATTTTTATTGAAGGTACACCTCCAGTGCAGGGAGCAAGAGTGCCATTCCTTTCTAAGGCATGCACGATTTCAGAGCCTATTGGTCCCTTTCAAGGAATGAAAGATCTCCCAATACTTTTCCTTTGTATGATACAAAAGGAAACAAGGCTGTAGGCATAGAGCTGGCTTGGAAGGGCATTGGGGACAGCACACCTGAGTATCCCTCCTCGTTCCTTGTTTTGTACACACCTTACATTTTCTGTACAGTCTTCATGGCTGTGGCAGGAACATAATCGGCAAAGTGTCATCCTTTTAATCTGGCCACATCTTCTACCTCTGGAAAGACGGGAGTTTGTACATGGACCATAGTCTGAGATTGTACAACTTCTTTTTCAAAGTTCAAAAATGAGAGGTTGTTTTGTGCAGCAGCTGCACAGTACACCACATGTGTATGGCCAACTTCTTGTACCACATGCATGACTTGCGTTCAGCATGGTATGGCTGAAGCACTTTGTTTGCTTTATCTACTCCACCCATGTACTTGTTGTAGTCCAGAATGCAGTTGGGCATCCACACTTGCTGAGCCTGCCCACGCACAGTGACTAGTGAAGTACTTTCATCATGAATAGTACTTAGCATGTGCACATCCCTTTTGTCGCAAAATTTGAATGCCAACAGGTCATCCCGCTGCAATGCCATACATGCTCCCTTGACCATCATCTTACACACAAGTTGTCTGGGGAAGTCTTTGCGGTTACTGCAGATTGTACCGCATGCCAGTGTGCCCACATTGTACAATTCCTTGAAGAGTGGAATCCCTGCGCAGAAATTGTCCACACACAAATGGTGACCCTTGTGGAGCAATGGTGTGAGATCCCAAACAATCTTCTCACTTGTCCCTAAATGGGCTGGGCAGCCCAGAGTGTTTAGGGTGGAGTCCTTTCCAGTGTAGGCTCTCATGCTGTTGGCATACCCAGTGGTACTTTCACACAACATGTACAACTTGATCCCGTATCGTGCTCTCTTGCTCGGAAGGTACTGCTTGAACACTAGCCGACCTTTGTACAACATCAATGATTCATCAATAGATATGTTATGGCTAGGAACATACACCTCTGCAAATCCCTGAGTAAAGTTATTCAGAAATGGCTGAAGTTTGAATAGCTTATCACAATTTGGGTCAGTTCTGGGTAATGCTGCCCAGTTGTCATTGACATTCACCATACGTTGCAGTGCTTGAAAGCGTATTTCTTTTTTTTCCAACAACATTTTATTGATTTTTACAAGATGGGATATTACATGCAACAACGCAATACAGGTCAATATAAGCGTTAATTGAAGCCTTTATAGACTATTTCGAGTCGTAGAGTGGAGGAGAAAGTGGGTGGTTCCTGGATGCGGCGGTTGGGCGGGCAAGATCTGAGTGAATGTTCCCCTATGTTCTGGAGTGTTCGGGGACCGGTCGGGGATTAGTAGAGGGGGCTGCATTGGAGCCATCTGGAGAGTGGCGGCCTCCTGGTGAGGGTTGGGTATTTGGCCGCATAGTCAAGGAAAGGGTCCCATATATTTAGGGTTCTATTTAAGGAGTCCGAGCGGATTGCAGTGATTTTTTCTGATACTGCAATCTCCCAGCATTTGGCCCACCATAGGGCAATTGAGGGGCCACTTTTGTCTTTCCATAATCGAGCCATTGCAATCTTCGCGGCCAGCAGTAGATGGTTGCAGAGGCGGGAGATATGGCCTGAAATTGGGAATGCTCCATCGCCGGTTTCGCCCAGAAGGACGATGCCTGGGTCCCATGGAATTGAGAGGCCAGTTATTTCCTTAATGTGCTTCAGCACTTCTTTCCAATATATTTCTGCCTTTGGGCATGTCCATACTAAGTGGTAGAGGGAACCGGGGGTTTGATAGCCTCGCCAGCATGAGGCGGGAAAATCCGGGTTGGCTTTGATTTGTGTGGGGGTGATGTAGTATCTGAAGCACAGCTTATAGCCTCCTTCTTTATACGTGACGCATTGCAAGCTTTTATGTAGTCTAGTCCAAATTTGCTCCCAGCTTTCTACTGCTATTTCCCGGCAATATCCTTTTCCCATTCCGTCATATATCTTTCTTTCTTTGCTGGGTCCGATCTGTCGAGGAGTCAGTATATGGTGGATATTCTACCTTTGTCGGTCGGGATGTTAGCGAAAGCGTATTTCTACTCATTGTTGCCTGAAAAAAAGGGGTTGAAAATACTGCATCAGTAGACCAGTACATTGAGATAGACGACTTAGACGATATTCCCATGAGCAGAATAAGGGTTTGAGAGTGGGAACCTGTGACCTCAAGAACTGTGCAGCTTACAAAATGGTTTGCTGAACCACATCTGCAATGAACCCATCATCAACAAAAAAGTTGAAAAAGTCAATAGGCTGAAACCCATCTGTATTCACTGTGCACCCTGATATACCAGTGAAAGCGGGCACAAGAGGCTGAGCCATTGCTGGATGTACCCACTGAGACTCATCAGCCATGTCAGAATCTGGCACATTCCTTGCACATCCTGCATGTCTTCTCACCCTTACAGGTCCCATGCATGTGGGAAGTGTGGGAAAGGTTACATGTACTCTTTCATCCTCTTCGTCATCATTTGATGATGATGAGGAGGAACTAGCATCCATCGAAAACTAATTTCCCCAATCACCTTCCTCCTCACCCTCAGAAGCACTATCTGTTTCAGATTGCACATCCGGCTCTGTGCCTTGCTCCGAGCCAGACTTCATCACTGCAGCGAAAGCCTCTGCACCAGACATTGTTCGACGAGAAGCCATGACTACTGTTGCTATGGAACCCTTCACTGCCCAAAGAACCGATAAAGACTGAAAAAATACGTATGTGTGCTTCTCAAAGTATGGAACGTTGTAGAGTAAGTTGGATTCAGTGCCACAGACCTACACCACACAAGTACGCCAAAATGTCCAGACTCTGCTCACAAACTGTAGCAGCCCTCTGTTTTTTGTAGCGTGCTGAGAGTACATCATATTGCAGAGTGCCATTTTGCAAACACTCACTGCTTTCTTACAAGTGGGTAGATGGCTAGAACACACCTGCACCTACAACAAAGATGACAAAAAATCTAAGAAAGATGCCCTCTTCCGCTATACATTACACCAGTACAAGTGTGGGGATGAGGATTCAACCCACGGTATCAATTCAGAGACGGCCATCGTGCATTGCACCCTCCCCTCATACATGGGGTGTTGGTGGATGGGAAATGGAGGTGAGAAGCAACCACCTAACGTATTAGTGATTGGGTGAGTTGAAAAGGCAGAGGCAATCAAGACGCAGACAGTGAAGAAAAGGAAAGTACACGGAAGGCCCTTCCAGACAATTGCTGGCACACTTTCAACAAAACCCCCCGCTAATTCACATAGGCTTCTTTGTTGGAAGGGGGAAGGCCACAAGGACGGAACTACTGTAAGGGCCAGAAAGTGGAATTAGGCTGCTGAAAGTGGTGATGGTTTGCAAAGAAATAAGCAGCACGACATATTGAATACATTGACATGCCATGAACGCTAATCAATTGCTAGGAAGTCTGAGTCTCACTGTGAACATATTTACTCACAATTTTATTACCATTCTACACAATTCAGTAAGTCCATCAGTTACTGCCCCGACAACATATAGCGCCTGGGCAAATGTCAAATGTCTGCAATGAAAATGTCCATGCCTCTTGTTGAAAGATGCACCCCGTCTCGGTGAAGCATCAGTCCACCTTTGATGAAGCCATGGTGAATTGTCCGAATTCTATCATTGCCCTTTGTCAGTCTTGCTAGCTCCCCATTCCGTTTCCTCACTGAGGCGTTGATGTCCCTTTCCTTCCCTGGAGTTCTTCAATCCCTCCTGGGAATCATCTGGTACCAGGCCACCACAGTGTTTGGAACCCTCTGTGATATCCATTGCAGTTCCGCCATCAATAGCTCCCGTACCCCTTTCCGTCCCATAGACACCAAATCATTTCCTCCCAGGTGCACCACTATAAGGTTGGAGGGAGGGGGGACATCTCCTTTTGCCTGGACATCGCTGATGGCTCCTCTGAGCTGCTGAAGGCGCATTCCCCCGACACCAAACCAGTACCGAGAGAGCATCCCTTCGAGACCCAGATGTGGTTGCCCCTCTGAAAGGTCCTGCAGCCTTTGGACGAAAGAGTGGCCGACAATCCACACAACCCTCATCCTCACTAGGAAAAGGAAACAGGAAAACCCCCATGAATGACCAGACATACAGTTTATCAATTAGCACAACTATTGCTTCAACACTTGTGTCTTGCAACAATCCCAGACGCACGCTTCCCCCAATCTCACATGCACTTTGCATGTGTGAGAACAGTAGATCAATACATAATTGCCACATACTTTTCTGGGAAAGAGGTGAAGGATACACTGTCACCTTGTGCCAATGGCACAGTTGTGCTGGCACAATTGTAATCGGTGAAGGTTTCTGTTCCTGTGGCCCATCGATTGTACTGCACGGTGCTAAGGTGACTTGCACATACTGCACTGATATACTTTGCCAGGTTGACTATTCTGACACAGGAAATGAACTCCCTAGAAAGTGTGCATTGTATGCTCTCTGAATATAGGCACCCTGACAGAATGTGCGCCAATCATCACAAATGGATACAATTTTGGACAGTTTAATTGTGAGCGCTTCAGCCAAAGCTCCAGGACCACTGGTGAACTTGGGGGCAGTTGACCAACAAGGCAGAGAAGCGGCCAAGGTCACACACATCAACCCGACCATCCTAGATCTCTGGCTGGCCAGCGCTACAGCTTTTGGGGACCCTGCCGGGGCTCCCTGCAACCACTGCTGAACCTGGGGGACGAAAGGCCCACATGGGAGACGGGCACCCAATGCCTGAGACATCACCCCCCAACTGTCCTGGCCCTTTGCCTGGCCTGCGTTGCAGCTTTGTCCCCTGCGAAAGGATGGTGACCCTGGTGGGGCTCACTGGGACCACTGCTGGACTTGGACGACACAAATGGTGACCGTTCCAATAAAAGGAAAGAGCTCCATACCAAGTGCACTTTGCATGATCAGAAGAATTGACCATCTGCATTACTAGCACAAACATATGTTAGAAAGTGGTTGTAATTATGTTTATGAAATGTATTTTCCTACAAAGCAGCCACCTTCCTCTATTCAGGTTACACCCATCATTTCCCACATTACCTCCCCACCCATATCACCCATACCACTGACAATACAGCCACAGTCCCACCCGCCACATAACCATCCAACCCTACATTACAATGCATAATTAGAAAAGCAAATTTCGTACTACTTACATAAGTCAGCAAAAGCTTTTGATTAGCCACAAATGCACAGGAAACAAAAAAGAATGTCATTCTGTACTCAGGTCACCAATAACGCATCCAAACTGTCAGGCTGCTATCTGCAAACTTTTCGATTCCTTCAACTAAATACATGGCACATCCCAGTCATCTACCACCACGGAAGGGTGAACTGCACACTGATAGGAAATGGGAATAAGACCAATGGGTGTATGGAAACCCCAACCACAAAATAAGACGGCATAGTGGCAAACTGCCCTCCCAGGGGAACAGCACTGTTCAACTGGTCTGGGGGGCAATTCGTGACCTGCCCCTGCAAGTGTGTCCCTGGCCACCACAATACCTCCCCCAAACACCCACTCCTGCTCACTCCACCAACCCTCCAGCCCCAGTTCCCACCCACCCCACTAGCAATCCGCCCCGCGTAATATACAATGTTGAAAAAACACAAATTCCATACTTACATAACAAGGGAGAAGCTTGAACTGTACATGACCTGTAAAGGAAAAAAAACGCATATCTATGTCAGCCCTGCAAAAACCAACCCACACTGCGATGCTCCCATCATCACCTTCTGCTACTGAGCACCGGGGGGTACTCGCAACATTCTCTCATTCGAAACGCCCAATGCTCACTTACTATGGTGCTCACTTCCCCTGTCCGAATAGTGTGCTGTGCCATTGCAAGGCGCAGATCCAGCGATCCACACCCAGCACTGCACTCGTTTTCCTTGCAAAGCTGCAAGCCCCCTTCCATTCCTCATAATCCCTGGTGTCTAGTGTGGCCCCCAATTCCCCAAAACACCAACAGAAAAAAAAGTTTTCTCCCTTTTTTTTGGCCCCTTTTCCATGGGGCAGATGGGCACATTAGTGTGTCTATCTGCACCCAGGGTGACCTAAACCTACTGCCCCATCCATTGGGGGGCCTGTGCTTCGTTTTCTGGTGGCCCGCTCCCCCCACCCCAAATGGATGGGGGGGCATCTCATGTACCCCTCCTTGGGGGCAGATGCCCCTTCCTTGGAGCAGAAAGCTGCCCCCGAGGAGGGCTGTATGAGATTCCCTCTCCATTTTGGGTGGGCCCAAACCTGCAGCCCCATGTATTGTGGGCCAGGAGGGGGGGGTGGGGAGAGGGCTGCTTGCATAGTAAGCAACCCTGTCATGCCTCAAAAAAGGTGTTGTTGGAAAGGGGACGAGTCTCCCCTTTCCAACACCACCTCCCTCGATCTCAAAGGCTCCATAAAGCCGGAGATCGAGGGAGAAGGGCACTCACCTTTCTCTGTTCACTGCGGCAGCTGAAAATGGTTGCGGCAGTGAAATTACTTTCACGCCGACGTGAAACTGAAAGAAATCCAACCCCTAGGCCGTGAGGAGGAATCTCCCCCCCACATAGCCCAGGGGTTGGATTTAATGCCAAAAAGGACGAGCTATCTCGTCCTTGGCACTACGAACCTAATGTCAAGGACGAGATAGCTCATCCTTGGCATTTAAAAAGGTTAAAGTATACTTACTTAATGTTGTTAGAACCAACGTTTTGAAATATATGTGTAATATGCTTTGTGAGTATAAACATGCAAAATGAACGTTTGAAATGGAAGAATAGGGTAATGAGTGTTTGGTATAAAGTTGGAGATGTTGTTGATCAGTAGTAACGCTTCTGTGGGGTCGGACCCCCAATCTGTTTGTTAAAACTACGGAATGTATTTACTTTATTCCTTCTCTGGATGTCAGTGTACCTGTGGAGGCTGTTTGGGGCTGGGGTGGTGATGCCACTGCAGTTTGTGTTTAGTTATGTTTTATGTTTTAAATCTCAATAAAACAAGTTTATAAACAAAATGTAAATACTATAAAAACCCACATGTGTAAAAGACGATATAAATGCAGAACAAGACTGTAGATGCACTCAGGATACTTTTTTGTTAGGGGAGAGATGGGAAGAAATGCAACAATGGATTATGTTGTCGAAGAAAAACGGGCATACATGTCTCTAGTGTCCTAAAAAATGGAGCAGGGGGCTGGGTCTTTCAAAAGAACCGTTTTCTGTTCCTTGCTGGTTAGACAGTGTTAAACCTGATTTAGCTCTGCTGCGGTGCGGGTCAAACCAGATTTGATTGCCGCGAGTAGTGCTGGTCGAAACGGAAAGCTGGCGTCACTTGGTTTGAAGTAGAAGTTCAGTCTGGTTTGAGTGCAGCATTAGGGTCATGTAGTTTGGGTGGCTCACCAGGGTTGGTTCAAGTGTTGAGTCGATACTTTGGTAACAGCTGATTGCGGTTGGCGTGTGATGCGATGCACCAATGGTTCGAAGCAGTGATCTTGATGATACGATGCAGTGTTCAAACAGGCAGCAGTTAGTCTGCCCATAATAGCTAGATGCTTGTTCTAGCCAGACAGCTGACTGGCTCTGCTTGGTGTGATGTGGCGGTGAGTAGGTTTGAGCACAATAGTGCCAAAAGCAGAACCTGCGGGTCCATCGGGTTCAAATGCACTTCGATCCAGTGGTAGTGGGAACCTGGCTGTTCTGGCCCTCCAGATGCTCAGAGAACCACTGCAGGGGCTCTAGGACAGAGTGAGTCCTTCCAGGCTCTTCTCTTCCGGCCTAGGGAGGTTTGTAAGTAGATTGGATTGTCCTGGTCCTCAGCAACCGTTACCCCCAATGTGCCCTGGGAGTGGTTAAGAAGCAGAGCTGGCCTTTACCTTGTGGCGGCACACCTTCACCTCAATAACTGAGGACTTTGGGAAGAACAATCTCTCCCAAAAGAGGTAATTAACTCTTTCTCATGTCCTGGATAACCCAAAAGTGAATCAAAGGATTAGAGGATGACCCCATCTTTTATCGGTAAAGGGCCACAGTTGATTGGTGGAAAGCAAGTCTGCTTTAAGTAATCCGACTACAATCCAACAGCCCTTTGCCTTTTAAGGTCATACCCAGAGTGCATTGTTCTTCAGAAACTGAAGGTGACAGGAATGAGAGAAAAGCCCACAGAATGTAAGGTGGAAGAACCCTTATCTCAACTGACCAGTGTCCCTTGGCTTTCCTGGCCCCAACCCCTTCTCAGCCTGCAACTTCAAAGACACTGTTGTACAACCCCCTAGCATTAGGCAACCTTTTGTCACGTATTTAGCTCTTTGATGCCAGGCTCTCCTTTGTCGCCAGCTGGAAGATCGCAGTCCTGGCAAGAGGGTGTTAACTTCCTGTGCACAGTCACCATAGGCAGGACTCCTATCCTATTGTCTCATTCACTGGAATGCAGAGCGGCAGGAGCCTGGAATCCACACATCCTCCCAGAGCTGCCTGGGCTCACAGGGTTGACAGTGGTATGCTATACATCAGATGTGGTTTAAATAATTATGTGAACCTTCAGCCACCTTGCCCCAAATTTAGTATGGCTTATGTTTATAGATTGAACTGCCACCAGGATGATAGTTCTGTATACAGAGCGTATTTTAAATGCAGCCCCTCCTATGCAGTGCATTTGCTGTCACAGCAGCTGTAAGACTGGGCCTTTTGAACTTGCCCTGTGCAGGTGCGGCAGATCTGGAGACTGATGCTGCAGGGCACATGTCACTATGCTTTTGGTGAGGGGTTTGGTTACTTAACTTTGTGAATTTAATTTCTTATTGATTAGTCCTTGTTTGCCAGGGAAAATGGCTGATTACATACAGTAATACTAATTATTCAAGTCCACCCATATTGTCACAGTCCTTACTCCCCTCCCGCCTGGGTTTTGCTGCATCCTTGTCTAGGGCCAGTAAGAACACAGGCAGAGGAGGGGTGGGGCTTTATACCCCCCCCTAGGGAGCAGGGGAAAATTAGGGATTTTTTTGCAACTTCATTGGCTTCGGTCTCGGAAAGCGGGTAACCTTCCTTCTGTAAGGACTGTGACAAGACTGGTGGATTCAAGTAATGAGTACTACTGTACATAATCAGCCATTTTCCCTGGGAGCAAAATTCCCAAAGTTGAGCATTTTGTTATTCAGTGGAACCTGAGTGAGCCAAAAAACAAAAGTGCAGGGGAGAGTTTCTTTTCTCCAGAAAAATCACTTTCTGTGCACTAACAATGCGTTTGCATTGCCTATCCAAGGTGTGACTGTTGAATAATGTTCTTGATTTGAAGGTAAACATGACACGTTGGTATTCCTCCTCTGAAGTGCAAACCTTCATGTACATTTTAAGCTACAGAGCCTGTATATGGATTGCGAAACTTAGACCTGCAAACTTATGAGTAAAGCCGATTGTATTATCATTTGAAAGCAAAGTAAATTTAATTTCAAATTTACAAAGGGTTTCACACCAGTTTGAGGACAGACATTACTTTCTATGCTGTGGTTTTGAGCTATGTTGATCAGTTGTTGGGGTCGGATAATTGTGTGTTTTGTAATTGTTTTTCAGGTGCAGTTTTCCTGGGTGTTTTTTGCAGGCGCTGTTCCAGTATTTCTTTCTTTTTTTATTGTAACTCTTCTGTGCCACTATAACAACTGGGATCCAGTTATGATTGGAATCAGAAGGATATTTGCATTCATATGTAGGAAACATCGAATTCAGAGGTAGGAACTATTTCCTTTCTTTTTTTTATTCTATTAAACATAGCTTGAGTTCTGTCCTTCTGTCATAGATGTTTGTGAATGTCAAGCGATTTCTCCCTTCAGACATGCACCCTATGACAGCATTTACCAAAGCTCCTATGTACTGTTAGATTCGTACCACAATTATTGACACCATCCGATCAATCATGACATTTCCGCTTTGGTCAACGGACTTGGAAATGTTGATTCTATGTGAAAACATTGCAGGAATAAATACAGTTTTTGAAACAATATTTATTTCCTGATGCCAAAAAAGCACTTCCCACATATTCTAGGACTGGATTAATGTACTAATCCAACTCCAGTCTTAAAATATTTGAGGAAAGGTCAAGATAATGGTTAGGAAGCAATAAGATGTAAATATTTTTTCTAAAATGCTATTTATCCCTGCAATATCATCAGTGGATACTTTACAACTGTGCAATAACCTTACTAGGAAATAAGACTGCCCACATTGTATGTCTTCAGTAATTATGGCTATTTTCATGTACATGCACAAACGGTGAAAGTACCATGATGTCTCCTGTTTGCTACATTTTCTTTAGTGTTGCCTTAATTTGCATAATCACAGTTAAGCTACAAGACTGCAATCATCCCCGGGATTCTCTATGCTTTGGAGATTTTCCCTAGGTGGCAAACAGTTGGTTGCCTAAATTGGAGGGAAAGATTATGGATCATTGTTTGGCGTACCGGGCTCAACACCAGTTGAAGTGTTAAGACTAGAATTGGGCCTCTAATCTCTTATGTCTTGCTGGGTTGTTGCTGCTTGTAAACTGTGGGTTACTATAAAGTTTGGTGAGAGGAGGCATGCCTCCTTACTACATGCGAGTGTGATACATGCAGAATGATACTCTTGCAGCGTCTGGTTCAGAGAATTGGAGAGCACAGTGCTCACTCACTGTGAAGCTGTAGCTTTAACATGCTCCTGTGAATAAGAAGTCCCTGTTTTTTGGGGGAAAAATTGAAATTGATGTTGGGAGCAGGAATTACAACTAATCATTGACCATTGCACAATTAGAAGGATGGCGCAAATATACACCGTTTACTCACAAGGGGAGGTTCTCTCATGGGCCGAGGCAGTACTTGATAAAGTGGCACTTTCCGGCATTGATACGATTTGTTCTATCAATGCATTTGGTAATTTTGCCAGTCTTTGGAATTTGGGGCACCTGGTTGGCTATCTCGATCAAAGAACGCCTTTGTCGACTGTGTGGCTCTCACATTGAAACTGCAAGACACATCTTACCATCTTGTCCCAACCTGAGTCTGTACTACATCAAGGCGTACGCAAACATTAGACTTTATGAAGGCAACCAATTCTGGATCCTACTCTTTGCGGATAAGTCATATGTGGACGTCTCTGACGCTTACCACCATTGGCTAAGGGTGAACGCCATGTTGGTGGAAAAAAAGGTGTCTGTTGTCTCCAACTTGTTGTAACAAGGGAACTATTTGAAGTTAATTATGCCTGTGCCGATGAAATGAATGGTCGATCAGTATGATCGTATCTTCTTAACATTTTAACTGCAATGTTTAGTATTCTTAAATATGTTTTTTCTTTGTTTTATTTTTTGTAAATTAATTTTTCTCTTTAATATAATTGTTTTCTTTTCCCTTTTCTTCTCTAAAGGTCCTTTTTATTTTTAAATTGTACAGTAAATTTACTCTAACTTTGGTAGTGAAAAAAGTTGTTTACAACTGTATGCACTTAAAGAAATAATCATAGTTAACATTAACAAAAGTTAAATAATTATATTTTATTTTATTGTGCATTTGTAAGGTGCTTTATACAACAGAATTGTGTTTCAAAGCACCTCAAGGCTAAATGGCAAGGGAACAAGGGAAATAAAAATAATGGCAGACAGTAATATACAGTCATGGTCCTACTAGGCCTTGTGGCATTCGGCTTTGCAAGTGCAATGAAGAGAAGTGCAGGTGAAGGGGATGGAATGGGAGTGGACAAGTGCTGGAGTAGGACCTGGCAGGGAAGTGCTAGGGGAGATGAGGAGGAGAACCTTAGACCAACTGCTGGTACAGGTGACTCTCAAGGTGGGATGTGGCGCCACCAAGAGGGGCCCGCAGGGCAGTGCAGTGGGGGGAGGGATGCTGGTATTGACTGGGAGGAAGGGTATGGGATCCTATAAATTCCTGAGGATCAGGCCACCTGTCACAGCGGCAGTAGGGTGATTAGCAGGGGAGGGAAAGAGGTAAAGAGCAGAGTTTTGAGCAGTTTCTGGAACTGTTTCTGGAACTTAAGGAGGTCTGGTTCATGTCTGAGAGGAGCTGGAAGATTGTTCCAAAGGGAGGTACCAGCCGAGGAGAGAGACCTGCCCCCCACTCTCTGCTTGAAGAAGCGTTTGACAGTCAGAGAGTTGGAATTAGAGTATATGGCTCTAGCAGGGGAGTATTTAGGGGGTGAAAGTTGGAGATAGTGTGGTCCCAGGCCCCAGAAGGCCTTGTTGATGTTGCAGATGGTCTTGAATTTGATCCTTGCAGCCACCGGGAGCCAGTGGAGAGATTTTAGGGCTGGAGAGATGCGGTCACTGGGCTTGAGCAGCGCTGTTCTGGATTAGCTGAAGGGGGGCGAAGGGAGGTAAGAGGAAGATTGAGAAATAAGCTGTTGCACTAGTCCAGCCTAGAGAGGACCAGAGCTCTGGAGACATTGAGCTTCTGGGGAAAGGCGAGAAAAGAAAGAATGCCTGTGAGGAGGTGGAGCTGGAAGGGGGACTTCTTGGTGCCCGGTCAGTGATGCAGAGTGTGTCAGATTAATTTTATGAGGATGGAATGGTTGAGCGTGTCAAAGGCAGAGGAGAGAATGAGAACAGCAGGAGAGTTGGAGTCAAGATTTGCGAGCATGCTTTCACAGGTGTTCAGGAGAGCAGTTGCCTCTGGATGCCCGGAATACAGATTGATGGTCATAAAGGCAATCAGTAAGATCAGTGTGGAGGGTCTATTGGGGGAGGGCCAAGTTTTCCAATAGTTTGCTTAGGAAGGGGGTAGTATAGATAGGGCGATAGTTAGCCAGGCAGGAGAGGTCAGCAGGCAGCTTTTCTAGGAGAGGGTGCACAAGGGAGTGCTTGAGGGAAAGAGCCAGTGGCGAAAGAGAGGTTACAGAAGTCCGCCATCACAAGCTGCTGGGAATTCTGTTACAGCAGGTCTCATGTTAGATTACTTGGGGTCGACTGCCACTGTTCATCTAAATTCAATGAGATTAGTGCCTTTCATTTGATTAATGTTAGCATTAGATTTATTATTGTCTCGATGCATATTATGTGTACATTTTGTTGTTGTTGAATGAAGGCAAATCTTAGACATTAAACATGTGCGCACACTACAATTTCAGTTTGTGCGTCTAAATATTTCCATGCCTTTTGATTATCTTCCCTGCAAAGCTCTTCCATGTTTATGCCCATCAGTTTGTCTTTTGATTTCCTCCATTGACTTGGCATTTATGGTATCAAACCCTCAGTGCAATGGAGAAGAAATCATTTACATTTAACCCCAGTTAAAAATTAAGATTTAGTGGATTGACACCCACCTAAAACATTTAAGGCGTGCCTGAAAATGCAAGCCAAAAACTCTAAAGAGCAGGAAACTGAAACACTGGGCTGCTTACACTATGGATGCTGCAAAGGCAGACACCACTGACACATGTGAGGAGGTGGAATAACATATTTAGGTCAAATACTATTGGAAGAGGAGTTAATGGAACTTGAAAAGGGGATTTGCTTTTCATTGTGCTCCCAGGTTGCACTTTCTTGGAAAGATTGCTGCTTATTTTGATTCATGGAAGCAGAGAGAACTGTGATTTGTGTTTTCAAGCAAGGTGGAGTTTGTGTGTCTGTGTATGTGTTTGTGATTGATGTAGTTTCTGTGACTTTGGTGATGTGTTTGAGTGTTATTAGTGACGGTGTATATTATAGGTGGAAGGATGGATCTGTGTTTATATGACCTTGTATCTATATATCTGAATCTGTTGTTTATATGCATGTCTTTTTTCTTAGTCAAACAATAGTGTTCTGGACAAGACCAAGAAAAACCATAATTTACTTCGGAAGGAGAAGGAGAGGGTGTTATTCAGAGTTGGGTGCCAACAGTAAAAACGTTAATATTTGACAAATAACAAAGATTTCCCCATCCTCTCAATTCAGGGTTGATCAAATACCACCACCGGTATCCATCAGAATGCCAGCAGTGGTATTTTAAATAATCTTTCTGCAGAGAATTCACCCATTGTTACCTCCACCTACCAAAATTGGCCCCATTTTTCTTTTTTATTATTTGATTTGCTGTATAGAAGGGAAAGCACTGGTGTTTCCCTTCAGTACAGTGAAAAGGGTGTTTTACAAAGGGCCATGTTAAGGGGGTGAAAATGTGGGAATAGCAGCTGCCACCCCGTCCTCGGCTTACCCATATAATGCATCCAAGGGTCGGAAAGGATCCTTTTGTGCATACAATGTACACTAATGATACACTACTGTACATAATCCAGTTCCACCAATATATGGCGGGTGAAAATGTCTGAACATTATATTTACAAAATCCTTTATATGATCCCACTGGTGGAGGTAGTAGATCTGAAATACCTCTGGAGATATTCCGGAAATACCACCTCTGCCGGTGGTTAAACTCTGAATTGGATGGATTTTCAGAAATGCCGCTGTGTAGGTGACGACTTTCTCCGGCGATACTTCATAAAAATTCCACCCAACTCTACATGACCCCTACTAATATTTACCTGATTTTTTTCTGTGTTTTTCAACTCTTCCCAAAAGTGAGTACCATTAACAATCCAACACCTATTTCCATAACCACCATATATTACAATCCATGGGGGCTACTCAGGTTGCTATTGAACTCTTTTTGTAATGAACTCCCCAGTGATCAAGAAATTCGCCAGAACATATGGGAGCAATTCTTACAGTTTGAAATTGAGGACACACTAACATGATATGGACCCTTACTTCCTTGGCAATTAGTAGTTGATAAGCTGCTGAGGATTGTAACATACTACTGGTGCATGGGACGTGGCAGTGGCAACATTACCATTCAGGGTCACAGAACCTGTCTTTTAAATGTGTACATTGCCGGCAGGCGGTTTGAATATGCACCTGCAGCTTGTGCTTCTCACACGCTCACTCACTGTAGAGGCCAATGTGTGGTGGCCACCCAAGCACATCTCTGACATTTCTGAAATGCAAACCAAAAACTATAAAGAGCAGGAAACGGCAACACTAGGCTGCTTACACTTTCAACTGAAGCCAGAAACCTTGGATTCCTCTTCGACTCCCCTTACTCCTTCCTCCCTCACACTTAGGACATTGCCAAGAAGTTCAGCTATCAGCTCTTCCTTCTCAAAGGAATTTTACCTTTTCTCACTTTCCCTAAGAGGCTCAATATGACTCGAGCCCTGGTTCTCTCTATAGTTGACTACTGTAACATCCTCCTCCCGAATCTTTCTTCTTCCACTCTGCGACCCCTTCAGCTTATCCAGAATAGTGCAGTGAGACTTACCCTTGGCCTTAAGCCCAGGGACTGCATCTCTCCTGCACTAAAAAGTCTTCACTGGCTCCCGGTTGCTGCACGGATTAAATTCAAATTCGTCTGGATCATCCACAAGGGTGTCTGGACCCAGGGACCGTACTATCTTCAACTTTATCTTACTAAATACTCTCTCTAGACCACTTCTCTCTTCTGGCACCAACCCTTTGTGTGTAAAGCATTTTGCTAAATAGAGGGCAGGGGGTCGCTCACTTTCCTCTGTGGGCACTTTCAAACAGTTTATTTTTTTTTATTTTTATTTTTATTTGAATTTAATTGCGTTGCAATTTTTTCAAAACAACAAACAAACATTTAAGATTGAAAATTAAAGTCCACAGTCTCCCAGTTTTCCTCATTTCCTGGAACCATTTCATTCATTCATAGGCCCACTGGTCCCACCACAAGAAAGACTTCTAATCTGCGATTCCTTTGCTGTCAGAAGTTACTGGGTAGAATTACCTAATAAAGTGAACTACTGCAATCACCCACGGCGTAGAGGCACCACTCATCAATGCAGTCCAACGTTGATGGTCATCCAGTGTTTGTAAGGATCGAAAAAGAGGTGTCAAAAATTGTTGACGCTCTGCAGCCAGCCCAGGACAGTTGACCATCACATCAATTTCGGACTCGTCTTTGCAGAATCTACAACCAGATGATATATTCATGCCTTTCCCTGAATCGCAGATCCCGAAACTTAGGAAGGTACGGCATCAACGCATTCCTCTTCCGAGCAGGATATGGTATCTTTCCAGCCAATTTAGAAGCACTTGCTTTGTCCAAGGTTCAGATCCAATCAACACAGAACAGCTTTTCTTTTACCCACCTAGGGTTTGCATAAGGTCGTCTTCCGAGCAGCAGAGGTCTGCCACTAGTTTTTTCAGGTAAGACACCCAGTTGAACAAACTTACAGAACGATTGATCTCGATTTCTTTCTTTATTAGGCCCAGCAACCTTGGGCAGCTGGGTAGCATTGTTTTTCGATATAAAGATAGCCTTTTCCAATCCACTACTGCTTCCAGGGATGATAATGATAGTTCTCTGCGCAGGACATCTTTCTGGACTGAGTCTGGAAGATTTAATGTCTTTTTCCAGATGATTGATTCCAGGCGCCCCCAGATCTCTACTGGTATACCCAGGATTCCGTCACAGCCGTATGTTAAGGACGGGACTATCTTCCCCTTGGAGTATGCTATGGCTGCTGCCAAAGAGAATTGGCCAAATTTTGTATCCATGATTTTAACTTGGCTCGCCAGCTGTTTAACTTTGGTTTGCAGGTCTTCAAGGAATGAGGTCTCTACCGAGCTGTTGTTTGTGATAGTACCCAAGTATTTAAAGGTAACCACTTTTTCAATCGGTTTTGAGTCCACTTGCCAAGTAAACCGATCGGTCTTCTGGGTCCCTCGTTTAAATTGCATGATTTTAGTCTTGGCTTGATTAATTTCTAGGCGATTCAAGGCAGTATATCTCTGCAGGCTGTCCAGCTGCCTTTGTAAGCCAATTCTTGTTTGGTCTATTAAAATAAGATCGTCCGCGTAGACCAAACGGGTCACTTTCTCTCCGCCTATTACGGGCGGGAATGATCGCAGATTTGGCTCAAAATGGTGGATGTCCGAGGTGAAAAAGTTGTACACTGCCGGAGCCAGTGGGCAACCCTGCTTCACCCCCTGGTATTTCAGGATTTGTGATGTCAAGAGCCCCGCCTGATTCGCACGGACCTGGATTTTAGTTTCCTTGTGGAGCGCTTTTAAAGGGCCTAATATAGTTTCTGGGCAACCCAAGGCTTCTAGCTTCGCCCAGAGGAGTTGACGATCAACTCTGTCGAAGGCTTGGACAAGGAGCCACGAACGCTATAAAAAGGTCGCTTTTTATTTTTAGTGCGCCTTGTATTTCAAGATGCTTAAGAGCATTATGTTTACAGAGGTTCCCATAGTTTTAACGAAACCCGTCTGGAAAGGATCAATTGCATTGATACTGGTTGTCCAGGCCACACATTTTTCCAGAAGGATAGTTCCAAAAATGTTGCCTATTACATCTAATAACGCTATCGGTCTGAAGTTCTTCGGGTCAGACTTGTCCCATTTCTTAAAAATTGGGACTATCACCGCTAGCTTCCAGGAAGCTGGGACTGATTTTACTTTTGAGATGTCACAAAAGATAGTGTGGATGAAGGCAGACCATTCCCTTGGATGTTCTTTTAGGATAGCGTTTGTCAATCCACCCGGACCGGGTGCCCTTGAGCTATTAAGCTTTTTTATTTTCTCCATAATTTCGGATGGGCCATGATTGAAGTTCCAAGTTGCTGTTGTTTACAATAATTCTCCAGATCTATCATGCTGATGTGGGTCGTCAAAAAGGGAGGCAAAATGCGATGTCCAAGCCCTCTCATTTACACTGTTAGAAGCAACCTCTGGTTTTATCTTAGTGGCACCTTTAACCAGTGTCCAAAAATCTTGGTTTTTTTTTTATTGCTGAGTGTTCTTAACATTTGTTCTGCATCTTGTTGTAATAGCCTGTGTTTGTTTTATCCAGGCTTTGTAGGTTTTGATGCAGAGCACCCCATTGAGTTTGAACTCCATGTTGGATGATTTTGCGGCCTGTCGTTTGATAAGCCTCATAGCCCTTTTTTTTCGTGTACTTCGAGATCAAAAGTGTTGCGTCGCGAGATGGTGTTTTTTTTATTAAAGGAGCCACGACTAAAAGGGAGCAGGAGCGGTCTGTACTCCAGGGTTTTTAGAGGAACTATTGCAGTATTTTGTGCTTCGTAATACTTTTTAGTGATTGCTGTTATATCATCGGAGGTTAAACAAAGTCTATTTCCGGCATTATTAGGTTGTACACTTGCCGGCATAGTGGAAAGCCAAGCCGTGCTGATCTGGGGAAAGAGAAGTTCCACAATATTGTGGTCGCTGTCAAGTGTCCTTCTGATGGTAATACCCGAAGTCAGTTGAAAAATGTCTGGAGAAACGAAAATATGATCCAGATCTCCTGATTTAGAGTCCCTTTCCCACATGGGGATGTTTATGTGATCCGGACCTTTCTTTGTGTTTTTGTTTTTCTTGACTTGGAGTAAGCCTCTTACTTTTGCAAAGCAGGACCATTTTTGGCCTCCAGAAGCGGCCGTGTTAGAAGATTTTTGGGATTTTGATCCTTTTGTTGGGGATTCCAACACTATGTTTAGGTCCCCACAGATTATGATGGAATCTATCTCATTTTCTGCAAGCGCTTGATCCAAAATTGCTGTAACCGGGTAGATAAAATTTACATCTGAAATTGTTGCTGGATTCCAATAACATGTAACTAATAGCAGGTTACCAGGGCTGCTGGTCTTATTAGAATCGGACGTTGATTGCCATTCCACAATGGACGCTAGACAGGACAGGTCTGAAAAGATGGTTTTGTTAATATGTAGGCCCACTCCTGTTCGAATGGCTATCAAGAGGCCCGAGTAGGGGCATCCCTTGTCGCCCTTTGCTGTGTCTGCTGTTATCACATCATACTCATCTAAATGCGGGCGGTCGATCAGCCAGGTCTCTTGTAAGCAGAGTATATCATAGTCACTCAGGTTTACATCACTAAGAACAGTGAGGTGAGAAAACCCTCTAGTATTCCAGGATGCCAATCTTAAAGGCGTCTAGTTAATTTTGTCGATGTGGCGGGTGGGGTCCAGGTTCCGCAATGGTTTGATCCGCGCTCCTTTCCCAGATAAATACCCTGTGCTGCATGGCTATGTTTTCCTCTTGCAAAGTGTGTCCTGGATCCATGACCAGTCACCAACTGTTGGTTCATTAGAGTCTTTTTTGACCTGATGCCCTACCTCATGGCCATCTGGTGGCAAATTCTCTAGGATCACGGTTATCTTGATGTCTGGACGAGGGCCAGACGACTTTCTTCTGTTGTTCAGGGGATCAAGATAAGTCTGTAGTTTAGGAGCTCTCGAAAGCTCAGTATTTTCCTCACTTGGCAGGTCGAATTCCTTTTCGATGGTTTGGTACTGGCCACATTCTCTAGTTATTCATCCTTCCCTAGTTGGAGTAGGGAGTCTTGGTTGTTTGATCAAAGTTAAGTCAGATCCCAAGATTCTGAGGTTTTCTGTCTCGTTTACCAACATAGAACGGACCAGTTGTGATGGAATATGCAGGAAAACTGAGTCGGTTCTGTGTTTGATTCCGAACTCTACAATTTTAATGTTGTCAGATCTGATGCAAATTTGGTATACTGTGCAAGATCTGCACAATTGTTCTGCGATTCAGAATCGGGTTTGTAGATTTGTCCAGAATGGATTCCAGTTTAAAAGACCTGTTTCTTCTTGAATCAGTTCGCTGGTACGTATCCTTGTGGGGATTCAGATTGTCTCCAGGCAGTCGTCTGGCGTGGGTTGGACTACGTGATTCAGTATTTGAAGAATGCGGTCTCTGGCTGCTGGATTTGCCATGGTTGATACTAATAGGAGGGTCTATAGGTTGCTTCAAGTGATGAGGGGAGTCACGGTTCGGCCACTCCTTTAGTGGTTCCAGTTGTTCACCATTCTCTCCTGTGCTGGATTTAGACCTAATGTTCAAGGTGGCCTTTTGGGTTTGCGAGCCCTGCATAGATTTTAGTGCGTCAAAACTTGATTTGGCAGTAAGGTTTCTCCTTTTATCTAATAGTGTCAAGAATTTTGATGAACTTGGCGGGCCAGGAACTACTGTTCCTTGGAGGTGGGCCGCAGCCTTTTCGTTAGTGATTCACCTTTTTTCAGATAATGTCAAAAATTCTGGTGAGCTTGGCACATTCAGAGCAGCATTTTCATCACACTGTACCATTGCTGCGTCATCATCCTCTGAAGTGCTCAGTTGCGAAAGATTAATCAAATCCGTTAGTCTCTGATGATTCGCTGGTATGTCTATCTTGCTCCACATCTGGGTCGTCGACTACATGCAGAGTTCCAAGTGGAAGCCGGTGGGCGATGACCAAAGGTTTGTCCGTCGCCCTGCTGGCTGGGCAATCTTTGTGGCAGGTTCGGGGAACTGTGTCTTTCGGTCCTCGACCCGGAGTAAGCTGGATGTCAGTCAAGTGGTTTGCTGCTTTGGAGTCTGGCTTACCAGACTTCATGTTCCTTTTCTCAAAGATCCTGTAATCTTTGTTTCTTTGATCATCATGATTGTTCGCAAATGACACAGTCCTGAGATCTTGCCAAGAGGGTGAGTACCGTAGTTGGTCAGCCAGTTTCAAGACAACACAACCATTACTAGGTCCACGTAAAGGGGTGTCAACAGAGACAAGCTGCTGCCCCCCTGAAGGCTTTGGTTTTTCCTGGGTTGGTAGTTGGGATAAGTTCAGAAGTTCAGCTGTTTGTGTTGAGACTTCATGCATGTCTCTTGTGAGATCGATTTGAGGGGGCGTAGTAGATTTTGGAGCTGTCGCAGCGGAGGGTGTGAATTGGGCTAACTGCAAAACGCTTGTCAGCCTACATCTAGGAGAGGCTGCTTAGTTTTTTGAGGCAAGTAAGGCGGTTTCTCCAAAGCTGTAACAAAACCTTCCAAGAATATTAATTTAGTGTGCATCATAGCGATCAAGGACGTATGGTCTCTCAAGAGTGTAATTTATGCCTTCATAAAGTTTTGAAAAAGGTGCAAGAGCGACGGTAATGGAGGACATGAGTGACATTAAGTCCAATTTTTTTGGGGTAGTACAAGACTTTTGATCCGAGATGCTCTCCCGTCTTCTCTTGGATAGACGCGGGCTGGTAGATGTCGACTCGCCTCTTTCTAAATAAGGCAATGTGAGCAGAAGGGGGTGGCGGTAGCTGCTTCTCCTCTTTTGAGTCGGCAACATTATTTTCTCAGAACCCTCCGAGAAGTTGATAGGTAGATCTGTCGCCCTCGCCTGGGGTACGTGTGCCTCTACCCTTGGTATATTTGGCCTGATGGAAGACGGAAGATCGGGGCTCCGGGCTAGGACGCTCGGTGCAATCGGCTCCGGTAAGATCTGATGTAAGTGAGGTAACATAGGATCTCTCTGGTCTAATGGTGTATCTAGGTGCGGGCAGTCTGTGGCTTTTGATTGCGTGTCTATTTTTTTTTTGGTTACACATGTTTTGCTAGACATTTCCTTGTTTGGGCCATATGAGACAGTAGTTTTCTCCGTTGAAATAACAGAGCAGGGAGCTTCCTGATCTTCTGATGGTGGTACTTTAGAGGAAGGGATGACCATGTCCTTCATAGCATTTGAGGCGCCCTCCAGGAGCTCTGCGTCGGAGAGGTTGTGAGGAGAGATGCCCATTTGATCCGGACCCGGCAATCTTTGTTTCAAAAATACATTTTTAAATCAATAGATAATAATGGGTGATGACCTTTGATTTTCCTGTAAACTCTCTTTAATGTTTTTGGAGCACTGGTTTTGAGTTTACCTGAAGCTTTTTTTAAGTCGTTTTTATTAGTGAGGGTGCCATCTGCATCGTAGACAGAGGGAGGTTGGGTTCTACTTTGTTCCTTGTGTTGACATCCCTGAGAACACCCCTGAAAAGATTTGGGGCGTGGTTTCCTCAGTGGCCGCCCAACCGCTCCTCCCTCTGAGAGGCCGTGGGCAAAGGCACCCAAAGTTGCATCCCTCACTGGACTCCCGACGTGCTCGGCCGACAGGGCAGCCGCGCTGGAGCCAGAAAACCCAGAGGGAGGCGGGGGGAGGTTCCCCCTCCACCCAACCCCCCACGGGTCACCACGCCCAGCCCCCCCTCAGCACAGAACTCCTCTGACGGCTCCTCCAGAGGCCCCACACCGCTCTCCCGGGAAGCGGCGCCCCCACCAGCCTTCCGGCCGCGCAAGCCAAGCGGGCCAGGCAAAACAGTTTATTCTTATGGTATAAGCACCTAACAAGCAAACAATAAATACATACATAAATAAATGGATGCTGCAGGACTGACACCTGCGAGGAGGTGGAATAAGATATCTAGATCAAATACTAGGGGAAGAGGAGGTGTCCAAATGGTTCCTGAAGTTTAGGGAGGAAAACTCTTTAAAACACAGGGCTCCCTCATTCATTCCCCATCTCAGGGAGGGTCACCCAAGATTGTGGCCCGGCAGTCAAGGTGTGCAGAAAGATGCAGTGTTGCATCCCCCTTGCCTGAAGAGATAAAGATGCTGAAAATACCTAAACCAATTGGCCTTCAGTTGGTCCTCATGTCTGACTCCTATACCTCTTCAACAAAGCCGTAGAAAAACAGCGACAAGTGGGCTGGCTTCGAAAAAATGCAGACACAGACCGCACCAGTAGACAGGACATCAGTGGCCAATACATATGTTATCAAATAACACACCACCGAAAAAGATATACAGAAATTCAGCAGCGAGACTCTAGCGTTTGTGACGTGTCAGTCCACCACAAATAACCAGACTACACTCAGAGGAGTTCCAAGGGTTTTTATTGGAACTTTATACCATATCGATGGCTGTAGATGTTAGTGGCTCGCAGGGTCTACTGGGTCTTTAGGAAAGTTGTTTTTAGGGCTGTCCCGCTCTAGCTGGTCTACCCTGGCCGTGTCCCCCACCTCCCCAACCGAAGTGTCCCTAATGGGGGTGGTAGTACTACAGCCAGATAACCCCTACTGTCTATCCTCTTCCTGGGGCTAAATGTGGCTTCCCTAAGGTTTTGGCTACCTGGCTCCCTATGGGTCTTCTAACTCACCCGCTCCTAGCCCACTTATTTTTCTTGGGATGTTAGTGATTGTGCCTTCTTTCACACTGTACCCCGCTCTCTCCTTCCACACGCGTTCTCACCTGACCCTTTTCTACACTGTTCTTCCTAAGATGTTCTCCTCCCACCCTGTTACTATCCCTCCGATCTCTCACTCTGCCTTTACACCTCCACCCTTTCATATGACTTTTCCTCTGACTACTGAACTCCCACTTCTTACTGTTGCTACCTCCTGCTACCCCCTTTGTTCGTTTCATCCCACTCTACTTCCTTGCCTCTTGAAATTCTTCTGTTATTGTCTCTTTCAACTCTTACCACTACCTACTTGTATTCTCCCACTCCCTGTCGCTCTTATTACTGTTCTTACTCCACTTCCAACACTATCCCTTTACTACATTTATTTCCTACTACTACTGTTGTACTATTTATATTTCTACTCACTAGTGCACACTATCGCCCTTGACTACCAACTACGACTCTAATGCCTGTTTCTCTCACTCGCTACTCCTGCTCTACCTACATTCTCTACTCCCAGCTACTACTACCTCTGCCACTACTACCACTCTGCTACTGCTCTACCTCCACTCCTTACACTCTCACACACAAACACTACACAGACCCCCTCCTTATAATAGCCTCCACACTTCTTTTAGATCTCTCCTCCTCTGGTCTCTTGGAGGTCCTCTACCACCTCCTGACCTCACCCAACTAGCCCATACTATACCATGTACACAGACTTGCGTAAATACCCTAGCCCCAACCATGATTGGATACTTAGCCTAGCCAACTACCTACCTGTATTCAGAAAGTGTCAGCGGCAGGCTATGGGGCGGGCTCAAAAAGTACTTGTAAGCCCGCCCCTTTTCCAATATGGACAGTAGTGCTGCGCTGGCAGGATTGCTCTTAATTGCCTTCCTTTGGGCCTTTATTGAGAGAGAAATATTTCTGATGCTTGTGAATCTGCTTAGAATCACATGCTGTTCATGTAGTCAGACATCTAGTGGTAATCGTGTCGTATTGCATCTTTTTTTCGAAGACCGAAAAGGTACGTCAACCTGGGCGTGTCTGTAACACTATCCCTACTGTGATGTGTTGAGGTCCCCCCCAGATTGGTTTAACTCCTACATCTCGTCCCCTTTCCTCCATACTGTACGGGCGTCCCTCGCTAATGGACGGGAGACAGAACCTTTTTCACCAGAAAAATCATCTTCACGTTTAAATGTAGATGTGCGCGGCGGCACGGCCCTGGGAGAATGCGGTCCCCTCACTGCCCACTGGCGCCACTCCTCACTCCTTTTTTCTGCGTGTACGTTAACTGGCTGCTTTCACCAGCGCTCCTGGGTTAGGCCTCTGGCCTAGTAATTCCACGCACTCTTCCCGGAGAAGTATTCTTGTCTTCTTTTTTCTTTCAATTATCAGGTACTGCTTTGTCCTCTGGCGCCACGCTCCTCCCCGCGGCATGTCGACGATGTCTGGCCCTGGGAGAATGCGCTCCCCTGACTCTGCCCACCGGCGCCACTCCTCAGTCCTCTTTTCCACATCTACGTTAACGGACTGCTTTCACCAGTGCTCCTGTGTTTGGCCTCTGGCCTAGTAATTCCACGTGCTCTTCCCTGGAGAAGTATTCTGGTCTTCTTTTTTCTTTCAATTATCAGGTACTTTGGCGCCAAGCTCCTCCCCAGCGCATGTCTACGACGTCCAGCTTCAGCAGGTGTCCTGCCTGCGAGGGTCCCTTCCCAACGTCCGACCTTCTGCCTGCCCTGCCTTTGCCCAGACCACAGCTGGGACGGCAGTAACACGTGGGACGCCTTGGGACGCCTCGACTCCACGTGCACTCAAGAACGGGAGCTCTTCAGAAGATCGCCTCCAGAGGACCTCAAAGCGTTTGTGAAGCAGAAGACCAGGTCCAAGGTAGGTGTCCTGTTCTCCTCCGCACCCCACAAAGGTGACTCCTTCCCAAGGAAGCGCCCAAGAGGGAGGGACCTAACGGGTCCTAAGACCAGCAACAACACCGAAGCTGCCCCAGCTACTGGCCACAAGGCTGATGGGTCGCAAGATCCTACCGGTGGTACTGCTGAGGGGCTGCAAGGCTCTATTACCGGGTCCCAACCCGAGGGGCTACGTGCTAACATCGGACCAGGTCTGAGGGGGAGCCTGCATGCAGCACTACCGACATCACTGCCGAATGAACTCCGCCTACCAGGCCCCGTCCTGAGGTGCAGGGTAGGCTTCAACCACCACCGATCAACACCCTAAGACCTACAGCCTAAGACCTACCAGCGCTCGGACAAAGGTTGGTCCTTTGGAGGCTTCAGAGGCTTTCAGGAGGACGGTCCAGGCAACTGGACAGATTCCCTAGCCAGCACAGGTGCAAACAGCACAAGGCGGCCAACAAGGGGTTTTTCCAGCGTCGGCCCTATCCTCAGAGTGGAAGAAATTGTGACAGGCCCATCAAGATCCAAGAGTCTCAGGTGGGGGGCAGACTTACTGTTGGAAGCCGGTCCCAGCTCCGCAAGTTCCATGATGCAGGCACGTGGCACAGAGCAAAACAAAATGGCCCCCGGGCCAGAAAAAATTGCAGTTCACCAGGCGCCTTTTCCCTTCGAAGACCAGGCAGGGGCAAGAGCTTCCAGATGGATTGGTCAACCCCTGTCACTTGGTCCACATCCTATTCATCCACTTCTCAGGGCAGGTATACTTTGCCCTATACAGCGAGACTGGGCATGCCCAGGACACCGCAGCCTCAGGACCTGACCTCTATGCCTATACCATCAGGCACCCCTCTGGCCTGTGATGACCGGTTCTTCAAGAAATTCCTCACACTCAAGAGATCACCACAGATGGGTACCATCCTCCGGGACGTGATCAGGGACCCCCTCTTATTATCGGGTCACCCCCAACCACATTCCTCGGTGATGGCAGCAGCATCACTGTACTCCAAACCACAGTCTTTTCGGCGACTTTGGCCTCGGCACTCCTGGGCAAGGAGGAAAAGATATTGGAGGTATTTGCCAAGAAAATGTATTCCAACGCCACTCTCCACCTACGCCAGGCCAACGCAGATGCCATGTTGGCGGCTGTCAACCAGAAGCTATGGCGGGAGATCACTGATTTCCTCCCTGAATTCCCTACCCACAGCCAGGTCCGCTTCAAGGCCAGGCTGGCTGAGGCTAAAATCGTGGCACAAGACATACCACGGTGGCCCACATTGGCACTTCAGGTCGGGCCATTTGCCTTGCTACCGACATGAGAAGGATGGCTTAGCTAAGGGTGACAAAATTCAACCCAGATGTGCAGGAACGCATACTAGACCTGCCTTTTGAGAGGGTGGGGGGGGCCTGGTCCATTTGACAACGGACGAGGAACTCGATAATTAAAAGAATAGCTTCCAGACAGCAAAATCTCTATCAATCCTCACGAAGTCCACTCTTAAGACCTACAGCCAAATGCACCAGCACTCGGACAAGGGTCGATCCTTCGGAGGCTTCAGGGGCTTTCAGGAGAGACGGTCCAGCCAACTGGACAGATCCCCTATCCAGCGCAGGCGCAAACAGCGCAGGGCGGCTTACAAAGTGTTTTTCCAGTCCCCCCCTCAGCCCCAGCCTCAGAGTGGAATACATTGTGACAGACCCATCCGGATCCATGAGTCTCCGATGGGGGGCAGGCTTGCCCTTCACACACACCGCTGGCAGACAAGGTCCACAGACCCATAGATCCTCTCAGTAGTATCCATGGGCTTCCAGCTCCCCTTTGCTCCTTCTCCTCCATCTCCTCCTTTCTCCCCTCGCAGATTGGTACAGAAACTCTGTTGGCGGAAATACGCTTGCTGGTAGCGAGCCAGGCCATGGAGGAAGTTCCAGCCTCTCAGCGGGACATGGGCTTCTATTCACAAATTTTCACAATACACAAAAAGAACCACACTGGCCTGAGAGTTGTGTTGGACCTTTCCACCTTGAACCTTTCCCCTCACCTCCAAAAGTTCAAGATGGTTACATAAGCCTTCATAGCGGAGACATTGTGAGCGGGAGACTGGATGTGCTCCCTGGATCTGAAGGATGCCTACTTACATATCCTGATTTGGGAACCCCATCAGTCCTTCCTGAGGTTCAGGATCATGGGTTTTCACTTTCAATACAGGGTTCTACCCTTAGGACTCAGTTCGGCCCACAGTATCTTTACAAGGCTAATGAACGCAGTGGCAGCCCTACTCGGAACGTAAGGCCATCATTTTTTCGCATATCTAGATGACCGGCTAGTCACAGCGAGATCTCCGGAGGTGGTCCAGCATACAGCATCCGCCCTCATGGATCCACTATACGACCTGGGATTTTCTATCAATCTCAAAAAGTCAAAGTTGGTGCCCACGCAGAGTCCTTCCTGGTACATATCTGGGACACACGCTCAGAGAGGATCTTCCCCTCCGAGGACATGATCACGGCCATCAAGAGGGCCAGTGGGCATTATCTCAGCAGATCAGTGACCTCGGCGTGGTGGTATGGCCACATCTCTTCTTGCAGTGCCACATACAAGGCTCAAAATGAGGCGGCTACAGCTACATTTATCAGCCTCCTGGAACCAGGAGAAGGGTTCACAGGCGGATCAGTCAGCATACCACAACAGCTCCACCAGGATCTGATCTGGTGGGGTACGGACAACAACCTATGGATATGCAGGCCTTTCCGGCAACCAACACCTCAGGTCACCATTACCACAGACTCGTCCCTAGAGGGTTGGGGAGCTACCCTGGACAGTCGCAGCGTCCAGGTAGTATGGTCCCGGCAGGAGCAGCTGGTGCACATCAACTGACTCGAGATGATGGCTATTTGGCTTGCTCCCAAAGCCTTTCTACCTATTATCACCGGCAGGGCGATTCTCAGTCAAACAAACCGCTCCACATGCATGTATTACATCAACAAGCAGGGTGGCACCCATTCCCCTCCCCTCTGCAGACTGGCCGTCGACATTTGGGAGGGGGCTCTGGTGAACAACATACACCTGTCGGCAGTCCACCTCCCAGGGGAGTCCAACCTAGAGGCGGACAGGCTCAGCAGGCTGGATGCGGACAACTAAGAATGGTAGTTGAATGAGCAGGTGCACCAGGGGATCGTGAACAGGTGGGGTCATACGCAGGTGGTCCTTTTAGCCACCAGTGCCAACAGGAGGTGCCCCCAGTTTGCCTCCTGGTAGGGGCAAGGCAAGGGTTCCCTGGGTGACGCAATGCAGATCCAGTGGAACAGCATGACCGCTTACTCTTTTTTCCTCCACTCCCCTGGTGCACAAGGTTTATTTGCAGGATCAGGGAGTCGAGGGACCTTCGGATAATCCTGAAAGCCCCATGATGGCCAGCACGACCTTGGTTCTCGGAGCTGCTCAGCCTGTTGGACCAGGCCCCCATACAACTCCCGCTGGGCCCAGCGCATCTACTCTCTCAGCAGGGGGGCACAGTCATCCACCCCTCCCTGCAGAAGTTAGCCCTCACAGCTTGGTTTCTGAACAGGTCTCCTTGAAGCATCTTCACCTGTCACAGACTAACCTGGCCATTATACAGGGGGCTAGGACTGGTACCACCAAGAGCCAGTACAAAAGCAAGTGGACAAGGTCATGTCACTGGGCAGAGTCAAAGGAAATTGATCCTTTGACTTGCACGTTGGACGATGCGCTCTACTTCTCGGCACACCTCGCACACTCAGGCTTGCAAGTAGACACATGCCACACTTATCTGGCGGCCATTGGAGCTTACAAGAACTCTCAGGAGGAGGTATTCTCATCCTCAAATCCGGTGGTTAAGCGGGCCTAACTAGACTATTTCCACCTATCAAGAAACCGCACCCAGTGTGGGACCTCAATGTGGTCCTGGGTTCCCTGTCCCATAAACCTATCGAGCCGATGGCGTCCGCGGCCATCAGGCTAGTAACCATTAAGATGTCCCTTATTTTTTTTTATTTATTTATTTATTTATTTTATTTGATTTATATTTCAGGCCAAAACCTGTAATTTTATCAAAAAAGTCTATACATTTAACCCCCCGAGATTCCCCGAAAAATTGGCTTTCTCCAGATCAAAGTACATCTTTTGCAAACAGTAGATTCGTTTCAAATACAATTGTCCAGGAGCTCCTTAAGTTGGTAATGATGCAGCGGCCTCAATGGGGAGAATTTCGTTTATCTGTTTGAAAGCCAATCCAATTAGGTTTGCCATGGCCATGGTCCACCGCGTAGCTTCACCTGAGATTAGTCTGTTCCATATGTTATCCTCTTCGAACATCCAGGGATTTGTGATCAGCGGCGATAGATAAGTAATTCTGTCCTGTTTAGTGTATGGACAGATTAAAACTAGGTGCCTGATCGTTTCCACAGTGTCCACGTTTTTGCATAACCTACATACTTGATTTTCCACCATACCTCGGATGGCGAGTATTTGTTTTGTATGAAGTATATTTAGTCTCGCTTTCATGAACACGTGTCTTTTTTCCTTTTCTGGGAATTTACTGACATATTTTATAGGTACCTTTAATTTATTGAACGTAGGCGGAAGATGTTGTAACAATTTGTTATCTGCTGCTACCTCTATGGTTCTAATCCAGTCCATTTCCTGCAGTTTCCGCTTGATTTTATCGGGATTTTCTTTTAAGTCTGTTTCCGTGCACATTATTTGCGACAATCTTTCTTTTCTGGTTTCAGCCCACTTTTTGAATACCATGCAATTTCCGTTTACCATTTCTTCTTTGACTACAGCATAGATTGGGAGGGAGTCTGCCAGAATGATTTTTCTAAATAACATCATTGCGCTGACGTCTACTATCGAGGCCAGAGAAGTTAGCCCAAGTTCCCTTCTAATGGCCGCAATTGCAGTTGATTTGGGCAATCCCAAAACAGATCTCCAAACCATACCTTCTATTTTATTCCATATGTTCTCCGGAATGCAAAGAGAGGCTTCCATTCCGCTTGTCAGCGAGGGCACTACTTTCATTTTATAAAAGTTAATTGCCGGAGTTAGGGTGAATTTGCCAAATTTCTTGTCTATTTTTCTCATTTGCGCTATCAGACTCTTCACTTTGTCCCAGAGTACTATTTGCATAGCTTTGTCAGTTGTAGTGTTGTCTAATTCAAACCCTAAATATCTGATGCTTTTTACTTTTTCAATTTTTATGCCATCCAGATACCATGACTCCGTTGTTGTTGGATTCTTTCGATGTTTCTCAATGGTCATGATTTTTGTTTTGTTTTTATTTATCTCCAGGAGGTTTTCATCTGTGTATTTTTTCAGGTTTGTTAATTTTCGTTGTAAACCCACTTTGGCCTGGTCGATGAGAATCATGTCATCCGCATATAGGAGACGGGGAATAGTTGTTTTCCCTAATTTCGGAGGGAACGTTCTGATCTCATTTTCCGAGTATTGCAAATCTCCCAGGAAGGCGATGAAGAGTGCAGGCGCAAGCGGACAACCCTGTTTTACGCCTCTTTTTACTTGAATTTCCTCTGAGAGAATTCCCTGTTGGTTTAATTTCACTCTTACCGTTGTATTTGAGTGCAGGGCAATTAGTGGATCCAGCAATGATCTTGGGCATCCCCACCCATTCAATTTTTCCCATAGCATGTTTCTGTCCACTTTGTCGAAAGCTTTTGACATGTCCACAAAGGCCAGATATATTTTTGGTGCTCCTTCTTTGATTTTTGCTTTGAAAATGTTTATTATCAAGATGTTGATTGCTATCATTCCATTTTTCTGGAAGCCTGTTTGTAGTATGTCTTTGGATTTTGCTGACCTTTCCCATATCCTCAGATGGTCCAGAATGAGGGAGGAAAAGATCTTTCCTAAAATGTCTAATAAAGCAATCGGTCTATAATTAGCGGGGTCCTCCCGACTACCTTTTTTATAGATCGGGACGATGACTGCTTTTAACCAGGTCTCTGGAATTTGATGGGATTGTTCACAGATCTTGAAAATCTTTCCAATCACTTTTGCCCAGTCTTTTGGGAATTCTTTTAGGATGTTGTTTGTCAATCCGTCTGGGCCGGGTGCTCTGGATGTTTTCAGACTTATTTTTTTTTCAATATCTGCCACATTAGCTATCGACACCCAAGACGTATTTATTGCCGGTTTCAGGGCTTTTGTCGAGTTCTGGGGTTCCTCAAATTCCTTCGAAATGTACTCCATCCATTTTGCTTCTGATACGGCATTAGTTGGTATTAGATTATATGATACGTTGCTTTTTTTAATTAAGGACCAGAAGTCGCTAGATTTGTTGGTAATCAGTTTTTTCATCATTTCTTCTGCGTCCAACTGGTATTGTGTCGCTTTTGCTTGTTTTCTCCAGGAAGTATATCTTTTTACTTCCGATTTCCAGGTTGACCAGTCTTGTGCCCGATTTGTTTTTTTTGCCTTTCTTTTTAGTTGCCGCCCTAGTTTCCTTTGTTCTACCAATTCTTTATTGTATGCATGGGCGGACTGTGATGCAGCCTTCTTTCTGGCGACTATTGGTTTCTGATATGGTACAAGAAGTGGTAAATAGTCTAGTTTCTCAGTTATTTTTGCTTGTTGATTTGCTGTTATTTTTTCTTCCCAGGCTAATTGTATTTGTTGGATATTTGCCTCCGTTATGCATAGGCGAGTTTGTTGCACATTTGTTTCGAGTGTGGCTTTGTATACCAATTTTGTTGGTCTCCGACCATTCCACTTACAAGTGAGTAAGTTATGGTCACTGTTATTTGTTTTCAGTACTTTAAAGCTCACTGTGTTTGCTGCCAATCCGGATGATACGAAGATGTAGTCTAGGGTTGCTTTGGACACTCCCCTTTCCCAGGTCGGGATATTCAGTTGATTTGGGAAGAGTGTCGCTATGTTTTGTAAATTTCTGGAGCTTATTACTTTCATCCAGGCTCTTCCCCGTTCTTGTGTTGCAGTTGTCCCTGTTTTCTCTGTTTCTTCATTGCAATTGGCGTTTAAATCGCCACATACCATGATCTCGATATCGTCGAAATCTTCATACAACTGATCAATAGTTGCGCTCATTATTGCACAAAAAGCCTTTGTTGTCCGCTGAGTGTTCCAATAGCAATTTATAATTGCTAGGGTATTTCTTATGGTGCCATTACCCTTTCCCATGGGGGGAGACCATGTGGAAAGGGTCACCAGCATTTCGTATGCTTCTCTCCATTTCTTCGGAGCTTCCAGTCCTAGGCCGTTTTTAATGGCTGTGAGCAAACCAGACGATGGTCTTCCTAAAGGACCTCTAATTGCTGCCGAGGTTTCTAAGCAGAATCCGTCCAACGTCGGTTTCTCAAGTAGCCACGTCTCTTGAAGGCATACTATATCAAATATGCCCAAATTTACATCCCCCGGTACTGTTAAATGGTTATGCCCTCTGGTGTTCCATGAGCCTACCTTGTAATGGTTTTTGTCGGGCCGTACCTCTACGGATGAAGCCGATGTCGATGTCTCGAGGCTCTGCTCTATTTGTTGCTATTTTTGGGATTTCTTTGACCAGGTAGATGTAAACCAGTCCCACGGTCCTCTCGGCGATCTTGATTCCTGTATTTTAGCTGCAGTCTTTTGAAGCATTACTTCTCCTCTGGAATGCCTGGTTTGTTGTGGTGATTTCTCGCTTTCTCTACTTCTATTGCTAGGTCTCCGTTCCTGTGGGTCACTACTGCTTTCTTGATGGCTACTCAGACGTGATTTGGTGTTTCCCCACTTTGAGGCCTCCTCCCGATTCAGCAGCACATTTCTTCGACTATATTTTTGATCTTCACGAACGTGCTTGTTGTCCCTCTTTTCGTTCCATCGATTATGAGAATACAGCATTTCAGTTTTTGACTGGTAATGTGTGCTCTGTTCGTTGATTTTTATTGGGTTTCTGCTTCGCTCCTCCTGCTGCAGGTATGTTAGCTCTCTCAAATGGAAGCCCATATCTTTCAACTCTTCAAACACTGATTTGTCCAGGTGCGTTATACTTTCAACTTTTACATGTAAAAATGCTTTTGCTGTCTTACCCCTGTGATACGGTTCGACCAAGTCTAGGTCCTTTGTTCTGAGGCCCCTAAGAGTTTTAGATTTTTTCAGGATCTGCAGAACCGTTGGCCGGTTTAGAATTAAATTGTCTTCTTTGATGACCTGTTGCTCGAGTTTAAACAATCGGGTTTTGCCTCTTTCTACTAATTTCGTTTTCCCATTTTCCCTCACGGGTACTTGCTTTCTCGGGCTACTTCTGCTTCTTAGCCTCGCTCTTTGTGGTGTTACTTTGTTGTCTTTCTGGATTTTAGTATTATAATTGTTGACGTCTCTTTTTTCGGCTGATTTTTCTCTTCGCTTCACTAGCACCCACTTTTCTTCGTCATTACTCAAAGGTCTTTTTTCTTCTGTGATGTTTTTTTTCTCCTTCCTTATATTGTCTATCGGGGCGGCGGTTAACACCTGTGTAATTGTGCTGGTTTGAATATGTTTATCATATTGTGATATGTTCATCAATGATGAATCTGAAATGAACTCTTCCGCCGTCCTAGGTGATCTCCGAACTGAAGATTTCGGGGAGGACTGGACGTCGAGAATTTGGATCTCATCTTTCTTCATCTCTGTTTTGTTTCGACTTTGATCCAAATGTGGTGGTTTTGCTCTAGCCTCCCAGGAGAGTGTATGTGAAGCTCTCGATGTTACTGATTTATTTTGAGTCGATGGTGGATTTACTGAGCTCTTCTCTATGATGACCTCCATGCCGTTCAGCTCATAATCTGATTTTTTAAATTTGTCTGCCACATGCTTGCCCCCTTTTAAGTCTTGTGTTGTTTCCGGATTATTTTTCTGATTCTCCAGAAGTTCGATTTTCCTTTCTAGAGTCTCGATTTTATTTTCCCACAGGATCTCTTGAATACTTTTTTGTGATTCTACTGCTGTTATATAGCTTTCTACATGGGCCATTTTTGCTATCATATTGGAGAGAATTGCTGTATTATCCTGGATTTCTTCTTTTAGTGCTTCATATAACTTGCAAAAGGGTGTTGAAACAATGGACATTGCCGACATGATTGTAGTCATGTCCGGTTTTTTGGTTGAAGAATCTTTGTGAATAGCCATGGTGATGTCGCTTAACCGTTGATTTTTTTGTGATGACTGTGTTTTTTCTGTTTTTTTTGGCGTCTCCAGAATTTGAGGACCCAGGCAGTCCGTTTGGGAAATATTAGCCTGATCTGGTACTTGTTGGCCCTGCTCGGTTGCTCTCGGGTCTCATTTTGTGTCCTCGTTGCTTGTTTCAATCTCTGGGGAGATTTGGAGTCCTGCAGTCAGATGGGGTTGCGTCCACGTCAGCCGTGTGTCTTTTTCTTTGCTTATTTGGGATAGATTTTGATTTTCCTTCACAGGCTGGCTTTGGATACGACGTTCTCTGATCGCCTCTGACTCCCCTCCGTTGTTACCTTCTACAGCTATTTTTTTCGTGTTATTTGCATCCCGGGAATTGTTTTCTGGGTCCAAATGGATCTCTATACCTGGCGACTCTGGTTTTCTGATCTGAGTTTGGGTGTCACCCTTAATAGTGCCACCAATTTCACTTTTGTTCCTATTACTATTTGTTACACTTTCTATGTTGTTTGAATATTTTTCAAACCCTCCAACCTTTGTGGAGGTTTCCACTGTTTTTCTTACTTTCGACCCTGGCGTAGCTTCTTGCAACACTTCTAACATCTCTGCGTCTGATACCTCCGAGTCCACTGTTAATTTTCGTTTGTACTGTTGCGTAAAGAAGGTTTTTAAAGGACAGGATAGTAGCGGTGCCGGCAGCTTTGTGGTTGAGGGTCTTTTTATTTTTATCGCATTTCCTTCCACTCTACTTCTCTGATTTTGGTTTTTCAAGGTCTTCTTATTTACTTGAGGTGTAGTCTTCTTTCGTGAGGTCTGATTTTTCTTCGATTTCACTTTTTTCTTTTTTTGTTGGTTATGGCTTGTTTTTACTTGTTCATAATCTGTTTCTTTAGTTGAATCTTCCTGGTCGGTTTGTCTATTATTTGCGCCTGTTGTTTCACTCTCTGTAAAAACTTCGTCACTTTCTGAGAGTGATTCAGCGAAGCTTATCTCTACCGATCTCTTATTGACTTTTGGAGTTTTTCTATCCAGTTGTCTCCTCTTTGACCTGCTGGATTTGCTTTTGCTTTGATCAGAACTCTGCTCTTTATATGTGGAGTGGATCATCGCTTTAACATTTAGTGTTTTCTGCACAAAGTCTGATTTATTTATTATGGTTTCACCAGTCTTTTGGCAAGGGGGCCTCTGTTCTTCGGGTCCCTTTGAATCTTCCCACTTTGGCTCCAGATAGAGTCCCTTTGTTGTAGTTTTTCCAGGAAATTTCCCCTCCGGAGTTATCGAAGCTCCGTCCACCCCTCCGCTCCGACCCCCCCCCCCGCTCCACCGCTAAGGCCCCGCAAAGGTGCCGATGCTGGCCATCCTCCGATAGCCACTGCATCCTCACCCCTCGTCGTCAAGAGGGTATGCGGGCCCCTAGCTGCGGCGCCGGCGGGCGGGACGGGCGTGCTCCCTTTCTCGTCTGTTGATTCATTCTGGGTCCTCACGTCCGTCACCTGATCCATCTCTTCGGCCTCGTTGGCGAGCCGCTCGTCTATGAGTGCTTTTTCCGAGCGGACTTCTCGGTGCACTCGGTTGACCCCCCCAGAACGCCACACGAGGTCTGCGAGGTCCACCGGATCCAAAGGCTGTTGATTGGCATCCGGTGGATACTCCTTTGCCGTTCGCCTCATCGATGGCAACGGCGGCGATGCCCATAATGCAGGTAAACCCGTCTGTGAGAGTTTCTGGGGTTTCAACTGAGTCCTCATTGACGGCTTACCTCTAGGCTGTTTCAGAGTCGTTGCTGGCACATCTCTCGCGGGCTCTGCTGCTGCTGCTGCTGATGCTGCTGGTTCCCTTTCCGGGATGATGATGTTGGAGGGCAGCAAAGGCTCGTCCTCTCCTGTCGGCTCCAGCTCCAGCACTGGTACTGGAATCACCAGCAGCGGTCATGCTTCGGGCCGCACCTCAAGTTCCATTTTACGCTTTCTGCGCGTCTGCAGCGGACTGCCGCAGACTGGCTCACACCTCGGCTCGCAGCTCCGCTCACCGCTCCGCGGTGTTCTGGGGTTTAAAAAAACAAAAATGAACTTCCTCACACAATGATGTGGTCTGATTGCAGGACTGCCGCAGACTGGCTCACACCTCGGCTCGCAGCTCCGCTCACCGCTCCGCGGTGTTCTGGGGTTTAAAAAAACAAAAATGAACTTCCTCACACAATGATGTGGTCTGATTGCAGGACTGCCGCAGACTGGCTCACACCTCGGCTCGCAGCTCCGCTCACCGCTCCGCGGTGTTCTGGGGTTTAAAAAAACAAAAATGAACTTCCTCACACAATGATGTGGTCTGATTGCAGGACTGCCGCAGACTGGCTCACACCTCGGCTCGCAGCTCCGCTCACCGCTCCGCGGTGTTCTGGGGTTTAAAAAACAAAAATGAACTTCCTCACACAATGATGTGGTCTGATTGCAGGAGTGCCGCAGACTGGCTCACACCTCAGCTCACCGCTCCGCGGTGTTCTGGGGTTTAAAAAAACAAAAATGAACTTCCTCACACAATGATGTGGTCTGATTGCAGGACTGCCGCAGACTGGCTCACACCTCGGCTCGCAGCTCCGCTCACCGCTCCGCGGTGTTCTGGGGTTTAAAAAAACAAAAATGAACTTCCTCACACAATGATGTGGTCTGATTGCAGGACTGCCGCAGACTGGCTCACACCTCGGCTCGCAGCTCCGCTCACCGGTGTTCTGGGGTTTAAAAAAACAAAAATGAACTTCCTCACACAATGATGTGGTCTGATTGCAGGACTGCCGCAGACTGGCTCACACCTCGGCTCGCAGCTCCGCTCACCGCTCCGCGGTGTTCTGGGGTTTAAAAAAACAAAAATGAACTTCCTCACACAATGATGATGTGGTCTGATTGCAGGACTGCCGCAGACTGGCTCACACCTCGGCTCGCAGCTCCCTTATAGTTGGCCGTAGCTCGGCACGCCGAATCAGTGAGATCCAGGCTCTAGTGGCTTCAGAGCCATATATTACATTTCATAAGGACAAGGTGGTGCTCAAAACACACCACATTCTTACTTCAGGTAGTCTCCTCTGTTCACTTAAATGAGGAGATATTGTTACCAATTTTCTTCACAGTCTCGAAGAATGACACTCGGGGTACTGCACTGTCTGGATGTCAGACGAGCTCTAAAATTCTACCTGGACAGAACCAAGACCCTCCGCAAATCAGACGCCCTCTTCGTCACCTTTGGGGGGGTCAGAACCAGGCTGTCATGCCTCCAAGGCTTCCATAGCAAGGTGGATGGTTATGGCCATCAAGAGACATATGAAGGGCAGCACAAGCCATTACCAGCAAACAGTCATGCCCACGCCATCAGGACTAATGCCACTGCAATAGCTTTCCAAAGACCCGTTCCGTGGCAGGTTATCAGCAAGGCGGCCACGTGGGCTACTCCCTCGGCCTTCTGCAAATACTACTGCTTGGGTGCCAGTGCCAGGTCGGATGCAGCATTTGGTCAGGCAGTGTTAAGGAACTTTTTTTTTTAAAAGGGGAAACTCTCCACCCTGGGACTACATTCAGTTGTAATCGCCCATACAATATGGAGGTAAGGGGACGGGACATAGGAGTAATTATAAGTTTCTCACCATAGTGACAAACGTACTCCTAGTCCATAGTCCCCTTTCCTCCATGCATCCCACCATCCTTCCCCCTAACAGATCTGGTGTCATTAGGCAATGTTAATATTGTCAAAGCGTCAAAGGAGAATGAGGAGTGGCGCCGGAGTCAGGGGAGCGCATGCTCCCAGGGCCGTGCCCCTGCGTGAATCTAAATTTAAAGGGGAAGATGATTTGTGTGGTTAAAAAGGTTCCGTCTCCCGTCCCTTAGCGAGGCACGCCCGTACAGTATGCAGGAAAGGGGACTATGAACTATGAGTACGTTAGTCACTACGGTGAGTAACTTATCATTAGTCTGCTATTACTGATCGGTCGCGTAATGCAGAGCTCTTAGCCTGCTATGAATATATTGATAGTTATTATTAAACTTAGTCTAGCTATCGATAAACTTTCAGCGTCCCTTTGACTGTTCCCTTAAACCGTCTGAAGACTTCTTGAACCCTCGACGACTGGCTGCGGCCTTAACAAAAGGCTCTGGCTGTTGACAGTAGGGAGAGTGGGGGCTTCTACTCGACATTCTTCTTCATTAGAGAATGCCCTTTCTTGTCCTTCCCTTTTCTTTCTCTTGTCTGGCTGCTCCCTTCTTTATATTTAATAATGGAGAGAACATTTTCCTTTCCTGTAACACAAAATTCCCTTGGAAGGACACTCCTAAACAGGGTAACAACTGTTTGCCTAGTGACCACGATGAACGGCGTTGCATGCCCTGTCGACTCTTTAAGCGTAAGACGCTTAAATAATAGCACACTAAGCAGTGGGCAGCCTACGCCATACGGGCTGAATCCCATTCCCCCACTTGCGCTGTTGCATCGGACGAGAAACAATCTAGCAGCCACTGCTCCAATTCGGATGCCGAAGACATTGTTGTGGAGTCTTCTGACAAGCACATGCCGTCCCCAGCCACACTAGGCTTGCAGAATGCCCTACTACAGGGGCCCCACTCACTGGCGATGGGCACACATGCTCTCACCAAGGCCAAGCACACACTCACGAGCATTCCTCAACAGTACCATCGAAGCAGACTGCATCTACAGGTTGTGAAAAACCAGAAGGTGTCTCACCTGCTAGTCCCTGGGGATCTGTCATCCAGGTGGCCAAGACACGGCCATCGCTTTTGGATCCAGTTCCTGGGGGTGGTCCAGTGCGGGAGGATCACCTGGATGAGGGGCCTTCGGGGAGTGGGAGTGGGACACCAGACAGTGAGACGCGGTATCCCCTTCCCTGTAAGACTTTTTTTCCCATCCTACCAGGTAGGATACTTAGGAACTCAACCCCCAACCACCCCCGCCCCTTCCAAACACAAACACTTTCTCATGGACAGCTCACTGTGAGAGAAAATGGACTAACACCCGAGCCGTATACCTGACATGTCCTAACACAGGGGTCAGGCAGAGTCAGGCAATTACTGATAATTACACACACCTGACTTCCATCACACTTTCCCACTCGGATAAAAGGTGGAGCAGGAAAGCACACTATGAGCAAGGCAAAACACATGAGGAAGCAGCGCTTCCGAGATGGCATTTTAATACGAGGAGAAAGACAGCAAGACAAGAAAGGGTTGCAAGGAGGGGAATTGCCCTTAGCCTTTTCGGAGGAAAACCGCGACTTTCACGTGCCCTCAAGAATAAGAAACATAAAACCGGGAATTAAAGCTCAAGCAAGGTGCATTGTGTGTTGAAGTTACCTGGGACTCTCCCGCATCGCTAGTGAGGCAGGCAAGAGCGATTGCCGCCGTGGTACTGTTCTTGGCTCCTACAACAAAGCAGCACCAGCACAGCCGGGGAGTCGGGGAGACTGATCGCAGACTGGTCTGTTAGAACCAAGGTTGCAAGCAGCAACATTGTGTGAAGAAATCTGCAAAGAACCGAGTGTGAGGCGTATGTGATGAGCAACACAAATATAATTGAACATCCAAGGAGTGACTGAACTTTCGAAACCAAGATAGATACCATATACAGAGTGGTCCGGCACCACGTGGGTGCTCATTCGAAGGTCTCCATTAGGTAGCCAACTGAGAGTGTAAAAGTTTGAACTGTGAAATTGAAGTGATCCTGCAAAGGGTGAAGCTAAACCCTGTCCACATTCGAATGTCTTCAATAGCTAACACAAACTGCAATTGGTCCGAGCCCGGCTGAGGGAGACTAATTGTGTAAAAGTGATCTGAGCCTGGCTGAGGGGGATCCGAGGTGACTTCAGTCGCTGGTTTTTCACACTGCCTCTCCTGTGCCTAAACAGACTGATACTTCAGGGGATATATGTCAGGATGATCAATATGATCAAAATGAGGACTTATATTATGCCCCAGAACAGGGAGAATAATTCCAAGATCCTACTTCCCAGGATCCGGACACATGGCTTGATGTCGCCGGTGACCAGGGGCCTTGCTCTACTACACACACTCGTGAGGCCTAGCCAGATGATATTTTTGCAGATGCCACACCCATTGTGCAGTCCCGGGACTCTTCCTATATTGATGACCAGCTGCTACTTAATCTCAAAAAAACAGCAGAACTTTATAAAATACACACTCAGGAGGCAGTGCCTGACTCTGTGGTGGATATCCTTAAAGAAAAAAGCCTGAGAGTGAATCGATTCCCCTGCTTTATTCTATGAAGAAGCAGAACACCACTTCTCTGCTAATGCCTGCTCTGAGAAGAGCAAGCAACCCACGAGTTGAGAAGTTGTTAGGCGTGCTCTCTCAGATCCCCTTTACATCTGGGGACACTATGTTCCTGATTCTCTGGTAGTCACCACAACCAGGAAGTGTGCGGGAGTGCCTTTATCTTCAACTGAAGCTCTTCCCGACAAGGAATGTAAAAAATAGTATTCTTTAGGCAAAAGGATTCCAACTTCAGCAGCCTGTACTACCCGCATAGAGACCAACACTACTTTACTTGCCAGTATTAATGACTTTCAATGGGGTCTGGTGCAAGAGGGCCTGGAAAATGTTCCTGAGCCAGCCACGTCGCAGCTGCTTTTTAAAGAGCACTTTGGACTCCGACGAGACAGCCGGATGGGTGTTAGATGAAGAAACTCGTCTAAAGAGCCACGCTTGGTTATGTAACTCAGGATTCAAACTCGGAAACGCAATCTTCCCTTATTAACAAACCGGTAGAGGAGTCTGCTTGGTCTGGGAAATCAGTCGGTGGTAAAAAGAGCACGAGACTCTAAATTCAATAAACTAAATATCCAGCAACCGCTACCTACAGCGTGGGGTTTTTAATGCCTGCCACTCCTTTCTAGGGCAATCCTTTTCCAGACCCAGACAGGCCAAATACATCCCAGGAGGTTCACCCTTGTACTCCAATCAAGGGTTGTCAAATGCTTGTCAAACCACTCAACAGCGTGTTTTCGGCCTGGCAAAAGAAGGGGTAGGACTGCAGCCGCCAGAGGCTCCCCTACCCCTGCCAACAAATGACTCTCCGGTCCGGATCCCCTCCCATGCATCTCCAGTATGAGGTCGAATATCATACTTCACTCACGCATGGGAGGAGATTACTCCAGACAAGTGGGTGCTCAAGACAGTGGGCGAGGGATATTTTATCTAGTTTCTCCAGACACCTTGGTACCATACACCAAAATCAAGAAAACATTTCTCCAGACCATCTCCTCATTCTTCATGCAGAAGTGGAGGCCCTGCTGCAAAGGGGAATGATGGCGCTTGTCCCAGCTCACCAGGTAAACCAGGGTATCTATTCAATATACTTCCTTGTACCCAAAAAGGATCTAACCATACGCCCTGTATTAGATCTGTGTCCTGCAAACAAGTATGTCAAGCCTCAAAGGTTCAGGATGACAACTCTGCATTAGGTAATTCCACTGCGGAAGCACAGGTATTACATGGCAACCTTCGATATGAAAGATGCTTACTTTCATATTTTAGTGTTGCCAGCGCACCGAACATACCTGAGGTTCAAGATAGTGGACACTCACTATCAATTCAAAGCACTTTCCTTCGGCATTGCCTCAGCCCCAATGGTGTTTACCAAGTTTCTGGCAGTGTCACTACCTCACTTACGCAGACAGTCCGTTCCGGTGTACCCATATCTAGACTGGCTCATAACAGGAAACACACATCAGATGTGTCTAGAGAACACCCAAACGACTGTAGACCTACTCTTTCAACTGGGTTTCTCTATCAATGAAAAGGAGTCGAGCCTTGTCCCCAGCCAAATCAACAATTTCTGGGAGCTCTAATTCAGACAGAAGATGGCCTTGTCTTCCACTCCAACGGGAGGGTCCAAAACATGTTTCAAATCCCTCAAAAGCCATGCACCTAATAGGACTGATGGCTTCCTGCATTTTTGTGGTGCCACATGTCCGTCTGCACATGCGTCATATGCAAGAGAGTCTCTTGAGCCAATGGTGTCAAGCAAGCAGTCAGTGGGATGAACTAGTTGTCTCGAAAGCCCTTGTTCTATCAATACATGCATGGACAAGGCAAAACCTTGTAAAAGGGAAATCACTCACCCACGTGGTAGAGGCCACTCTCACCACATACACATCCCTGTCAGGGTGGACAGCTCACCTTCTCCACCAGACAGCGCACAGCGCGTGGTCACAATCAGAAGCAAGCAAACACATCAACCTGTTAGAGCTACTAGCAGTGTTAAAGCCCTAAATGTTTAACAACTGCAAGGGAAGACCATTCTGGTCCTAACAGACAGCACCATTGCCATGTTTTACATCAATAAGCAGGGAGGAGCTCACTCGCCAGGGCTGACCAACTTGGCACAAGGCATTTTTAAGTGAGCACATACACATGTTCCTCCTGTCACAACACGTTCCAGGGGAACACAATCTTCTTGCAGACATGCCCAGCAGAAACGTTCAACTACCTGTAGACCACAAGCGACGTTTACACAAACCAATTTTGCACGTATTTGCAGAATGGGGGCATCCAGGCATCAACCTCCTTGCAACACTGGAGAACGTGCAATGCCCAGACCACGCCTCCAGGTAGCCCAAAGAAATGGCCAAGGGGAACGGTCAAATGTCAAATGGTAAGGGAGATTTGCTTACGCTTTTCCTCCCAACTCCTCTCCTCAACAGAATAATTCACAAGATGCACCTGGAACAAGTTACACTAATCCTGATAGACCCAACGTGGGCTCATCAGCTGTGGTTCTTGCATCTCATGAAAATGCCACTTGGCCCTCCAATAAATATGCCTTGCCCCTACTACTTGCTATTCCAGGATCAAGGGACACCACTGCACCCATGTCCTCAGACTCTCAATTTAGCAGCTTGGCTCCTGAGGTCATAGAGTTCGGGCATCTCCAACGGCCTCAGATGTATGGACATTCTTAAAGAGGCACATAAATCAATTACCAACACTGTTATTCCAGTAAAAGGAATAACCAAGAAATGAAAGCCAACCGAAGAAATTCACCAGCTAGGGTAAGCTATGCAACCATAACTCACGCCACCACCATGCACTGCTAAGACTAATACCCAGGACATCAAATGGCATCATTGGTACCTCACTGATGTTTTCTTTGTGATGGTCTAATTCACTCAGGTGGTCTCTTTGATTAGGTACTCGTGAGACTTTCTTCATGATGGGATTCCATTCTTGCCACATTTTTATGTTATTGGTGAATTTGTTTGTTCTGATGTTGTCTTTTGTTCTTCTTAAACATGGCTATATAACTTATGTTCCATTTCCGTCCACTGCACAATTTCACTGTTATGGGTTACTGCTTTGGCTTTCTGCTATGCACTGTACATTGAGGCTGTGTTTGCAGTCTTCATAGAGAGTTGGACTTTTTACCCAGTTACCTTTCGCATAATGTACTGCAGCGGCATGCTACTTGGTAAATGTGGCTTGTAAACCGCTGTGGGGGAAAGGCAAGGGAAACAGGGAAACAGTCAAGGATCTCCTGGCATGTATTGCCGCACAGGGGTTCCTCTAAACAAAGAAAAACAAGCATTGGCAAAGCCAACAGTTTGGGCTTGTGAGTGTAGGCATGGAATAGGCATTTGCAGGGCACTACTATAAACTTACTACCGGACAGTAAGATGACAGCGGCTGGAAAATGGTGTAATTACTTGGGCATAGGAGAGCAGTACCTATACAGAAGCCCAAAATGTTGGCTTTGTCAATGCTTGTTGTATTAGTGTTTGTGAAAGAGACATTTACTTTACCAAGAGGAAGGAAGTAGTGGATGGAAAAGACATTTTGCGTTGAACTGAACTGAACAGAACTTTGTTGACTCAGAACTTTTCCAAGGGTATTCCTTAATTGATCCAGGGGAAGGGAGTCCAACCCTAGTCACAAGGAGTACTTTCTAAAGTTTTACATTTGAACATTTGCACTGTTTTGTTGATCTGAAGACAGCCAGATATTCCTTGTACATTTCTGTTGTATGTATTGGTGTGAGGGTCAGAGACTTGTTGGACATTAGGTCATCTTTCTTTAGTTTTAGTTTGCTAGGTAGGGATATTCTCATTAGGATAGGGAAAGATGGGCATTTTTCTCACCCCTCTAAATGGCAAGCATTGAGAAAACTACAATTTTGTGTCCGGCTCGCATTTCTGACCCCTCACAGATGTCAAAAGTAATTGAATATCTTGGCTGGGGTAAAGCTGCTTTGGAATTTGAACAGGATGACTTAAAAGACATCCTCGATAAAGGCCCTGAAAAGGGTCCCATCCTTCCATTCCACACTGCAGTAAGAAATAGAGTTATGGAAAATTGGAAAAAAACAGATTCTACTCCTGCAGTGAAAGACCTCACCCAAAAGTACAGACCCTCCTATATTGATCCGGAGTTAATTTAAAAAATCCACACCCGGAGAGCTTGGCAGTACAAGCAGCCACCCCAACTTCCAAGGGTGTGACCCCTACGATTTCACCAGATAGGGACGACAAGAGAGTAGATGCCCTGGGAAAGAGAGTGTTCTCGGCAGGGAGCATGGCATTAAAAGCGGTTAATGCCACTTGTGCCTTGGCCAAGTTTTCTTTCACTGTGGGTGGTGGTTGCGATGGCAGCTGAGCATATCCCTGAGGGGCAGGAGGGAGAGGGTTTCCTCAGTATAGTGCCCCAGGTATGGGCGCTTTACAAATGTAAAAATAAAATAGTACAAGATGGAAAGGATGCCATTTCCCAATCATTTCAAGTCTAGGCTAGACACAGCAGATTGTGTCAGCCGCTTCATGGCAGCTAGTACTGTTCTAGGGAGATTTTCATTGCTGCAGAAGTCTGGTTTCACACCTGATGTGCAAGCTACGCTTTTGGATATGCGCTTTGAGGGTTCTCAGTTTTTTGGCTCTAGTGCGGATGAAGAGTTTAGAAAAACTGCAATCTTCAAAAACTGCTGCTAAATCTCGGAGTGCTGCAATTCGTCAGCCGCAGCAGGGCCGATCGACTTCTCAGGGTTGGAGAGGTTGGCCATTTCGGTTGTACTCTTTCGTCAGAAGATCGAGAGGCCAGTTCTCTCAGAGATGAGATAGAAGACCACCTCATGGGTCATGAGGACGTGGAGGCAGAGGTGCTTGAAAACCCTCCGCCTCTCTGCCATCCGCAGCCTCAGCAGCTACAAAACCGTTTTTAGGCCTTAACCCACAAGACTGTGGTAGGAGGCGGGTTATCTCAGCATCTGGAAGAGTGGCGAAGTATTACTTCCGATGCTTGGGTACTGCTGATAGATTCCCTTGGTTAAAGCCTTCCTTTTCTAAAAAAGCCCCCAAACTACCCCCAAAGAGGCCAGTCTTAGAAAGAACCAGACACGCTCCTCTTACAGGAGGTGTTAACTGTGTTAGAGAAAAGTGCAGTCGCGTTGGTACCTGCAGCAGAGTACTCGATGTACTTTCTGATCCTAAGAAAGGATGGAGGATTGTAACCTATATTGGACTTGCGATGCTTGAACAAGTTCCTCAGGAAGGACAAGTTCAAGATGGTCACTCTTTCACAGATCCCCTGGGCCCTTCAGCTCCAGGATTGGATGGTGTCATTGGATCTCCAGGATGCTTACTTCCATGTGCCAATACATTTATTTATAATTAACATTTATAAAGCATACAGCAGCCTGCAGGCATCTTGGCACTGTTTCGAGACAACGCACTTAGTTACACAGTACAATCTTAATTTCACACAAGAAGTACAATCTTAGTTACGGTGCACATGGAACAGGAGTGAAGAGTGAAACTAGGGGAGAAGGCGGAGAGGGAAGTGGGGTGGGGGTGTAGTTGAATAGTGTGTTCGAATGGGTTGTGGCCTCCAACGTATTCCACTTCTTTGACATGTAATGTCTACAGATGTGCACGTCGGAAACTTTTTTTGCAGAGGGTGTCCTGCATCAATGACGTTGGCTCGATGTCCCTCGAAGGCGACGTCATCAGATGTTATAAATAGGACACACGGCACCCGTAGCCTCAGTTTCTTTTTTTACACAAACGTGTTTGCATCGAGAACTTGGTGCGCCTCGTGTGTTTCATCATAGTGATGTCTTCTTCTTCGACCCCTCCGACTCCGTGGTCTGGCTTCAAGACCTGCCGGGACTGCAAGTCTAAAATGTCGATCACCGACCCGCATCACGTTTGTTTGTGGTGTTCGGGCGAGAGTCACAACACTGACGATTGTTCAAAAGGCCAATCACTGACTGCCAAGGCCTTGCGGGAGCGTAAGGGGAAACTTCAAGTAGGTAGGGGATCTAAGCTCAGTATGTCCCAAAAATCAAAACCCAAAGGGGTGTCCACCGACGACTCGAGGTGCGACTCTCCACATCGGGAGGAGGCCCGGGGTTCTCGGTCCAGGAGTGGTTCCTGCCATTCTTCTTCCTCGTTGCGGCATTCTCAGAAGCGCCGTCACTGGTCGCCTTCCCCGTCCTCCTCGGAGGATGGCTCAGCGAGGAAAGTGGCATGCCCGTCGAAGTCCTTTAAGGAGCAGATGTTGGCAATATTTCAATCGCAGGGCACGGTTCCGGTCATGCCTTCTAACGAAGCTGGCAAGGAATGGTCTCGTACCGTGGCTCACCCGTCTTCGGGCTTGGGTCAGCGACATGACTCGCACCGGGGGCCTTCGAGGTCCCGTTCGGACAAGGCTTCGGATAGTCGCAAAAGACGTGCTTCCAGGTCTTGGTCCTAGTCTCCAGCGAGACCGCTGCAACCTGCTAAGGGCTCGATGTCGACTCGGTCGGCACCGTGTCCGTACGACTCGGACGTCGAGGCTTTGCCTTCTTATCGGCCGTCGACACCATTGTCGACGTTGACGCCCAAGCCTTCGGCGCTCTAAGCGACGGAGCTGTCAAGACTCTCGGCGTCAAAGCCTTCGGCGCCCTCGACACCTTCGGGGATTTTTACCCGAAATTTGCCATTGGAGTACCCTGATCTGGTGGATCCTCCTAGGAAGGCTACTGCTAAGTCTGTGAGGCCAGTGGTGGACTCCAGGCCTCCTTCTGTCCCCAGGCCAGGTTTTCACCTCCCTCTGGATGACATATATGAGGAGGAAGAAAGGTCTGACTTTGTGGACCCTGTTGAGCAGGATGTGGCTCCTGTCTTTTCTGGCGACAGTCAATTGGAGGAGTTAAGGCAAACTCTCCATGATGCCAGTGGGTTGGACACTTCTCCGGAAGTGGAATTTGGCAGGCCTGAGCCTGGGGCTCATGCAGAGTCGTCATACAGACGGCTCGTGGCTCAGGTCACAGAGTATCTGGTCTGGTCCAGTCCTCCCGAAGATTTTGAACAAGATGATTTTACGGACATCCTAGACCAAGGTCCGTCCTCTGACCCGTTGTTTCCTTTTCATCTCACTTTACAGAAAAGGGTGGCGGCTGCTTGGCAGTCACCGGAATCTCTTCCGGCTGTTAATAAATCTTTGACAAAGAAGTACTGCCCTTCCATTAGTGACCCCAGCTATTTGTCCACTCACCCCACTCCCGAGAGTTTAGTGGTTCAGGCAGCTACGACCACCTCGAGGCAGGCGGCGTATCCTACCATCGCTCCTGATAGGGACGACAAAAGCTTCGACGGTTGGGCTTGCAAGGTATTTTCTGCAGGGAGTATGGCATTGAAATCAGCCAACTCCACTTGTGCCTTAGCAAGGTTTTCACACACTCTGTGGAACTGTGTTTCTTTAGCGACTGAGCATATTCCCGAGGGGGAAGAAAGGGATGGGTTCCTTGCTCTCGTGCAAGATGGCAAGGATGCCATGTGCGAATCACTTCAGTCGGGTTTGGATACGGCCGACAATGTTATCCGGTACATGGCTGCGAGCACCGTTATACGCAGGTTTGCGTGGTTGCGGAAGTCGGGTTTTGCCCCAGATGTGCAAGCCCATCTTTTGAACATGCCCTTTGATGGCGCACATTTGTTTGGCAACAAGGCTGACGAGAGCCTTGAGATGTTGCAGACCTCGAAAGCTGGGGCAAAATCTTTAAGTGCAGCTGTGCGTCAACCTCTGCCTTTTCGTCCTAGAGGACAGCAGTTGAGGGGAGGTTCTTTTCGTTAGTAATCCTCCTTTGGTAGAATGAGGAGGGCCGCCAGTCCAAGGGGTCAGCGAAAAAGTACCCGTGATGGTTGAGGAAATAGAGGTGCCAAAGCCACTCAGACAGCTGCCTTCAGGCACTGCCGCAGCCGCTCCAAAGCAGTCATGAGGCTATGTCCCATGGTTCGCCGGTTGGGGGCAGGCTGTCTCAGCATCTCGAAGAGTGGCGAGCCATTACTTCGGATGTGTGGGTTCTGGATACACTAGTCCACGGCTACTGCCTTCCCTTCCTAAAGCGGCCTCAAGACAATCCACCGGGGAAACTCTCTTTGAAGCTTCCAGATCCGCTCCTTGCGCAGGAAATATTGACCCTGCTGGAGAAAGGCGCTATAGAACTTGTGCCTGTAGCGGAGAGGAACAAGGGTTGGTATTCCCCATATTTGTTGATCCCAAAGAAAGACGGGGGGATTGAGACCCATCCTGGACTTGCATTGGTTGAACAAACTTCTCAGGAAGGACAAGTTAAAGATGGTTACTCTTTCTCAATCCTTCAGGATTGGTTGGTGTCTCTGGACCTATAGGATGCTTACTAGAAAGTACCTGTGGTGTGTGGCTGGCGACTCGCACTTTCAGTTTTGGGTCCTGCCATTTGGATTGACCAGGTCCCCAAGGGTCTTTACCAAGCTAATGGTGATGGTGGCAGCATATCTCAGGCGAGGGGGGATTCACGTCTACCCCTACCTGGACCACTGGCTGATCCGTGCACGCTCTCCTGAGCAAACATTGGCTCACCTCTGTCTCACCTGCTGCTCCCTCCACAGGATGGGCTTCCCCTCAATTTCAATAAGTCGCGCCTGACGCCATCCCAACAGCTCCAGTACATAGGGGCTGTGTTGGACACGTCCTTGGGGAAGTGCTCACCTCCCAAGGTGAGGGCTCATCACATTGTGCAGATGGTGGACAAGTTTCAACATGCCCAGAGTCTCCCGGCTTTTGAATTCTTAAGGTTGCTCGGCCTCATGGCATCCTGCATTTTTCTGGTGCCAGAGGCCAGACTGAGGATGAGATCTCTGCAATGTGTCCTCAGGATGCAGTGGTTGCAGTTCTCGGGCAAGATGTCGGATCCCGTTCAGATTCCCCTCGGTCTCCCAGGATCTTCTGTGGTGGGCCAATGAAGGAAACCTGATGAAGGGGGAGCCGTTTTGGCAACCATGGCCGGAGGTGAGTGTTGTGACGGATGCTTCCCTCACAGGATGGGGCGCTCATGCCAACGTCTTGACCGCCAGTGGTTGTTGGTCTCCGTCGGAGTCCAAACTCCACATCAACCTGTTAGAGCTGAGGGCAGTCAGGCTAGCCCTGAAGGCTTTTCTGCCGTCTGTGCGGGGCAAGAGTGTCCTGATCATGACGGACAACACAGTGGCCATGCATTACCTCAACAAAAAAGGTGGGTAGGGTTACTCCCGTTATGCAGAGAGGCAATGCAGCTCTGGTTCTGGGCCATCCAGCAGGGAATTTCGATCTCTGCAGTTCATCTGGCCGGAGATGAAAAATGCGGCAGCGAACGCTCAGAGCAGGCAGAGCACGGTCTCTCACGAGTGGGAGTTGGCTCAGGAAGTCCTTCTGGAGATCTTCGCCCTTTGGGGAACCCCGCAAGTGCATCTCTTCGCCACCAGTGCCAACCGGAAGTGCGAGAGATTCTGCTCAAGGGAATTTCCACCGAGAGGAGCCTTAGGAGACACGTTCGTGGTGGATTGGTCATTCCCACTGCTGTACACGTCTCCTCCAGTCCCCGTCATTCCTCAAGTGTTACAGAGGTTCGGGTCCCACCTGATCCTCATTGCTCCATATTGGGCCAGGAGAGCGTGGTACCCGGATCTTCTTGAAATGTCCATCTGCCCTACACGCCGTCTTCCCTACCGAGAGGATCTGCTCTCGCGAGAGGGGGGTGTCAGGTTCTCCATCCAGAGGTCAAGAGACTCAACCTTCACGCTTGGTATCTGAAAGGTTGAGATATAGGGATTGTGACCTCCCGGATGGTGTGATGGAGGTGTTGCTTTCGGCCTGAAGGCCAGCAACAAAATCCCTGTACCGTTGCCGTTGGCGTAAGTTTTGTTACCGGTGAAGAGGACAAAATGTTGATCCTTTTCAGTGTTCCATTCCTATGGTTTTGTCTTTCTTACTTTCTTTCGCCCAAAGGGGCCTTCGTGTAGGTACCATTAAAGGTTACCTGGCGGCGCTGTCTATATTTAAGCACTCGTCTGAAGAATGCTCTTACTTTAAGATTCCTTTGATTTCTCAATTTCTTAAAGGACTGACTAATGTATTCCCCATCCCCTTTCCAGGTGCCAGTTTGGGATTTGAACTTGGTTTTGAAATTTCCCATGGGTGCTCCGTTTGAACCTTTGCACTCTTGTCCTTTGCGATTGTTGTCCTTCAAAACAGTGTTCTTGGTTGCGGTCACTTCCACTCGCACAGTGAATGAATTGCAGGCACTTTCATCTAAGCCGCCCTTTACTGTGTTCCACAAGGACAGGGTTGTACTAAGAGTTCGTCCTTCCTTTCTACCTAAGGTAGTGTCTGAATTTCATTTGAGTCAGAAAGTGGTTCTTCCTGCTTTCTATCCTTCTCATCCTGATAGGGAAGAGGAGCGACTCCATAGGTTGGATCCTAGGAGTGCTCTGAGCTTTAATATTTCTAGGATGTCCAGGGTCAGAGTGGTTGATCAACTCTTTGTGGGATATGCTGGGCACAGTTTGGGCCAGGCTGTTACCAAACAGACCTTGTCCAGGTGGATTATCCTCACCATTACTGAGTGTTACTGATTGGCGGGTAAAGACCCTCCTGAAGGGTTGCGAGCTCTATCCACTAGGGGCGTGGCTACTTCCATCGCCCTCCAACGGGGAGTTCCTATTGGGAATATTTGTGAAGCAGCCACATGGGCTTCTATCCACACTTTTGTTAAACATTACTCCCTGGATACAATCCATGGTCAAGATATGACCTTTGGTAAGCCGGTTCTTTATTCCGCCATCTGATTGGGTACTCTAAATTCTTTTCCCTCCTCCATCTTTATGGTACTGCTTTGGGAGACTGTCAAAGATGTGGAATACGTTGGAGGACACTATCTATTGGAAGAACAAGTTACTTACCAACTGGTAACATTCTTTCGACTGGATGTTCCTCCAACGAATTCCACATCGCCCTCCGAGCCTGCCCCTCTGGAGAATTTCCTATGCGATTGCACCTTACGTTTCCGCAAGGCTATGTGCAGTCCAGCAGGCATTGGATTGGTGGCACACGTTCTGGGGGAAAAATATAAACTGAGGCTACGGGCGCCGTGCGTCCTATTTATAACATCCAGTGATGTCACCCTCGACGGAGGCCTTCGAGGGACATCGACCCAACGTCATCGACACAGGACGCCCTCTGCCGAAAAAGTTTCCGAAGTGCACAGCTGCGGACATTAAATGTCAAAGATGTGTAATTGGTTGGAGGAACATCCAGTCGAAAGAACGTTACCATTTCGTAAGTAACTTGTTTTTAATGCTTTCCTGAATGCTGTGAGGGAGGACTCTGCTCTAAGTGAGTTGGGCAGGGCGTTCTAAAGTTTCCGTGTTATATGAGGGAAACCAATACCACCTGCTTTTGCTCTTTTGATAGAAGACCTGCGCAACTGGTTCTCATGATGGGTTCTTTTTGGGCGTGAAGAAGTGTCTCTTGGAATGGTTTCTGATACGTAGGGTGGGGCATCGTGTGTAAAGCACTTGTGTGTGAGGGTGAGGGTCTTAAGTGATCCGTTCCTTCACAAGGAGCCAGTGGGCGTCTCGCCTCGCTTGTGTGATGTGGTCCCTTTTAGGTATATTTACGGCTGCTCTGAGGGCTTTATTCTGAATGACTTGGAGCCTGTTTAGATTTTTTGTAGAGGTACCTGCTAAGAGGACGTTACAATGATCTAGTTTGGCTCCAATGGTGGCTCTAGCTATAGCGAGTCGGTTTTGCTTGGAATGGAAGGGCTTTACTGCGTTGATGGGCTTGGTGGTATGGGCAGAAGCAATGGCGCTAACCTGTCGCGTCATGGATAAGGTGGAGTCTAGGTGGATACCTACTGTATTTACTGATGAGGAGACGGGGATGAGCGAATTGTCAAAGGTGAAGTTGAAGTATTTGTGATCAAACTTAGCAAGTGTTTCTTTGTGGCCAATAATGATGATCTCAGTTTTGTCTCCGTTGAGACATAGCCCATTTGTCACCACCCAGGCTTGGATGGTGCTATAAATATGATGGAGAGCTCATGGTCATAGGAACCTGAAAGGGGCAGGAGAACCTCCGTATCATAGGCATATTTTGTGTATGCTATGCAGAGGGAGTCCAATTTGTCGAAGAGAGGCTTAGCAAACAAATTATAAAGAGTAAACGCTGTGCATAACCCTGCGGGACTCCACAATTTATGATAGTGGGAGCCGCATTTGCCTGGCTGGAGAAAACCTTGATGGCTCTTGCTTTTAAGAAAGAGGAGATCCATGTGGTGGCCTTTTTTAGAAAATTGTGCTGCGTGAGTGAGGTGAGGATCTTGTGGTCCATAAGACCAAAGGCAGCCAAGAGGTCCAGAAGTAGGAGGAGGGCTGGCTTGCTGTTAGGCAGAAACCTGTGCAGTTCCCTCTGGGACCACTGCAAAAGATTTAAGACTACAGGTGGTTGGCAGTAAACCCAATTGGTAGCAGTCTGTACCACCCAGATTTACATGGTAGCTGTGGCTGAGCAGTCGGACTTCTCTCAAGAAGAGTTAGGCAGTATACAGAGTATTCACAATAGGTCAAACGAACACAGTAGAACAAGCAAACACTGACCAGAGCTTGGTGTAAAAGAGATATAATTATTTATTTAAAAACACATCTAGTTAAACACACTGGCACTAATATCAAGCAGTTCAAAAACACGGTCACTAAAAGATATACACTCCCTTCAACGATTAGTTAGACAAGTCTTAAGTAAAGCAACACTTATTTTCAGACAGCGGTGAGCGCTTAACAAAGATGGCACTCTAATCAATCGGTTTAAAAGGGAGAGAAAGGCAGAGCAAAGATAGAAACAGATCCCAACCCTTTTGGAAGAACACAGTAGGAGAAGAAGGCAGGTTAAAACCGTAAAGTCAAAGTTAACAAGGCCGGACCCACTTTAAGAGGCTCCGGTCGGAATGTGTCCAAGGTCACACGGTTAAAAGTGCCCAAAAGTCTCGCAATAGTTTCAGAAGGAGTTGGATCAACAGAAAGGGACAAGTTAGATGGTCAAGGCGGCCAGACCAGTCCAGAAGATTAAGGGATTATTTTTAACTTGTAGCAATCTTTAGAAAGGGAGGCCTGGCGGACACGGTACCTTAAAATGGTGAGAACGCTCCATCGGGGGCAGTTGTTCCTGGCAGCGGGTGCAAGTCGGTGCTTCGTCCGGGGGAAGAGAGGATCTCGTCGGGGAGGAAAGCAGGAGTCTGTTGCACTGCCAGGGAAGAAACCAGCCGCGGAGTTCTCAGTTAAAAGGACCGGTCCTTTTATTCGCGGTCCAGTGGTAAGTGGCTATCCGGTTGCCGGGGTGCTTGGCACGGGCAATTCGACCACAAGACGTCCTGGGATGCGAGAAAAGAAGGTAAACTGGTTGTGCCCATCAGTCAGGGGAAGAAGACTCTCCAGCAGGGAGATCTCCTTTGTCGTTGGGAAGTGGTGAGTCGGTTAAGCAGGGCTCCACCGGTGGTGGCGTAGTAGCAGGTCGGCTTAGCTTCTCCCTCGTCAGATTTTCAGGTCCTGTGGCGACTTCTGAAGTTCCAGTCCCAAAAGCCCTGCTTTTATGCAGCACACCCCCATTCACTCAGCCTAGCTGTCAATCAAACATGCTAAGGGGAGAGCCGGCCGGCTCACCACTTGGGCCAATCACACAAGAGTGCGACTTGAGTTACTAAGGTAACTCAGTCCAGGGTGCCTAAACCCCCTCCCACACCCCCTGTGGTACCCAGACAGAGTGGAACCACTTTTGGAGGCTTCTGTGGAGAAGCCCGCCAAAACGTGGAACAAAGGGCTCGACCTTTGGTTTGGAGTTACAGAGGCGAACATAAACGCCATTTTAAAACCGAGTTCTGGCAGAAAATACCAACCGGTGAATTAATATTAAATAAATAAACCGGCGGTATGTTAGAGGCTATGTTAAAAAGTATTAGCCTCGAACAATGGGAAAATCCCATAGAGATATATTTGCGGTTGAATATAAAAAGTAGTATCCACTGCTACCAGCCAAAACTCGACGAGGGGGGACGGGACAGTGCCCCCTCGAATAACAGACCCATGGGTAATCGAATTGCCCCTACCAGCACGTCCACAATATGATGGTTTGTACTGGTTCTGTAAGTAATTTGGGACTAGAAAAGCCAATGGTGACTTTACATGCCCTGGGAAACAGTAGTCAGTCCCAGGGTATGGCGTCTATGGTGGGGGGTCACTATGACACCCCTGTGTTACTGCACGGAGGGTGCTGTGTAACACACATAAAAAAAAAAACTTATGAGACCCTATGGAGTAAAAGACCCCATAGCCCATGAAACACATTAACATTCAAAGGAACACCATAAATCATGTCCAAGAGTGGGAGGAAAAGAGTCTCACTCTTGGCAGAGGGAAACAAACAAACTCCAGAAATCCAGCAAAGCTGCTGGGGGACTCACTAGGCTAGGAAATACAGCCTAAACAGAGAATTCTCCCTAACACTTGCGTATGTCCATAATTGTAGTTATTTGATTTTTAAGATGTAGGAGGGCTGTTTCTGTGCCATGTCCTTTGCCGAACCCAGATTGTCTCTTGCCGAGGATGGCGTTGGTTTCAAGGAATAGTTGGATTTGGTTGTGAGCAACTTTATCCAAGATTTTTAAGAGGAACGGGACCGTGGTGATGGGTCGGTAGTTGTTCGGCGAGGTGGGGTCAAGGGATGGCTTTTTTAATAGAGGGCGTACCCATGCTTCTTTAAGGCTGGCTGTGATAGATCCTGTAGTAAATGAGGCATTGATGAATGCTGTTAGGAGAGGTACAAGGGATTCGGTGCATTCCCCAACAATGTTGGCAGGGCAGATGTCTCCTTTGCAGATGGATGGTTTAAGATGTTTGAGGAGGTTGAGGACTTTTAGTTCAGTGACATCATGGAAGGAGAATAGCTGGTTAGAGGAGTCATGGGATGTGTGGTGTGACAGAGGGGGCTGGTCGTACTTGAGAAGGTCTCTGAATTGTGCTTGAATTTTGTCTTGGAGTAGTTCTATTTTTTTTTTTTAGCATGGCTGCGTGCATGCTGGAACACCAAGCTTCATCTTTAACAATCTCGTCAGGGCTGGTGGAAGGAGTAATGAGGTCTCCGAAGATGGAGACCATTTCCTTGGGTTGAGAGTGGCCTTGGAGATATGCGTGTTGAGGGAGAGAGATTTGGCTTGAGTGACCGCTTCTTTGTATTGTGCGGATATCCTTTTAAATCCATTTTTATTGGAATCACTCGGATTAGCTTGCCAGTTGGATAGAGCGTTACGTTTATTACTGCAAAGGGCTTGTAGTTCATCTGTGAACCAGGCGTTGACGTGCATGGATTTTTTCTCCTTTTTATTTTCTAAGGGAGCTATCGCCTCAATTGCTTTAGTAAGAGTGTCCGTGTAGATGTTTGCAAGTGTGATGGGGTCACTAGAGAAGAGAGGCTTAAGTTCTGGAACTTGAAGAAAAGGGCAGAGATTGTCCTTGGTTAATTTTTTAGAGCTACTTACCTGAGCTTGTGGAGCATAAGTGAGAGAGAGCTTTAGTAGGTGGGGTTGAGGGGATGGAGAAATGAATACAACTATGATCAGTCCAGGGGAAAGCAGTGATGGAGTTGATGGTGGTGGGGCAGTTGTGGTCGGCCACCCAATCGAGGGTACGACCTTTGCAGTGAGTTGGGCTGGTAACATTTTGTTTGAATTCCATGTTCTCGAGCTCTTTCATAAGGGCTGCTGCTGTTTTTATCTTTGGGATCATGGAGGCCTAGGTTGAGGTCTCCAAGTAGAATTGTTTTGGTGGATTTTTTTAGGTTGTCTCCTAATAGAGATGTCCTTGGCAGTCAATGGCTGGGCCAGGCGGCAGCTAAATGGTGTGTAAATTTAAAATGTATGGTACAACTGGAGGATAGGGACAGTTTGGCAGAGATTACATTAGCATTGCCTTCCCACGGGAGGATGCACAGTCTAATGGAGAGCAAGTCTTTTTTATGAGGGCTGCTCCCTCCTTTCTGCAGCTGTCTGTCTTGTCTGAGGGAGGGCTAGAGAGATAGTTGGGCCGGATGCTTCATGAAGCCATGTCTCGGTAATAGCTAATATATCTAGGTTGTGGATGGTGAGGAGGTCATCCATCTCAAAGGCATGGGCGCGGAGGGAGCATACGTTGATGAGTGCACCTTTGAGATCAGGTGGGTGTGTGCTCTTCTTATGATGGGACTTGGATTGAGGGATGACAGTCCCAGGAGCTGGGGATCCGTTGATTGGCCTCATGGCTTGAAGTGCACGTGTGTGTGCGGGCATGGGGAGGGTGGTGGGAGAACGTGGCACGGGGGACTTGGGTGATGTAGCAGTAGAGATGTTAGAGTTTTTGGCTGTGGTGTACTTAGTAGCATAGGTGCAGTGAGTGTGACTGCCCAGGGAGAGATTCCTTGTTGCAAAGGTCTTAGGGAGGCTCTGGTGTAGTGGAGGTGTAGTGCGGGATCTGAGCCTTGAGAGTCTGAGTGCTGAGTCTACTGAAGAGTATGTTATGGCAGAGTAGCAGTTGTAAGCGGTTAGGTGTGTAGAGGGAGGGTAATGTAGGTGGGAGAGGGTGGTGGAGCCACCTTCACTTTGGTGAGTATTGGCGGTGGTCGGGATGTTTGGGTTCATCATGATGGGCGGCGGAAAAGGAGGTGAGTAATAATGGCTAGTGCTGTTGCAAGCACTACGTGACAGATAGGTGTCGATTGAAGTGAGTTAGTGAGTTATGCAGTGTGTGCACATTGGATGCCTGAAGACCGATCTTGGAGTGTATTAATGGTGGCGGAGATGCTACGAGTTGAGCAGAGGGAGATATCTTTACAGGCATTGATGTGGGGGTCATATTAGGGTATGCCTTAATGTGTGCTGCTGGTTATGCTAATGTGCTCAATAGAAGTCAGGAGACATGTGGTGCTGAGGGTAACCAATCGGTGTGGAGCCTGGAGGAGGTAGGCTCTACAATGGGTATCACTGTAATATGCACATTTTAGGTGAAGACCGGGGCAAAGGGCTACACAAATGAAATCTGAATCAGTGGGCTGCACATTTGGTAACAGTGTCAGAGGGCTACACAATTGATAACCTGGCAATGGGATACAAAGTACAATTGATATTATATGCAATGGGCTATGCAGTTAATGTCTGTAGCGGATGGTATTACAGCATGCATAAGGTTGTACCTAAACAAATGGATAGCATGAGTAAGGACAAGCATATATGCAATTATAGTAACATTGGGTGAAGCGGACACGGCATACCAGCATTCCGTTGGCGAGTGCCGATGCAGAGCAGTGACAGAGAGCAACGAACTTGAGGTAGAGACAAAAGTTTCTTTGACGGATGCTGAGCATCAGGGTGCGCTTGGGAGGGGCGACAGTGTCAAGCAGGCAGCGTCCTGTTTGTGAGGGCAGTCTTTAGGAAGGAGATGCAGCAGGTCGAGGGATGGAAGTGGCTGCTGAGTGTAAAGGCACGGCTAGCTATGCCTTCCTGATGTTGGTGAGGGCAGGGCGGATATGCGAGACGCAGCACACTCGGGGGCCGAGGGCAAGTTAAGAGCAGGCACTCACTATGGTCTGAGTAGGGGAAGTCGATGGAATGGTATAAGTGGGAAGTACTCACACAGAGAGGATGAGTTTATGGATGGCAGGGTGACTAGCCAGCGGACAGGCAGCGACAGGCCCGTTTTCGCAGCCCTTCTGCGGGCTTCCGCCTACCGGTGGTGGTTGTGGGAGGAAGTACGTAGAAGCAACCAATCGGAGGCTGCAGTGCGATATTGTGGGTGTAATCCTTTGAGGTTAGTGTATGCCTGGCGCGGCCATTACACACTTTGCTGGCAATGGCGGTCAATGAGCCAGATGGTCACAACAGCGGCTGTGCACTTTAGAACGCAATAAAAACTTTTGTTTTCAATCTCGGCGTACTTCAGTGTACTTGGATTGAATTAAGGTGCATGATGTAGAAATGAATCTGAAGCTCCTACCAGAGCTTGCTATCTCACCATATTGCTTGAGGGGTGCTGCTGGAACTCCTCAGTGGAGCGAGAGGGTGAAGATCAGGGAGAGAAGGGTCATCACAAGCACAGGAAGTACCTGAGATTTTCCATTGGCAGTTGTCACCATCAGTTTTGAGTTCTGCCTTTCAGGCTCACCTCCGCCCCAAGGGTCTACAAGTTGATGGGAGTCGTGGCAGCGAATCTACGAAGGGGAGGGATTCACATCTAGCCCTACCTGGACGATTGGCTGATCCGAACCTACTCACCCAAACAGGCTATGCAACATCTAGACAGCATCTGCTGCTACTCTGCACAAACTGGGCTTCTCCCTCAATTTCAAGAAGTCCCTCATGACACTTTCCCAAAAGCTGCAATTCATTGGTGCAGTCCTGGACTCTTCCTCGTAGGAAGGTATTGCCACCCGAAGTCGGGGCTTTTCACATTTCACAGTGGTAAGAAAATTGCAGAGTTACCAATGTCTACCGGCTTTCACTTTTCCGCGGTGGCTGGGCCTCATGGCATCTTTGATTTTCCTGGTGCCGGAGGCCCCTGTGAGGGCGAGATCCCTTCAGTGGGCACTCAGATCCCAGCGGTCACAGTTCTGGGGCACAATGACAGATCTACTTCAGGTCCCAGAGCAAGATCGCACATGATCTTCTCTGGTGGGCCTGCGAGGAGAACGTGTTAAAAGGGGGAACCTTTTTGGCAACCATGGCCGGAGATTACAGTAGTTACGCATACTTCCCTCACAGGGTGGGGGCATTTACTAACAGTCTGACGATCAGCGATAATTGGTCTCCGTTGGAGTCCATACTACACATCAACCTTTTGGAGCTGAGGGTAATCAGACTAGCCCTCATGGCCTTTTTGCCATCTGTACGAGGACGGAGTGTCCTGATAATGATGGACAACACAATGGCCATGCATTACCTCAAAAAGAGAGGGGTTATGGGGGTCACTTCCTCTGTGCAGAGAAGCAATGCTGCTCTGGTTTTGGGCACTGCAGGAAGGATCTCTCTTCTGGCAGTGCACATAGCCCTAGAGGAGAACACAAACAGCGGATGCTCTGAGCAGACCGAGCACAGTATCCCACGAGTGGGAGTTATCTCAGGAAGTCCTTATAGAGATCTTTTTTCTTTGGGAAACCCTGCAAGTGGATCTGTTCGCATCTAGTGTCAAAAGGAAGTGCAAATTGTTCTGCTCCAGGGAATTTCCTCTGGGAGATGCGTTTGTGATAGATTGTATGTATTTCCACCAGTCTCCATCATTCCTCACGTCTCAGGCGGTTGAGAAAGTTCGGGAAGTCGATGATCCTGATTGCCCCGGATTGGCCCAGGAGGCTGCGGTACCTGAAACTAGTGGAAATGTCCATCTGTCCTCCATTTTGTCATCTGCAGAGAGGTTTTGCTCACTCAGGAGGGCGGACGCCTTCTCAACTCAGAAATCAGAACCCTGAACCTTCACGCCTGGTTTCTGAGAAGTTGAGATACAGAGATTGGGACCTTCCAGAACTCGTGATGGAGGTGTTGCTTTCAGCCAGAAGGCCATCGACAAAAGCTCTATACCGCTGCTGTTTGAACAGGTTGTGCAGCTGATGCAGGGATAAAGAAATTGGCACATTCACTTGTGACATACCATCAGTGCTATCCCTCCTTCTGCATCTAACCCATCTGGGGGGCTGCAAGTTTCTACGACTAATGGCTATCTGGCTGCGCTGTCCGTTTTTAAGAGGTTGCCAGAACAGGGCTCCTACTTCAAAGTCCCAAACGTCATCCAATTTCTGAGAGGGGTAGACTTCCCACCGGTTCCCTTTATTGGTCTGTTCTGGGATTTCAATCTAGTCTTGAGCTTCCTTATGGGCGCTCCTTTTGAGCCTCTACATTTCTGTCCTCCTCTCAGGATGCTTTAGTTAAAAACTAGGTTTTTAACAACCATAGCCTCAGGGTTAGAGAGCTTCAATTTCTGTCATCTAAACCACCATTTACAGTCTTTTATGAAGACAATGTACTTTTGAGGGTCTGCCACTCTTTTTCTACCCAAGGTAATTTCAGAATTGGCGCAAACATTCTTTTGTCTACTTTCTAGCCGCCTCCTCGTCCATCTAAAGAGGAGGAAAGACTCCACAGACTGGATCCTAAGAAGGCGTTAAGCTTTTATATTACTAGGCTCTCTAAATTAAGACCGGTTGATCAGCTTTTTGTAGGCTATACAGCCCATAGGATGAGACAGGCGGTTCCAAAACAGACCCTGTCTCGCTGGATTATTCTGTGCATTTCTAAATGCTACAATCTGGCTAGAAAGGAAGTTCTTAAAGGTCTGAGGGATCACGCCACTGGAGGGGTGGCTACTTCCTCTGCTCTCCATAGAGGGGTACCAGTGCAGGATATTTGCTATGCTGCCACCTGGTCTTGGTTGCATACCTTCACAAAGCATTATTGCTTGGATTCTCTATTGGGCCAGGACACCAGATTTGGAAAGGCTGTTTTACACAGCATAAATTAGAAATAAATTCTCCTTTCACACTTCTGTTATGGGAGTCCATCAAAGATGAGGAATTCGTGGGAGGACAAAATCCATTCAAATAACAAATTACCTCTGGTAATGTTATTTCGACTGGATGTAACTCCCATGTATTCCTCATCACCCCTTCCACCCTACCCCTCTATCGGGAGAGAATTTCTGTGATTTACACCTTCCTCTGTTAATGCTCATGTCTTTCTCATTTTCAAGACCGCTGTGCTGGTCAGAGGAAAAAACCTGAACTGAGGCAATGGGGGCCCAGTGCGGTCCATTCATACTAACGCTAAGGTCGTAGTCGAGAGCAGACGGATGCCGCCGAGGGACATTAGATTGGCGATGATGCACAGTGCCCTCTGCTGTCAAAAGTTCCCGAAGCTGCAAACAGGATATCAGAGTATATAAAAGATGAGGAATACGTGGGAGGAACATCCAGTCGAAAGAACATTATCAGAGGAAAGTCATTTGTTCTCAGGTATTGACGAAGGTCAGCACTCGCCTGTTGGAATTTGAACATGGCCTCTAGGGGAGGCGCTTACTACTCGGCGTCCCATTGGCTGGTCCCAAAAGCACACATAAAGAGGAGGATTGACAACAAAATACACCTTGTTTTTCCTTTCAGTAAAAGTTGTTTAAGGGATCAAGAGTAAGACTCGGGCACAGTGGCATGTTCATTGTTGGTTATAGACTTTTATTTTCAAAATAATGCGCAGGTTGGGGGGAATCCTATCTATCCCTAATTCTAAGAGGGGTTTCCCTGCCTCACCAAAACTATAGAACGTCTGTGTGAGGCTGTTAACAAAAGAGGGTCCTCCATCCTGTGTCCAGACCCTAAACTGACTCTTAGACTCTAAACTCAATATAATGTGCACCAGGGGATTTCTATAAGCTATGTGTTGGTAGCTTTCCTTTAGAGTTCCAAAACATAAAGATCTAAAGTGTAGAAAAGGAAGAAATCAAGTCCACCAGGAAAAGGAGTCTCCCTTGCCCTAGGTTTCTTCTGGTAATTAACAAGTCACTTGGTCACAGTTCACGCTTGTTCAAGAGGGATAACTCTTCCCTTCCAAGGTTTTGCTTTCTAAGTTCAGCTGAAATGGCCTTTCCCTTGAGCTTCTCCTCCATGTGTTTAGGTTTTTACACTTTCTCTAAGGAAAGGTCCCCTTTTCCTTAGCTCCTCTTCTCCTCACTGTTCAGTACTTTACTCTAAGTGTTCACAACTTTTAAGGGGTATGAATCTTCCCATGAGTTTCCTTCATACATGTGATTCTCTCATTGTTCATCTTCTCATATTAAGTGATTCCATTAGTTTTTACTGGCTACTATTGTTCTCCTTTTCATTAGCTATTCCGCTTTTGTATGTCCCTGGTGCACTCTCCTACCAGGGTATTATTATAATGTTTTTAAACTTTCTTTAAAGCACTTGACATTACAGAGAAGGGCGAGCACGAGGCCGCACCCGCCAATCACAGTACCAATACAAACATTTGGTGTACAGCAACAACGATCATGTATAATAGACATTGCGCCTGGTCACACAGTGACCATATAAGTAAACGGCAATCATTGCAAAATTCAGGTGGAGTTGTTGATACGAGAAGAAGACACTGACGACCCATCGACATCCCTGCCGGATATAGAGGAGAGGTAAGAGCGGAACGGGGACCAGACAATTCTGGGTGTGGACATCGGGGTAGCTGAGTCACCCAAGCTTCTTCGAATGTCCCGTCCACCAACCACCCGCTGTTCTAGCCTGAGATGTGGAGGATTATTTGTTGTATTAAACCAGTGCAATACAAATTGGGCCTGGGCGACCAGCCAGTATTTCTCAAAAAAGGGAACTCCAAAGCCGCCACTAGGGTAGCTAGTGTGTCTAGTTTAAGGCGAACCGTGCCGGAGTGCCATAGGAACGTGTTAATAGTGTGGTTTAGAGATTGGAAAAATTCCCTACTGGGCCAAAGAGGGAGGTTAAGGAAGCAGTAAAGGAGTAGAGGAAGCACAATCATTTTTAAGACCCCAAACTGCCGGCTAGAGAGATCGGAATCTTAGCACACCTAGAACATTTCTTAGTGAGTGCAGTCAAGTAGTTCTGAAAGTTGGACTCGGGTTGCCGGGCAACAACTGCCCCAAGGTAGGTGAGTTCAGATTGTGCCCAGGCAAACCGGTCGGGTGGAGGAAGGGTGGCGTCAGTGAGAGGAAAAAGTGTGGATTTGTAGCAGTTTACCTAGAGGCCAGATATCCGTCCAAAGTGGACCACATCCTCACGGATTGGGGCGAGGTTGTTTTTTCCGGTGAGCGAATAAATAGTAATGAGTCATCTCCATATAAGGAAACTGTCCGGCGTACCCAGCAATCTCAGACCCTGGTGCAAATGAACCTGTTGTATCCTATCTGCTAGAGGCTCAATGGCTATGGCAAAGATCAAAGGGGAGAAGGGGCACCCCTGTCTCGTGCTTCTGGCGATGCGGAATGGGGGTGAACATCTGTCCTCAGTATGGACCCTGGCTATCGGAGTAGAATATAATAATTTAACCCATGACACAAAACGGGGTCCGAAGTTACATTTAGCAAGCACCCACCAGAGGTAATACCATGAAACAGAATCGAAAGCTTTTTGCATGTCGAGGAACGCCACTACTGCCTGAGTGTTGGGGTCGATTCTGCTAATGATATCAAATAGTCGTCGTAGGTTGAGACTTGTGGATCTGCCAGGGATGAATCCCAACTGATCTGGATGAATAATGTGGGGCTAGGATCTTAGCATAAATCTTAATGTCGCAATAAATGATGGAAAGAGGGCGATATGATCCGCACTGGGTAGGGGGGTTTCCCGGTTTGAGTAGGACTGTTATAATGGCCTCGCAGAGGGATGGTGGTAGCACTCCTGCCTCGCAGGACTCCTCCCAGAGTGATAGAAGTTGGGGGACTAGACACGATTTAAATTGCTTATAGAATTCTATCGGGAGGCCATCAGAACCCAGGGGCCTTACCTGAAGCCAGGGAATCGATAGCTTTGGATATTTCCTCATCCGTAATCGGAGCGTCAAGATCATTACGAGTTTCGTTGGAAAGGACGGATAGGGGAAGGCTATCTAAGAAAGCATCCACTTCAGAGGTAGGACCAACATCTACATTGGAGTATAGGGATTCGTAAAAGGCCAAAAACTCAGCATTGATGTCCTGTGGGAGGAGGGCCAAGGATCCGTCAGATTTCTCTATAGCCGGGATATTTGGGGAGTCGGTTTCCTGGTGGAGTAGTCTGGCTTAAACACAGCCAGGCTGCTCACCTTCTCCATACCTCCTAGCGAGACCAGGAGTGTCTATGAATTTCCTTTCTTGCTCAGTGTGCTCACGGAATGTGTCTAATACTGTACCAATATTGGAAAGGACTTCAGTGGAGTGTGTCTTAGCATATTAGGCCTCAAGGGAGGAGAGTATGGTTTCGCTCTTCGATATGTCTCTCCGAATAACCCCAAGGATCCCGGCTTCTTTGGAGATGGCAATGCCCCTGATGTAGGCCTTAAAAGATTCCCAGAGGGTAGCCTGCATGCGGACCGACCCGGTATTGAGTATAAAATACTCATCTATAGCTGATTGCAGGTCTATGCTGAATGCTAGGTCCGATAAGGACTGCGGTTTCATCCTCCATGAGCGGGTTTAACTTGGACAGAGTTCCAATCGAGGGAGATTATCAGCGGGGAATGGTCCGAGTATGTCCGGGGTAGGATTGACATGTGTGATGTTCCTAATGGGTATGTCTGAAGTGAGCCACCTGTCTATCCTGGAGTGTGAATCATGCCCTGAGGAATAAAATGAGTACATACATGAGTCGGGGTGTATGAGTCTCCATGCGTCCGATAGTGATAGCTAGGATATGGCGGTCAAGATCCCTTTAGCTGCGCTGGAAAGTTGGCGGGGGCAGGATCCCGACCTGTCCCATTAAACATCAAGGATCGTATTGAGATCCCCACCTCATAGGATCGGGACAAGAGGGAAACCAGCAGGTAGGGAAACCAGGTGTGTGTAGAATTCAGGATCGTCAGTGTTGGGTCCATACACATTTAGAAGAACTACCTCTTTGTTCTGCAGCCTACCGTAAAGCAGGACGTAGCGCCCCAAGGGATCTTTGTGGGACATGATGTGTTGGAACTTAATGCTCCTATGAATCATAATCATGACACCCCTGTTCTGGGTGGAGTAATTTGTGTGGTACCTTTGGGGACCCCAGTTCTTGGCAAACCTGGTGCACCCCTCAGATCTGGAATGCGTCTCTTATAAGAAAAGGATTTTGACCCTGTGGCGTTCCACATATAACTGTAAATTCTGCATTTTCTTGTAGTTCCCGAGCCCTCTTACATTCCAGCTCATGCAGACTAAATCATGATCCGCCACAGGGAAACCGGGAGTAATGGGAAATATCAGATATCTGGGCTGATGACTATTAATGAAATGTGTATACCGTAATATGAGCCCCTACTCGCATCCCATCCTGCATGTCAAGCATTTTTTGTTCTAACTACTTCCCCCCACACCCCCACCCACATCACTCTCCCAACTAGAGGAGTGAAAACCCAACCTTCAACAACCCAAAACAAGAACAAACCCTAGAACAGTGACGTCATTGCCTGGGGGCTTGTGTGCTGGTTGGGCCGCATCTCTTCCTTGCTGGGGACATGATACGGATTAACATGGTACCAATGCAACTAGTGATCAAAACTGGAGGTACAAAGTCAACATTAGGATCGGATCCTGAATGAGCAAAATACTCAACCAACTTGGTGATAAGAACAGAGAATTCTCCACAAAAGAGCAGACCGGGCTGCTCCAGATCGAGGTGCCCATTATATAGTGTAAATTATAGTGTCATTACTGCCAATGGAGACGGTATGCTCAGCCGGGGAAGTGTTCGCCTATAAATGTAGATGCTTCTCCTGGGATAGTGAAGAACAACACCTGGTTCGAGTGTTCAATCCGGAGCTTAGCTGTATTTGACTCCCAACTCGCGCAGTCTCCTCTAGGCTGCCATAAAGGTTTTGCGCTCCTGTTGGACGGAGATCGAGAAATCAGGGTATAGATGAATCCTGGCTGAACCCAGTAGGAGTTCCCCCTTGGCTCTTGCTGCCCTAAGTAGCTTGTCACGGTAGTTCAGAACTCTTGCAATGATGGGGCGCAGGGGTGCACCAGGCTTGGGTTTTGCTGTAAGAATGCGATGGGCCAGCTCTATAGCAAATTGTGGGGACAACTTAGGAGAGTCCATCAGTTGGAGCAAGGTCTGTTCAATGTAGTCCTCCATGGGGCCCTCGATTCCGTCCTCGGGAATGCCAATAATGCGGAGGTTATTGCGTCTCGAGTGAGATTCAAGATCCTCATTTTTCTAAGCAACCTCCGAGACCTGTCTGGACAAAGTGGCGACCTCGGTGCGTAGGGATGTGTCGTCCTCTGCCGTTCCTACCCTGGTCTCGACCTCCGCAACCCGGCCATCCGTTTTCTCCATGTGAGCCTTAATTGATGATATGGTCCCATTCATGTCATCAAGCTTAGAATGTAAAGTGGTGAACCCTTCCTGCATGAATTCAAACATCTTCTGAGACTCTGCGGGGTACGTAGGTGTGGATGTGGTAGGCTCGGGGACTAAGTCGGGTTCAAATGATTTAGCTGGGGTTTTCGCGAACATATTAATGGAGCTCTGTTTCTTGCCCATTCCCTTGGTCATGGTTCCGACGGGGTCAGCAGAGAGTGAGCGTTCTGCACCAGGGCTCCGGGAGCGACACAATGGGGCGAACGTCCCTCTTAAGTTTCAGCACCAATCGAATCACATGGTCTGGGGCAATAGGTGGTGATCCCCAGGGTCAAAGTGTAGTGTTAAGTATCAGGCTGACCTTGAGTAGCGGGTCCGGACTTGGGGCAGTCGTGAGCGTCGGAGCGGCCTCTTGGGAGTAGTGTAAGGATTCTGAAGGATAAGGTCGCCAATCCCAGGTAAGGGGCCTGACCCCGGGGCTCCGATCGAGGAGTGGATGCAGAGGTGTCTGGTCCATGTAGGCGCGTATTGGAAAAGTGCAAGTTCAGGTGCGGTCTTCACAGATGGTGGGGTAGAGACAATCAGGCTAATATACCGTCGCCGGACGCTGAGATGACGGCAGTGGATCCAGTGTATTTGTGGGTTCAGCCAGGTATGCAGTGTATTAAGATACAGCGGAGAGATGGTGATGTGGCAGCCGGCGTAGCAGGGGGAAGCAGATGGAAGAGCTTCAGATGTGTAGGTGGGAGCACTCCACAACTGCCCAGGCCAGGATCACAGTAAGCCTGAGTGAAGACACAGGATTCAAAACATGCAGTCAGAAGTACTACGAAGTTCGTGTGATTGTGTCTCCAATTAAGAAACTGGGAATAATCCGCAAGATGCAGCATAAGTAATGGTAGAATTGGCTACACTGATAAGACCAGCCAGGGCCTGCACCCCTCAAGAGTTTGGTCGGGAGATGGGCCAGAGAGCACGCTTCATCTGATGTCAGTTGGAGCCGTGCGGAGAGTGGCTCGGTCGCGTAGCGGGGGGAGGAAGAAGAGCCAGCAGCAGCAGCGCCAGGAAACCAGGAGCAGACAACTGTGAGGAGGCACGATCGACCCCAACGATGGCACCTGCGCAGGGGTTGGGCCGGTGCCACTAACGGGAGCCGCATCGCTGATGCCGGAACTCACTGTGCACCCAGGGAGCTGACATCCTCCGCGCCCTGGCAGACCAGGGTCAAAGCACGCCCAGCAGGCCGAATCCCATGACGTGCACAGTATGTGGCTCTGGGGGGTGGGTTCGCTCACCCCACCATAGTCAGAGGCAGATCCTCAGCGAGCCACAGTCAATCAAATAAGGGGGGCATGTGCTCCAGCCCAGGGCAAGGCTCACGGGGCCACTGTGTCAGCGGTAGCTGCGGGGGGGGGGGAGAACCCAGCCAGGGGTGTTGGGTAGCAGGGGGGTAGAATGCCAGCGGCCCCCATGGATGGCCGTCGAGCGGTCGCCATCACGGGGCACCGGCGGAGGTAGGACCGCAGACGCTCACCCCACCCCCACAACAGGCCGCAGTCGTGCAGAGGCATATATCAGGACGAATGTTGTTGCCCAGTACGGAGCTCCTTTTTAGGCAGCCATGTTCCGACCACAATATTATATTTAACCAATATTTGGTCACTGAACCCTGTTCAGCAAAGTTCGTCTGTTGCCATTCTTCCTTTCAAACATTGGGCTCCTACCCCTTTTCCAATATTTGTTATATTCACATTAACTTCTCTTTTGAAGCATTGCGTTGCCAAACTGTTTTCAGTATATTTGCAACTATTCCAGTTTCTTCAAATGTTTCACTTTGCCTCTCTCGTGCTGTTTCTATGACGGGGCATACACTTCAAACGCTCCAGTAACCTATTTGCTTTCTCTGGTTTTGCTGCACAGCTTCAGTGTGCCTCACGTCTCTCCTTGTCTGTCCACTTCGGTTTGCTGACTCAGTGTGCGTCCCGTTAGTCTGCTGGCTCTCGTTTTTCTTTTTTCTGCTGCATACAGCTCCTGCTGCCTCAGTCTCTCGAGCAGTGAGCTTCCTTTGGCCTGGTTTCCCTGCACATCCTTCGGGGCAACCTCTGCTGCTTCGTAAGGCTTGTTCGCATCCAGTGGTACCATCGCACTCCGTCTCTCCTTCTCTGTCTTTTAAGTCTGTCAACTGTGGCAGTTTCAAACTTCCCAGCATGGTTTAGCAATTTCCATAGACTAGACTGCAACGTTGGCTTACAGCTTCTGGTCATCTTGATTGTTCCATCCCTCTTCCCAGTACTAAAAGGGGGATAACGTGATCGACTGGGAATATTTGGATCTTCTTCATATACATCACAATAAGCAATTTAAGTATGTTGTATGGGCACATGGATATCATTATAAATTATGGCTGCCAGATTATTTTGTTTTTCTTGTCCCCCTGGAGTTTGTTTTCCCCTACGTGATCCTCCCGCAGATAGCTATCCGCAGGGTCAGAGTTGGGTAGCTTCTGCCGTTCTCTGGCCCCGTAGGAGAAGCTTCCCTCCTGAGAATCAGTGACGATGTTTCTAGATCTGTCACAGTAGAAAGTGTGTAACCGAGGATTCCCACCCTGATGGGAAATATTCAAAGCGTGTAAATCTATGAAACATACCAATGCTGGAGAAATGGAGATACAGGTAAAGAACATACTCCATTCTAAGCACAGAAAGTCCACAAGGTTTGCCATTGGCAGTTCTCATTATCAGTTTCGAGCACTGCCTTTTAGGCTGACCTCTGCCCGAGGCTCTTCACCAAGTTGATGGTGGTAGTGGCAGCGAATCTGAGGGGAGGGATTCACATCTTTCTCTAGCTAGATGATTCTTGATCAGAGCTCGTTCTCCCGAACAGACTCTGGGACATCTCAACAGCACCTGCCACTCTTTCCTTCAATTTTGAGAAGTCCGAGGTGACTCCTTCCCAGAAGCTGAAATTCATTGGGCTCAACATATCTTGAAAATGGATGTGAAGTTTCAGAACGCCCTACATCTACCAGCATTCAACATTTTGAGGTTACTGGGCCTCATGTCATCCTGCATTTTCCTGGTGCCAGAAACCTGTGTATGAATGGGGTCTCAAGTGGGCTCTCCGATCCCAATGGTCACAATTATCAGGCAGGATAACCAGACCTCCTTCAGGTCCCGAGCAAGGTTTGCAGGATCCCCTGTGGTGGGCCTGCGAGGAGAATGTGATGATAGAGAACCCTTTTTGGCAACCCAGGCCGGAGATAACAGTAGTTGCATATTCTTCCCTCAAGGGCTTGGAAGCTCACAAGAGCTACCTTGTGATCAGCGTACTTTGGTCCCCATCAGAAGTCAGACTACTTTTTGTATAAAAAAAGTTTATTATAATTTAGTTTATTACAAACATTTTATTACAGTTCACACTCAAATGTATCTTTTATGGTTACAAGTTTATCAGTTCTTCATGGTACTTTTGTCAGTCCTTTCCTTGTGTATACATATTTCATGAGTTAATTCGAACCATATCTAGAAAATTGATAACAGCAAACACTAGCTTTTGATTATGACCCAGTAAGATCACCTGCCACCTTTCCACCATGTTCAAAGTCTTTGGCGCAAATTTCCCTAGGAGGTGGCTTCTTTCTTTTATCAGTGTCTAGCATTCCGTTATCAAATGTCTTATGGTTTCCTCCGCATTGTAATAGAAACACAGATTGTCTACGAGTTCACCCATTTTCCTCATGAACAGCATTTTTTTGGTTGGGTATAAATTCAATCTTAAGCGTAAGAATTGGTCTCTATGATGCCGACTGGGGAATCTCTCCAGATATTTCATAGTAGATTTCATTGCCCTGTATTCACCCATTAGATCTAATGATGCTTTGTAATTCCTTCTTTTGTTGTGGGTCTCTATCCAGTCCCTATTGATTAATTTCCGTTTAGCTGCACATGGGTCGTCTCTTAAAGTTTCGATGGATATGTCCAAGTGTTTTAGTTGTTCTAAACACTTTGTGTACCAAATAGTTATCAGACCTTGATATTTCCCCGAGGGAGGGATCAGTAATATATGGTACGGTTTTACTGATGACTCCATTAATACTTTTCGCAATAGAGACAATGTTTTCCATCGGACTATATATTGGAGAGATTGTAACCCCAACTCATAGCGAATAGCTGCACTGGCACACAAGTTGGCAGTCAACTTCCTCCAAAATTGCCCTTCAAGGACGTTCCGTATGGTCCAATTTAATTTAGCCCTGTTTCACTACCAAAGGTTATAGATGATGTTACCTTCTGAATATTGAGAAGGATCACTGGCTTCATCGTACATTTTCCATACTTTGCGTGGAGTATTTTTCCTTGCAGCGCTAAAGTTTTCATCTTTACTTTCAGCTGTTGAATCTAGGCCTGTTCTCTGATCGATTTGTTGAAGATGACTCCCAAATATCGAATAGATTCTATGGTTTCAACTCGCTCTTTTCCTGCCGTCTGTTGTATGCCTCATGGACACTATATTAATTATATCTTCAAATAATGACAGGAGACTGCCTGCATGTCTGAACTCCTTTATTTCTATATTCTAAATGCCTCCTCTCCATTCCATTCCTTCCCAAGTTCTACTCGCCAACATTACTCATTCTATTCAGCTACAACACCGTCCAGTGATACATTCGCCCTTTTTTCCCTTGATTTGCATAGAATGCCCTCTTTTTTATTTTTTATATTATGACAAGGTCATTTGTGTTTAAAGACTCCTGTAAGTGATTTATTTGATGTTGTAGGGCAATTTGAGTCATGTCTATTAGGACCAAGTTGTCTGCATAAATGATCCAAGATATTATGTGACCATTTACTATTGGCCGAAAAATGTCCATTTTCAAATGCCCTTGGAAGGTCAGCTAGGTACAGCTTGAAAATTTGAGAGGCTAGAGGACAACCCTGTTTCACTCCTTATTCTGTTATGTTTTCTGTCAGTTTGCCCTCTGCGTTCAATCATATTTTCGTTGTTGTGTCCCTATGTAAGGCAATGATGGCTTGCAGAAGATCTTCCTGCATTTCCATGTCCTAAGTTTCTTCCATATATTCCATCGATTTACTCTGTCAAATGCTTGACAGAGATCTATGAAGGCGAGATATAAGGTGTTCTTTGCTCTGTGTTTCAAGCTTTAGCACAATTAAGATGAAGAGATTTAAATCAGTGCCTACTCCTTTGGTAAATCCGGTTTGTCTTATGTCGATAATACTTGCATCTTCCGCCCATTTAAGTAGATTTTTTTGCAGGTATGAAGCTAACAATTTCCGATCACGTCGAGCAAGTCAGACTACACATAAATCTTTTAGAGCTGAGAGCAGTCAGACTGGCGCTGATTACCTTTTTGCTGCCCATACAGGGGAAGAACGTCCTGATGACGACGGACAACACAGTGCCCATATATTACCTCGACAAAAGAGTAGTTGTATGGTCACTGCCACTGTGATGGCGGCAATGCAGCTCTGGTTTTGCGCGCTACAAAACAGGATCTCTATCAGCTATTCACTCAGAAGAGAACACAGAGGCGGGTGCTCTGAGCAGGCAGAGCAGTCTCCCACGAGTGTGAGTTAGGGCAGGAAGTCCTTCAAGAGATCTTTGCCCTTTTGGGAACCCCTCAAGTAGAACATTTCGCGTCCAGTATCAACTGGAAATGCAGCCTTTTATGATCCAGGGAATTTCCTCGGAGATAAGGGCTGGGGGACACGTTCATAGTGGACTGGGATTTTCCACTCCTGTACGCATTCCCACCAGTCCCTGTCATTCCTCATTTCATCAGGAGGTTGAAGATGTTCGGGAAGTCCATGATCCTAATTGCTCCAGATTGGGCCAGGAGGACATGGTACCCGCACCTTCTAGACATGCCCATCTGCCCTTCATTCCGTCTTCCCCAGTGAGTGGACCTATTCTCACAATAGGGAGGCTGTCTTTTTCACCCAGAAATCCGAACTCAGAATCTTCACGCCTGCTTTCTGAGAGGTTAAGATACAAAGATTGAAACCTCCCGGAAGATGTGATGATGGTATTGTTTTCGGCCAAATGACCAACCAGCAACAACAGCACTATATCACTGCCGTTGGAACAGGTCTTGCAGCTGGTAGAGAGCGAAAGATATTGATCCTTTTACTTGCAGTACACCTTGTGAGGGGTCCGAAATGTGAGGCGGACACAAAAGTACAGTTTTCTCTGTGAGGAATTTGAGGGCGTCCTCACTTCTTTCCCCAATATATACCCCTCCCAGGTGGCCAGGGAAAGGCTGTCGCTATCGGATACTGACCCTGGTGGTGTATGTGCTACCACATAAGGTTAGGCTCCTATCAGTATAGTAGAAGGAGCAGTAGTGTTTTTTCCATACACCTAGAAACTGTCACTGCCAACGTGACACTCAGGAGGAGTGTAGTGCCATTATATGGGTTATGAAAACAATACTAAGGATGTCGCCAGACGCTAAAACCTCTGGATCATGATAATTAGAACCGGAATTACGAGCAACATATATCTAAGCACATCAGAATTTTACAAGTTTTATCAATGTCAGGTACCTGTGGCTGAGCACAATAGAAGTTGTTTTCAGTCATGATTGGGCTGATACATACTTGGATGTCAGGAACTCACGGCCTCCGTTACGCCCACATGGTAAGAATCAAGGTAGGGGGGTTACTGGGACTGTGGGTGTAACGTTTCTGAGTCGCTGCCACCTTTGTCCCCATTGCAGATGTACTTGGTGTAGGGGTACAAGGTGTGCAGGACACAGAAAGCCAGGAAGACTACGTTTCCCAGCAGCCCCGGGCCTGAAACTACAGCTCCAGCAGCCCAGGACAACGCCCGATACAACGCGCATGCGCGAAGAGGGTACCGCGCATGCGCGATCACCGAAAGCTCGTCCGTGCTCGATTCTGCTGCCGAGAGGACGCATCTCACGGAGCTCCGGTGAAACTTCTCGCGGGGCCGCCCTCGCCACAAGACCCACCTTTAGGCCCCGCGATGTCAAAGATAAGTGTATTGCCTGCTTTTTTAAGATAACCAGAGGGAAGTGTGTACTGGAAAGGGACTTCGCTTACCAGTGACTATTGAAAGCTCACACACTGCGGGGGAGATACGCGAAAGCTCGCGAACTAACTAACCCACTAACTTTGCATGTGACATGCATTCGCCGGTTGCGGGTGCAAACATAGCGGGCCATTCTAAACGTACGCTCGCCTGTTGCGGGCCATTCTAAGCTAGCACTGTGAAAGGGCAAAGCTAACTTTCTCCCTTTTGTGTCAGGGGTGAGCCGCTATCGACAGCGACCAGAACGTTTCGCAGCGCACAGTCAGTGGAGCCGGCGGGCGGAAGAAGCGCACTGGAAACTCGGAACACTAGAGCTAAGTGCAAAATGTGATCAAAGCATTGTACCAGATTATATGTTTTACTTGTGGAATATTTAACCAGGGGGAACGTGAATTGCATATCGAACCCGATACTGGGCAAACTTGTGAATGGTGAACAAGTGCTGGGTTCCAGCCTAAGGGTAAAGCATGCATGTGGTAAGAATGCATGACTGAATGAACGCTCAAGGAGTTACAAAGGCAACTACCAAGGAGAAGGTAGTTCAGTTCAGACTCAGAAGGTCAGAGTCTGGGAACAACGTGACCCTAAAAACCCTCTCCCTACCCATAACCTCTCCCTAACCCTCAATCCGGTTACCCTACCATCCCGAAACCTATCCAATCCGTGGACCCTAACCCTCTTTCCCCGTGGGGGTCGCGGTGACCTGTGTTTTAACTAATCCAGGCGCCAAGACCGTCAAGGGGAGGTAGGAGTTCCTGCTACTTCTGCGTTGGGACGGACTTCGCCTTGACAGAAGCACGGACCCACGTATTTTGACACGCCCAAGTAGCACGAACTCCGGCACCATGGAAGACATAGCTCGCGTCCTGCATGAACTAAAAGATGCTTTAGAAGCCACAAGGCAGGATTACGCTACACTAGCTCACCGTGTGCAGGAAATCACGGCACAAGCTAGACCCCTACCAGATGGGCCTCCTCCTACTCCAGTACAGGTTCAAGTGACCACGGAGCCGCCCATGCCCCTAGCCACCCCGGAAAGGTACGGGGGAGACCCACAAAAATTCTCCATATTTATGACCCAATGCCAGTTGCATTTCTTGACTAAATCAACAATCTTTCGTTCGGCCCAGTCCCGCACAGCCTTCGTGATTTCATATCTCACGGGGGATGCTGCGGCATGGGCTACCCCCCTAGTACAACAAGACGATGCTTTACTATATGATTGGGGGGAATTTCAGGAAGAATTCGGTAAAATGTTTAATAGGAAGGCGGCCTCCTTGATCCGAGATCGAGAGCTACTCACCTTACGGCAGGGAAGTAGGGAACTCATTTGGTATGTGACAACATTCAACAGATTAGTGGTTGAAGCAGAGTGGCCCCATGAAAAAAGACTGGCCCTTTTTTACCAAGGCCTTAGGGAGGAGTTGAAAGACCTAATAGTGCAGGTGGACCCGCAACCAACCACCTGCACGGGAATGATAGAGTTGGCCCTACGTTTGGATCACAGGCAAGGAGAAAGGAAACAAGACAGACGTAAATGGGAGACCAAACAGTATTCGACAAGAGCGGATTATCCGAGGGCTGCACCTAGTTCAAAAGCAACAGAGAAGACTTCGGAAGTAGAACCCATGCAAGTCGGAATGATCCGTGGACCACTCTCTAAAGAAGAAAAGGAGAAACGCAGAAGAGAAAAACTGTGTATGTACTGTGGCAAGTCAGGCCACTTTGTGAAGGAATGTGGGGCTAAACCAAAGAACACCGCTTCGTCGGGAAACGCCGATGCTCGCCAGTAAGGAGGGGGGGTCTGTCGAGCCAAGATCATCATAGTGCCCCCAAGCATTCATTGGGTAACGTGACACAGGTGCACAAAGCCCATGTTACCGTCACGGGAATTCTTCAGACACGCCAAAGGGATCAAGCCATCACGTTAATGGTGGATTCCGGAGCAACCGGTAACTTTGTGGATTCTGATTATGCTGCTAAATTGGGTTTACCAGTTGCCACTAAGAACCTACATGAGGAGGTTCGATCGGTCGATGGATCTCTGTTGACATCAGGACCAGTGACACAGCAAACGGGGGAGATGATTTTGAACATCCAAGGGCATAAAGAGCGCATTCAATTCGATGTCATCGCCGCCCCCCAGTTCGGTTTCATCCTGGGGTTACCGTGGCTGGCATTACATAACCCGGCGATCGACTGGGCACGTGGAACAGTGTGTTTCTCTTCTAGTCTCTGCCGTACACAGTGCACGAAAGAATCGGGACATATGGTGCAGGTTCTAGGGGCCACACAGGAAAACAAAGGAGAGCCGCCAGTGGAATTACCGCAAGAATACCGAGAGTTTCAGGACGTTTTTAGTAAAAAGGCGGCAGAAACTTTACCACCGCACAGGTCGTTTGACTGTAGGATAGATTTGGAACCAGGAGCCGCCCTGCCGTGCAGCCGGATTTACGCCTTGACGGAATCCGAGAATCAACATCTCAAAGAGTACATAGACGCCAACCTCCAGAACGGGTTTATCCGTCACTCCACCTCGCCCGTTTCCTCACCGTTATTCTTCGTTCCGAAGAAAACTGGAGATCTCAGGACGTGTATCGACTACCGCGCGGTAAATCGCATAACAATCAAGAATCGGTACCCCTTACCATTGATACCGGTCCTGTTGGACCAAGTACGAGGAGCCACAATTTACACTAAGTTGGACTTACGAGGTGCTTACCACCTGGTGCGGGTGCGTGAAGGGGATGAATGGAAGACCGCCTTCAGAACGAAATTTGGACTGTATGAGTACCAGGTCATGCCGTTCGGTCTCTGTAACGCACCCGCCGCCTTTCAACACTTCTTGGATGAAGTCCTACGTGGTTTCCTAGACATTTATGTCGTTGTTTATATTGACGACATACTGATCTATTCTCGGAATAAGGAAGAACATGTGCAACATGTCAGATCCGTTCTACAACGTTTACGAGAGCACCATCTATTCGCTAAGTTGGAAAAATGCACGTTTCATTGCGCCACAGTGGAATTCTTGGGCTTTGTACTCTCTCCCGAAGGCGTGAAGATGGATACGCAAAAGGTACAAGCAATTCTGGATTGGCCAGCCCCGCAGAATGTCAAAGAACTACAGTCAGTACTAGGATTTGCAAACTTCTACCGAAGGTTTATCCAGGGGTTTGCGGAAAAAAGCTTAGCCATTACCCGTCTGCTCAAGAAAGGGAAAAAATTTGTGTGGGATACGGAGGCGGAACACAGTTTCAAGTTACTGAAGGAAGCGTTCACTACAGCCCCCGTTCTGTTACATCCGGACCCAACGTTGCCGTTTCTGGTGGAAACGGACGCTTCAAGTTATGCATTGGGAGCGATATTGTCACAACGGGACCAATCAGGGCGTTTACACCCAGTCGCTTATTACTCAAGAAAACTTAATCCTGCAGAACAAAACTACACCATTGCAGATCGTGAGCTACTAGCCATAAAGGTGGCCTTTGCAGAATGGAGGCACTATTTGTTGGGAGCAAGGCACACCATAACGGTGCTGACGGATCACCGCAACCTCCAGTTCCTAAAGTCGGCGAGAGCTCTCACTCCACGGCAATTACGATGGGCAATGTACTTTGCGGACTTTGATTTCGTGGTAACATACCGACCCGGACAGGAGAACAAGAAGGCAGACATACTTTCCAGATATCCGGAATCATCAGTTTCGCCTAGACCTGAGGAAGCGGCAAAACCCATTGTGCCCTTAACCAAGATCGTAGGGAGCGTAACTAATACCTTACTGGAACAGGTGAGAAATGCCATGACAGCGAAAGAATTACTTCAATGGGAAAACCCACAGTTGAAACGTTCTTTACAAGAAGGCATACCGTTCCAAGACAAAGAAGTATATTTACCGACTAAGAGTCTACAGGCTCAAGCCCTCAAATGGTGCCATGACTCCCCACTGGCTGGTCACCCGGGGGTGCACAAAACACAAGAATTACTTCAACGACACTATTGGTGGCCCAACTTACGCAAAGACGTGCGAGAATATGTGGCAAATTGTGAGATATGTGCTCGAAATAAAACAGATCATAAGAAACCAGCAGGACTATTGAGACCTTTACCCACTCCCTCACAGCCGTGGCATACCGTATCATTAGAGTTCATCGTTGAATTGCCCCCGGATCAGGGTCAAACCACAATATTAGTAGTGATAGATTCATTTACTAAACTTGCTCACTTCATACCCAGTAGCGGCCAGCCGACGGCGGAGGAATTTGCAAATCTTTTTCTACAACATGTCGTTCGCCTGCACGGAATACCACAGCACATAGTCTCGGACCGGGGAACGCAGTTTACGTCAAGGTTTTGGAGGCATTTCTGTAAGAAAATAGGAATACAGTTGCAGATGTCTAGTAGTTACCACCCTGAAACTGATGGACAGACTGAGCGACTGAATCAGACGCTAGAACAATACCTTCGCTGTTTTACACATGGCACTGAAGGGGGTTGGGTTGAACTCTTGTGGTTAGCAGAACTAGCCTATAACAATTCTCAACATGCCTCCACAGGATATTCTCCTTTTTTTATGACTTATGGATGCAACCCATCCGTGCAGCCAAGTGGAGAACGAGTTCCAGATGCATTGCCCTCAGTACAAACCAAAGTGGCCCAGTTCAAGCAGGTCTGGGAAAAGGCCCGACAAAATTTGATCACGGCTAAGAACACAACCAAGAAGTATGCTGACAAAAAGCGCCGTGCTAACCCAGATTATCAAGTGGGTGATAAAGTATGGCTTTCAACACGACATTTGCACCTCTCAGGTTCCCGAAAATTGAAGCCCCGCTTCATAGGCCCGTTTCGCATTACACAAGTGGTTAACCCGGTAGCGATGCGACTTCGCCTTCCAGATCACATGAGGGTTCATTCTGTATTTCATGTAGCGCTCCTAAAACCAGCAAAGCCCCATATGCGCATGGAAAAACCACCACCTGTCCTCATAGAAGGGTACCCAGAGTATGAGGTTAAGGCCATACTGAACTCACGAGTGAGGCGAGGTAGATTGCATTACTTGGTTGATTGGGTGGGGTTTGGCCCTGAGGATAGGTCCTGGGAACCTGCCACCAATGTGCATGCCCCAAGATTGGTACGTTTATTTCATCACAATCACCCCACAAAACCTGGCCCTTCTGCGGGGAGGGGATGTACTGTCAGGAACTCACGGCCTCCGTTACGCCCACATGGTAAGAATCAAGGTAGGGGGGTTACTGGGACTGTGGGTGTAACGTTTGAGTCGCTGCCACCTTTGTCCCCATTGCAGATGTACTTGGTGTAGGGGTACAAGGTGTGCAGGACACAGAAAGCCAGGAAGACTACGTTTCCCAGCAGCCCCGGGCCTGAAACTACAGCTCCAGCAGCCCAGGACAACGCCCGATACAACGCGCATGCGCGAAGAGGCTACCGCGCATGCGCGATCACCGAAAGCTCGTCCGTGCTCGATTCTGCTGCCGAGAGGACGCATCTCACGGAGCTCCGGTGAAACTTCTCGCGGGGCCGCCCTCGCCACAAGACCCACCTTTAGGCCCGCGATGTCAAAGATAAGTGTATTGCCTGCTTTTTTAAGATAACCAGAGGGAAGTGTGTACTGGAAAGGGACTTCGCTTACCAGTGACTATTGAAAGCTCACACACTGCGGGGGAGATACGCGAAAGCTCGCGAACTAACTAACCCACTAACTTTGCATGTGACATGCATTCGCCGGTTGCGGGTGCAAACATAGCAGTATGCTCGCCTGTTGCGGGCCATTCTAAACGTACGCTCGCCTGTTGCGGGCCATTCTAAGCTAGCACTGTGAAAGGGCAAAGCTAACTTTCTCCCTTTTGTGTCAGGGGTGAGCCGCTATCGACAGCGACCAGAACGTTTCGCAGCGCACAGTCAGTGGAGCCGGCGGGCGGAAGAAGCGCACTGGAAACTCGGAACACTAGAGCTAAGTGCAAAATGTGATCAAAGCATTGTACCAGATTATATGTTTTACTTGTGGAATATTTAACCAGGGGGAACGTGAATTGCATATCGAACCCGATACTGGGCAAACTTGTGAATGGTGAACAAGTGCTGGGTTCCAGCCTAAGGGTAAAGCATGGATGTGGTAAGAATGCATGACTGAATGAACGCTCAAGGAGTTACAAAGGCAACTACCAAGGAGAAGGTAGTTCAGTTCAGACTCAGAAGGTCAGAGTCTGGGAACAACGTGACCCTAAAAACCCTCTCCCTACCCATAACCTCTCCCTAACCCTCAATCCGGTTACCCTACCATCCCGAAACCTATCCAATCCGTGGACCCTAGCCCTCTTTCCCCGTGGGGGTCGCGGTGACCTGTGTTTTAACTAATCCAGGCGCCAAGACCGTCAAGGGGAGGTAGGAGTTCCTGCTACTTCTGCGTTGGGACGGACTTCGCCTTGACATTGGAGTACAATATTGGAGTAACGGACCTGTCGCGACGTGTGACGTCATTACGTTGTTAAGATCACATGACCAACAACAACTGGTATATGGCAGGCAACCAATTACCAATACGGCAAGGGTGATCGAGCGGACACGAACACATTGCGGAGACATCACAGACGTCTTCAAACAGAAGTTTCATCGAGAGCTCTATCAGTGGTAAGCAATACTGATACTTTGTTGGCAGATTCAGAAGTCGGCCAGTTAGTTGATATCGAGCAGTGTAAACTCTGAATTTATACCGAACTTTCCATTTTGTAGGTATAGCTAACCGCCCTCAAGTCCTTGCAACTAAAATGGACAACAGAGAGTTTTTTTGCTAGTTACACCTCAGAAAGTAGCCTACACGGTTCATCCTACGGACGCTGCACTAACACATGATTCTTTCTTGCCTAAGGTACATTTCTTGAATTTCCCTTCCATTGAGTTTGACTCACTGTTTACTATGATGGCCAAATAAGTGAGAGGCCACACATTATATGACAGAGACAAATTAGACAATATGCTGCAAGTAGCATATGGGAAGTAGGCCCCCCTGAAGTCTGGATCTTTGATCCTGGGTGGTTAAAAAACAGTTGATGGTGACAGCTGAAAGAACATCTGCCCGCTAAGAATTACATTGGGTCAATGTAATTCTTGAATGTAATGAATACGTGTTAAAGGGAACAGAACTTCACCTTTTAACACAGTAAGCCTTTGTGGGAATATTAAATTACTCCTCAGGCGGGAGGCAACTAATAGCCAAAATGTGTTGCTAATTGCCATCCTTCTCTCTTTTTTCTTCTTTTCTTCCATCCTCCATCCCCTTTTTAGGTCTTTGGACTACGTGCTTCCACACTTCATACGTTTTGAAGGACACAATCAAGTGCCCTTTTGAATAGACATTAGTTATAAGAAGGTGTTAGAGACTTTGAGTCTAGCTCAAAGGATTTGTAGTTGGTTCCCCTGAGAAAGTCTACAGAAAACAATTCTAATTTCTTTTTGATGGACGAAACATGTTGGGTCTTACACATTGGAAAGTAAACAGTGTGAACAATTGGTATTAGATTGAGTTCCTGGTCCCCTATCGGCAGAACAAGGGTGACATTAGTTTGTGGATTTCTCCAGCTAGGCATCCTCAAATAAGAGGAACAGTCTGGCTCTGCCAAACCAACACTCCACTTTTCTTGCACTTTATTAGCAACTCTGCACATTATCGTTGTATTGTAAATTTATTTGTGGGAAACACTGCACTATTGGTTTTTAGCTTTGTATAGGAAGGGTGTTTATATGAATCAATTTTATGTATGGTTTTACACTTTAGGTAGTTTTAGGATGAGTTATAGAATGTTTATTGCATAAACTGTGTATAATTGTGCTTCTTTGGTATATGTTGTTGTCTAAATGCGTTGATGTGTTTATATTTTTGATAACCTATGTGTTTTTGATGAATTAATAAAGAGAATGTTGAAAAAATAGAATTTCTAACTCAGGACCTATTTGGTACATGGACCGAGTCATTTAAATAGCGGATGGAAGAAAAGGACAGACACTCTGGTTCCTTAGTAGTTGATTGTCCTTTGGCAGTTCGAGGGCTGAACCTTGGTATCTTTAAATTAACCCGACCTCGTCTTTTTGTTTAATGGGATGTGCGAGAGGATCATCTGGGTGGAGGAGACTTGGGGAGTGGGGGACGATGCACCCTTAGGTGAGGCATGGTATCCCCGATTTCCCTTTCCCCATGAGTCTAATGTCCCCTAAGCCTTTATAGGCTGTTGTCAATCCCTTCCCTACTTTTCCTGTAAATCATGCCCTAAGACACACCAGTTATATACTGGGACGAGAAAGAGACCAACTAGGAACACACAGCCTCTCTTTATTGATACATGAACATACAAACAACTGGTGCTGGGACGCGGAGGAGGCCACCACAAATAATACAGAACTCCAAAACCTGCAATGAATGGTGTATTCTTGTTGTGACCAATCAGCCTGGCGGTAGGTTTAAAAGCAGGAAGATTGAAGAACAAGCAGGCAGCTGTGGAAGCAGGTATCGGGACTGCTTTGTGAGAGCAGGCCTTTCCGGGAAGGTGGCGTGGCAGACTGAGTTCTTGAGGGACCAGAGAAGATGCAGTTTGTATGCAGCGGGAAGTGCGCTATGGGAAGCTGAAGGTTGGTAGCCGAGTACTGAAGAGAAACCGGCGTGATCAGGAGAAGCTTCTGAGTTAGACACAAGCTGCGAGAGATGCATCTTTGTTGGGAGTGGAGCCACAGTGAGCCGCTGCATGGGTGAAGTGAGGAGCTGCTTGTGCGAGAGATAACCCAGACCGAAGACCTGGGAAGGATCCTAAGGAATTGTGTTGTGTTGAAACTGTTGAAAGACTTGAAAACTTGGGGAAGGGAACTCCTTGTTTAAGCTGTGAACTATATGAACCTTGGGGAGGGAAACCTTTTTTTTTTTCAAAACACTATTAATTTTCACAAACATATGTAACAATAGCAAAAGTAACAATGTTCCACATTGATCAGAAAAAATGCAATTCACAGAATAATAAAAGCATCATGAGTATTACAGACCAAAAATCGACCAATTCAAGTGAAACACAGTCAATGAAGTAACAATAATACATAAAAGACAACACAAAAACAAAAGACAACACAAAGGACACTACAAATGGGAAGAAGAAAGAAGAGGAAAAAAAGGGGAGGGAGAGGAACCCTACCAGCCTTACCACGAATACCATAGATATCAAAGCAACCCCACCTCCATGTCAATCATAAAGACCCATAAACGGACCCCATAGCTTCCTATAATCCTCCTCCTTATCCTTATTACGAAATTAAACCTTATCAAATTGTGCCAAAATATGCAATTCCGTCAGCCAATCTTCAACATTAGGTTTTTTCCTCGTTTTCCAAATCCTGAGTATTAACTTAATCGCTATCATTATGGCCCTATCAATCCAGCAAGAGTGTCTCCCAGCTCTTCCACCTCTATCTTTATGGGAAAGCAAAATGACATTCACCGCCGATCTCCGCAAAACAATACCAAAAATCAAATCAATCCTATCAATTACTGCCGTCCAAAACGCCTGTACTCTCGGGCAATCCCATAGTAAATGCAATAAGGTACCCCTATCAACATTACAACACCAAAACAAATCATTAGGTTGTAACCCCAATTTAAACATCTTAACCGGCGTCCAATACAACTGCCCAACAACTTTCTGCCGAATTAAACGTAAACCCATATCAGGTCCCAAATTCAAAGTAACCTTCAGAATATTTCTCCAATCAACTTCAGAAATTTCACCCTGAACATCATTCGACCAAATCTCTCGCAATCTAGACCACGCAACTCGGAGCCTCTCATCAATAGGCATGAATTGCATACAAGTACACACACCGTATTCCTGACCCTCCAGCAACCTACTAATCTCTGGCTTCTTACCAATAGACCCATCAGCCATTTCCAACCTACTATTTATCATAGTCACTAAAGACAAGTACCTATTCCTTTCACTTCACCTCAAACCGAATCTATCTCGTAATTCTACAAAACTCAACAACCGATCCCCATCCATCACATCGGCCAGTTTCAGAATTCCTTTATTTACCCAACTACTCCAATGCAAACATTTATTACCAATCTGCAACGCTTCATTATACCATAGAGAAGCAACAGGACTGAAGCCATAACTCTGTCCATTATCCCTAAACCACGCCCCCATCACCTGTCTAGTTGCCACTATTGTAGTTAACTTCAATCTCCTAACCTTTGAACAAGCGCTGGACGGAGTTCATAACTTTTATGTTAACACTTAGCATTTTGAGGCTGACATCCCTACACATTGTATATGAATAAGTGTGAGGGCAAATGTAGGTTTTTGACACACAGACATTTTCTTTGGACTTCCTGTACAGCCTATTTTTAGTTTTATTTAGGTAGGGAACTCCCACCTCAGTTTAGGGCAAGGTAGGCCTTTTCCATCCTTTTTTATTTTAATAAAGGTTTGTAACCCAACCGTTCCTTCCATTGTCTCTCATTCATGATTCCTTCACATCTCAAGAATTTGCCTTTTTATTAAACAATAATGGGTGAGATAAACTCCTATCTTTCCCTATCATATTGAGAATGTCCCTACCTGGCAAACTAAAGAAGAATTACCTAGTGTCCAAATGTCCCTGACCCTCACACTTATACAAACAACACAATAATATAAGGAATATTTGGCAATCTTCAATTCAACACCCTAGCGCTAAAGTTCAAACATATAAGTTTGAATTAGCACTCCATGTAACCAGGGTTATTTTCCATTCCCCTGGGTCAATGCAGGAACACTAAAATAATAGTTCTGATTCAACAAAGTTCTTTTTTTATCCAACAAAAGTTCCTTTTCTTCAAAACAACTTTGCCTTGGGTAAAATAAATTACTCATGAACACTTGATTCCAAAAGTACCTGTTATTCTTCCCACTTTCCTTTTGGTTAAGGCAACTGTCTTTTCATAACGCTCTTTTGTTTTCAAATATCTTCCACTATTTCCTTTTTATCAAGACCAATGCCTTTCTCAACAAACAGTTTGACTTCAGAAAAAAATGTTCTCTTCAAGACTTAGAGCTATCATTACCATATCACACTTCTTCTTCCATCTGAATACTTTTTTCAGGATAGCAAAACAACTTCTACTTGTAAAGCAACAGTTTGTAAAGAAATTATTATTGAGTGAATACCTTTTTTCTGCCACACCTTTTTGTCACCAATATAATGTTTTGCATTATCATCTTCTTTCCTGCTCCACTCGCTTGCTAGGACTAACCACTATATATCCCTTTCCTGGTTTACTCTCCTTCCAAGATAGAACTCCTACAATTGTTCACAGCTGCAATATTTGTTCTCCAGTCTCTCCACACCAGTATCGCATCAAAGGAGAGCTGAACAATGGTTGCCCTTTTTATAGTCTCTCAACTCTTGGCAATATGGATTTTAAACTTTCCTCCATTGATATCCCAACAAAGAGGACTTGAACCCTTGTTGCTTCTTTGTGACTTCTGTACAGCCTCTTGGCTGTGCGTAAAGCATGTTGTAGATTTCCCCTAATTGGTGTCCCACAAAAGAAGGATTACACCCTTGTTTCTCATATGCTGCTTCGATGCTGCTTCTGTAGAGCCTCTTGAGTGTTGACAATGTGGGTTATAGGTTTCCTCTAGTTGGCATCCCATACACAGAAAAATATGCCCGGCTTGCGTAATGTTAAGTTTTTGGTTCGGTGTAAACACATTCTTGGTGCAAGCAACCAATACGTACAAACTGAACTTGTGCTCTACGTAGAGAAAATGTTTTCTCTCTCTTTCCCGTACATCTGCAATTTCAATTCTTACATGAACTTGTAACATCTACATTTTATTTTATTCTATTTGTATTTGTTTCTTCTTTTTCTCTTGTAAAAATCGCTAATCTGATTAAACCAAGTAATAAAAAATAAAAAAAATGATCTTTATTGTAGCATAGTCTCTTTGGAGCACCCCAGGGTCACCTACGTGTTTAGGCCAACTCACTGAATTGAGACTGCATCTCCTCTTCTTGCACTTGCTCCTGACAGTGCCTGCTTTGCTTCAGTGGACTGCTTTTTCTACTTCTGAAGTCTCTGCACTTTGCATTGAAACATACACTAGTAGTACTGTTGCTCTGCACAAAGTTGAATATTTGAAGACATAGAAGAGTTTGACTACTTCTGGTAACTAAAGTGACTTGGTGCAGAAATGAATGGATCACCCCGAATCTAGGAAGAATGCTTTGCTTGTTTCTAGTGGTTATGATTTTGCTTGGGCAGGGCCTAGCTGTAGTATTGGTTATGTTCACCTTGAAAGCACAGAGGGTACAAGCACATCTGAAGAGAGGGCTTCTCAATCTCTATTGCCACTTCTGATGCTGAAGGGATCTATGATTTGAAAAATCAGGAGTGTAGGCTCAAGGAGATTGAAATCAAATAAGTAATGGCAAAAATGGAGTCTGATGAAATTGGAAAAGAGAAGAAAGGGACAGCTGGAGTTGGCCAGGCTGAATGGGCCTACAGTTTCCTCCGGAGGGTTTGGGAATGGCTCTGGGTTCCTCGTATGCAGGATTTTCTTAAACTGTTGAATGTTGATGAAAAGAATGACATTTTACATTGGCTAATTGCATTTGAGTGTGCTTGTGAGGTACAAGAAGTGAATGACTTTGCCAAAATTGCTTGGCTTCTCAGCAGACTAACCCGGAATGGCTGCAGTGCTATTGTGGAATTGTCTAAACCGGAGAGAGAATATTTGGAGTCCTGCCTAATAATTAAAGGTTTCGAGAGGGTGGGGGGTTATTCATGTATTACTACTGGCCTAAGATATGGATTCCTGGTAGAAAACCACTACAGGAGTTGTTCTACTCGTCAGTTGTCTGGCAAAAGTGGAACAAAGATCCAGGCTACCATAGTGGGGTGTACCATTTGAGAGGGTAGGGATTGACATTGTTGGTCCCCTTAATCCTCCTACATCCCCTGGCAGCAGGCTTATGTTGGTTGATGACTATGCCACCAGATATCCCAGAGCCATCCCACTTTAAACAGTAACTGTAGTTTCAAAAACATTGTTAGGAATCTTTACTAGGGTTTGCTTCGCTAAAGAAGTTGTATCTGACAGAAGCATTAACTTTGTCTAATTATATGCAGGATATGTGGAAGGAGTGGGTGGTGTTTTATACATTTTCGTCCGTCTACCATTCAAATATCAATGGAATTGTTGAAAGATTCAACAGGGCCCTCAAAGCATGATTGGAGCTGTCAGGGTCGAGGAGCCCCAGAGAAGGAAGTGGGACCTTCTGCTTTCATGCTTATTGTTTGCCTATGGGAGGTGCCTCAGAAAGGAGTTTGCTTCAGCTCCTTTGGCCATAGTGACGGAACGGTGAAATACACTGTATTATACTTCTACCTTAAATGTGGTAGACTTTATTCTGTGACTGAGAAAGAGGATGGCTCTTCTGATGAGAGGCAATGACATGTTGAAGACTGGCCAGACACTGGTTAAACTCTGGTACAACAAGAAGTCTTCTCTTGTATGTTTTACTCCTGGCCAAGAAATCCTGATCATGTAACCTATAAGGCCTAGAGCCTTGCAGGCCAAATGGACAGGTCATTACCAAATTGTTGAAAGACTAGGTGAGGTGAACTTTTTAGTGGATCTGGGAAGGCCCATAGAGCCTTCTAAAGAGATCAATTTGAATAGGTCTATCGCTTTCATCCCAAGCGTGGAACTGAGAGCACTGGCAGTCGACAGCTGCGGTAGCTTTGACTTCCACGGCCTCAGAAGCCACTTTGAGGTCTCTCCATATTTCACCAGTTGGAGGAAGAATCTCTGAATTCTTGGGCAGATGGCAGTAGATAACCTCTGATGCATGTGCCCTCCAACTGATCGAGTGGGGATTGTGGGTTAAAAAACCAGCTGCAGAGTGACCGAGATGGAGAGGCCATGCTAGGCCCCTATTGTGAGAGTGAAGCTGGCTAATGTGTAGTACCAATGAAATATAAAAGCCAGTGCACAACAGTGATTTCGACATAAGGCCTAGTGAAATGGAAATAAATTATGTAAAACTGCAGCAGTGCACGTGGAAAGAAAAGACATCTTTAAGACACTGCGCATTTGGAAGATAAAAGGAGGAATGATGCCTTACATTTAAGAAATAGTCAAGTGACCAATAGCGTTTATCAGGAATAAAGAGACTTAATTTTTATCATATATAATCACATCATGTGAAGGGAAAGGCCTAGTTCGTTTGCTGTTAATTTGAACACTGGTTCCTTATGTAACTATGGCCTATCTGTGTAAATAATACCAAGAGTTGACTTATTTCTGTACAAGCATTCTGTAAAGAAAGAGTTTATTTCTTGCCAGCCAGCCTGGATGCAATACAAAATGCCATGTGTAAATATGTTACTTAAATTTAAATGCTACTACTTAGAATTGTGCATGTAACTAAACTGGTTGTATCTGGAACTGTGACCCCCCAGACCTTTGGGCTGGGTTTATCAAGGAAACAGGTCTGCAGTTTCAGTTAACAATATAAAGAAATGTTGCAAGAGAGATCTGAAATGCCTTGATACAGATAAGCGCAGAAATGACCCTTAAGGTCAAATATTCACATTAACTGTCCATTAGCCTTGAATGGGGTCCTTTTGAAGCCAAGGAGAAAGGGGGTAGAATAAACATTGGCCCGAGCAGATGGCCTGGCCACATGTCCAAAGAGAAATTAAAACTTAGAGGTGGAAAGGTGCGCTCTAGATATGAAACTACCTCTCATATAATGCAGTGCAATATGTTTAGCATTGGGCCACCTTTTCTAAAATAAAAAAAGAACTGTGCGTCCCGGTGAGCTCAGCGTGGACTCATATTAATGGGGAAAAAAAGCCTGTCGGCGCCATGTAAAAACAAATTTGTCTGATGGATATAACTTGAGTTAGGAGAAAAGTTACGATTCTGGCATGTTCATAATTCTGAGGAACTGGGAAATCGGTAGAGTGTTAGATCGTGAAATTAAGATGTAAAGGGTGGCGTGTCAAATTTATCACTAGTACGGTGCAGCAGCAAATCGCGAAAAATTGTAGCTCCGGTTAGGAAGGCCGTGCCAACATAAAATGTATATAGTCCTACTTGCCATTAAATGTAGAATCCAAAAATATATAGGTTCATGCAGTTATCTGAAATATTAGGGTAGCTGCTACGTTGTGAGATTTTTCAACACAAAAATGTAAAACCCACCTGTCATTTTGGATGATGCATCTTTCTCCTCCCTCAGCCTTCATCATTCACACCCCCTAACTCCTTGTCCTATTAGCAGGCAGTGGGCGTATTAGGGGAGGGGGAGGGAGAGGGAGAGATCTGGCCAATCCGTAGCGTGGGAATTTTTATACTAATGGAGTGTCACCGGCCCGATAGGAGATGGGTTTTCTATCTGAGAGGGCCGACTGGCTGATATTTCTTTGACTTTTCGACTCTTTGGACCTTTCTTTGACTTTTTATTTTTCCCTTGACTTTCCCACTCTGTTGCTGGAGGTAGTCTGTTTCTGGACTCTTGCAAATAGCTAGCAGAGGGACAGGAAGAGCTACCAAGGCCTTAAAGATTGCATGGGTAGACAGAGACTGGGAAATCTGGAAGCTAGCGGGGCCTGCCATTTGAGGAGCCAGAGGAAATCTGGGTGCTGGGGGCTACCCTTTACCAAAGCCTTTGGCCAGATCTGTGCTGTCCTCGGAGGAGCCCTGCTGTTTCCCTGGATGCCCCATAACCAAGGCCTCCCATGTAAGTACATATATTCCAAGCTATCAACAGTGTGGCGGGGAATCTGCCAGCCTTAATCTCCATCTCGCATAGGGGTTAGGGGGTGGTACTGGGGTGACCCCTGACACATTTTATTAAATCCAATTCAAATTATTTCCACTATAGAAATTCACCATATCCATTTAAATCGAATTGTGTTGGGAACTGCCTGCCTTAATCCTTTCCATTGAATTGTGAGGAGGGTGGAAGCTGTGTAGATCCTTAGTGCATTGAATTCAAGTTAAATCAATTAAGTACCATATAGAAAATTGTGGGATGATTGTTACAGTTCGCAACTAACAAAGTTCATGCCCAGTGTGTTAGAGCCGATATAGACAATAAAGTACTTGGGACTTTACCTTTCTGCAACCCCTGTCTTCTGTACCGAAGGCGGGTGTGCATAATCCCAAAATAAGTAACCCTAAAACACTGCTATTCAAGTGAATGTAGAGGGTGCAAAACGAAGATTTTCCCACCCCCCTGCATTTCATGCATTTCATGCAAATAAAACGCCCAAAACAATTTCCCATTGCGTTCCTTTCTTGATTTTGCCTTTCCAAAAAAAAATAAAACGATTTTGCTACTGTATTCCCATTCCCTGTGCCTTGCCTTCAGATCAGAGGGGTCATATCTAATTGATGGCTGGAGGGTGGTGGTTGCTGGCAGAAAGGAGTATTGTGCCAAACTAAGCAATCACTGTGTGTTTTGTATGTTTCCTATTGTTTAATTTGCAAGAAATCTGATGTAAAGTAATAACTGTCCATCTTTAAACTTTACCTGTGTTGTAGTATCTGTAGGTTCATTGGAAATATAAGTTATTCAATTGGTGCACAAAATTAGAATGTGTGATATTGTGTAGTGCTACAGCATTGGTGGTTGATGTTTTGTTTGCAAGTCTTCTTTGTCAAACCTTAAATATATTTGTTTAACTTCTTTTTATTGCCATTTAAACACATAACAGGCACCACATGCCAACAATCCCAACATCCCTCCTCCCTCTTCCCGGTACCATTCCGTATTGCTGTTAGTACATACTGTCCATTGTGTTTCGAGTTGCATGTACATCACATGGTATCCCCTCCAGTTCTGTCCATTTGATGGAGAAATGCTTGGTGTGTTTACCTCGGGTACATTTCTGTAATTCAACCATGTCTTGCATCCCCTGTCGTTTCATAGTTTAGACTAAGGCATGAAAGGGCTTTCATCACTCTTGTCAGATTGATCCATGAGAAAGTGCGTGTAAGCATCCCTCTGTAGCATCCCTCTGTCACCACATCTGTTGTGTCAGTGACCCTCAACCACTTTCCATATTGTTACAATATAGGACATCCGCCTTCCATTGAAGAATTGTGGGCTTTGTTCCCCCCACACCATCGCTACCCGCCTTCTAGCCAGTATCGGAAGCAACCCAAAAAGTTTTCGAGTGTGCTTTGGCACCATTCTAGTGTATCCCAACAGAGCCATCATCGGTCTGGCTCCATCTCCTGGCCCATGACACCGCTGACCGTCTCCAATACTTATTCCCAAAAGTGTTTTATGGCAGGACATCCCCAAGCCATGTGGAGGAAATCCGCAGGCACACTATTGCTTCTGGCACATCTGCCCAGAGTATCCGGGAAATATTCCTTCAGCTTAGCCGGTGTGTAGTAAAATTGGTGTAAGTACTTAAAATGAAACGGTTTGCACCTCGTATTGATAGCCCCACTCCTAGTCATCTCGCAGCAGTATTTCCACATTTCTTCTGAATTTTCCCATCCCAAGGTCTCCTCCCATTTCCCCTGTGGCGAGGTCCTCACCACCTCCCCAGAGCTCCTACACATAGTGTACAGTTATGATGTTACCCTACTGGCCAGACCTCCCTGAAGTAGCCTGTCTAGTATGCGGGAAACCTCTGGTTGCTCAATGAAGGTTGTGAACAGTTGATGCAGGGCTACCTTCAACCTGTAGTACAGGAATATGTCCAAGGCCGATAATTCTCCCTTCTCTCTCAATATATCCAATGTTATACATTTCCCCTCGGGAAGAGTTCCCCAAAGTGCATCACACCCAGTCTCTTTACCAGTTACAAACCCCACCTCGCTGGTGATGGGGATCCCTGGGACATGCATCACAGGGAGTATAGCGAAGTAGAGGGCCTCCCCTCTAGCCTTATGTCTATACTGGTACAGGCTTTGCATGTTACGTCTACTATGTGTGATGTCCGTTGTGTCCTGTCCGGTGATGTTAGGATGATTGATCGCAGCAGCACTGGAGCCGCGATTGACCTCTCTTACTCCACATGTCTTCTTTCCCCTTGCATTTCATACCAATACCGGAGAAACCCCGCCTGCGCTACATTACAGTAGGTTTCAAATTTGAGTAATGCCAGACCTCCTCCCTGTATAGGCGCCACTAGTTCGCCCCACAAAACCCTTGCTTGTTTGCCTGCCCAGATGAACTGTAGAACAGCTGATTTCAGATCTCGGAAGTAGTCCCCTGGAACCATTATCGGTGCATTCAGAAAAACGTACCGTGATCTAGAGAGTAAGGTCATTTTCACAACAGAAATCCGGCCATATAGATTAAGAGGAAGGTTCCTCCATATAGACACGGCCTCCTTCGCTTGCTCCAGGACCCTCAAATAGTTGCCACTGTGCACCACTTTAGTATCCCTGGCTATATTGATCCCCAGGCAACAAGTTTGGGTCATATGCTGTTGGAACCCCGATCCGTCCCGGTACTGCTTGACCCCCTCTGTCAATGGGAAACTGACCGACTTAGATGCATTTACTTTTAGCCCCAACAGTGCCCCAAAATGCTGCACATCCCTCATAATTGGGTCTAGGCTAGTTCTGGGATCCAAAATGAACAGCACCATCTCAGCAGCATATAACAATATCACCACTCTAGGAGTGTGTATTTGGACTCTGCAGTGCAGCTCTCTTATTATCTCGGCCAGTGGCTCTATTGCCAGAGCGAACAGTAATGGTGAGAGGGGGCATCCCTGTTGCGTCCCCCTTTCCAATGCAATAGTTAGAGTTAACTGACCATTCACCCTTATTTTGGGCACCGGCAGTGTGTATAGTAGCAAGACCATGGCTATATACTGCTCCTCCATGCCCATGCGCCCCAGTACAGAGAAGAGAAACGGCCACTCTGAGTCAAATGCTTTGGTGGCGTCGGGTAGGGCGGCCACTATTGGGTCCTCTTGTTGCACTGCTGCAATCAGCCCAAACATCCTCCTGATCCCATCCGAGGTGGAGCGCCCTGGGATAAAGCCCACCTGGTCCGCCCTCACCATCTCTGGCATCATAGGTGACAGTCGAGATGCTTGTATTTTTGCTAAATTCTTATTGTCTACATTGATAAGCGATATTGGGCGGTAGGAGGAACAGTCGTTAGCAGGCTTATCCGGTTTTAACAGCACCACAACCGTTGCCTCCCTCAAAGAGTCAGGCAGGTGCCCCTCCTTCAGGCTGCATTGAAACATCTCTAGCAAGTGGGGGCCAGGCCTGTCTGCATAATGTTTGTAGAACTCCGCCAGTAGTCTGTCGGGTCCCGGTGATTTCCCGTTGGGCAAGGATTTGATGGTATTCAGCACTTCCGCCAATGTCTATGGAAGGTTCAGCTGTTCCCTTTGATCGTCTGGGCACCAATGCAAGGCTACCAGACACGGATACAAATCTATTTCGGCCTGGCAGGATCGTGTTTGGGAAGAATACAGTTGACTATAAAACCCACCGAACTGCCGTACTATCTCTCTGTCCTCACATCAGTCCACTCCCTGCTCATCCATTATCACCGAGATCCGGCCTCTGAGATCATCCTTCTTTGTCGCCCTAGCAAGTGTATTCCCAGGGGCCCGGCCCTCCCCATATTGGTGTATAGCCTCCTGGCCCCCAATGTACTTAACCTCCTTAAGCGCTAATGCCTGGAAATCGTGTAGTTGTTGCAGGATCTATGCTTGTTCTTGATTTGTTGGGGTGGGGGCGTTCATCTGCGTTGCTCTTATACTGCTTTCTTTATCAGCCAGTTACCTTCTAATTTGTCGTAGTATTCCCGCTTCACTGGATATACATTCCCGTCTAATCACGCACTTGAAAAATTCGCACAGTGTCCCTGCTGATCCCACCGACCCCTCATTGATTTAAAAAAATAAGCTATATATGGCTGTCGTTAGACCTTCCCGGAACACTGCATCTGTGAGGGTCTCGCTTTTGAAGCACCAGGGGGGTTCTTTCTTTCGCCCGGCCTTCTAGCTCAATGATCAGCAGTACCGGGCCATGGACTGTCAGGGTGCGGGCAAGAATTCTCGCCTCACTCATCTGTTCCAGTAGTGATTGTGACACCAAAAAGAAGTTCAATCGTGACGCAGAGTTATGGGGGATCCGAGTGGGATGTGTATTGTCGCTCATTCCGGTTTCTGACCCTCCAAACATCCACGACTTCCTATGTGAGAGCCATGCCCAGTATCTTGCTTGTCCCTCTTCCCTCCCGACCGTTGGGCCTCCTCTGTTCGATCACATGTGGGGTTCATGACTGCATTGAAATCACCTTCCCAAATTATCTCCCCAGGTGGCAAACTTCCTCAACTGTTGATCTATCCAGTCCAGCGTGTCTATCCCGTCCTGATTTGGACCATAATAATTAATTAGTGTGTATAATTTCCCTTGGATGGTACCCCGGACAACAAGAGCCCTGCCTTCCCTATCCTTGACAACATTGGTCTGGGGAAACCCAACAAAGCTATGGATAAGGATACCCACTCCCCTTGCATACGATGAATATGATGAGAAATATCTATGGCAGCCCTAACTTTTCCCAATCTTAGACTCTGCCTCCACCGTTAAGTGAGTCTTTTGTGAAATGGCGATACCGACCGAATGCCGCTGCATGTACAGCAGGACCTTCCGGCACTTTGACAGGTTATTGATTCCCCTGACATTCCAAGTAACAAAGCGAAGTGTTGCCATTGCCCTTTATTAGGATATGAATTTCCCCAGGAGGCCAATCTCGGAGGTCTGTTGTCCACCTCACTTTCTTTTGTTCATACCATGTAAACTCTCCAGTACATACGCAATGCGATATTCGTAGTGTTCTTGTCCCCCCTGCCATCTCCCACGGATGACCCTAATTCGTCATTGACCTGCAGACCCTCCCCCGCCCAATTATCTGTTAACCTCAGTTCTTCATTCTCCTGATTCCCCCTCCCCCACCACCTCCGCTTCCCCCTGGCTGATTACCCAAACACATTAGTGTCCTGACCACCCCAACCATAAATATAACATATGCTTCTGCTCGAGGGTTAGCTATGAGACCAGCCCTCCAACTCGCCTGTAAAAATGTGTCGTTGCCCCAGCATCCTCAAATATATCCCCAATCAGATTTAAGTATCATGCTTTGTTAAAGGATATGTTTTATTTTGCTGGCTTTCATCCGTTGTTCCCTCGTGGCCAAGGTTTTGTTAGCATCTCTAAGAAGGCAATGGCCTCCTCCGGCGTTTGAAAGAAGAGCGCTCGTCCCTCATGTTCAATGCGCAGCTTAGCCGGAAACATGGCGTAGCGGATGCCCCTATCCCTCATTTGTTTTTTTACTTCGGTGTATGTTCTCCTAAAGGCCTGCATTTGGTCTGAGAATCCGGAAAGAGTTTGATTGTGTCCACTTTGTATGTCACTGTCCCTTTCTCGCAAGCTTTGCGGAGGGCCACGTCTATGTCATGGTAATTCAACATGCAGGCTATGAACGGGCGAGGTGGCGCTCCTGGAATTGGCCTCCTTCCAGTGGTTAGCCGGTGTGCCCTCTCTATGTATACCGCTGAGAATTCCTCCGGCCCCAGTGCTTCCCGCAGTATCTCCTCTACAAGAGGTTCCATGTTACTCTGCTCCACCGACTCCAGGATTCCGATTATTCTGAGGTTATTCCTTTGTGATCTGGATTCTAGATCATCCTGTTTCTCAGTGAGCTCCTTCAGTGCCCGTCTCACCTGTGTCATCTCACCGACCACCGCTGCAGACTCGTCCTCTACTCTGGACACTGTCCCTCGTCTAGTCTTTCACCGTGTTTATCCATGCAGACTTGCATGTGGTCGACTTTACAATTGTCAAGCTTCCTGTCCAGGGACTGTATGCTGGTTTGCAGCCGAGTGAATGTCGCCTTAATGTCTTGAAACGCTCCTGCCGGGTCTTGTGGCGCCATCTGGCTCTGATCCTCTGAAGCCTCCTCCATCGATATGTAGTTTCTGGCTTGGGAGGGTGTATCAAAGTGCAGTTTGGACTGCTGTTTACCCAAACTGCACTTTGATACACCCTCCCATCTCCATCGCTTGGAGGGCTGTGTAGGATGGATACTTTTATGATCAGGCGTTGCTCTCTCCCAGCGCTTGTCACTTTTATAACTGACAGATGTCGTCTATGAAGACTCTCCTGGTCCCTGCTCTTCCAGTGCCAGGACCAGTTTCAGGAAGTTGTCAAGCAGGTGAGGAGTCTCCCAATGTGGTGCTGTCCTGAAGTAGTAGATTGATATGGTGTCCTACTTTATCCCTTGCCAAGAGCCTCTTCCACTCCAACATTCTCACTAGACCCCCTAAACGTGTGGGGGCAGCATCTAGGGCTCATCGTGGTTTTATCTATGCCAATGTGCAATGCCTGTGGGTATCCTTAATCCAAGTGATGTGACCTATAGTGTCCATAAGGTGCTGCATGGACTTTCTCTCCTCCCCCCTCAGTCGTTGCAGAGCAACAGGCTGATGCTGTGTCCTCCTTCGCTGCCTATATGACACTCCAGCCACTCCTACGCTCTCCTTCTGATCTGTTTCTACAGTCATCCGGGGAAGAGGCTGATTTCCCTGTATATCTAATTTGCACTAGTGTCCGTTGGTGGTAGGGTGCCTTCGATAGTGATGGCGTGAGTTTGATCAACCCTGATGCAGCATCAGGATGTATTCACAGTCCTCCTTGTGCAGTCACGGCGTTACTTGCAGGGCAATAGCAGTTTTTTGTGCAGCATACACTTTGAGCGTTTGTCCAAGGGTATGCTTTCACTCACCATCCACCCCGCCAGCCCCCTCTCTGGGAAGCGGTGTATCCACTCAGACACCTGCATTTCTTGGTTAATCTGGATTTTGGGCCCTTTAATCCCACCATAGCAGACACCAGCATTCCAAGAACGGAGTTCCCTTAATCAGGAGGACGTCTCTCTGTACCTTTCTCTATGCCGGCATTGCTCCTTTTCAATGCATGCGGCTTGCAGTATGTTAAATATGTCCGCAGCTGTCGTAGACTCTGAGACGGGTGCTGTGTGCTTTTGCAGCCCGATCTCTCTGTGCTTCTGGTTGTCACAGCGGGTGCCACCTGCCCTAGCCTCCGCGCACCATCTGGTTCTGGATGGCCTCTGTGTTGCCTATGTTGTATTGCTCTGTTCAGTGTTCTTTATATGGTAGTGGGCCGCCCTGCCAGCAGGAACGGTGCAGGTTCTCAGGGGTCTTTCCCCTCACGCCTTTGATCGGCAAAGTATGGCACCTTGGCCATGACGATGGATGATGACCAAGGCATTGTAGCAGCGGACGGTGAATCGCCACATTTGGATCCTCCACATAGTGTCCCCACCGGATGAGGTGGGGTCGTTCCACTCCATGATCGCCAGGGCCTCTGAGCTATTCCAGCTGGTGCCCGAGGAAACCAAGAAGGAAGGCTTCTTGTATCAAAGGTGCAAGGTCAAGAGGAAGATTATCATGGCGGTACCTTTTCTGGACGATGTTTGGGAGGAGGGCCTGGCCCTCATGAAGGACCCTTGCACAGCTCCAGCTAAGCGGGATAGGCTTGAGAAGAAATATAGGGTGCCAGAATCCGCACCCAAGTGCTTGAGGTTGCAACCATCGCTGGACTCGGTGGTGTTGGCGGCCATGAGGAAACGGTCGGCTAACCCATCCTAGTAGTTTTCGGTCCCTCCGGACAGCGAGGAGAAAAGGATGGAAGCCATGGGAAAGAATGTGATTTACACCACGGTGTCCACTATCAAGGCGGCCAACACGCTGGTGATCCTGGCCTGGTACGACAGGGAATTGTGGTACAAGCTAGGACGGATCCTGGAAGATGGAAGCCCCCTCGCTCTCTTCCAGGAAGGGGAAGTGGCGTCCGATCACGCCATCACAGTGGCATTGTACATTGCCGATACAGGGTTCCGGGAAATGGGGAACAGTGTCTGCCTTCGTCGACAGGGTTGGATGAAAGCCACTAATTTCCATCAGGAGGTCCAAGCGAAGGTGCTGGACATGCGCTTCGATGGGGAAAATCTGTTTGGGAAGGCTGTCGACAAGTCCCTCCAGGCCATCAAGAAGGATAAAGAAACAGCCAGTTCCCTGGGCACTCTCCAGCAGAACTGCTAGTCTTCTTTTTCGCTCCTTCAGGGGAAATTCGAGCAGTTCTTCAAAAGGGTTCTCCATGTCATATAGATAGCCTTCCAGATCCTCAACGCAAGAAGCCTGCGGAGGCCGTTCCCAGGTCTACGGTAGCGGACAGGGCAGGACACCGAAGCAAGCCTGAACCGACCGGGACATCGGGCCCCCACTCGTGCACCCCGGTGGGAGGCCCGCTGACAAGGTTTGTCAGCGAGTGGAGAAAGACCTCCACCGAAAGACCAAATCTGCAAAGAACTGGCCAATCCTGCCGCAGTCTCTACCTCTCCTGTCCCCTCCCAGGCCCTCTGCACGGTTCTGGCTTCTCATTTCATCTCTAAAACACAGGACATCCTGTCCCCTCTCTCATCCTCTCCTCCTACCTCTACTCCCTGCTCTTCTTCTGGCCCTTCTTCAGCCACCACCCTCCCTCCTTCTCTCCCTTTCCCCTGTTCTCCCCAGATGAGGTTTCTTGACAAGTCTGATCTATGAAAGTCTCATCAAAACAGGTTAATCCCTGTTCCTCCAAAACCATCAAGGACCACATTGACTCCCTGGCTCCTGCTCTGGCCGACTTCTGCAACCACTTCTTTTTATACTGCAGTCTCCCCCTCTTCCACTCTCCCCCCCCCCAAAGCACTCCCTTGTTCATCCTCTTCTAAAGAAACCCTCTGCTGACCCTTCCTGGCCGGCTAACTACCGCCCAATCTCCATCACTCCTTTCCTGGGCAAGCTCCTTGAAAAGCTGCCCATCACCCAGTTTAATCTTCACACTGAATCTGAATCAGAAGCACGGAAACTTCTCTCATGAACATTCGAGAAGACCTGCTCTCCAACCTTGATTCCAATATCCCCTGTCTCCGCATCCTACTTGATCTCTCTTCTGCTTTTGACATGGTCAACCATGCCATCCTGCTCAACCCTCTCTGTGATAATCTGGGTATCACCGGTCAGGCCCTGGCTTGGCTGACTTCTTTCCTCTCTGATTGACCCTCCCAGGTCCAACTCTGGTCCTTCCTCTCCTCCATCTCCATCTCTACTTGTGGTGTTCCCCAGGGCTCTAACCTCTCTCACTGGCTCTTCAACCAATACCTGGCACTTCTTGCCCACTGCATTGCCGCTCTCTGCCCCAACTTTCAGTGCTATGCGGATGACACTCGGCTAATTTTCAGGCTCCCTTCAGCCAACTCTTCTCCCTCTCTTATCTCTGACTGTCTGTCTGCTATCCAGGATTGGTGTGCTGCCAATGATCTGCCTCAATACCAGTAAGACTGAGATTCTCCTCAACGGCACACCTGCTCCTTCCTTTCCTGTCACTCTCTGGCCGGCTTCTCGTGGCCCTCTTCCTGCTCCCACCTGTGAGGCTAAAAACCTCAGGGTCATATTCGACTCCACACTCTCCTTCTCTCCCCACATCTCAGACGTCTCTAAGAAGTCACACTACCAGCTGCAGCTCCTCAGAGGTATTCTTCCTTTCCTCTCCTTCCCCCAGACGCTCACTGTCTCCAGAGCTCTGGTTCTCTCTAGGCTGGACTACTGCAACAGCCTCTTTCTAAATCTGCCTGCTTCTACCCTCCGCCCTCTGCAACTCATCCAGAACAGGACTGCAAGACTTGTCCTTGGCCTCAAGCCGAGGGATTGTATCTCTGCAGGACTGAAATCTCTGCACTGACGCCCGGTGGCTGCAAGGATTAAGTTCAAGACCCTCTGCATTGTCCACAAGGCCTTCTGGGTCCTGGGAACTTTATACCTTCAGCTCTCTCTTCATAAATATCTTCCTTCTCGAGCTCTTCGCTCATCTGCCTCCAACTCCCTCAGGGTCATTCGCTTCTCCAAGCAACGAGTTGGTGGTAGATCTCTTACTTTGGCTGGGGCCTTCCTCTGGAACTGCCTCCCTGCCTCCCTGAAACATGAGGAGAACCATCTCCGGTTGTGGAAGCACCTCAAAACCTTCCTCTTGGCTTCTGCTTTCTCTCTTCCTCTCCCCTGCTGAACTCCTGGCTGAAACTGCACTGGTTACCTGGCCACCCTCTGATCTCGGGCCCAGGTCCCCTCCCTCGCCAGTTGCACACCTGCACTGCCTCCCTGGCAACCCTGTACTTGGGGACTGTTTTCTGTATCCCTTCAGTCTCCTATCAGCACTTGACACCTGTTGTCTGCCCTTACCCTTGTTCTTGCCACCAGCTGGCCACACTTTTTACCTATTGCTTTTATTTATTCTATTAATTTTTTTTACTGTCGATCCCATCTACTGCACTGCCTCCCACCTGCACTTTGCTGTTTCCCTGCACTTGCACGATTGCAATGACACCTGGCGTTGTAAGATCGTTGTCTCCGTCTTCCCTCAGTTCCCCCTCCTTTGCCTCGTTGCACCTTGAAACACTTGTGTATAGGCGCATTATAAATGCCATATCATATCATATATACCGACAGATGGGTGCTAGACGCTCTCGCCCAAGGACACACCCTGGAGTTCCAACGCAGAGAGCTGGTTCCCCAACGGCTCTGGGGCTCCAGAGTCTATTCCAGATACTTGCTCGTCACAAAGAAGACGGGGGGCTGGAGGACCATCCTGGACCTACGACGTCTGAACACAAATACCTTAAGTCCCAAAAGTTCAGGTTGGTCACCTTCCAACACATGCTCGGCCAACTGGAAAGAGGAGACTTCTTGACGTCGTTGGACCTGGAGGAAGCCCATTTCCACTTCCCCATTCACAAGAAACATCGGAAGTTGCTGTGTTTCGTGGTACAGGACCAGCGCTACCATTTCAAAGGCCCTACCTGTCGGCTTTAAGTTGTCCCCCAGAGTGGTCACGAAATGCCTGTCACCAGTGGCGGCCCATCTGCATCTACAGGCCATACATGTATACCCCTTGCCTGGACGCCTGGCTGATAAGCGCCGCTCGCGGGAGCTGTTTGACGGACACACAAGAGATGACCGTCTGGCTATTGACGGGTCTGGGATTCTCTGTCAGCTATCCGAAGTCCTGCTTAAATCCATCGCAGAACGCGCTGTTCCTGGTCGCCAGACTCAATACAGTGTCTTGCCTGGCTTCGCCCTTGGAGGAGAGGCTGGCAGTCATTCAAAGAAAGGTGCAACGGCTGTCGTCGACTAAGATGGCCACGGCGTGGGCCATCAAGTCGTTACTGGGCATGATGTTGTGCTGCATCTACCTCGTCCATCTCTGCAGGTTGCAGGTGCGACCCCTACAGGAATTCCTGGACGCCCACTGGATATAGGTGTCCGGAAGCTACACAGACAAGATCCCTTTCAAGGAAGAGTTCTGACGCCCTATAGAGTGGCGGGGCGTCCGCTCCAACATCGCCCAAAGCACAGGATTTCAAAACCCACAGACCAGGAGACGGTTACCACTGACGCCTCCCCGGAAGGTTGGGGGGCGCACACCAGACGTCTGCATGCCAGAGAGCTGTGGCTCCCAGAAGAGAAGGATCTGCATATCAACATCCTGGAGCTACTGCCAGTGTTGTGGGCCCTCAAGTCGATCCTACCATCTCTGAAAGGAAGGTGGTGACGATCTTCACGGACAAAACCACCACCATGTTCTACATTAGGAAGCAGGGGGGCACTCGATCCCCGGCGCTCCCCAAAGAAGTGCGGGACTTGTGGCAGTGGGCTGTCGAACAAGGGATGTTCCTCGTCCCTCTCAACCTGGCGGGTTGTCGAGAACACCATCATAGACTCCTCAGCAGGGAACTGCACTCCTGCCACGAGTGGGAGCTTCAAATGCCAGAAGTTTGCCAGCTGATTCCACCAGCCGAGGAACCTGGGGATGCGTTCTCCTTCCCATGAGAAGGGCTGTTTCTGTGTGTTTCCTCCGTTCCCTCTCCTCTTACGAGTCATCAACACACTGTGTCAATGCAAGATGATACTCATCGCCTCAGCTTGGCCGAGGCAGATTTGATATCCGGACCTTCTCAGCCTGTCAGCGTCGCTTCCAGTCAAGTTGCTGGTGGTTCCGGAACTCCTCACCAGTGGGGGAGGCGCATCCCTTCATCACGAGCCAGGATCGCTGAACCTGAGGGCTTGGCTACTGCAGCCTCGGAGTTTGGAGGTTATGAGTTGCCAGCAGACTGCATGGAGGTCCTCACTAAGGCCAGGGCATCAGCAACCTTGAAGTGCTACGGCCATAAGAGGAAGAGTTTTGCTGCGTGGTGCCGGTCTCAGAAGATTACCCCTCTGAGGGTCACGGCCTACAGAGCCTTCCTTACTTGTTATCCTTGTGAAAGGCTGGACTGGTGCACGCCTCCATCAAGGTGCATCTGGCGGCTATCTCTCGCTACACCAGCTCCCCAGGAAGATCTTTCCCACCGGTGAAGGCTCCTTTCCTGGCGTGGGAACTCTACGTGGTTCTGACAAGGCTTCTGGGGGCCCCCTTCTTGCATTTGCATCAGGCCCCACTCAGGTTTGTCTCGTAGAAGTCGACTTTCCTTGTGGCCATCACCTCTGCCAGTGTGTAGGTGAGATGCAGGCCCTATCCTGCAAGCAACCGTACCTGACTTTCGATGTTAGTGAGAGAACCTTTCTGGGTGTCATGGCCAGAACAGCAGGTAGTCACAGATGCCTCGCTGAAGGGCATAGGGAGCCCATTGCGGCTCTCTCCAGATCAGTGGCTCAATCTGCTGATGCGAGCAGTCAGACTAGCACTAACAGCTAATGTCCTGGTGTTAACAGACAACACAGAGCTCATGCACTACCTCACCAAGCATAGAGGCGTGAGATCAACTACCCCTGTGCAGAGAGGCCGTACAGTTATGGTTCTGGTTGCTAGAGAACAACATCTCGGCTTCTACAGCTCATCTGGCAGGGGTGGAGATTGGGCTGGCCGATGCTCTGAGCAGGCAGAGTTCACTCTCTCACGAGTGGGAGCTATACACTGAGGTCACTACAGAGATCTTCACCTAGTGGGGCACTCCAGCGGTAGATGTGTTTTGCGACGGTGGACAACACTAAGTGCAAGGCGAGACTTGCGAGGTTAGCTCAGGGGCAACATGCTCGTCTTGGAAGTAAGACTATGCTGAGCAACACAGTTTTGGTCCGCATTTAAAAAAACTCTCGGTATTAACCGTGTTATAAATGACCAATTACAATTACAAGCAGTTCTGTTCGAGGGAATTTCGTTGGGGGATGCATTTTCAGTGGAGTGGGTCTTCAATCTCTATTATTTGTTCCTGCTGATACCACGGGTGAGGGTGGACACAGCTGGATTAATTTAGGACCTGAAAGCATTCGTGAAGCAGACGACCAGGCCGAAGGTAGGTGCACTGTTCTCCGCACCCCGCAAAGGCTACTCCTTTCCTAGGAAGCGCACTAGCAGGATGGACCTAACAAGTCCTACGACCAGCACAAGCACGGAGGCTGCTCCAGCTACCGGCCGAGGGGTCGCAAGATCCTACCGGTGATTCCGCTGAGGGACCGCAAGGTTCTATTACCGGGTCTCAATCCGAGGGGCTACAACCCTAACACCGGACTGATGTCTGAGGGGGCGCCTCAGACATCAGTCCGGTGTTAGGTTTGTAACAGTTGCAGCACTAACAGCTCCTCGGCCGAGGGCACTCTGCCTACTAGGACTTGACCTGAGGTGCAGAGTAGGCCTTAACCTCCACTGGACTGCGTACTGGAGGAAGCTGATCCCAGCGCAGCAAGTACCATGATGCGGGCACGTGGCATGCAGCAAAACAAAATGGCCACCGGCCCAGACAAAATGGTGGCTCACCCGACATCCCCCATTTGGGACCAGGTAGGGGCGCAAGTTTCCAGGTGGGACTGTTCAACGCCTGTCACTTGGCCCACAGCATACCCAGCGACTTTGCAGGTTAGATGCACCTCACCCCATACAGCGAGACAGGGCGCACCTAGGTCTCGGCAACCACAGGGCCCAGCACATATGCCTATTACATCGGGCACTCCTCTGGCCTGTGAAGACTGGTTCTTTGACAAATTCATTACTCTCATGAGGTCCTCACAGATGGATACCATCCTTAGGGATGTGATCAGGGGCATGCTCCCTCCGGTACAGCCGGTTGCACCCACTGCCACACCGCCTTTGGGTCCAGCTCGTCTGGATCCAGCGTAGCCCCAGGCGCCTGCCCAGTCCGTACGACACCGGCTCCCATGCCTGTATCAATCACAGCAGCCTCGTCCACACTGACGCAGCAGCCTCTGGCGCTCTTAATCAGTACGCCACAGCTTCCTGCACCCAGCACTCCTCCGGCTGCACTGGACCAGCAAGATAAAATGGTGAACACAAATGAGGAGGAGGACCCCAACACTCCATCATCAGCCAAAGCTTTTCACGAACATCTGGCGGACCTGGCTGAGTATTTGGGGATGCCACAGCCATAGGTGGAACAACCGGAGGCATTGGCAGAAGTTCTCACCTCACTCTACGCCCCGCGGCATGAAGGGGAATCCCTCTGCAGAAGGATGTGGTGGCGTTTGCCAAAAAAGGAAGGCTCAAGACACATTCTACTCAGCCTACCAATCAACTTCTGGACGCTAAGTTTAGGCAGACGGCACCCCCAGCCACACTCCTCAGTGATTACGGCAGCATCACTGTACTCTAGGCTTCAACCAGCCTCTGCTACATCAGCCTCAGCTACATCAGCCTCAGCACAATCTATTCCAATGCCACTTTCCATCTGCGTCAGTCCAATGCGGATGCCATGCTGGAGGCTGTCACCCAGAGGCTCTGGCGGGAGATTGCAGACTTCCTTCTTGAACTCCCCGTGCAGAGCCAAGCTTGCTTCAAGGCTAGGCTGGCTGAAGCCAGAATAGTGACACAGGACATAATGGAGTCCACAGTGGCTCACATTGATACCTCAGGTCATGCCATCTGTTTTGCTACTGACATGAGAAGGACGGCTTGGCTAAGGGCACTAAGTTCAACCCTGATGTCCTAGAACGTATACTGGACCTTCCTTTCAAGGGAGGCATTCTGTTCCATTCAACAACTGACGAGGAACTCGATAAGAAAAATAATAGCTCGCAGATTGCTTAGTCTTTATCGATCCTCACCAAGTCCACCCCTAAGACATATAGTCAAGTGCACCAGCCCTCAGATAAAGGTCGGTTTGTCAGGGGCTTCCAAGAGAGATGGTCCATACAGCCGGACAGATCCCCGACCCAGCACAGGCGCAAGCAGCACAAGGCGGCTCACCGTGGCTTTTTCCAGTCCCCCTCCTCAGCCCCATCCTCAGAGGGCAAGAAATCGTGACATACCCATCTGGATCCACGAGTGTCTGGTGGGCAGCAGGCCTGCCCTTCACGCTCACCGCTGGTGGACAAGGTTCACGGACTCATGGATCTTCTGTCACACTTTCACCTCGTCCCATCTCTCATACATCTAGGCCAGGCAACATTCATACTGCATCAGTTACTTTGCCCCCAACCTCATTACCCCTTACCCACGTTCGGGGAGTGGCACGTAAGCGGGTTTGTCCCAGGGGCCGAGCGTTCCACTCACACACGCACGGGGATTCCCCATTCGTTCGCTGGCAGCTTCCGTGGCGTCTGCGGGATGCTGCGTGAGGGCGGTCGCTACGGCAATCACTGGGATGAATCCAGCGGTCACGTGGCACAACCCCGGGTCACGTGACGCGCTATTCCACTTCACTCACGGATCATGTGACGCGGGGGCAGTGACTATTTATGCAGTGAACTCCCGCGGCACTCCGGAGGACTCTGTACGGCGCTTTGAATACTTTGTTTCACGGCTTTTGATCACAGACTGTTTTACAGACTTCTTGGATTACGCTCTCTGTCTAAACTGCCTGAATTGTTTACTCGACCTCGGATTGTTATTTGGACTGCCTCGGACTGCCCTATATGGAACTGTTTTTTCCTGCCTTCAAGCTCCATCAGCCTTTGTGATTCCAGCTCGCTTTCAGTCACTACAGGCGGGGAGGTTGGGGTTCACGCCGAACCTGCTGTTCCTCCTTTCCCTTCTACCATCGGGGAGAGCCTGCTCACGTGTCATCTTCCACGGAACTACACCAAGCATAGGATATAGGGTCACAACCCTTGTTCAGCGGTCTTGGGGTTATCAACATTCCGTGGATCCGGGCTTTGAGGACAAACCCACCTGTGGCCCCAATGATCGCATAGGGAGTGATCTTGTATTCTCTCTTTGTGGTACTTGGGGACGGAGGTTCCATACTCTTCACGACAATCAAGATACCTGACATCTTCTCCATAGTATCCACTTCTCTCTCCTCCCCTCCGCTCCCACAGATTGGTACAAGCAACTCTGTTGGCAAAAATATGCTTGCTCATAGAGAGTCAGGCAGTGGAGGAAGTCCCAGCCTCTTGGTGGGGTCTAGGCTTCTATTCATGAATTTTCGCCATACACAAAAAGAACCAGGCTGGCCTGAGGGTTGCGTTGGACCTTTCTAACTTCAACCTTTCCCTTCCTCTCTAAAAGTTAAAGATGCTTTCGCAAGTGCTAATAACAGAGATTTTGTGTGCAGGAGACTGGATGTGCTCCCTGGGTCTGAAGGATGCCTACCTACACGTCCCGATCTGGCAACCCCATCGGTCCTTTCTGAGGTTCAGGATCATGTATTTTCACTTCCAATACAAGGTTCTACCTTTTGGCCTCAATTCAGCCCCCAGCGTCTTTACAAGACTGATGAACACTGTTCAAGCCCTACCCAGGGCGCAGGGGCATCACATCTACCCATATCTAGATGACTGGCTAGTCAGGGCAAGGTCTCCAGAGGCAGTCCAACACACTGCAACGCCCTCATGGATACACTACACAAGCTGGGATTCTCCATCAATCTCAAGAAGTCACAGTGTGTGCCCACGCAAAGTTTGAACTTCCTGGGCCTTACCTGGAATACATGCTCTGAGTGGATTTTCCCCTCAGCAGACAAGATTGCAGCCATCAAGAGGGCTATGGGTCATTTTCTGAGCAGAGTAGTGACCTTGGAATGGTGGTACCAACACCTCTTTGGTATAATGGCGACATGTCTCCCGGCAGTGCCGGATACAAGGCTCAAAATGAGGCAACTGCAGTGTCACTTTGCAGCCTCTTGTAGCCAAGAGAGGGGTTCCCGGGGTGAGCAGATCAGCATCCCACATCTCCACCAGGACCTAGTTTGGTGAAGCACAGACAACAACCTGCAGATAGGCAGGCCCTTCTGCCATTCAGCACCTCAGGTCACCATCACCACGAACCGATCCCCAGAGGGCTGGGGAGCTACCTTGGGCAGCCACAGTGTATCCATGGGGTATGGTCCTGTCAGGAGCAGGCTACCCACATCAACTGGCTCGAGTTGATGGCCATCTGGCTCGCTCTCAAAGCCTTCTACCCGATGATCAGTGGCAAGGCGATCCTCATTCAAACAGACAGCAACACTAGCATGTATTACATCTGCAAGCAGAGTGGCACCAGGTCTCCTCCCCTCTTCACTCTAGCAGTCACAATTTGGGAGTGGGTGCTGGTAAACAACATGCACCTTGCAGCAGTCCACCTCCCGGGGGAATCCCACCTAGAGGTGCACAGGCTCAGGTGGCTGGGTGCAGAAAACTACGAATGGCAGTTGGACGAACAGGTCCTTCAGGGGATCTTCAAATGGGGTCATCCTCCAGTGGATCTCTTCACCACCAGGTCCAACAGGAGGTGCCCCCAGTTCGCGTCCTGTCAGGGGCTCTCTGGGCAACGCGATTCAGATCCAGTGTAAGATGAATGCGTATGCCTTCCCTTCCACTCCCCTGGTGCACAGGGTAATCTGGAAGATCAGGGAATCCCAGCACCTCTGTATCATCCTGTTAGCTCCAGGGTGGCCAGCAAGGCCTTGGTTCTCAGAACTACTAAGCGTGTCAGATCAGGCCCTGGTCCACCTTCCACTAGGCCCAGCACACCTACTCTCTCAGCAGGGAGGCACAGTCATCCTCCCCGCCCCCCAGAAGTTAGCACTCGCTGTGTGGGTCCTGAAAAAGTCACACTGAGGCATCTGTCACTGGCTAACCTAGACATTACACTAGGGGCTAGGAGCGATGCTACCAGGAGCCAGTACAAAAGTAAATGACCAGGTTGTGTCACTCGGCGGAATCAAAGGAGGTTGATGCGTTGATCTGCATGTTGGACGACGTGCTATCCTTCTCTGTGCACCTCACAAACTAGAGTGGTGCAGGTAGACAAATGCCACACCTATCTCGCAGCCATTGGAGCCTACAGGAACTCTGAGGAGGAGGTATTTTCATAATCTAATCCGGTGGTTAAAAGGCACTTGGCCGGCCTGACCAGGCTTTATCCTCCTATCAAGAAACCGCACCCTGTGTGGGACCTCAATGTGGTCTTGGGCGCCCTGGCACATAAACCATTCGGACCTATAATGTCCGCGGACATCAGGCTAGTCACCATTAAGACGACCGTCCTGGTGGACCTTACCTCGGGACACCGGGTCAGTGAAATCCAGGCACTAGTGCCCTCCGTGCCTTATACTACTTTTTATAAGGACAAGGTGGTGCTTAGAACTCACCCCGCATTCTTACCTAAGGTTGTCTCTACTTTTCGCCTAAATGAGAAGATAGTGCTACCAACATTCTTCACAGACCTTAAGGATGACGCTCAGAGGGTATTGCACTGTCTGGATGCGAGGCGTGCTCTCAGATACTACCTGAATAGGACCAAGAGCTTCTGCAAATCAGATGGGCGCTTAATCACCTTTGGGGGTGGGTGAAAGCCTGGCTGTCGAGCCTCCAAGGCTTATAGCAGTGGATGGTTACGGCCATCAAGGAGGCATACGAGGGGCAGCACAAATCTTTCAGCAAATCTGCATGCCCACGCAATCAGAGCTAAAGCCACAGCGGTTGCTTTCCAGAGGCAAGTCCTGTGGCAGTTTATCAGCAAGGCAACTACATGGGCTGCGCCCTCGGCCTTCTGCAAGCACTACTGCTTGGATGCCGGCTCCAGGTCGGACGCAGCATTTGGTCAGGCAGTGTTAAGGAACTTGTTTTCTTAGAAGAGCACCTCTCCACCCTGCGGCTACATTCAGTTGTACTCGCCCATACAGTATGGAGGAAAGGGAACGGGACGTAGGAGTAATTATAAGTTACTCACTGTAGTGACTAATGTACTCCTATCCCATAGTCCCCTTTCCTCCATATGTCCCACCATCCTCTCCCCTAATGAAACTGGTGTCATTAGGCAATGTTAATATTGTCGATGCGTCAAAGGAGAATGAGGAGTGGCGCCGGTGGGCGGAGTCAGGGGAGCGCATGCTCCCTGGGCCGCGCCCCGCTCGCATATACATTTAAAGGGGAAGATGATTTTTCAGGTGAAAAAGGTTCTGTTTCCCGTCCCTAGCAAGGGCCGCCCATACAGTATTGAGGAAATGGGACTATGGACTAGGAGTACGTCAGTCACTACGGAGAGTAACTTATAATTTTCTCCTTGCGTGCATCCAATGTAATACAATATTCTATACTGTTCTATTGTGCCATTGTTCCTATTTACTTAACGGCTTACCCTGACGGGAACAATTGTATAAATATGGCACTTGGGCGCTCAAATGTGTTTTTTCACTCACCCTGTGTTTTCTGGTGCCAAGATATCAGTTCTTTGGCAGAAGCATACACAATTTTAATTCCCTCCACACTTTAGATTTTTGGTGCAGACTCTCGAACAGCATAGCAAGCTCCTTGACTATTTCTGTGGTAAAATAATTGATCGCTATTCATATAATTAATTCTTAAAAATGTTATTAACCTGTGATTTTATTCAATAATAACTTTTTTTTATAAATATTTTTTATTTTAAATCAAACAAAACACACACTACAACTGTTTCAATACGTAAAAAGCATCATTAGACAATCACATTTCCATTAAAACTCCCCAACTTGCCCCCTCCCCCCTTGAACTAGAGACGGTTCTTACATGTCGTTTGCAGGAGGATAATCGGGTAGCACAATACTTAAGCGCTCATCATCCGAGTCCTCTGTTCCGTTGTTACCCTGGTGAGGGTTTGCCATAGAGGCCACAAATTGCCGCCAGGCCAGCAGGGGCCCTACTTCCTCCTCGCCCCCCCTAGTGACCGCTTCAAACCAGACCACTGATTCGGCTTCCGCCCATTTTAGGAGGTCCGCCCACCATAGCTCCACCTTAGGCCTGTGGGCTGCCTTCCAGCCCATGGCGATTCTGCGCTTGGCCAAAACGTAAGCCAAGTCCTTCATTTTGCTTATATGTTTTGAGTGTCGGGGTCTAGGGAAGAACCCGAGCATGCATGACCAGGCTGATGCCACGTCCAGCCCCACTCCCCCTCCAGCCAGTTTCAGTTTAACCTCATCCCAGAACCTGTGCACCTCCGGCCAAGCCCAAAACATGTGTAGCAGCCCCGCATCCACCTCCCCACACCTGGGGCATTTTTGCGTGGCCAGTCCCCCAAACTTCGCAATTTTCCCGGGAGTCAGGTAAGCCCGGTGGGTAACGTATAATTGAAGTTGTTGGAACCTTGCGTTCCGGGACACCTTTTTATGGTACCTCTGGGCCCACTCCCATTGACCATCTGTCATGGGTCCCCCCACCTCCTCTTCACAATCTTGTCTCAGTTGGAGCAACTCCTTCCCTGCCCTTGCTCGCAGGAGCTCGTATATCCTCGATATTTCGTGCCCGCCCTCTGATACATCATACATAGTTTCCAAGGAGGCGTCAGGATCCTCCGCTAGCACCGTCTCGGACCATCTTTCTCTAGTCTTTTTCACTAGCGTAGGTTATATACTGGCCACCATGCACCCCCATCTCTTCTTGCAATCTCTGAAAGTCCAATGCCTCCCCTTCCTGCCATATGTCCCCGAGAGTGGCCAGACCCACCTGTTCCCAGTATCTACGGACCGATTCAAGTAGTTGAGTCGCTCCCGCACAGCGCTGCCACAAAGTACGGGGCCGAGTCTCCACGCAGAAGCCTAGCTTCCGCCGAGTCTTCAGCCGAAAGCCACCTGGCCACATACAGCAGCTGCCCTGCCAGGTAATAGAGTTCAAAATTTGGCAGGCCTATACCCCCTTGTCACATGGGTTCTGGAGCTTCCACAGAGCCACCCTGTTCCTGGAGTTACCCACACGAAACCCCTACACACGCTATGAAGTTTCACAAATAGGCTCCTAGGTATCAAAAACGGGACATTCACGAAAAAGTGCAAGAGTCTAGGCAGGACCACCATCTTGAGCAAGGCCGCTCTCCCCATCATGGTCAGGGGCAATCTAGAACAAAATACCATGCTGTTCTTGATCCCCTCTATCGCTTTTTCCGTGTTATGCTTGTGTTCTGCCTCGACCCTGTGGTAAATATTTATTCCCAAATACCTAAATGTCTCGGTCTGCCATGGTGTTGGCAGGACGGGCAGCCTCTGTACTGGGACCATCCTATATCTGCCCAACGGAAACAGACTAGACTTTCTAGGGTTCACCGATATGCCCGAAAGGGTGGTGTACCGTTCCATTACCTCCAACACATACTGCAGATTTTCTTCCGGATAACGCAAATAAAGGAGCATGTCATCCACATATAGTGATATCAGGTGCCCTCCACTTGCAGTGCTTATGCCCACCTCCCCATATTGTTGTCGCAGGCATATTGCCCACGGCTCTAGTGCCAGTATATATAGCATGGGTGACCAGGGGCATCCCTGTCTGGTCCCCCTGCTAAGTTGCCAGGTATCCGAGACAATGGACCCCGTTTTGACTCTCGCTATCGGGGTGCTGTAAAACAACTGGACCCATCTGAGGTATCCAGGTCCCATTCCGTACCACTTCAGGACCGCTTTCAGCCAGGGCCATCGTACCGAGTCGAAGGCTTTGACCGCGTCTAACGACACTATGGCCACCTCGCCCGTGTCCTCCTCAGTTTGGTCAATGATATGGTGTAGCCTCTTGTGGTTATCAGTGATGTTCCTGCCTGGAACATATCCCGTCTGATCTGGGTGTATCAGTTTCCCGATCACCTTCTTCAGTCTATTAGCCAGTACTGCCGTAAGTATTTTGCTGTCCTGGTTGAGCATGGACAACGGTCTGTACGACCCACACTCCACGGCCGGCTTGCCTGGTTTCAAGAGTGGGATGATCACAGCCCCGTGGAGGGACAGTGGGAGTTCCCCCTGCTCGTAGGCCTCGTTGAAAGTGGCAAGCAGTGGCTGAAGTAGCTCCTGCTTGTATGTTTTGTAGAACTCACTAGGCAACCCATCCGAATCAGGCGCCTTGCATGTGGGCAGATTCTGAATCACCACCTCCAGCTCATCCGAGGTGACAGGTGCGTCTAACTCTGCGCATTCTAGTTCGTCCAGGGTGGGCAACTCTATGTCCTCCAATGTGTCCAGTATGTCTTGACACATATCCTCCCCCGTGTCCTCGTACAAGTGTCTGTAAAACTTAAGGAACTCCTCATTTACCCTTTCTTGGGTGTTGCATATGCAACCTCTCTCATCCTTAATCTCACTGATCACTGAGCGGGGGGGGTCTCACTCTTATACAGCCAGGCCAGCAGTCTGCCCGGCTTGTCGCCCCCTGCGTGCATCCTCTCCGTGTATTTCCTGTAATTGAGTCTGCACAGCCTGTCCCAGGGTGCACTGCAGGACAACTGTAGCTCTTTTATCTTGGTTCCGTTATCATGAGCAGTATTCTCACAACGTGTGAGATCCTCTAGCTCCCTTTCTGCTTCTTGGAGTTCCCTTTCGATGCCCCCCTGGAGCCCCTTAGCTTTGGAAATGGCTACCCCACGCACCACCACCTTAAACGCTTCCCACAGTGTGCCCACAGAGCGTAAGCTTCCCGTATTTATATTAAGTATTCTTCGATAGCATCCCTCAGACCCTCCCGGAACCCCTCGTCCTGCAGAGCCTCAGTCCTGAGTCGCCATGTTGGGATCCGCGGTCTTGGGGGCTGGTGTCTCCACTCTACCACCAAGGGCGAGTGGTCAGATAGTACTCGGGCCTTGTATTACGCCCCCACTATGTCTCGCACTATCTCCGCCGTTACAATCATGTAATCTAGCCTTGTGTGCAAATCATGTGGCGCTGCGTAGTGTGAATATTGCCTATCCGTAGGATGCCACCTTCTCCACACATCCTCTAGGCATACGTCTTTCAGTAAGGTTCCCGGCGCTTTGGCCGCCAGTGCCGGTTTCCCTGCCCTGTCCATGGACCTATCCATTCTGGGGTTAATGGTACAATTAAAGTCCCTCCCCACACCACCGTACCCCCTGCCAGGGGGCCCAGTTTACAGTAAAGGGTCCTAAAGTATGCCGCTGTGTCGTTATTGGGGGCGTACAAATTTATGATATGCACTTCCCTGTTTTCCAGGAGACCTGTTACCACCACCAGTCTACCGTCCGGGTCTACTGTAGAGCCAAGCACCCGAAACGGCTCATGCAGCGCCACCCAAGTAATAACCCCTCTAGCGTACGCCGAGTACGCCACACCCACAACATTGCCCTTCCATTTTCTCGTGACCACCTCCAGCCTTTCCCTAGTGAGGTGAGTCTCCTACAGCAGGGCTATGTCTACCCGCATCCTCTAAGTACAGCATCACTTTATTACCTTTCAAGTAGCTGTTAAGGCCCCGTACATTCCAGGTCACAATTCTAAGATTACCCGATGCCATCTGTTCGGACTATCCCCATCCCATCCCTACCCACAATGCTCCCCTTGCTAGTTCGTTTTCTGGCTCTCTCCCTGCTATTCACAAACAACACCCCGTTCCCTACCCCCAACTCCACACCACTGCACACAACTCCCCCCCCTCCTCCCTCCTCCCTCCCTACCAACCCCCAACAATAGCCCAGCTCCATCCCTGGATCTCAGGCCTACCCACGTCTGGACCTGTCTCGTATCCGAGGACAAGGACCCCGCAGGGCGTCACCTATCTAACAGTGACCTAACTAAGTGTACTACTATTGGGTTCTGAGGGTGCTTCCTAGGAGCTCCCAGTCATCTATTTAGGAGAAGTGCGTTCAACGGGACCCGCCGGCAGATACCATGACTTCCTCCCCACAAACACCATATTATTCTATATTCCAGTCCCAATGTCATTGTCATGACTATGGCACCACGGGTGCCTCAGCAACGTGCTACTTCTCGCCAGCCGCTTCCGTCTGGACATCCGGTTCCTGAGGTCGACCCTGCATATCCAGCCAATCCATTGCTTCAGTCGGCGTCTCAAAGAAAAGGAATCTGTTCTTGTAAAACACCTTTAACCTGGCAGGGTAGAGCAACATGTAGCGATGGCCTGCTTCTCTAAGCCTCCTTTTCACCGACCCAAAGTTCATTCGACTGCGCTGTACAAGCAGCGTATAGTCCGGATATGCCGTTATTTTCGCTGACCCCCTTTCTATCGTACCTTCTTTTCGGAAAATTTCGAGAATCTTTTCAAGGTCACGATAGTTCAAGATCTTCGCGATCAACGGTCGCGCGGGGGCTCCTGGGGCCGGTCTCCTGGTCAAGGCCCTATGCGCCCTTCTAACCGCAAACCCCTGGGTCAGCTCCCCACCTGTAATCTCCTGCAAGAGCATGGTTTCAACGTATTCCGTGGGGTTCTGTCCTTCCATTCCTTCCGGTACACCCACTATGCGAATGTTGTTGCGTCTGGCGCGCCCCTCTGCTTGCTCTGCTCTGTCCTCCAGATTGCCCACTCGTTGCACGAGGGCATGAAGCTCCTTAGCATGTGCAGTGCATGCCTCCGGGTTCGGGGCCAGCTTTTTCTCAAGTTCTCCAGTGTGCTCCGCGATCGTTCGCACGTCCTGACGCAACAGGTTCACCTCTTCTTGGACCGCTCCGATCTTGAGGTCCAGGCCCTCCTGCAGCTCTTTCATGGCCAGGCCCAACTTCGTTTCCCAGGTCACTTTCAAGTCGACAATTGCTGCCAGCACCTCTTGGATAGTACCAGGTGGGTCCGTCGCCGCCGCAGGGGTCTCTTTGCTCTTGCCCCCTTCCGCGCCCGGGGGCGACTTGGCGTAGGCCTCCATCGTGGGCTGCTTGATCCGGGGTCGCACCACCTTGGAAGACATCCTGCTGCGTCAGTTGGGCAAGATCCGCCGTGCTCCTCTTCACAGCACTGTCCACGTGGTCGCAGACCACCCGTTGCCGTCCAAACCTGCGCCCGTCTGCTACACGCGCCCAGAGTGGGCTGTGTCCTCCCACGTACTCGTGCACTATTCGCGCCGACGTTCCAAGGTGCAGGCCAGGCGTAATCAGGCCAATGCCCGCTCACTCGGTGTGCCGTGTCCGTGTTGGAACCTGTGTTGTCGCTGCATCCACTCCACTTCTTGTCTCCAAGGGGGATTGTTCCTGGGCCCCCCTTCCGAGGCCGCTGCTCCACTGATATAATATGTCCTGCCCCATGCGTGGTCACACAGCTCAGTTCGACTGCTATTTCAGCGGTGGAACGGGGCTACAATGTATCCCGTCGTTTTCATGTTTGTGTTTGCTCGCAGTCAAGAGTTCGCGTTAGCCCATGTGGGCGGCCAACACATCGGCGCTATGCGGGCAGGGCTTGTCTGGGGTGGCTCTGTGTGCCCATAGGGCTTCCCCCCAGCCGTTCCGGCGCTCCTATGCGCACATCGGGTGCTCGCAACAATGGGAGACAGTGTATCCGGCCTTATCGCCGGTGCTCACCGTTGGCTTCTTAGCCACAGGGACGCGCTCACTCCCTCACTGTGCCTGCCCCCCCCTCCGCTCAGGCGCGGGGGCAGTCGGTACTTCTGGCGTACCGTGGGCCCCCGTCTGGGTGTCTCCGCCTCACGGCGAACCCACTCCAGCTGTGTCCCCGCTGCAGCCCGTGCGCTCACAGGGCTGAGATGCTGCGGCCCTTCTGTCTATGTCTCCGGTCCTATGGAGCGTCTCGCGGGGCTCGCACGCCAGCCCCTCCGCTGCAAGACTTTGTTAAACTCAGGACCGCCCTGCGGGCATGCCACAATCCAGGGCCTCCTCAGTGGGGGCCCGTACTTTTGCCCACACCACAAACCAGAAGTGCATGCAATGCGTCCTGTTCGTTGGGCATCCGTTTTCGGTGCGCTCGCCCCGCTCAGGCCAGCTCTGTCCTTCTCCGCCTCACGGACCATTTATGGCCCTTTGTCCACGAGCTGCCATCTTGGGTGCTGTCCTTTCCCTGCGCGATCGTCACCTTCTGCGAAGTCCAGTTCTGGGAATATGCAGTCTCGCTGGTGGGGAGAGCCCTCACCATGTGCCCCCCGCTTTCATGCACCCGTGGATGCGCCGTGGACTCGAAAGTCCGCTGAAAACTATCACTTCTTTCCAGGATCGTAAACGGATCGTCGGGAGCTCCTCCAAGAAACATCCCCTCACGTAGCCATCAAGCCATGCCCCCCTTATTCAATAATAACTTAATAGAAAAATATTACTCAATAGTTGTTTTTAAACAATTGTTTATACTCCACGATGATTGTGATTTTGTGTGTTAGGTTACGAGTTTAAGCATTTCATAATAAAAATAATAATAATTTTAAAAAAAAGAGCAGCCACGCAGGGACCTTCCAGTATCTATCCCCTTCTCAGACTGCAATTTATGTGGATCAAGTGCAACTTCGGGGTCTCCCTCAGTGAGGCAAAGCACAACACTGAACTTCCCTCTCTGTGGCTTCTTGCCATACCAACAGTCCCTGCATCCCACACCCCCCACACCCCCCCAACCTGAAGCACCTGTAGCCCAAACTGTGCGCCAACAAGGCGTGGAACCACAAAGTAGAACATTTGAGTTATCAACCCCGACTGCGGATACAAATCTCCCGTTGGTAGCCGGTGCCTGCCGTTGTCAGGTCCCCTTGTATCATTGATCCTTTATGGAAGCCTGAAAAACAGTGCTGCTGGACATCCATTTTCATCTCGGTCTTCTCCAGACCGTGGCGGTCTTGATGATTCGGTGGCTTGGGAGTCCAACTGTAGCTGGGATTGGTTGCTTCCTGGTTTCTGCCCTGATGGCCCCCTTGGTGACCACCGCAGGGATCCATTAAGGATTTGGGTTCCCAGCCATTGCCATGCTTCCTTAGGCGAGTAGAACAGATGGTTAACACCCTCATGGTGCACCTTAAGCTGCGCAGGAAAGAACAGCGTGTATTTCATGGACAAGGACTGTATGTAGCTTCTTTTTCACTGAGTCAAAAGACTGTTAGGCCTTTTGAACTTCTTTAGTATTGTCAGGATAGAAGCAGATGTGTTAGCCATTGTAGGTGATGGGGCCAGTGGCCCGGGCCATTTGAGGTATGGCGTCCTGATCCCGAAAGTTCAGGAGACTGGCAATTACTGTGCGTGGCGGCCCACCAGGGACTGGGCGCCCCATCGGGAGTCTGTATGCCTGCTCTATTGAGAAGAATTTAAAGAGTTTCTTAGGGGCAAAGAGTTTGTTGAGGATACGTATGTTGTTGTGGCGTGCACGCCCTTCATTGTCTTCTGCCCTGTTTTCAAGTTGAGTCACCTTTTGGGGCGATCGCGGCCATCTTGTAACGCTCACCTGACTCCCACGGAGGCGCTGGCCTGGTTCGCGCTGCTGTGACCTCTTCTAAGGTGATGTGCAGGGTTCGGAAGACGGACTGGACCGGGCCCCCAAATCTGGCTTGTCTGGCTCGCAGAAGTATCCTTCTGTAGGCGAAAATAGGGGATTAACTGTCTGCGGGGTAATGCAATCGGCCTCCCACTTTCCCCTCTCACCCTCCTCGAAACCCTTCTGTGATTCCTCGTAGCGTCTCACCTTAGGGTCTGGAAGGACGAGCTCTCCATACTGCTGCTGATGCAGGGGTGCGTTGGTATCCAGTTACTTCACTGGATTTTCGGATTGGTGAGAACCAAACTTGCTTGGCTTCCAGGTAAATTTTTTGATAAGAGATTCCCCTTGTGTCCATGCATTAATGTACTAATGCTAGTGTCTTTTTCCCCATCGGGGCTGGGGTACGGAATGCCGGGGAACAGGCACCGACCCGAGATGAGAGGTGAAATCCTTGTAGAAATCAGGTAAGTCTTTAATGAGCTTTTTTTGGTAATGTCTTTTCATTCGCTCATTAACGCTGATGTCTCTTTTTCCCCTGAGGGGCGGGGGTCCGGAAATGCCAGGATGCAGCGCGGACCCGAAATGGAGAGGGAATGAATCAACAGGTAAGTCTTAACATGGAGATTTTTCTTTTTTATTCCCTTCTCTCTCTCACCTTTTGTTCTGGTCTTTTTCTCTCTAGGCGCTGGGGCGTGACTGCGAATCCGGATGATCGCTGCTGAACATGGAGGCACCCTGTAAAGATGAGTGGATTGCGGCGCTGCAGCGATCGACGCGATGAGCTTTTAAATAAAAGTCTTCCTTTTCAGGATTGTCGGCGAGATGTCTCCGGGATGCGGTTTTAGCAGGTAAGGACTTTTTCTTCTTCTGTTCTCTTCTTCTCTTCCTTTGCAGGTGATCCAGGATGCTGGCAGGCGTGGCAGAAGTCAGGATGCAGGAACAGACACGGTGAGCGTCCAGCTGCTAGATGCAGAACAACGCGAAGCACGTGTGGCTGTTCGGGTGGGGTTTAAAAAGCCTTGGAAGAAGTTCCAGGTATGTATCCTTCCTCCAATCAGGTATGTATCCTTCCCCGACCACGCCCGGATGGTAAATGAGTCCCACAGGTAAAGTAGTTCCTTTCAGGCCTCAAGGAGGCGGGGATCCTGCAGCATGGTCTGCATCAGGTAAGTGCACCCAAGCACTCCCATAATGAGCCTGGCGCCTAAGGCGCCAGGACTGATGTCTTTTATGAGCCTAGCGCCATAGGCGCCAGGACACTGTCCAAAGGGCCCCTATATGGGGTTGCTGGGTCCTTCCTTGGGGACTGGATGTCCGCTTTCGGGGACGCAGGGCTTGAACCGGCTCCCCGGGAGCGGGCATCATGACACATCTGCTTTTCCATCTGTTTAACAGTGTCTTCCGTGGTCGAGATACGTTGCTCTGTCTCACCCACTCTGGAGACCAGGTTACGGAGATCCTGCCTGAGAAAGGAAACCTCGGCGGATAAGCTCCCTATCTTTCCTTCCAGAGATGTTCTTGATTCCCAATGGCCTGCATGACATCAATGAGGGCGATGGGTTGGTTCTGCGGCTCATTATTCATGTCCGGAGTCTCTGGGGCCTGGGACGTGGGCCTCTGGAGGGCTCCCAACATGAAGTGGTCCATTTTACTCTGCAGGGCCTGTCACTTGCCTCTGTCCTTGACTATTGTGTGTGTCCAATTCCAGTCTCCGGGAGGGACCGCTATCTACCAGCTGGTCAAGCACTGGGTAGAGCCTCAAAGCAGCAATGAAAGTGTCACCAGTTGTCTACTGCAATTATATGGGTAACCTCACTTGGGCACTCTCTGGGCAGCAGTCGCTCTACTACCAGCCTGCGCCTGCCCGCTGGGGGGGGGGTAGTGAGGGGAGGGACACACCCGCCTACCACTTGTCCAGGTGTTGTTGGGTCCCGGGGCGTTGTCGAGCAAAACGTTATGAGTTCCTACTCATATAAGAAATAGGGTTCTGATGCGGGTCTAGTACCTTGAGTAGGGTCTCTTTCGGCTCCTGTAGTATCTTCACCCCCACAATGGTCTCTCAACTTGAGTCGAGAATCTGCCGTTCTGTACGCATTGCTCAGTTGCTGGCCCAGTATGGATGCTGCTTTATTGGGTAGCGAGGAAGCCCTTCAGCACACTATAGTATGCAGAGGCTTCTTGCAGCTCTTCCGGGATATGTGGAGCCACCAAAGTCAATCACCCACAGTGACAGTAGATATCCCTGCTCCTCCTCACCTCTCGTCCGGCGTCCTGCCAAGGATGAAGTTGTAAGAGGGAGCCTGTGTCACCATCCCTCACCGGCAAGGCAGCAACACTGTCCCCACTCCAAGCACTACAGGTGGGGGAGGCGTTTCTCTCCGATTCGCTTCAACTCAGGGCTTCTCTCCAGTCCGCTTCAACTCTGGGCTCAAGTCAGCAAGCTTCTGATTGCCCCGTGGGGCACGGCCAAGCACCAGGAATCCCAGCTGATCTTCAGTGTAGGAGAGGAAAAGTCAGGCGCGGGGCAATCCGTGTGTCCCACCGGCCCCAGCCCAGTAGTCCTCCAGGAGGGGCTGTCCACTCTTCTATCCCTGGTCGAGGGATGGTGGGGTCGGCACCAGCTGCACGCCCCAGCTAGCGTTTTGGGCGACCCGCGTCCTCCCCGCCACACCCCCTCTGTGATCACACCAATGTCTGTTGTACCACAGCGTGCCAGCAGTCGTGTGTTGGTCCGGCCTCCGGAGTTAAATGCACCACAAGCAGCCGGGCAGCCTGCTCCGAAGAAGTCTTCATCTTTTCAGTGCAAGTGTGTTCGGGTGGGAGGTGACTGGAATCCAGGTTCAAGCACTTCATCAGATTGAAACTAAATTCCACGTCCAAAAGGGACCTCTGCACTCGAGACCCCAGGGCCTCTCCTGACTGGACCAAGCACATAAGTTTGTGCCCCCAATGGAATGCAGAACCTCAGCAATGGGCTCTGGAGAAATCTGAGTAACTATTAATGAAAAAACAACAAATGAAAAAACAACAAATGAAAAAACAATACCAAAATAACTAATTTTGAAAAAAACCTTAAAATGGGGTCATGAAAGGAAATAGTGGTTTTGGGGTGGGGGAAAACTTTTATGTAAAAAAGGGGAGGGGGTTTGGAGGGGTACCCCTCCTACCCCCCCTAAACAATGAAAAAGAAATTAGTTATTTTGGGATTAGTTATTTTGTATTTGTTTTTTTTTCATTAGTTATAATTACATGTAACCGAGTAAGGGGGGCTAAGTTAACATACCTGTTTCTTTCTGATGGACTCTTTCCTCCCAGGGATTCCTCATCTTTGATGGAGGAATCTGTGAGAGGGAGTCATCGTCATTAGAAAGAATCGGGTATTTTAACTACATGTAGGTAGTGAGCAGGGAATCAGTAAGCAGACATGACAAGATCACATCTAAGGGTCACACTGTTCCGTCTCCTCGGGTTCCTCTTCAGAGCCTATGGCACCAACGGATGCAAGAGATTTTCTCCCCCTCCCCAGGAGAGCATTCATGTCCCATTTGGGTGCATCCAGAGGAGACGATTCCACCTTCACTGTGCCCTCCGCAGCCCCTGATGCAAAGCCTCTCTGCAGTGGACTTCTGCCATCAGTCCTCTGTGGGATGCAGAATTTCTCTGTTTGGAGAGTAATGGAAAGATATCATTTTAGATGCCTGCACTTTAAAGGTCATGCAGCAGGGGTACTACCTCCTCTTTGCCCTCCAGTCCATTCTCACGTCCCACCAACCATTGATTCTGCAACCTCTCCTGCTGAAAGAAATCCATCAGCTTCTGCCAAAGTAGCCGTAGATCTGGCAGGTGGAACCGGTACCCTGCTCGGAACGATGCAGGGGTTGGTACTCAACCTGTTTTATGGTGCCGAAGGACGGCAGTCTGAGACCCATCCTGGATCTGTGGCTTCTGAACTTGTTCTTGCGAAAGGAAAAGTTAAAAAATGTTAACTCTGGCCCTGATCCTCATTCCGTGGACCTGAATGACTGGATTTTCTCTCTAAATCTCCAGGATGCTTTCTTCCGTGTGGCCATTCATAAAAAGCACAGGAAGTACCTGAGGTTCAAGGTAGGCAACTGTCACTAACAGTTCAGTGTCCTACCTTTCGGACTCTTTGGCACTCAGGGTTTTCACCAATCTGCTAACAGTGGTGGCGGCTCTCCTCCGAAGGGAAGTCATTAATGTTTTTGTTATCTGGATGGCTGCCTAGTTTGAGACCACTCCCCAGTCCTAGCGTCTGCACACCTGTACCAGATGTGCAGCCTGTTTTAAAGCTTGGGCTTTTCCATGAACTTCAAGCAGTCTCAGGTTTTGCCATCTCAGTCCCTCTGATTTATCGGAGCATTCTTGGACACTCGCATGGGCCTTGGATTCCCACCCTAGGACACAATAGCCAACATGTACAAGATGGTTCACATTTTCCAACAACAGATGAGAGCTCCAGCCTTGACTTTTCTGCGCTTGCTCGGTCTTATTGCCTCCTGCATCCTCGTGCTGCCAGAGGCCCAACTGTGCATATTGTAGCTGCTGTGGCTTCTAAGCTCACGGTGGTCACAGTTTTAGGGACAAATATTAGACCTTTTGGTCTCTGAGTGTCCGGAGACATTCAGTGGTGGACTGCGAATGGCAAGCTCCTGAACGGGTCGTTGTTAAGTCAACCTTGGCCACAGGTTACTCTAGTCAGGGATGTATGCCTGAAGGGCTGGGGCACTCCCCTCCAAGACCTTACAGTGAGCGAACTGTGGTCCCCATAAGAATGCTGGGAGAATATTAATCTGTGGGAGCATATTAATCTGCTGGAGCTGAGAGCGATCATGCTGGCCCCGGCTCTTTCCTCCCTTCTGTGAAAAGCAAGACGGTGTTGGGTCCTGACAGACAGCACTGTAGCCATGCAATACCTCCATCAAGCAGGGTTATTTGGGCTCCTTGCCTCTGTGCAGAGAAGCAACATATTTTTGGTTCTGGGCACTGGAGAATAGTGTCCCTGAATGCGGCCCACCTGACTGGTAAGGAGAACGTGCTGGCTGATGCACGGAGCAGGCATTCTTCAACCTCCCACGAGTGGTAACTCTGTTAAGAAGTTCTGGAGATTTTCTCCCTTTGGGGTACTCCTCCAGTGGACCGCTTCACTTCCAATGTGAATAGGAAGTGCAAGTGATTCCACTCCATGGAGTTCCCTAGCAAGGGAGTTCTGGGGGACTCCTTGACAGTCGAGTCACACTTCAACCTGCTCTATGCCTTACCACCGATCTTGGCCATACGCTTGTTCTCAGGACCCTGTGCCTGTTCGGGTCCACAATGATCTTGATCACTGTGGACTGGGCCCGGAGGACGTGGTACTCAGAGGTGCAGGATATGGCTATCTACCCTCACTGGCATCTGCCGCAGAGGATGGACCTCTTCTCCCACTTGGGGGCACGGTGGGGGGGAGGGTCCTGCACCCGAACCTCTGTAGCCTGAACCTTCTTACCGACTGCTGGATCTGTTAGAGGACGTTCAGGGACATACTCCTCTCTGCTAGAAGAACTGCCTCCAAGTCTATCTATGCCTGCAGGTGGGGTAGGTTTTCGTCTTGGTCCTGGGAAAGGGATCGGAACACTTTTACTTGCTCTACATCATCTGTGTTGGTATTTCTTCTATCTTTGGTCCAGGCTGGCCTGCAGATTGGTATGGTGGAAGGGTCTCTTGCTGCCATTTCAGTCTTCAAGAGGACCTTGGAGCAGGGCTCCTTTTTCACGATCCCAACGGTCATGCAATACCTTAGGAGTCTTTCTTTTAAAAAAAAAACTTTATTTATTAAAGTTCAGATCACACACAAGTACAATCATAAACATCATAGTACAGCTGAGTTATACGATTTACAGAAAAACCTCACCAGACATTACAATATCATGCAATGCCCCCTCACCAACATATAGAAATGTAGCATGGGCAACACCTTCATAATTAAGTATCTGGCTGCACTCTGGTCCCCACCATCTGCACAACCTCCTGCCAGCCTGCAATGGAAGCTTACAATCCCACACACCCTGCTGTTGAGTACCAAGAAACTGTATGAAGGGAGCCCAAATATCATTCTGTCTATTGACTGCCGCAGATGGTGCACAGTATTTGTGGTCCATATCGCTGAACCATGCCATGTCTGCCAGCCAAGCTGTGGACTTGGGGGAAAAGAGCTAGTCCACCTCATCAAAAGGCAGCACTATGCTAATATCATGCCAGTGGATAGTAACTTACAATATCCCCTTGGTAACTCCGGAAGCCAGCCAAACATAAAACACAATAGTTCACAGGGGACCACATAGCTGAATATAGTTATGTATATGGACATCACATCTTTCCAATAATCATGAATAGACAAGCATGCCCACAGCATATGAATGAAGCCTGTTGATTCCACACATCATCTAGGGCATCTATCATCCTTGGTGGCTGTCATACATTCGAAGAGGAGCAAGGCTCACGTACACCCTATGTAAGGTGTAAAACTGAATCAGTTTCAGCCTAGTACTAGTAGCACCGGCATGCCTGCATTCACACATACTAGATCACATTTTATCAGAAAACGAAGTCCCCACATCCGCCTCCCACTTTGCTATACATCCCATGGATTGGGTGCCGTTCATAATTGCCTTATAAATGGAAGAGACATGTTTTGCCTGGACCGCAGGCACCAAGTACTGTAACAGAGGCACTGCTGTCAGTTCCCGTGTAAAAGACGGGGACCATGCTCTAAATCCGCCAGCATGCGATGATGCTGAAACCCTAGCTGGAAGTTATGGCCCACCTTTTCCACAAATTGATTGCAACTCCCAAAGACCCCCTCCGAATACATATCAAACATAAATCTGATACCCATACCATCCCATACTCTAACCAAGGCCTCGTCGTAAGTCGGGTTCAAAGCCTCTACGGCCTAAAGCCGGGGTGCTAGGGTGTACAGGATCTCCACGCTCCGACGCGCAAGAACCCTTCTCCATGCATCGACTGTACAAGCAACTGGGTTGAATTAACAATGATCATGCACTTACAACAAGAACACACTGTGCAGCTAATGAGGACAGACCGAGTATTGCTCAATACGCATCCATTGACAGGTGAAATGGAGTTGCACAGCCAGAAAATATAGCTCCATACCAGGGGTCCCCCAAAATCTCCATCCACAGGAGGCTTTGTTAATGTATCCCATTTAACCCAGGACTGCTTTGGATGCCACGTCATTCGAACCATCAGGCTACGTACTTCTGAAAAGAACCCCGGCCACATACGTACATTTTGAAAGACATCATAATTTTGGCACTCCTACCATCTTACCTATCGCAATATGTCCCAGCATGGAAATAGGCATGACGCACCACTTATTTATTTTCATCCGGAGATCTTGCAAATAAGCCAAGTGGTTTGGAGGCGACAACGAACAATCCTGCCTGGTCCCCGCTCCCAAACGAATGCAACTGAGCGTTTCCCAAAAAGCCCTATGTGGGTATTAGCACCCTCATTCAAAAGTTTCACTACGCTTACAAAAGAACCCGGAATACCTACCGCCCGTAGCACGGAAAGCAGATACTCCCACCCCACAGAATCAAAAGCATTCTCTGCATGTAAACTGGCAGCCTTATGGTCTATTTGCACAAGAATGGCAAATAGTCGTCGCAGATTGAGCTCATTGAAACAACAGGAATAAAGCCTGATTGATCCTGATGAACAATAGTTAACATGTAAAGGAGTAATTTATCCACTAGGATTTTTGCAAAGATCTTTGTATCCAAATTGAGCAATGAAATGGGCCTATATGATGCACACTCCTGGGTGTCCTTCACTGGCTTCAGAATCAAGGTGACCACCGCCTCACAAAGGGAAATATGGAGCACCCTCATCCACATGGCCTCCTGCCACATACTGAACATGTTCCCCGGCACTCTAGAACCAATTTCTTTATGAAACTCAGCTTTAATATCATCAGTACCCGGCGCCTTAGATCAATGACCTGATAGTTGGCAAACAGTCCTCAACTGTGAACGGGGTGTCCCTTCTCCACCGCGTTGTGGCCCATTGTTACCAAAGACGCTCCCCAGAGATACTCATTAAGCAAGACCTCATCAGCACAGGCCCTCAAACTATATAGATGTTCATAGAAACTCTGAAGCGTATCTAGGATCCGGTCAGGGTCAGACACCACTTGCCCACTCTCAGCACGCACCTCTGCAACATCAGCCATCCTCACCTTCCCTTATAATCACGTTGGCAAGGTGTCAACCCGGCCTTCCTTCCTCGCCATATTTCTTGCCCATCGCTGCACGGGCCAAGTCTTTAACCTCCCAGCCAGCTTCAGAGTGGAACCTGTTTAACACATCCTGGATGCAAAGGAACGTACCAGCATTGTCTCCATTGCCCAACTGACCCTCCAAATCTTTCAACTCAAACTCAATCGTAACGAGGCAGTGCCTTATAGCCTTCAGAACTCCAAATTCCAACGGCATACACCTATCCCTAAGAAATACTTTAAAGGCCTGCCAAACGGTGGCCATCAAGTTCACTGACCCCAGATTGTCTTTAAAATATGCCTTTGAACCACCCAATTTGTACCCAATCAATCGTCCACTGAATTGGGGAATGGTCCAACAGCATCCGGGGAAGGATCTCACACCCAACCGTCATTCGCCCCACTGCCGGACCCGCCAGAACATAATTAGAGATGCCATGTTGTGGACCTACAAAAATACTCCCTGCTCTCAGGGTAAAGTATCCTCCACACATCCAGCATGTCTAGCACCTTCATACAAATGAAGATTTTGCGAGCCACCTGTGGGAGAAGCCTGGTCCACCCACAGACCTATCCAAGACCCCATCCAAAATTGTTTTAAAATCCCCTGCCCAGACAGTGTTGGCATCCAAGTATTTGTAACTTTGAAGCAAGAGTGCTGCGAAGAATTCAGGGTCATCAGCATTCGGCCCATACACATTTGCTATGGTGACCAGGGTGTTTGCCAAGAACCCAGACACAATTAGAAATCTCCCACCTGCTCCATTTGTCAATATGGTAGTTATTTATGAACGTGGGTCATAACCCCTCTGGAATATGTGGAGAAAGACGTGTAATATCAGCTGCTTCCCCAGGCTCTAGCTACCCCTCATTCGCAACCTCTGCCAAATGGGTCTCCTGCAGCAAGGTGATGTTGGCCCTGTGCCGCTCACAATAACTCACCACTTTCCATACCTTACATGGCTTGTTAAGCCTGTGGACATTCCAACTAAGAAATGTACACAACGCCAGTGCGGCTAGCCCGGGTTGCATGCTCATCACATAATACACACCGTACTTGCCCATGGTTTCCTGGCACGTACAGCTACACAGCAACATAACAGCCCCTGTAGAGACGTAAACCATTTTCAACCTTCCACAATGCTCCACCCACACTGCCCAATCCCAACTTGCAGTGAAATCCCACCTTCACACCCCTCCCACATCCACCCCTAAACTTCTTGGGCACACACGGGGGACGTCGTACTCAACAACTCAATTAGCCCCACCGTTGCACAATACCCATGAAGAGTCCACCCACTTCCAGGATCATAGTGAATTAACTGTATCATTACTTTGATGACAACAATAATACCAGTGGTTCACATACCAGACCCGGAGTGCCCACTCTTTTCCAAAAAGACCACACTCCTCTACCAATGTAGCCCACTAGCATCAACTAGGCACAGTAAATTCCAGGGTCCCTGTGTCCTCCCAACCACAGGCCATGTAAGCCACCGCCCAGGCCCTCCACACATCATCTGTCTTTAGGCAGGGACTCCAGGAAGTCTTGCACTTCTGCCGGATCAGTATAAAAGTGTCTCTGATTATTATGGACCACTCTCAGATTGGCGGGGTACAGCATGGTATATTGGAGACCATGCTCCTCTCTAGCTTCGCCGCTAGAGAGGAGAGACGGGCCCGCTGGACCGAGGGAATAAAGTCTCGGTAAAATTAAACTCTGGCTGGTTCCCGAGCTGGCGGGGCTGTGACTAAACAGACCCTGTCCTGATGGATCATTCTCTGACTCTCAGAATACTATGATCTGGCTAGCAAGGAGGTCCAAGAGGGTATCAGGGTTCATGCCACCACGGGTTGGCCCCCACATTGGCTCCGCAGCATGGAGTTCTTGTTCTGGATATTTGCCAAGTGGCTATGTGGGCTTTCTTGCACACGTTTGCTTAGCATTACTGCTTGGAATCTGCCTGGACGCTTGTTCTGGCAGAGCTGTCCTCCAGAGTTTACTGATTTAGGTGGTGCTTTTGCTACCCTCCGTCCTCCAGGTCCTTGTACTGCTTTGGGAGTCTATCAAAAATGAGGAATCAGATCAGTGAGATGAGAGTCCATAACAATAACAAATTACTTACCTCTTAGTAATGTTTTTTCGGAAAGATATTCCTCCCACAGATTCTTCATCGCCCTCCCTACTTGCCACTCTCTGTGGTGAGCTAGTACGCTTTGGTCCCTTAGTGTCAGAATGCTGGAGGAAAAGGGTGGAACCAAGGTCACTCTATATATACTGGCCCCAATGTTCTATCCAGCATGTAGAGGCGTCGGGCGGAGCCACACTGTGCCCGGGGCAGCAGAAAAGCTTCCAGTTGTGCTGTGAGGCAAATATCAAAGATGAGTCTGTGACAGGAACATCTGTCAGAAAGAACATTACCGAAAGGCAAGTAATTTGTTCTCGTCCCCTGTCCTCCATAGGGTTACATGGGTGTAAAGTCATGTCCCTTTCTCACTTTCCTGAATTCGGTTGGTGGTAACCTGGTCAAGGATCCATTCCTAGGCCTATCCTAGTGTAGTGGGATTGAAAGAGATACTTAATTGACCATTTCTTAACTTTTTGAACTTTGAATCGCAACCACTGGTATCATCCAATCACATAGTAAACCTGCTTGCCAAGTGTAACTTTCGAACTGGTGACTTCTAATGGATTTGTTGCTCCCACGGATTCCTAATCTATCATATCCCAATCCCAGGGCAGCTGTTCTCCGGAAAGCTTTCAGCTGCCAGGGGGCAAAATGCAGCTCCGCGTTGACTCTGTGCAACGCCTTTACATGCCCCGTGCCAGACATGAAGTCTGGGGCAATATATATATCGTCACTTCCTGTGACCGTGGTTCCTTTTTTGCGCTCACTCTTTTCGCTGATCCACACATGCACTTTGAGCGTACATATTTTTCCGAATACACCATACCTGCTCCATCCAAGGCCTTGGGCTGTAAGCCATGTGCAGACCTCGGCCAGCAATTGTCGATTTCGGATCTTCACCGGATTTGTTTATAATGCTTGGGCGAGGAGCATGACTACCAGGATTGTTGGCCATGCCAGTGCATGCACCCGAAGGCCCTCTGGGGAGAGGGTGGCAGAGATCATCACTTTCATCCACAAGGCGAAGGGTGAGGCTCCACGTCGAGGTCCACTGCATGGAATGATGCTCCAAGGGGCAAGCGGCTCTGTACAAGGAAAAGGACAAGAAGAAGAAGAAGCAGCAGCTTTGGAAGGCGTCCCGTTCCCCGAGTTTGTTCTCACATTAACATTAGTCTTCCTCTTCGAAGAAGAGCCATCACTCCAGGGAGTCCCCGGAGTGTTTGGTGCATGTACATTTTCCTACTCAGTCTTCCAAGCTGGAGGAATGGTCGAACCTTCGCCTGAAGATGTGGGTGCAGGTGGTGGCGCTGTCAGCACCATGTCTGCTGCGACTGGAGGGTACCCTCTGGGGACCACTCTAACACACCTATGGGCTCAGGCCTGGACCAGATGGAGACGGAGGTCTCTCGGCACTGACACGCCATGCCTTCAGGATCAGCAGCCTTGGTGCTGGTGCTGTGGACACCACGTCTCAGCAGGAATGCATTCCACTCCCTAAGGACTCCTTTATGTCAAGTGTATATGACATATATTGTGAGGATGGCGACCAGGTCCCTTATGCGCTTCATCCTATGGCATCTAGAGAGGTGAGTGATTTCCCAGAGGAGTTCTATGGGGACGGTGAGGATGTTCTGGGACTGGCAATGTCTCTTTCCAAACCAATGTCTCTTTCCCTCAAAGCGCCTCTCGCACCTTGTGTTTATTGCACCTTATCAACTGGTCTCTTACATGCTCGTCCTTGCAATGCTCACATCCACATTTAATGGCTAGCCCTCACAGGGCTGTGATTCATTCCTCTATGGATTCATTTCTTTTGTTCCCTAGTGGCAAAGTGAGATCAAGCTAGGATCTTGTTTTCCTTGTTGATAAAATGCTTATCCAACTTGACAATGCTCATCTCCAATTAATTCATCCATTTGCTTTCAGCAAGGGGCTCTGGCAACCTTGTATATATGAATTGCCCTTCATGTCCCAGACAATGGTACAGAAGGGAGTCCATCCTATCTGCAGCAGAGTTTGTGCCGTAAACTCCATGGAGAAACCATAGGAACCCCTCTTTCCAGTGCTGCCACTTAATCAGTGGTTCCCCTGGGGTTGCAAGAAACCAGGGTGGTCCCGTAATGATGGCCATCCCCTAACTATGCATGTGCCAATTGTCGCTGTATAACTGTGGGCAAGAGGTGGTTTGGTAACCAGAAAACCAATAATCAGTGGACTGTCCCCAGTAAAGCAGTATATCAGCAGTTTAACATCCATATTCAAAGCGCTCCTACACTGATGTGCAAGAATGTGCCGGCTTGTGATGTGTACCTTTGATATACTTGTCCATGCTGAGCTTGGATCGCGCATCGTGTCTCTGATGTGGGACCAATTAGGCCTCTGCGCGTCCTCATTGCTGGTCAACGTGATCCCAGTTATCGAATGCAAGCACGCGACGTGCTGGTGACATGACACGTTGATCACGTGTCAGCTCTCCCCACGCCACACTGTCGTTGAAGCTCGCGGCAGTGCGTGGCACTGTCCCGCTCTGTGGGGGTTCTTGCAGCCCACTTGAGAGGGCAATCGACCCCATGCGGGTCTCCTGAGCAGAGGGCAAGTCCCGTCAGCTGGGATGACGACGGACGGGAGACAGGCACCCCATGACGAGAGAACCCACCAATGAAGACGGATCTGGGTCTCTCTCTCTCCCTCTCTCTCCCTCTCTCTCTCTTTCCCTTTCTCTTTCCCTCTCTCTTCCATCCGCCCCCCCCCCCAACTTCTCCATTCAATCCAAAATATTCTCTCCTCACATTCTTCTGGAGCTTGCTTCTAATTCTATATTTAACAGTCATCATTGAGCTGTCTTTTCTACCAGCTCACAGCATAACAATCTCGAAATGTTACAACATCGCAAGCAAATCAGTCCCGGAAGTACTGAGCGCACACTTCACTAGGGGAGTGGCAACTTCCTCAGCTCTGCAGAGGGGGGTGGCGGGTACGTGCAGCATACATTTGCCAAGCAGCGACATGGTCTGCCCACCAGACGTTAGCTAAGCATTGTTGTCTTGACACCTGCGAGGAACAGGATGCCTGATTCAGCAGAGTGTTAGGCAGAATCCTGTGCGGTTTCCTTAGGGAGCACTACAGAAGATTAAGACTACAGGTATATGCAATAAATCCCCTTTGGCATCAGTCTGTACCACAAAGATTTACTTGGTAGCTGTGGCTAAGCAGTCAGACTTATCTCAAGAGGGAGATGAGCAGTATTCAGGGTTTACACAATAGGACTACAATACTATGGCACAAGGAAACACTGACCAAAGCTTTGTATTTAAAAAAAATATATATATCTGATGTTTGTTAATCTGCTTAGAATCACATGCTGTGCATAGTCCGACATCCAGTGGTCACTGCGGAGTATTGCATTTTGTTTTTCGTAGTCGAAAAGGGGACGTCGCCAAGACGTGTCTGTAACACACTGCATGTCACTATAGGGATAGTACCGACAATCCCTCACACGTCGAGGTCCCTCAGATTGTTTTTTTCCGCCCAGATATTGGTCGCCTTTACGTGGAGCTCCTCGAGAGACATTGCAAAAACATTTATTCGACCTTTGGTCATTATTAACTTATACTTTACATCCCTCCTTCGGTGTCGTAGCTGCGAAGCTGTTCCACCGCCGATCAAGATCTCCGACGGCGGAGCCTTCGACGGAGGAGGTTGTTCGGCGTTCGCCGAACACGTGGCCTGGCCTCGCCAGCCAAATACAGTAGGGAGAGTGGGGTCGTGGGACATTTATTGTTTCTCTTTGAGAATGCCTTTCCCTTTCCCCTCCCTTTCCTTTGCGGTTGTTATCACATGCAATCGTTTCCTCCGCTATGGAGAGGACACCCTTTAGGTTTTGCCCGCGTTGCAAGGGCATGTTTACCTGGAAAGACCAGCATAAACGGTGTAACCGTTGCTTGCCCCTCGATCACAAAGAAGACGGCTGTGCAGCCTGTCAGCTTCTTAAGCCTAAGACTTTAAAGGACCGCAGGGTCAAAGGTGGGCAGCCTACGCCTTGTCTAGGTCTGATTCCTCACCCGCCGCCGCCAAAAGTGACGAGGAATGTGATAACCTGACGTCCGTTTCAGAAGTCGTAGACCTCTCTAAGGAGTGTTCATGCTCCTCGTCGTCTGTCCCCGGCCCGACAAGCTCGGCTCACGCCCTGCTTATGGGGATGAACACCCCGGCGACACTGACGCACACAAAAAACACTCCCATGAACACACGACCCACGGCTCTTCCTCGTCGATGACGAAGAGAGCATTAGCGCCAACGGAGACGCAGGTCCTACCGGCCGCCTCCTCAGACAGTAAGAGTCTTAAGCCCCCCTCGCAAACCCGACTAGCGACTGGGCTACCCCCAGATAAGGGCGCTATCACTAAACTGCCAGATGACGCGCACCATCGGAGAGCGCCCGTCGGCGTAGAGCAAGCGACAACTGTAACGTCGACGCAAGAGGTACCCTCGACAGACAGTTTAGTTGTCGAGAGCCTGGCACGGATTGTTTCCACCGATAGCCAGAGACGGACGGCGAAAGAAACGTTGATCACCGCTCACAAGGCCCGGGAGACGCCAAAAAGGTCAGAAGGAAGGCAGGAACTGCCCCCTCCGTCGAGAGGGACTCCTAGCCTACCAGAAGGCTTTTCAGAAGGCGATGGGAACCTTTCTTTGACGTTATGGGATAGGTCGAAGCGTTTTCAAACTGAAGGGTCTCCCTTTTCCCCCTTCACCGCTCTGGGGTACCTCAAGAAACCCTAAAGAGACTCCAGTTTTGTATGGACAAAATGGAGAGGATGATGGAGACTCGGAACCTTCCAACACCCAAGAGATCAAGAGAGGGACCTCAGGAGGATCCCAGGGTCAAGTACCCTAGGCTGTTTAATCCCCTCCAAGAGGATGTAGATTTCTATGACCTCACTGAAGAGGACCCCCACTTTCAGGAGGATGACAAATTCTTAGGCAACGAAGGGGAACAAAACCTAGAGGAGGAAGGTGTTGAAGATAACCCAGATATGGGTGGTGGGGGCTTCGGAGAAGACACAGAAGAAGGCGCTTCAGAGCTCTGGCAGTCCCCATCAGCGTTTTCAGACCATGACGCCCTAAACCTGTCCCCAAAGGACTCACCTATTAGGAATACATCACCTATAGACTAGCAACCTACCTTTAATGCACTACTACACAAGGCAGCAGCGCATTTTGAAAATCGAGACTGGGGACATTTCTCCTGACATAGACTTTGTAGAAAAGATCATCAAGGAGAAACCCCCTGTGAGCCAAACCATTCCCCTCTTCGCCTCAGTAAAGAGACAAATTATTCCTTTGCTATCTACACCCGTGTTGGTCAGAGGGGTCAACCCGAGGATAGAAAAATTATTTAGTCCTTCCCCATCGAACCCCTTATACGTCAGGGGCCACTCTGTACCAGACTGCTTAGTGGTGACAAATACAAGGAAAAGAGCAGGGGTCCCGCTGTCAACCAACGCGGCACCACCAGATAAAGAAGGTAAAAAATGGTATGCCCTGGGAAAGAGGATTACAGCCTCGGCTGCCTTTTCCGCAAGAATTGCCAACAACAACTCTTTGCTGGCAAGTTACGCAGATGCACAATGGAGCAAACTACGTAAGGACATCGAGGTGGTACCGGAACCCCTACGTACTCGGCGTCTGGCCACGGTTACTGAAGGGACCTTAGTCAACCAAAGCATCATTAAAAATACTCTGGATGCTACAGAAACGGCTGGCCGTTCCCTAGTCCAAGGAATCCTCCTCAAACGCCATGTATGGCTACGTAATTCAGGTTTTAAACCTGAAACACAAGCATCTCTAATTAACAAACCTATAGAAGATGCCAACCTCTTTGGGAAGGCGGTGGATGAGGAACTAGAGACAGCAAAGAAGGATTTTGACACCATCAAAACCCTAGACCAAATTTCAAGGTCTCCCAACAAACATGGTTATGGCAACAGACGCTTATTTCAAGGCCAACACCACCAGCAGCAACAACAACAGCAGCAGCAATACTCTGCAGGTAACTGGTCCTCTAACCAAGGCACCAGTGGACAATACAACCAAAGAGGACAACGTCGTGGCAAGGGAAGAGGTCGGGGTCCCACCCCTAGAGGTTCCCAAGCCGCCAACACCAAATGACTCGAAGATTCGGGTCCCCTCCCATGCATCGCCAGTCGGGGGCCGGTTAACATCCTTTCTTCCAGCATGGGAGGGTATAACATCAGACCGCTGGGTACTATCAACCATAGCCCGCGGTTACTGTATAGAATTCAACAGTTCCCCTACGTACAGACCCCCAAGGGGACGATGTATGTCACCAGAACACCTCGCCATCCTTCTTCAAGAAGTGGACCAACTACTAGAAAAAGAAGCTATAGAGGTCGTGCCTCTATCTCAGGTAACGGAAGGTATTTATTCAGTGTACTTCTTTGTACCCAAAAAGGACTTAACCATGCGCCCTGTACTAGATCTACGCCCAGCGAACACATTTCTCAAACCTCAAAAGTTTTGTATGGTGACTCTACAGGAGGTAATCCCCCTGCTTTCACAGGGAGATTACATGACAAAAGTGGACATGAAAGATGCATACCTTCATATTTTAATGTTGCCAGCGCACAGAAAATACCTCAGGTTCATGATAGAGGGCAAACACTACCAGTTCAGAGTGCTACTCTTCGGCATAGCATCAGCGGCGAGAGTAATCACGAAGGTACTGGCAGTGGCAGCGGCCCACCTGCGCAGGTTGTCCATCCTAGTATAGAAAAGAGGGTTCAGCCTTTGAAACAGTGTTGGGGCTCTAAGTGGAGAATATTGCAAAGATGCAGAATGGTAATGATAGAGATGCTGCAGTAGAGGGATGCCACAGAGGCTGGCCTGGGCTAGGGCAAACTAGGAAGAGAAAGCCCTCCTGTTTCGCTTCTCGAGGTTGAATTAAATACTCAAACAAAATTGTTCAGATTCTTTTTAGTTTTATTTAAATTGTAATTCTGACCAAAAATTGCCACATTTACGTCCAAAAGTGAAAAAAATGTTTGTTAAGGCAAAAATAAATTGGGGCTTTTAGGACAATGTGAAATCTTTAGTTGTTTCCACTGGGATTTAGTCTTTGTCCTTTGAGAAGGTCCTGTGAAATCTTGAGTTGTTTTCAATAAGATTTGGTCTTTATCCTTTGAGAAAGTCCTTAGTTGAATACACTAGGTCTCGTTTGTAAGTTGAAATAAATCCTTGTTGATTTGGGATCTTTATTGGTTTGGAGTCCTTAGTTCACTTCACTAAGTCTCATAGGTTGAGAAGGTCCTTGTAGGTAGAAATGTCCTTGAAAAAATGCTAGTTCCTCAACACGTGTTTCTCCACCGCACGGTTGCGGTGGTTCGTCAGGAGGAATATGGGATGAGGTAATAAAGGGTGTCTGAGAAGAAGAGGAAGAGGGAAATTGTGGTTAGTTTGAGCAGTGAGTCTTATGCTGATGGTTGTAGGTGGTATGGGTAAGTGAATATAACAGAAAATATTTACTTATAAAATTATGGTCAAGTCGAATTAGTTGATGTTGGTTCGCTTCAGTTTTGATAGAATGAATAGATTCCGTTTGATCTGATCTGTAGAAGTAAGAGGCACTATGTTATGTGTGCTTACATTTCAAACTGAACACATTCAAATACTTGAAATGTGGTACATTGCTGTGTTGGTTAGAGGTGCAGCAATGATTTAAACTTTAGTCAACAAGTGGAGGTGTCTTTATCAAATTGCAAAGGGTAAGTAACAAGCAATGCTTAAAGTATGCTGGTGAGCAAGTAAAGGTATCTCTTGGCAAAAATAGCAAAGGTAATTAGCATAGGTCAAGTTTATAGTGTGATTAGAGTTCCTACTGAGCATAAGATTGTATCAAAATCTTGGGAAGGCAGGCATGGCCGTTAGGCAGGAAAAGATAGGTATAAATGGATGCAGTATCAATGCAGTGCCAAAAAATGGTTGTTTTTTAGTTCCTAAAAAGCAGAGAGTATAGAGAGGGTAATACTTGAAATACCGCTTGTAAAGGAGAATTCTCTCTTTAGGCTGAATTTCCTAACCTAGTGAGTCCCCCAGCAGCTTTGCTGGATTTCTGGAGTTTGTTTTTTTTCTCCTGCCAAGAGTGAGACTCTTTTTCTCCCACTCTTGGACATGATCTATGGTGTTCCTTTGACTGTTAATGTGTTTTATGGGCTATGGGGCCTTTACTCCATAGGGTCTCATGTGTTTTTACTATGCGTGTTACACAGCACCCTCCGTGCAGTAACACAGGGGTGTCATAGTGACACCCCACCATAGACTCCATACCTTGGGACTGACTACTGTCTCCCATTGCATGTAAAGTCACCATTGACTTTACTAGTTCCAAATTGTTAACAGACACCAGTACAAACCATCATATTGTGGACGTACTGGTCGGGGCAATTCGATTGCCCCGGGGTCTGTTAGTCGAGGGGGCACATCTCCGTCCCCCCTGATCGAGTTTTGGCTGGTGGCAGTAGATACTACTTTTTATATTTGACCGCAAATATATTCCGATGGGATTTTCCCATTGTTCGAGGCTACCAACTTTAATTATTTAATTCTCATAGCCTCGAACATACCGCCGGTTTATTTAATTAATATTAATTCGCCGGTTGGTATTTTTTGCCAGGACTCGATTCTAAAATGGCGTTTGTGTTCTCTTCTGTGACTCCAACCCAAGTCGAGCCCTTTGTTCCACTTTTTGGCGGGCTTCTCCACAGAAGCCTCCAAAAGTGATGCCCCTCTGTCTGGGTACCAAAGGGGGTGTGGGAGGGGGTTTAGGCACCCTGGACTGAGTTACCTTGGTAACTCAAGTCGCACTCTTGTGTGATTGGCCCAAGTGGTGAGCCGGCCGGCTCACCACTTGGCATGTTGATTGACAGCTAGGCTGAGTGAATAGGGGTATGCTGCATAAAAGCAGGGCTTTGGGGACTGGAACTTCAGAAGTCGCCACAGGACCTGAGAATCCGACGAGGGAGAAGCTGAGCCGACCTACCACGACAACACCGGTGGAGCCCTGCGGAACCGACTCACCACTTCCCGACGACAGAGAAGATCTCCCGGCTGGAGAGGCTTCTTCCCCTGACTGGTGGGCACAACCAGTTTACCTTCTTCTCTTCGCACCCCCGACCGTCTAAGTGGTCGAATTGCCCGTGTCCAGCACCCCGGCAACCGGATAGCCACTTACCACTGGACCGCGAACTAAAGGACCGCTCCTTTCACCTGAGAAACTCTGCGGCTGGTTTCTTCCCTGGCAGTGCAACGGACTCCTGTCTTCCTCCTCGACGAGATCCTCTCTTCCCCCGGGCGAAGCACCGACTTGCATCCGCTGCCAGGAACAACTGCCCCCGCTGGAGTATTCTCACCACTTTAAGGTACCGTGTCCGCTAGGCCTCCCTTTCTAAAGATTGCTACAAGGTAATAATAACCCCTTAACCTTCTGGACTGGGCTGGCCGCCTTGACCTTCTAACTGGTCCCTTTCTTTGGTCCAACTCCTTTTTGAACCTTTACAAGACTCTTGTGCACTGCAACTGTGTGACCTTGGACACAATTTGTTTGATCCTCTTAAAGTGGATCCGGCCTACTGACTCTAAACTCACGGTGTTACTTGCCTTCCTCTCTTGTTGTGTTCGCGAAAAAGTGTTGGGATCTGTTGCAATTTATTCTCTGCTTTTCTCTCCCTTTTTTAAACGAATGATTAGAGTGCCATCTACGTTAAGCGCTCACCACTGTCTGAAAATAAGTGGGGCTTTACTTAAGACTTGTCTAATATTCTTTGAAGGGAGTGTATATCTTTTAGTGACCGTGTTTTTGGATTGCTTACTATTAGTGCCTGTGTGTTTTTCTAGATGTGGTTTTAAATAATTATATCTCTTTTACACCAAGCCCTGGTCAGTGTTTACTTGTTCTACTATGTTCTTTTGACCTATTGTGAATACTCTGTATACTGCCTAACTCTTCTTGAGGGAAGTCTGACTGCTCAGCCACAGCTACCAAGTGAATCTGTGTGGTACAGACTGCTACCAAGTGGGTTTACTGCCAAACACCTGTATTCCTAAATCTTTTGCAGTGGTCCCAGAGGGAACTGTACAGGTTTCTGCCTTACACCGCTTACAGTTAGGATTCTAGTGTTACTTCTTGTTCGTAGATGTCTGCAATGTTGGTGTAACGATGTGTGTTTATGGGCAAAGCGTTTCCGCGCGGCGACGTGTGCGCGATGACGTCATCCGCACGTACATTGTCGCGTGATGACGTCATCACGCACACGCTAACTGGGCGTTTTCGTGATACGGCTAGAAAGCCTAAGATTGGAGTATCCCGTTAGATGAGGAAAATGCAAACAAAGTAGATATGGAAAGGTAACGTTGTGTAACTTGGCATTGATCAGGTTTGGAGCAAACCGTAGTTTGTAATCCTACATGATGTTAGGAATGAGAAAGAGGTTTTATGAAAGACTGGTGTGTATATCCCGATTTGGTTGAAGAAAACATTTTTCCACAGAGTCTTAGTCTCTGGCTGTGAAGTCACTCGGAGAGACACAATGTTTGGGCACTGGGTCTGCTCAGTAGTGGGAAACTCCCTCGTGGTTTGAAGAATGGACAATGATTATTGGACACAAGTGATACATGTGTCTCAATTTAATGAATAGTTTGGTCGCAAGAGATATAGGTCTTCAGTCATAAAGGTACTGGGGGAGATAGATGTGAAGGCACAAGACATGCTCAATATTCTAATGAGAGTACATAGAGTGTTTCATGATTCAAAAAAGGTGGGTTCAATAGAAAAATGGATTGTAGTAATGAAGCAGAGAAATTGTGCGTGGTATTACTGCAAGTGTGGAGACTATGTGGGGTATGGATGAAATTATTGACATGATGTGATAATGATGAGTTTTGATGATTTATAGGAAATGGCATATCTCCTGGTCTGTGTTCAGACCGGTGTGGCAGGTATCCATTAAACAGATCCATCGTGCTTCTTGTTGTCTTAGTTTGAGTTCCAAGTTGCCTCCTCTAGGGGTAGGTTTGATTTTGACAATTCCGTAAAATCTGATTTGGCTGATGTGATTCCATGAAGTGATTGGCTATTGGTGATCTTGTATCTTGGTTAGTGATTGCCCGAATGTGTTCACTGATTCTGGTTTTAAGTTTTCTGATGGTACTTCCAATGTAAAGTTTGTTACAGAGACAACTGATGATATAAATGACAAGTTTACTGTTGCAGTTGATGAACTGTTGAATGGTAAAGTTGGTGCCATTTGGTTTGGTGATGGTAGTTCTTGCATTGTCCGCATATTTGCACATCGAGCATTGACCACATTTGTAGCTTCCTTTGGTTGGTTTATGAAGCCACATGGTCTGTGAATTGGAAGTTACGGTGGAAGTGTCGAGCTCAAAATGTGATGGGCTTAATTCATTTTTGAGGTTTTTGGCTTTCTTGAAGGTAATGGTTGGTTTAGCTTCTCATATGGTCGTGAGATCTGAGTCTGATTTAAGGATATTCCAGTATTTGGTGAGAGTTTTCCGAATAGTTGAGTTGTTCGAACTGTAATTTGTGATGAAATTGATTGTTCTGTTTGAATCGGTTGTAGTAATATTGGTATTAGATTTCACTTGTAGCAATGATTGTCTGGTCCTGGTTAGTGATTTCCGATAACTGTTTTTGACAAGTTTGGTGGGATATCCTCTTGAGATAAATGTATTCACTGTTATTGTTTCTTTTTGTTAGAAATCTTCTGTTTTGGTACAGTTCCTTTTGACTCTTAGAATCTCACCATAGGGTATATTGTGAATGATATGTTTTGGGTGGCTGCTTGAGGCATGGAGTATACTGTTGATGGCTGTTGGTTTGGTATAGAGCGTTGTACAGATGGTGTTGTTTTCAATATAAAAGGTGATGTCCAAAAAGTTGATAGTTGTCTGGCTGTGTTCTGTGGTTAATTTTAAATTGTTGGTGTTGTGATTCAGATAGTTGAAATATTCTTTAAATGCTGACAGTGGCCGGTTCCAAATCAAGAAAATATCGTCGATGTATCTGGCCCAAAAAATGATATTGTTGAGGTGGGTAAATGAAGGATGTTGCCAGGCAAATTCTATTTCGAAATGACCCATATAGAGATTGGCGTATAATGGCGCGTATTTCGCTCCCATGGCTGTGCCTTGTATTTGCCGGTAAAGAGTTTTGTTGAAAGTGAAGATATTGTTCTGTAGTGTGAATTGTAACATTTCTAGGATCATGTTGTTGTGATCATTGAGTGAAATAGAACGGGTTTTCAAAAAGTATTCTGTGGTTGTGAGTCCTTTATCATGTAGAATACTTGTGCATAATGATGTTACATCCATGGTTATCAGCCAGTAGTCTTTGTTCCAAGGTATATTGTCGGTAAATTGAATGATGTGGGTGGTATCTCTGATGTAGGATGCCAATGAATTTGCCAATGGTTGAAGCTGATGGTCTATGTACTCTGAGATGTGTTCTGTGATAGATCCGATACCATTGATGATAGGTCTGCTTGGTGGTAGATTGGTGAATCTTTTGTGGATTTTTGGTAGAAAATAGATTGTTGGGGTTATGGTATGTGTTGTGATCATATATTGATATTCTTCTTCGTTGAGTAGTTCTAAATCTTTCCAGTGACTACTCATGATTTGCCATCTTCCTCCAATTTTAATGAATGGGTTGTCATTAATTATTTCATAAAAGTTGCGGTCTCTTAAATGGGTTAGTGTCATTTGTATGTAGTCATCAGTGTTGAGTAACACTATGTTTCCACCTTTATCTGATGATTTGATGGTAATTTCAGGATTGTTCTTGAGATTTTTGAGCGCTTGGGTTTGACTAGGTGTAAAATTGTTCCGTTGTTTGGTTTTGCCATATCTATTGTCTTTGTTGCTGATGTAGATATCTCTAAGTTCCTTTTGGACTACTTTGCAAAAAGTATCAATGACATTTTCTGGAGGTAAAATGGGTGTAAATTTAGATTTGTCCTTGAGTTTGGTCTCTATTGTTAGTCCTGATGGGATGTTTTGTTCATCTATAAACTGGTCCATTGTGTATTGCTAATTCTCCTCAGTAATGTTTATAAGATCCACTGTGTGTTCAACATGTCTGACGGACAATTCTGATGGTTCCCGGTTTTTTTAACAATGCGTTTTCTGATTTCCATATTGGCAAAGAGTTTCTTCAGTTTGAGTTTTCTGCAAAAAATATGGAGATCGACTATTGTATTAAAATAGTCGTAGTTTTGATCGGGACAGAAAGTAAGTCCTTTATTAAGTGCCTGGATGAGTGGTATTGATAGTTCTGCTCTTGAAAGATTGATAACTAGGTCTTGCGTTGGGGTAATGGGTTCTGAGATCTGGTCTGCACTTCTGTTTTTTCTTGATTTGCGTTGAATTCCTCCTCTCTTGCCGCGTTTGGTATTGGTTGAAGAGTCAAGATAGGATTTCTTTTTCCAGGAGTTCTTGGATAGTTTCTCATATGTTTCTGCTGTTGAATTTCCTCTAAAAAAGAGGAACCTTGGACATTATGTTGTGTGTCTTTGCTGGTTGTTGGAGTTTCAATTATAGGTGCATTGGGTAGAGTTGGTAGGGATGAACTTCTGTCTTCTAATTCGCTATTGCTTACTGTGTCTGTGTCCGAAGAAAGTGAGGTTGCAATAGGTTTGTTTGGATTGGTAGCATTTGCTGGTTTTCCCCTTGACGCAGTTGTGGGTCTTTTATTAAATGTATAGACTCTTTTAAATTTGTAATCTAATTCGTCTCGCAAAAATTGTCGTTTATTTATTTTAATTTCTGATGAGTATTTGTCTATGATTTCATCTAGTATCTCATAGTTCTTAAAGGTTTTCTCTGGAATATTGAGTTTTTCTATATTTTCTTTAACTTTAGTGATTTCTTGTATTAATCGAATATGTTTGATTTTGGCATAATTGATTAATCTGTGTATCATTTCATTGAAGGTGGTAGTTAGCAGTTGTTCCAGTCTTGAATCTCTTCAATGTCATTGTCTTCAAATGGAGGAAATATACATACTCTGAGTCCACGTGGTATACGTCCTATTTGTAAATACTTGTCCAAAGATTTAATTTCCCACCAGCAGGTAAGTTCTTGATTAAGAAGCTTTTCTTGGGTTAGAAATAGTTGTCTTAGTGAAACGTTATTGCTATCAGGCTTGGCTGTGGGATTTCCTGATAATCCCGAGAAGATACGTTCGGCTTCTTTCTCTCGTCGTTCGTAGTTTCTGATCATAGTACCTAGACGAGAATAGATGATAAAATGATGGGTGACTCCTTTGAGAGCTGCCCGCTGCTGACGAAACTGAGTAGAAAAGAGGGTTCAGCCTTTGAAACAGTGTTGGCGCTCTAAGTGGAGAATATTGCAAAGATGCAGAATGGTAATGATAGAGATGCTGCAGTAGAGGGTTGCCACAGAGGCTGACCTGGGCTAGGGCAAACTAGGAAGAGAAAAGCCCTCCTGTTGCGCTTCTCGAGGTTGAATTAAATACTCAAACAAAATTGTTCAGATTCTTTTTAGTTTTATTTAAATTGTAATTCTGACCACAAATTGCCACATTTACGTCCAAAAGTGAAAAAAAATGTTTGTTAAGGCAAAAATAAATTGAGGCTTTTAGGACAATGTGAAATCTTGAGTTGTTTTCACTAAGATTTGGTCTTTATCCTTTGAGAAAGGCCTTAGTTGAATACACTAGGTCTTGTTTGTAAATTGAAATAAATCCTTGTTGATTTGGGATCTTTATTGGTTTGGAGTCCTTAGTTCACTTCACTAAGTCTCATAGGTTGAGAAGGTCCTTGTAGGTAGAAAAGTCCTCGGAAAAATGCTAGTTCCTCAACACGGGTTTCTCCACCGCACGGTCGCGGTGGTTCTTCAGGAGGAATAAGTATACCCTTACCTCGACGATTGGCTCATAACAGGGGATTCTTACGAAACATGCTTCTCAAATACCCAAAAGACTGTAGACCTTTTGTTTCAACTGGGCTTCTCCATTAACAAAAAGAAGTCCAGTTTAGACCACAGCCAGATCAAACAATTCCTATGGGCTATAATTCGAACAAAGGACGGCCTCGTCTTCCCCTCCAACGAGGGGGTCCAAAACATGCTGTTTCAGATCCCTCAATATGTGGCCGGTCGAGAGGTGACGGTATGCAAAGCAATGCGCTTACTAGGAATGATGGCGTCATGTATTTATTTGGAACCTCACGCGCGCCTGTGCCCAATGCAAGAGTGGCTCAACAGCCAGTGGTGTCAGGCCAGCGGACAATGGGACGATCTAGTGGTGGTCTCGCAAGCCTTGGTTCTCTCGCTACGGTGGTGGTCGAAGGAAAACCTGGTAATAGGGAAACCATTTGCCACCCCCGCAGTGGAAGCCACTCTAACCACAGACGCATCCCTCACAGGATGGGGGGCTCCCCTATTCCATCAGACTGCTCACGGAGTTTGGACTCCGAGCATAGCATCCAAGCACATAAACTTACTGGAGCTACTAGCTGTGTTCAAGGCACTGAAAGCCTTCCAGACACACCTGCAAGGGAAGACAGTGATGGTCCTCACGGACAGCACCACAGCCATGTACTACCTCAACAAGCAAGGGGGCACTCACTCTTCAGGACTGTCCAAGCTGTCCCAGAACATCTGGAAGTGGGCTCTCAGACACATGTTCCTACTGTCACAACATGTACCAGGGACCTCAATCTGCTAGCAGACAAACTCAGCAGAGACTTCCCTCTGCCCTCGGAGTACAAATGGCGGTTACACGAAGACATCATCTTCGACATCTTCACACAATGGGGATTCCCAGAAATAGATCTGTTCGCAACTCTGGAGAACTCCCAATGCCAAGATTACGCCTCCAGGTACCCCCAGAACTAATCCAAGGGGAACGGTCTATCGATACCATGGTCAGGGAAATTTGTTTACGCTTTTCCCCCGACTCCCCTTCTCAACAAGATAGTGCACAAGATGCACCAGGAACAAGTTACCATGATACTGGTGGCCCCTATGTGGGCCTGACAGCCATGGTTCGCTCACTTGATGGAGATGTCCCTATCTCCTCCAGTGAAACTTCTCTGCCCGTACAACATGCTGTCACAGGAGAAGGGCAGGACACTACATCCATGCCCTCAGACCATGAATTTAGCAGCCTGGCTCCTGAGATCATAGAATTTGGACATTTACAGCTCTTGCAGAGCTGCATGGACATTCTCAGGGAGGCTAGAAAGCCTAATACTCGTCACTGTTATTCTAGCAAATGGAAGAGATTTGTCATCTGGTGTAGAGGAAGGAGCATCAACCCAGTTGACTGCTCCCCCACACAAATTGTTCTGTACCTGACTCACCTACTAGACTCAGGCTTGGTGTTTAACTCTATTAAAGTCCATTTAGCTGCACTTTCCGCATACACCACTTCCCAACTTAGTGTCATGGTGGAAAGTCCCAGTTATTAAAGCCTTCATGGAAGGAGTGAAGAGGATTCACCCTCCCATAGCTAACCCTGCTCCCGGATGGGACGTAAATGTGGTACTAACCAGGCTCATGGGGTCTCCCTTTGAACCCATGCACAAAGCAACACTTAAAGACCTCACTCTTAAGACTGCTTTTCTAATAGCTATTACCTCATTAGGAGAGTAAGTGAACTACAAGCGCTCTCTACTAGACCCGTTTGTAACAGTTCACAAGGATAAGGTGGTTCTACGCACACATCCTAGGTTTGCACCAAAATGTATCTCTAAATTCCATGTCAACCAGTCAATAGAACTACCAACGTTCTTTCAAAATCCTTCAAACTTAGGTGAGAAGAGCCTGCATACACTGGATGTTCGCAGAGCCGTTATGTTTTATATGGAAAGAACTAGACCATTGAGAAAGACTAATCAGTTCTTTGTCTCGGTGGCAGCAGGAAGAGAAGGAGATGCAGTTTCAAAATCCACTATTTCTAGATGGATTGTACAATGCATCACTCTCTGTTTCTCTCTTTTTAAGAGAGAACTACCCTTCAAGCCAAGAGCACACTCCACTCGAGACACCGGGGCTTCCATAGCTTTCATTGCAAATGTCCCTCTTGAGTGCATTTGCAAAGCGGCAACCTGGAGTTCTGTTCACACCTTTACAAAACACTACTGTCTAGATGCCCACTCTAGATATGATTCCCAGGTGGGACAAGCAGTATTAAGACATCTTTTCTCTACTGTTCCTTCTCACAACCCACCTCCAACTCCGGTACTGCTCGCTAGTCTATGCACAGCATGTGATTCTAAGCAGATTAACAAACATCAGAAGACCATGCATTACTTACCGTAAAAGCATTTCTGATGGTTGTATCTGCTTAGATTCACATGTGCCCACCCTTCCTTCCCCGCTCGGATGGAAGGAACATAGACTTCTATTATCTCTCTTTTCTGTACCCACTCACGTCCAATAGGCTCCCTCAGGGCAGAACAAATACAAACAGAGGGACCTCGACGCGTGAGGGATTGTGGGTACACTGCACGTCACTATAGGGATGGTGTTACAGACACGCCTTGTCAACATCCCCTTTTCGACTACGAAAAACAAAATGCAATACTCCGCAGTGACCACTGGATGTCGGACTATGCACAGCACGTGATTCTAAGCAGATTAACAAACATCAGAAATGCTTTTACGGTAAGTAATGCATTGTCATTTATTTTACACACTTCTAGTTCAACACATCAATCACAGTTATTAAAGCAAGTTAAAATCAGTCAAAAAAAGTATACACAACTCTCTGATTAAATTGTAGACCAGTTTGAGCAAGAGTGAAAACTGAGCAAAACAGCACAGTGAAAACCAAGAACAAATTGCACTCTACCAATTTCTCACAAGGGAGGGAAAGAGCAAGTTATACAGGAATATACTCTTAAACACCCTAGCAACACTTCCCAATAAGATTGTGAATAAGTTTAGTCAAGGCAGTACTTTAGCATGTATAATACTGAGGTGAAAACCGAGCAAAATGGCACTTCACAAGTATAAAAAGTGGGAAGGAAGAGCTGGTTATAAGAGTTAGGTGCACCAACACATTTCTAGGTAAGAAGCAATCTAGAGAAGGCAGTTTTAACAGATTTAGCCAGAGTCAATAGGCCTGTGCCAGAGTCAGTGGTACAGGGCAAAGAGCCCAGGAGCAAAATGTTCTTGTAGCTGCAGTCAAGTCTTTGTTAAACGATTCGAAAAGGGGGTTGCAGAAGGTGAACGACAATGTTGGACGATAGGGGCGGCCAACCCAGCAGGTTGGTAAAGGATTTAAAACACCTTTAGCGGTACCAAACGAAAAGGGAGGCCTGGCGGAACAATGTACCTTCAAATGTAGAAGAGGCTCCTGCGGTGGCGGTTGTTCCTGGCAGTTCCTGTAGTTCGGGAGATCCAGCAGAGGAAGAGAGGCTCTCGTCGTGGAGGAAAGTTCGAGTTACTGCACTGCCCAGGGATGAAACCAGCCGCGGTGCGGCCAAACGAAATAAAAGGTACGCTCCTTTAAATCGCGGTCGTGGTGGACGGGTGCCTGGCTATCCGGTCTCAGAGTGCAGGGCACTGGCGATTCGACCAAGGCAGGTCCTAGAAGGCGATTGGCAAACTGGTTGGCCCCACCAGCTCAAGGGAAGAAGGCTCTTGCAGATGAAGATCTTCTCTTGTCGTGTGGAGAAAATTGGTGAGACGCTGCAGCAGGGCTTCACCGGTGGTTCAGTCGTTGAAGATGTCTTTGGCTTCTCTCCTCTTCGGCTTCTTAGTTCCAGTGGCAACGTCTTGTTCTCCCAGTCCTCAGGACCCTGCTTTTATGCAAAAAGATCCCCATTCATACAGCCTAGCTGTCACTCACACAGTGGAGTGGTCATCCTGGCGGGAGACCCTCCAGCCTATCAGGGCAGAGTCTGACTTGGGTTGCTGAGGCAACCCTGTCCAGGGGGTCTACTCCCCCTCCCACACAATGGGTCCACACCAGACTCAGTGGCGCCGAAAGGAGGGCTTCTTGGCAGAAGCCCGCCAAAAGGACGAACAAAGGATCCCCGACCTGGGTTAGGATCTTAGAGAAAGACACGAGAAAGAATTTGTATAAAAATTCTGGCAAATAAAACCTATCGCAGTAAAGTTAATATAAAAATAAACCGGCAGTAAGTTAGAGGCTGTCAGTAAATGTGGTAGCCTCGAACAATGGGAAAATCCCATAGGAAAATATTTGCGGTCGAATATTTTTGGTAGTAACCACTGCCACCAGCCAGAAACTTTTGAGAGAGGGACTTTACGGTACCCTCTTGAAAATGAACATTAGGGAAAAACTATTAATCCTTTCCAGTAACTCTATAGTAAGATGGGTTGTACTGGTTTTTTTCATAAAGATTGACTAGTAAAGTCAATGTGGACTTTACTTTCCCTGGGAGACTGTAGTCAGTCCCAGGGTATGGAGTCTATGTTTGGGGGTCGCTACGACACCCCTCTGTTACTGCACAGAGGGTGCTGTGTAACACATGTGTATAAAGATGGTTCCTATGAGGGTGAGATAAACCCCATAGACATTAAACACAAAAAATAGCCTAGAACACACATAGCAAATATGCGTAAGAGTGGGAAAAAGAGTCTCACTCTTAGCAGGAGAAAAAAACAAACCCTTTAAATCCAGCAAAGCTGCTGGGTGTCTCTATAGGTAAGGGAAATCAGCCATAGAATGAGAATTCTCCCTAACACAGAGCAGTATTACAAAATGCTTTGTAAAGGGATTATGACAACAGGAGTGACTCTTTCCCACCTCCTGGAAGAACACTGCTATGGGAGTCTATCAAAAATGAGGAATCTGCAGGAGGACACAATCCATTAGAAGAACAATTTACTTACAGTTGGTAATGTTCTTTCTAATGGATGCTCCTCCCACGGATTCCTCATCGCCCCTCAAATCAGAGAGCTAACTGCTTGTATAAATATCTCCTCCGTGCCGGAACGCCATGCTGGTCTGCAAAATACATGGTTTCTTTTAGGAGTACAGAACACAATTCCCCGGGGCTGAGCAAGGGGAAAACATTTGAAAACTTAGGTCACAGGGAGCAGTACCAACTATTTGGATCAGCTCTGAACACTGACGCCGCATTGTGCCCCATGGTGGAAGAAAAAAGTTTCTGAAATTGTGCTGCCACAGGATATATGTAAGACGAGGAATCCGTGGGAGGATTAGCCCTCAGAAAGACTATTACTAGGGGTAAGGCATTTGTTCTTCCAAATATTCAGGTGTCGCCCCCCAGATCTTAGGTAAGCTTCAAATCGTTAAATTTGGGTCACAGCAGCAAGGAGCTTTTCTAGTAAAGTGGCCACCTTGGACCCAAGTGGTGGTCTCCCTGCATTGGCAGGCAACAGCAAGGAACATGTCTTGCTCCTCACCTGCTGATCACTTCGCTGGGATTACCTAGCCTCTCTTTTTTAGTGCCTTTGTGGTTTCATTTCTTTTTTGTCGTCTTTTATTTGCTGGAGCTGATAAGGTTGTGTATCAATAGTTTGGGGCTGGTGTTTTGTCTTGTTTCTCCTAACTGATATTTGCATTTGTAATAATGAGCTTCTCTGTATTGATTAGTTGCAGTATTTCTGTCCCGTAGTGGTTTCTTGACTTTATAGGCACATCTCACCTGTAGTAGCTCTTTGGTACACAACGCAATGTATTTGTCTTCGGTTGCTTTGTTTCCCATCTCTTCTCAGAGAGCAAGTTCTGGGACTGCTGCTTTGAGAATCCCCGAACTGTGCATGTGTTCAAAAACAGAAATAGAACATTTCTTGGACGTCTGCTAGTTAGAATCCTGATTGGAAGTTGAGGATTTGGATATCACTGGGGGAAAAGTTACTAGGCCTTGGTGAGGGTGGCGAGCTTGCGGGATTCCACTCCATCCGCCCTCTGGGAGGAGTATCTGGTAATGTTCGAACCAACCCAAACCTTAGCAGGTCACATTTTTTTTTTTTTAAAGACAACATTTTATTGAATTTTACCAAATCAACACAGACATCACAATATGCATTAAATATAGGCTATCTCGACATGACATGCTTCCCATAGAATTTGCCAGTTGTGGGGACTATTAATGTCTTTCTACCGCCCCGGGGAACAGCTTTGAGTCCAACCCCTCCCATTCCACTACCAGTTCCTCCGCTATCTGCTGTCCTTGAGCATAGATGTGGAGCCTTGTTCAGTATAGCGGGCTGCATTGGAGCCATCTGGTCGGGGGGGGGGGGGCCTCCTAGTGAGAGTTGGGAATTTTGCTGCATAATCCAGAAATGGGTCCCAAGTGGTCAATGTTTTCCTCAGGGCGCCTGCTCGGATCGCCCCAATTTTCTCAGCTACGGCGATCTCCCAGCATTTAAACCACCATAACGCTATTGAGGGACCCCATTCATTTTTCCATAGTTTGGCCATCGTGATTTTCGCTACCAGGAGCAGGTGGGTACAGAGGTTGGATATTTGGCCTGACAGAGGGTATGCGCCGTTTCCTGTCTCCCCCAGAAGGATAATGCCTGGATCCCAGGGGATAGATAGCCCAGTGATATCCTCGATGTGCGATAACACTGCTCTCCAGAAACTTTCAGCCTTAGGACAGGACCAGACAGAGTGGAATAAAGTTCTGGGTACAGGACAGCCCCGACAGCAGGAACCAGGAGCACTCGGATTGGCCTTCTGAATTTGTAACATAGTTTATAACCCCTTTCTCTATTTGTGACGCACTGTGAGCTCTTGTTCAGTCTCGCCCAGACTTTCCCCCACTCTTCGACCTCTATTTTGCGGCCAATATCCTTCTCCCATTCCAGCATGTATCTTTCTTTCCTCCCCGGATCCGACCTATCTAGGAGTTTATAGATGGCGGAGACTCTTCCCCTGGAGGTTGGTGTATTTAAAGAGAGCTCCAGAGCCGTCAGCTCCCTGGCGCATTTTTCACGGATTCGCCTGTTCGACACCCAGTGCCTGATCTGAGCATAATGGAATCTCTCCTGTTCCCCCACCCCAAATTTCACTTTACATCTCTCGAATGTAATGGGGGCCCCCTCTTCCAGGAAATCCCGAATTTTACTTAAACCGCCCTCTATCCAGGCCTGGAACTCTCTCGGGCACCTACCCGGCGAGAAGTTGGGATTGTTCCAAATGGGGGTCAGCGGTCCCATGGTGCCCCCCTACGACGGGATGCGGATTTCCAGCTATCTGCCGTGACCATTGTGGCTGCTAGGGGGCCCGCTATTAGTGTGCAGCCTTATGTTTGGTAAGTGCGGGAGATCTGATAATGGAACAGGACACCAATATTCTTCTATTTGCCTCCATTTCGGTGGATCTAATTCTTGCACCCAGGAATAAGCGTGCGATAGTTGGGCCGTTAAGGAGTATCTAGCTAGGTCCGGGACCCCCAATCCCCACTGTGGTTTCCCCCTTAGCATAATTCGTTTGTTAATTCTAGGTTCCCCCCTCCCCCAAACAAAGTCAAATATCTTCTTTTGCAGGGCTTTTAAGGCGGGGCCCGGGATCTGTAGAGCTCCTAGGGATTTTTCTAATGATGAAGCGGTAATGAACACATCATCTGCATATAAGGCAATTTTATACTCCTGGTCTCCTACTGCTATCCCTTTAATGCCCTCATTCTGTCTGATTCTGGCCGCGAAGGGTTCCATCGACAGGGCAAAAATCAGGGGAGAAAGAGGGCAACCCTGCCTGGTACCCCTAGTTATCTGTATGTGTTCGGATTTGATTCCATTCATGCGCAGCTGTGTCGTGGGTCTTTGATAGCCGGCCATCACCCATGTGACGAAATTGGCGCCAAAACCGAGGTGTGCTAGGACCGCCCTGATGTAACCCCAATCCACCCGATCAAAAGCCTTGTGGGCGTCCAGTGAGATAACGGCCATCCCAACCCCCCTTTTCCGGGCGCTTTCAATTACATTTATTGTTCTTCTAATGTTGTCATGTCTGCTTCTACCCGGAATGGACCCCGTCTGGTCTCGATCAATTAGAGCCGGCAGGACCGCCCCCAGTCGTTTAGCCAAAACTTTAGTGAATATTTTGCTGTCATTGTTCAAAAGAGATATTGGGCGATAAGAGTCGGGAGATTCGGGATCCTTCCCTGTTTTGTGTAGTAAAATCGTGGTCAACTCAGCCATAGAATCTGTGACCGAGCCCGTGGTCAGAAAAGAGTTGAACAGGCTAACCATTTGGGGAGCTAGTATTCTGGCGAATTTTTTGTAAATGATTGCCGTAAGGCCATCAGGCCCAGGGGCTGTAGATTTAAGGGATTTTATCGCTTCTATGATTTCCTCGATCTCAATGGGCTCTTCCAGACCTTCCAACAGGGGTGTGTTTTTAGGGGGGATGGCCTTCAGCAATTCTGGCAACTTGTCTAGGTCCGTGGGAACCCCGGACATAATGGACTTGATGGTACTTTGTCAGTTCCTTGATTTTCCCTGTGTCGGAGCGGTGTAGCTTCCCATCCTCTCCCTGTATCTGTGCGATGTTGTTTCGCCTATGCATTTTCCGCAGTTTTTGCACCAAGACTTTATTTGCTTTGTTTCCCTTGCTATAATAGAACTGTTTCGTGTATGCCAGAGACTTAGCCGTGCAATCCGCAGAATGCATTTTGTAAGAGGATTCAATTCAGCACTACAGCTAAGTTAACGCCTAGTCTAGAATACTGAATGAAAACCCTTATTGATATATCTTTATGTCCAGTTCATGCGTTCTGGATGACTACCCCTATATAACACCCCTCTCTTGGAATCCCCCTGACCCCACTGAGCCAAGAAGTAGTTCTGTTTTGCAAGTTTAAAAGGTTTATTTGATAATTTAAAATATATATATATCACACTTTATAATAAATTAATAATTGAATAGCACACTTAATCTGATATGATAAAGATCAACAACGGAGAATCTGGCACTAGCACACTTCTTATAATCACTAATGAGTTGACATGAAATGGATAAGGTAGCACACTGGTAAATAGGAACAAAAGTATAATGTGGTAGAGGATGCTTTATGTAAGCTCAGGTGGATGCAATATTCAATGAATGCAGTACAGAAAATACTCAATATGATTTCAACCAAACAATGTAATCACTTTTCTCTGGCAATCCCCTCCCCCCTTGATGCAAGGCAAGGAAATGGAAGGAAAACACACAGTTCTCAGAAATGCAATCAATGTAAATCAGTTCACCCCAGCAAGCTTACACTACAGAAAACAGATAGGAGTTTTGAAAACACAGGCAAAATGCTTTGATATGTGCTAGCAATGGATGAGAAATATGCTGGAAATGCTTTTAATTCCCTTTCAGAGGTTCAGGGTGAGTGGTATCTAGTTAATATTAGTCCAGGCTCACACTAGCAATGATGCAGGGATAGTTAGCAGGTTAAACGAATTTCTGGCAAATGGAAGGCAAGCAGCAGCAGTTTTTACATGTGAAGAAATTTGCAAATCGCGGTAAAATTCGCGAATGCGTGTTCCGCGATTGCGGTAAAACTATAAGGGGTAGGAATGCGGTTCTAGGTTCATAGGAAAGCCACGATTCTAAGCTTTCAGATAAAAGTTACTGCAAGTCTCTAGCCCAAACGGTTACAGAGTTATGACCGATTTAATAGAGGTCGTTTTTGGTTTTGCAAATTTTAAAAGCTCAAAATGACAAGTGACAAATTTTGCAGCTAGAATGACAGGTGACAGATTTGGATCTATCAGGCAGTTCTACTTGGGTTAAATAGATTGAATTAGATGAATTTAAACTAAGAGATTGGTTCTACACAGTTCTGCTGGGTACTCACACTATATTCTTGAATTAAATGGGCCTCGTCACGGACCTGGTCAGGGTTTTAAACTGGACTCTGGTCTGGTCTGGTCTGGCCTCTGCACTTCACAGTGATCTGGGTCAGCTCTCTCTGCTGGTCTGGGTCTCTCTGGGTACAGCACTGCTTTCTCTCTGGTCTGGTCTCTTAGTTCTGGATAGATTGAAGTCTCTAGTTTGGCTTTCTGGAGGTTGATGGAGGTAAGTATGGATTTTTCCGGCAGAGCTTCCAGCGGCAGATGGAATTGAAGGTCCCTATCTGTCCTGTCTGTCTGCTTTTATGTGTTTAGAATGTGGGTGTGTTCTAGCATCACTGACCCTACCTCTCTCTCAGCTTCTAATTGGTCAAACTTCCATTTATCATTTGATTGGGGAATGAACTGTGAGTCAGAGGGATGTCATTTTATGGCTTGCAGGTAGGACACTCCTCTGTCAGATTGCACACATTCTATATTTGATAATAAAAGACATATTTCACAGTTACACAGTTGCTTGAAATTACATATACATGGTGTGGCTGAATTTAGCCATGTCTCTGTCCAAATCTGCTGTTTCTAAGAGCTTGCATTCAGAAATGGCACATAATTGACTTTTTAACTGATTTTTCACTTTCTGACATTGACCCAACTTTACATACATGTGCGCAGGGAGTATGGACATTAACTGATGAAGTTTCAGATTTTTAACATGCATACATTTAGAGTTATATCCACTTTTCCGCTGACACCCCCCTGAACATACCACCGGTTCTAAAAACCTCTTAAACTGTGGGCAGAAAAATCACAAGAATTATGGTATCATTTATAAAATTTTCACATGTCCGCTCTATGAGTTATCCATCTTTTTAAAGTTATGTTCTGGCTCCAAAGGGGTGTGGTTTCCTCTCAGCACAAGGTAGAAATACTGGTTTATCCAGTTCTGCCAAGCCAGCTTGCTCTCACAGGCAGTGCTCCTCCCCTTTCCTCAGGAGGAAGCCACTTTTTACGACCATTTACGACTCCTGCCAATAAAACCTTTGCCTGAGCCAGGACAGGGCTTTGTTCACTTTCCTGCAGAGCACAGGTAATTCAATTATCAGATAGATGGCATATCCTTAGTGTGAGCAGCAAAAGGGCAGCTAGGCCTGGGAACACAGCTGTGACTCAAGTTTCACTCCTGATGGGGGTAGTTGCCAGGCAGAATTCAGTTCCTTAAGCCAGACTTTCAGCTAACTGTCATGTTTTTTTTGTTGCTTTTTAAATTAACTTGCAATTTTACACATGCAGCTAGAATGCTGATTCTAAGTTTAAACTATAACATTTAAACAATTGCAAAGGCATGTGACACCAAACATAGGTCACTCATTTAATCTAAACATTTTCGATTTTAGTGTCTTTAAATCCAGTGCAACTTAAACTGCTGACTCCATAGCAGTTTTGTTATAAGCATTGTTTTGGGCTCTTCATTTCCCAGATTTTGTAAGCACACAAAACCTCATTCTGCCAAATGTCTGCTGGTGTTCAGTGAATATTTTGCACATGTTGCAATGTTTAAAATAGACACTTTGGCTTGCCTTCAGAGGAACACAGGGTGGTTTTAAAACGCCGGCTTTTGGATAGTGGTGAGTACTGGTACTGCACCCATTTTTGGGATTTAAGAATGAATTCCCCACAATTCTAGGTTGCATTTGGCAATCAGCATTGCCATTCCCAATGGTTTCAGACTACTGTGCGGGTAGTCCAATGGTGGTTTTAGGCAGTTTCCTTCTGTGCCCATAACATCGGCAAAAATGAGTGGCAGCCTATTCTTCATGCATTTCCCTGTGCATTTTCTGGGAAGCTCTGGCCATCATGATGTTTTCCATGTCAGTACTGCACAGTTTTGAGGTATGGCTCGGATGCATGGGTAAATACATCCCACAAGCCCCCCTCTTGCGATGGCCATTCGGTTTCACTGATGGGACTCGCAAGATCTGGGATGTTATCTCATCTTCTTCCAATAGATGGCACAGTTCAGCATCTTTTCCTCCATCCGGTCGGATCGATCGGTTCTCCTCGCCGGTCCTGATGGGAATATTGGGCGGTACCCCAAGCCCGTTGCGTCTCAGCTCCCGGTCTCCGGATCGTCGTCCTTGGCCCGTCTCAAGGTTTTCTTTCTCCTAGGACGACAAAGGAAGAGCGGCAATACCTATTCATAGACGTTTTTCCACCACCGTTGAGATAGTGGGGCAGCATATGCATTTCATCATCACGAAACATTACATTCTTATTTTGAAAAAAAAAACAGTATAACTAAGAGACAGTTTCATGCAAATCACACTATTTTAGAGACTAGATGTGGTATGTTTTATGATTGGAACAGAATTAGTCTGAGACAGTACCCGCTAGGATTCCAGAGGATTCCTCCAGTTGTTACAGAGTGTGCCTGGGATGGCAACATTTCAACTGGTTTATGTGGACCCACTTGTCTTCCCCCGCTGCCAAAGGACCTTTGGGGATGTGGATTTTGTAGGCCACAGGGGAGATCTTGTCGATGATCTCAAATGGTCCCTTCCATGTAGGCAAAAATTTGCGCTGCTTGGCCTGGTTCCTTTGGAAGTTGTATAGATAGACCCGGTCTCCCACCTGATATTCCTTCCTGGAAGTTTTCAGGTCATAATGGGTCTTCATGCTATCAGCCGATCTTTCTAGATTCCGCTGAGCATAAGCAAAAGCATGTTGGAGGTGTTTCCTTAAATTCTCCACATACTCATGAGTAGTGGAGGCATTTATCAGTGTCTGCTCTTGGGTCCTGTAGAGCAAATGCTGAGCAAGCACCATCTTGCGCCCAGTCATCAACTCAAATGGTGACATTTTGGTTGCAGATGAAGGGGTAGATCTGATGGCCATTAGGACCAGAGGTAATCGGATATCCCAACTTGGCCCAGAATCTGCCACAAACTTCTTTAATATGCTCACAATTGTCCGGTTATATCTCTCTACTGCCCCAGAAGAAGCTGGCCGATAAGCAATATGCAACTTCCTTTTGACCCCCAGTATCTCCCACATCTTTGTCATTACTTCACTGGTGAAGTGGCTACCTCTGTCTGACTCAATCCTTTGAGGTAGACCAAAACGGGAAAAGATGTGGTTAATCATCAAGGCAGCTGCAGTTTCTGCCTTGCAATTTGGGGCTGGGAGACATTCCACCCACTTGGTAAACAAGCATGTCACAGTCAACATGTACTTATTCCCCCTAGCCGAGCGAATCACAGGGCCTACAAAGTCGATTTGTAAATCTGACCATGGCAGTGTCCTCCCCCTCTTTTGGAGAGGCGCACGGTGCGTGAGGGATGATGGCTGAAATTGTGCACACACAAGACACCCCTTCAAGTATTGGTCGAGGTCCTGCCCCATGTGTGGCCAGTATGCAACCTCTTTTAAGATTTCCAATGTTGTGTGAAACCCCCTATGACCGGCGGTGGCCGCATCATGGGCGTGACTTAACATCAGGCTTCGGAATGAGGTAGGAACCACCCACTGATCGTGGCCAGCTTTGGATTTCCTTACCAGCAAACCGTCTTGAATCCGGAACATTTTTGGACATTTCATCAACACTCTTAGGTCCTCTTTCCCAATGTAATCGGTATCCGTCAGGGGAAAGTTCTCAGGGTCCTCAAGGTGCTGGTAAAATTTACCAATAATTGGATCCCCCTTCTGAGCAGTAATCAAATCATCATCAGGGGTCTCCTTACTCCATTGTGCAATTGAAAGGTCGTTGTGAGCATTTGTCTGGGACCTAGTGATAGCAGTGACCTGGATTTCCCCCAACAGGGACTCAATCTCAATTAGATCCCCTTGGATGGCCCCGGTTTTGGCCAGCTGATCAGCTAAGTCATTTCCAGTTTTGTCTGGTCCCTCTACTTTGGAATGACCCTTGATCTTTTTCCAGTAGATGGTCATCCCATTCGATGTGACCAGATCATCAATGTTTTGGATCAACTTCCCATGTTTCAAGGGTTTGTTGTTAGCACATAACATGCCTCTGGTTTTCCAATTAACCAGGTGCTCCACGAACCCATTCCGTACATAATCCGAATCTGTGATTATGACCAGTTCGTGGAGTTGATGCTGGACAGCAGTGAGGATGGCATGATGCACAGCCATCAATTCTGCCACCTGACTACTTCGGGGACCGATTTTGTATCCAGCGGAGGGTTCTGGGGACTCATTCACCCATGCATTCCCTACGCCGGCCACTAGTTCTTTCTCCCCGTCGTTGTCAACATGGTAAGAGCATCCATCCACATACACAGTGGGCATTCCCTCACACTTGTCTTCTTCAAAGACTTTGTGGGGGGAATTAAGGTATGCCTCCATGTTGTCCTTTATTTTTAGACTTTCGTCCTCGAGACAGTTTTCTCTGGCACAATCATGCAAGTCAGCCAGACCTTGCGCGAGGGGACTCTTCTTGTTTTGGCCATATCTGACCTCCACAGGAAAGCCTTGCATTGACAGAATCCAGGAAGTAATTCGGGAATTACTCACATTTCCGGCCCGGATTCTGTCACTTTGGAGATATTGCAGAGGCTGGTGTGGAGTCTCCACTATGATGTGTTCCCCCTGGATAAACGGGCGGTAATTCTTCAATGCCCACACCGTTGCCAGGAGTGCCTTCTCACAATCGTTGAATTTTTCCTCCACAGAGGATAAAGTTTTGCTCGCATAGGAGATTACTTTATTGACCTGGTCATGCTTTTGGTATAATACTGCCGTCAAGCACGTATTAGAGAACCCCGTCTCCAGGAAGAACTCCTTGTTTCTGACAGGGTAAGCTAGGCAAGGCGCTTGTGAGAGGCTTCTCTTGAGTTGTTTTACCGCCTCGGCTTGTTCTGGACCCCATTCCCACTTGACCCCCCCCTTCAGGAGATGAATCAGGGGTCTGGTGATCTCTGCGTAGCCCTCAATGAACTTTCTGCTGTAATTGGTCAGTCCAAGGAGGCTCCTTAGTTCTCGCAGAGTTGTGGGGTCTTTCAGTTTCTGAAGTGCTTCCACTTTCTTTTCCTGGGGACAGAGACCCTGAGGAGTAATCTCATGCCCCAAGAAATTAACACGGGTTCTACACCACTGTGCTTTCTGAAAGGAAAGTTTTGCTCCGGCGGCCCTCAACTGTGTCAGAACATAACGGATCTCCGCTATGTGTTCCTCCACAGATGAACTTTTGATGAGGACATCATCTACATAAGCCAGATTACCCCTCGCACCCAGGTCGGGCATGGCCTTATGTAGAAAAATGTTGAATTCATTGCCGGAGTTGAGGTATCCGAAGGGAGTCCGGGTCCAGGTGTACTGCTGGCCCCCAAAGGTAAAAGCCAGCTTGTATTGGTCCTCCCTACTGACAGGCACAGTCCAGTATCCATTGGTCAGGTCTATTGCAGTGAATACCTGTGACCCCTGGATCTGGGCCAGCCCTTGGTCAATGTAGGGCAGAGGCCATCGGGAAGTATGGACCCGTTTGTTGAGCTCCCTGAGGTCGGCACAGAGTCTCCACTGGCCGTTTGGCTTCAATATTCCCAGCACCGGATTATTGAAGGTGCTGTGGACTGGACGGATTATTCCCCGGGACTCAAGGTTCTTAATTATTTCAGTAAGGGACTCCATTGATGAGAGAGGCAAGCGATATTGCTTCACAAACACAGGAGTCATGCCAGGGTCCGTGGGGATTGTTGTTGTGTGGATGTCAGTGCGACCACAGTCATATGAGTCTACCGCAAAGAGATCTTGGAAATCCAAGAAAACTTGTTTCAACTTTTGCTTTTGTTCCAGAGTCACACAGGCATCAGCTAGGTTGACTCTCTCTTCCACCATCTGCCTAAAGCCTGGAAAGACTTCTGGTTTGGCTATTTCAGCGGCCTCCTCCAGCTGGGTGGAGAAGTCCCTGGTCAGAGTGCTGATTTGGACTGGAGGCTTCAGGTGGGAAAGGCAGCCCTCATGGACCTGGAAAATCACCTCATCCCTCCTGAAGTCACAAGTCACATCTTCCTTACCATAGGGGCAGGAAGTGTACACCAGAAAGTTCCCCCCATGCCGGGTAAAAATCCTGTCTGGTGTTGTGTTGTCATCACTGTCACTGTCAAAGCAGTCCTTGGGGATTGGCCCTAACAGTTCATTTCCAAGATCCATGGAGAAATGTCGGTCATCAACCGCCATTCCAATAATGGTGCCTGCGGCTAGAGTAATACTCTTTAAGTCGCTGTTATCCACCTCTATTAGAATGGTGTCATGTTCTATGTTGACTAATGGAGTTGGGTTTACCCCCAACCCTTGCTGTTGGAGAGAAGCATTTAGATGTATGTAAGCATCAGGGTTTTTCAACTCTTGTCCCCTTTTAACTTTCACTTCCAGGGAGAATTGTCGGGTCCTTTCTGGGATGGTGACTTCCTCTTTAACCTGAATTTCAACTGCATAAGGTAGCAATTGAGCTGACCTAAATGCTTTTTCTGGATCATCAAAGCCCATGGGATTATCCGCTAATCGGGACCAAGCTTTGAAGTTTATTAGGTCCAAACTAATGGCAAAGCGATTGAGAATGTCACTGCCTAAGTAAAAGGCGGCAGTGACGTCTCGCACGACCCAACAATTATGGACTATGCTCTTGTTGCCAATGGAGATTTTGAGCATACACCTGCTTGGCAGGAGATGTTTTGAATTGGGTGCTTCCAGGTCCATTTCCCATTTGTCTATCAGTTTGAAGGTGGGAATGGCTGGATATTTTGGGAGTTGGCGAAACATGGCTTCGCTGATGAAGCTCTTACCGTTGTTCACACACACTCGAGCGAGAACAGAGTCCTTCCCATCATTTAACTGAACAGGGATGAACAACTGCTCTCCAATTTGCTGAATATCAGCCAGGCTCTGAGCTGATTTCACATCTTTCTGGACTATTGGAGTGGGAGTTTCTGATTGTGGATTAGTATAGAATCTCAGAGTGTTTCCTTCCAGCGTGGAGTACCACTTTAGACTGGAAGGCAGTTTGATATTCAGAAATAGATAGGACCCCCCATCACCAGTCTGTTGTCCTACTGCTATTACTATCACGTCTGGAATTTGGTTGTTCTGGAAGTGGAATTCTACTTGGTCAGATTTTTGTTCAACCATGTGGCAGGTGCCGTTTAAACTAACATGGTTGACACTCTGTTTTAATTTTATTGGTCGGCTAGTCTGGGTCCAGAGGACCTTGTTTACACAATCTATTAGGGGTGACAACCTTCTCAGGAGGTCATTCCCTAGTAAACAAGGGGTGCCCTCGGGGGTCACAACTATGACCCGGTGTTTCAATTTGTGTCGCCCAATTTTAATGTCCAAGTCTGCAGTCCCCTCAACGGGAATTTCCTTCCCGTCAAAGTTCTGCAGTTGTCCAGGAAGAGAGGTGAGAGGAATTTGGTAATTCTCTCCCCTTCCTGCATTCAGTTCGTCAAAGGCCCTTCTGGACAGAAGGGTAGCTTGAGATCCCGTGTCCACCAGTGCCGAGATTGTACCCTGCCCCTGTACTTGTACCGGGGCATAATATCTTCCCTCCTTCTCCTCAAGGGGGCACAGATAATGCACATTTTTGGACAACTGGTGGGCTAACTTTCTGGTTTTGGACATCGATAGCGAAGAGATTTGGGCAGAATTCTGTGGAGAGTCTTGGGAATCTGAAAGAGAAAGTTGGCAACTGGAGATCAGAGCCATTGTGGGTTCCCCTGGTTCCGGTTCTGGGCTGCCCCCCCTTTTTGGAGGCAGTCCCCAGGATGGGTTTGAACCAGGGGATTTTCTTGCTGTTGGTTCTGGGATGAGATGGTGGGCGGCGGTAGCTCAGTCTCCACATCTCCCCAGTCTGGATTTGCATCCCTAGGGACCCATTTTTCTTTGGGGGGAGTTCCCCCCTCTCTGAAGGAGAAGATCCTTTTCCCAGGATCCTCTGAGGATCCCTCTCCCTCAAATTGGAAGATCTGTACCTCCTCCTCAAACTGAGTCTGTTTGGGTCTTTTGTTTCTCCTACCCCCCCTCTGCTCCTTAGGAGGCAGACTTTCAGGGGCAAGAGATTTTGTTTCCGGTTCCTGGGTTTCCAGGGGCTGTTTACAAGTGAGGAAGGAAGCTTCCTCCAAGGCTTTACACCCCCCTTCCCTTTGTGCCTCCTCCCTGGGAACCGGTGAGTTATCGGGGTGCTGCCCCCGTCATTGTTCTGGAGCACCAGGTCCAGAGTTGGGTGCGTTCTGCGCCGGCACGCCCATCTGAGGGTTCTGCTGAGCCCTCAGTATGTGACCCAGATCCCGCGCCATGTTTTGAACCTGGCGCTCTAACTGGGAAACCCGCTCAGGCTGATACGGGGCCCTGTTTTCTCCCCTGGGCTGATCCCGGGAAGGGTAGCTGTCCCTTCTTTGGCAGTACCCCTGGTTGGGAAGATTTGGGTACCCCTCCACCCTTGGCCTCCCCTCTCCCGGATTCAGTGGTCTGGGCTCAGGGAATTGGGGAAAGAAGGATGGATGGTTTTGGGGCTGAAAGTCGGGAGGATATCTGGGGAAAAAGTTCTGCCCAGGGTTTGGTAAATTTCTGCCCTCCTGTGGGAAGTTTGGAGGGAAGTTCCCTGGGTTAGGTGCTTGGCTGGATCCCCCCCCTTGGGCTGGAGGAGTCCACACATAACCCAGGATGGGTCGATTTCCCTTGTAACGGGGACTTACATAATCAGGAGAGCGAGGGACCCCATTTGTGGGGCTGCCTCCCTGGCTCCCTGTCTGTGACTGGCCCGAGGACCTTCTGGGCCTAGCATTATTAGGTGCAGGTAGGTTTTTAGGCCCCCCCATCTCCAAATCTAAAACGGGGGTGACCTTTACCTCTGCCACCTTGGCAGCAGCAGGGGTGGTGTTGGCTTTGGGGTTTTTCTGGGCATTACTTTTGCTATCTATCGGTTTCTGCACCTCATAGATCCGGGTAGCCTGTTCAATGACCCAATCTAAGGATCTTTTCTCATGAAAATCCCTCACGAGCTGGGTCATGATGTATTTGGGCAAGGCATGGAAAAACGTATTTATGAACTCTTTACTATCTGTGCGCACCCTTCTTGTGGTCTGTGCAAAAGCACGCTTTAACTCCTGCACAAATTCTTGTGGGGCCTGATCCTCCCCACATTGCAAATTGTAGGCTGCCTTGCGAGCCTCTTGAGGATTTCTGTGAACAGAAAAATGTTTCAGGATGGCCGCCTTATATGTGGACCATCTTAAATGATTTTGATCCTCCAGCCCCGCAAAGAAACTGGAGTATTCCGGGGAGAATGTCCACTTTACATATTGAATACAGCTTTGGCTGTCCTTCAAATGGAAAGTCTCCATCATTTGTTCAAACAACTCTAAGTGCTCCCAAACAGAATACTTAGCGTTCTTATGGTAAGGCGTGATGACGCTCCTGATCGCCTTAATCTGCTTTAAGGGGTCCTTAAGCAAGGCCCTTTTTGCCTTATTTGCCTTTTTGGTTCGGGTAACCCTTGTCCATTCATCCTCGGACTCAGAGGCACTGCTCCCAGAGGTTCCCGTCTGATCTTCCAGGTTTTCCCGGATTCTGCGAGCCTGGGAATGGCTGGCAGAATGTGGGGACCTGGTCTCCTGTGTCCTGCGCAGTTCAGAGGAGTCTTCAGATTCCTCCTTGCTGCCAGGATTTGATGGGTACCCCCTCCACTGACCTAACTGGGCAGAGGTTTTCAGGATGCCCTTAATGGGCCTACTCTCCTGGGGTTCCCCACTGAACTGTACTGTACTTGGGTGCCCATACCCGGATGCCCACCCCTCCATTCCTGAGTGGTACTGGCCTATGAGCCCCATACTTTTAGCTGGATAGTAATCTGCCATCCCTGTGGCCCTGTGCTCATGTGCACCAGGGGACATGGGGGTGGCAGAATCCAGGGACTGAGAGGTATGAGGGCCTCTGGTACTAGGGCTCCTGAGGTTATGCTCCGGAGTTTCCATTTCCCAGCGAACCTCATCTCTATCCGCCCCTGCTCCCTGTTGCAATGCAAGAGCCTGCATTTGTGCCTTCAGTTCCTCTGTTAAGGCCTTACTCGACTCTATCAGTTTCTCCTGCATCGCTACCTGTTGCTGGAGCCTCTCATTGTGCTGGCAGAGAGCCTCATTTTCCCTCTGTGCTTCCTGGTTGGTCCTGGAGAACTGGGCCAGTCTTTGCTGTAGGAGGGTTACCTCCTGAGCTGTGTCCCTATTGGCCTGCTCCTTTCTTGCTAGAGCATCCTCCACCCTCCTGGTGTGCTCTAACAAGTTCTGGTGTTCTTTTTGGAGGTCACCCAGTCCCTGGTGGGCCAGGTGATTTTCTTCCATTTTCCTTTTTAAATGGCAGACTTCCTGGCCTAAGGCGTCTCTTTCCTGACTAAGAGCCTGCATTTGTGCCGCCAGGTCGTCCCTCTGCCTTTGAAAGGCACCAGCTTTCTGGCGTTCTTCATCAAACTCTGCCTGGGTATCCAGGTCTTTCAAGATCAGCTTGTTGCTCTCTACCTTCACTCTATCTAGATGACTTTGCAGGGTGGCTACCTGCTCCGTGCATGCCCTGTTAAAGTCTAATTGTTGCTCCAGCTTTTTCTGGCTCTGCAGTAAGGAGTCCAAACTGTCTTGGTGCTCCTTCTGCAGGGCCAGAAATCTATATCCTGTTCTACCTTTTCCTGTTGCAGCACATCCAAATCCTTCTTTATTTTAATGATGTGCTGCCTACTATCATCTTCTGACTCCTGGCTCCTCTGCAGCCTCTGCTCAGAAGAGACCAGGTCAGATTGGGCCTTCTCTAACACCATCTGTTGCCTATTTGCCAGATTTTGGCTTTCAGCACATCTATCCTGCATGTCTCCCATATATAGGTACAGGTATGCTGCTATCCTGGCAATCTTATTGTGTTCCTCTTTGGCTTTAGGAGCCATATATAGCTCACTCAGGGCCACATGTAAGGGACCCTGATCTCTATATATATCTGACCCTGTTTCAGTGACCTGTTGTGTGATGGCCTGCAACCACGCATCCTGGCCCTGTTCGGTCCATTCACCTCTCACAAATAGCTTATGCAAGAGGTGCTCTCTGGCTATTTTCATGTCTACTAAGGTCGTCATTCTAGAGATTGGTCTCTGTCCTGACTTACAGAAGTTAGTATTTTATTTTTGCAGAACAGAACTTTTCTTGGAGTGTCCCTTTTGAGGAATGCTTTACAGCGTAATGCAGCGTGGTGATCCGACTGGATGTATGTATCCCGTCAGTTAGCACACTGTATTAAGCTGCACAAGTGGTATTCTAACCCAAACGTCCGACTCGAGCCCCCAATTTGTAAGAGGATTCAATTCAGCACTACAGCTAAGTTAACGCCTAGTCTAGAATACTGAATGAAAACCCTTATTGATATATCTTTATGTCCAGTTCATGCGTTCTGGATGACTACCCCTATATAACACCCCTCTCTTGGAATCCCCCTGACCCCACTGAGCCAAGAAGTAGTTCTGTTTTGCAAGTTTAAAAGGTTTATTTGATAATTTAAAATATATATATATCACACTTTATAATAAATTAATAATTGAATAGCACACTTAATCTGATATGATAAAGATCAACAACGGAGAATCTGGCACTAGCACACTTCTTATAATCACTAATGAGTTGACATGAAATGGATAAGGTAGCACACTGGTAAATAGGAACAAAAGTATAATGTGGTAGAGGATGCTTTATGTAAGCTCAGGTGGATGCAATATTCAATGAATGCAGTACAGAAAATACTCAATATGATTTCAACCAAACAATGTAATCACTTTTCTCTGGCAATCCCCTCCCCCCCTTGATGCAAGGCAAGGAAATGGAAGGAAAACACACAGTTCTCAGAAATGCAATCAATGTAAATCAGTTCACCCCAGCAAGCTTACACTACAGAAAACAGATAGGAGTTTTGAAAACACAGGCAAAATGCTTTGATATGTGCTAGCAATGGATGAGAAATATGCTGGAAATGCTTTTAATTCCCTTTCAGAGGTTCAGGGTGAGTGGTATCTAGTTAATATTAGTCCAGGCTCACACTAGCAATGATGCAGGGATAGTTAGCAGGTTAAACGAATTTCTGGCAAATGGAAGGCAAGCAGCAGCAGTTTTTACATGTGAAGAAATTTGCAAATCGCGGTAAAATTCGCGAATGCGTGTTCCGCGATTGCGGTAGAACTATAAGGGGTAGGAATGTGTTTCTAGGTTCATAGGAAAGCCACGATTCTAAGCTTTCAGATAAAAGTTACTGCAAGTCTCTAGCCCAAACGGTTACAGAGTTATGACCGATTTAATAGAGGTCGTTTTTGGTTTTGCAAATTTTAAAAGCTCAAAATGACAAGTGACAAATTTTGCAGCTAGAATGACAGGTGACAGATTTGGATCTATCAGGCAGTTCTACTTAGGTTAAATAGATTGAATTAGATGAATTTAAACTAAGAGATTGGTTCTACACAGTTCTGCTGGGTACTCACACTATATTCTTGAATTAAATGGGCCTCGTCACGGACCTGGTCAGGGTTTTAAACTGGACTCTGGTCTGGTCTGGCCTCTGCACTTCACAGTGATCTGGGTCAGCTCTCTCTGCTGGTCTGGGTCTCTCTGGGTACAGCACTGCTTTCTCTCTGGTCTGGTCTCTTAGTTCTGGATAGATTGAAGTCTCTAGTTTGGCTTTCTGGAGGTTGATGGAGGTAAGTATGGATTTTTCCGGCAGAGCTTCCAGCGGCAGATGGAATTGAAGGTCCCTATCTGTCCTGTCTGTCTGCTTTTATGTGTTTAGAATGTGGGTGTGTTCTAGCATCACTGACCCTACCTCTCTCTCAGCTTCTAATTGGTCAAACTTCCATTTATCATTTGATTGGGGAATGAACTGTGAGTCAGAGGGATGTCATTTTATGGCTTGCAGATAGGACACTCCTCTTGTCAGATTGCACACATTCTATATTTGATAATAAAAGACATATTTCACAGTTACACAGTTGCTTGAAATTACATATACATGGTGTGGCTGAATTTAGCCATGTCTCTGTCCAAATCTGCTGTTTCTAAGAGCTTGCATTCAGAAATGGCACATAATTGACTTTTTAACTGATTTTTCACTTTCTGACATTGACCCAACTTTACATACATGTGCGCAGGGAGTATGGACATTAACTGATGAAGTTTCAGATTTTTAACATGCATACATTTAGAGTTATATCCACTTTTCCGCTGACACCCCCCTGAACATACCACCGGTTCTAAAAACCTCTTAAACTGTGGGCAGAAAAATCACAAGAATTATGGTATCATTTATAAAATTTTCACATGTCCGCTCTATGAGTTATCCATCTTTTTAAAGTTATGTTCTGGCTCCAAAGGGGTGTGGTTTCCTCTCAGCACAAGGTAGAAATACTGGTTTATCCAGTTCTGCCAAGCCAGCTTGCTCTCACAGGCAGTGCTCCTCCCCTTTCCTCAGGAGGAAGCCACTTTTGACGACCATTTACGACTCCTGCCAATAAAACCTTTGCCTGAGCCAGGACAGGGCTTTGTTCACTTTCCTGCAGAGCACAGGTAATTCAATTATCAGATAGATGGCATATCCTTAGTGTGAGCAGCAAAAGGGCAGCTAGGCCTGGGAACACAGCTGTGACTCAAGTTTCACTCCTGATGGGGGTAGTTGCCAGGCAGAATTCAGTTCCTTAAGCCAGACTTTCAGCTAACTGTCATGTTTTTTTTGTTGCTTTTTAAATTAACTTGCAATTTTACACATGCAGCTAGAATGCTGATTCTAAGTTTAAACTATAACATTTAAACAATTGCAAAGGCATGTGACACCAAACATAGGTCACTCATTTAATCTAAACATTTTCGATTTTAGTGTCTTTAAATCCAGTGCAACTTAAACTGCTGACTCCATAGCAGTTTTGTTATAAGCATTGTTTTGGGCTCTTCATTTCCCAGATTTTGTAAGCACACAAAACCTCATTCTGCCAAATGTCTGCTGGTGTTCAGTGAATATTTTGCACATGTTGCAATGTTTAAAATAGACACTTTGGCTTGCCTTCAGAGGAACACAGGGTGGTTTTAAAACGCCGGCTTTTGGATAGTGGTGAGTACTGGTACTGCACCCATTTTTGGGATTTAAGAATGAATTCCCCACAATTCTAGGTTGCATTTGGCAATCAGCATTGCCATTCCCAATGGTTTCAGACTACTGTGCGGGTAGTCCAATGGTGGTTTTAGGCAGTTTCCTTCTGTGCCCATAACATCGGCAAAAATGAGTGGCAGCCTATTCTTCATGCATTTCCCTGTGCATTTTCTGGGAAGCTCTGGCCATCATGATGTTTTCCATGTCAGTACTGCACAGTTTTGAGGTATGGCTCGGATGCATGGGTAAATACATCCCACAATTTCTAGCGCTAGTTTCACCTTGCGCAGGGACCTTTCAGGCTTCCTAGTGTAACGTGCTTTCAGTTCCGCTTCCCCTTGCGACACTTCTTTTTCCAGCTTGGCCATGGCTATACTCGATACTCTTCTTCGTTCCGCTCCTGCGCCTATCAAGGCTCCCCTGACCACAGCCTTCATCGCATCCCAAATTATATTGATGGGGGCTATTTCAGTAGTGATCTCTTTAAAATAGTCATTATGTCTTCTAGTTCAGACCTGATGGCTTCATCCAGCAGCAGGGAATCATTAAGTTTCCTGTCCCGCCGGGTAGGAATTCTTTGGCCTGATATCGCTAAGTTCATGGAGACTGGAGCACGGTCCGAAATCCTACCTGTGTGTATTTCTACCTTATTTAGACATGGGAATAACGTTCCGGTCAGCAACATATGGTCTATTCTCGAGTAGCCTTTGTGGACATTGGAGAAATGCGTGTAGTCTCTGGAATCCCCATTAAACAGCCTCCAAGCGTCCACCGTTTCAGTCTCCCTGAACAGTTCAGCTAATGAGAGTGCATGCGTAATGTCCGCCGCCGTGGGGGGAAGAGTTTTATCCACTTGTGGATTAGGCGTCGCGTTAAAATCCCCTCTGATAAACAGGTGGCCTTCACGGAATGCTAAAATAATTGGGATGAGGTATTTGATGAACTTGTTTTGAGCCGTGTTGGGGCTATAAACTGTCACAATGGTGATGGGAAGTTCTTCATACCAGCCCTTGAGCAGGAGGAAGCGACCATCTGGATCTCTCTGCACTGTGATTTGCGAGAGTGGGACTTTGTCGCTTAGCAATATGGCTACCCCTCTTTTTTTCACCCCTGCAGTAGAGAAGTAGGCTGTTTTAAACCGCTTGAATCTAATGCGGCGTTCGTCCCCCTGCAATAAGTGGGTTTCCTGTAATAGCACAATGTCTCCCTCTAGTTGCTCCAGCCGATGTTCCACCGAGCGGCGTTTCCTTGGTGAGTTCATGCCTTGCACATTCCAAGATAGGATTCGTATTTCACTCAGCTCAGCCATAGTCTGCTGTTCCCCGTGGCTTTTGAGCTATACATTGAGCTCTATACTGCTCTGCGGAGTTGCACCCTCGGAACTGTGAGTGCCCCGAACCCGTTCTCTGCTGAATGCTGCACCTGGTTGTGTTGATACGAAGCTTGCCGCTTGCTGCAAGTGATGTCCCCTGTGTCGAGTTTGTCCCAATAAAGTCCCCCTTTATGCCCCCTCCCAACGAAGAACTGGTAGGTGAAACACCATCCTACCGCCACTGGGGAACTAGTAACGCCAATGCACCCTTTACTGGCCAACTGGGCCTTTGAGTTGTGAAGTGCTGGGGTTACCGGTCGTGCTCTTCCATCCTTCACCTGAGTGAGCTTATATTTCCTGTTTTTTGCCCCGCCTCTCTCGCTCTGCAGGGTGCAGCGAGCCTGCCGCTTGAGGACGGGAAATACTCAGTCCTTTCGCGGTGAACCCTTAGCCCCAGTCGCTACCCTTCTTCGGGGGGACTCTGGGTCTCTGCTTTGTTAGTTTTCGTCCAATCCCCTCCGCTGTCGACCATTGAGTGGGAATCAGCAGACTCTTCGGTTTCGGATTCCTCCTCTCCCCTTTTATGTCCCATAAGCTTTTCCGTTTCTTTCATCTTATGGATTTGCCTTTGGGACCCTTCCCACTTGAATTTCACTGCAGTGGGGAAACCCCACTGATATGGAGTTTTCTTCTCGCGCAGCCATTCTGTTAGCGGTCGCAGCAATTTCCGTTTCTGTAGGGTCAAAATCGCCAGGTCCTGATATAGAGACAGGGTCGCACCCCGGAAGGTGATCTGCTGCAGCTGCCTCGCTTCACGCATTATTTCTTCCTTTACTTGTAAGAAATGTATTCTAGCCAGCACATCTGGGGGAAATTTAGATGCTGACCTAGGACTTGTCCTGGGCACCCGATCCAGCTCCAGAGGCGAGTTATCAGGGAGGGTGATGATGAAGCAGAAGAGTTCCGTCACGTAGGCTTTCAAGTCTGCGTCTGCGATCGAGGTGGGGACCCCTCTGATGCGAATGTTGTTCCTCCGCAAGCGATTTTCTAAATTCTCTTGTTTGGCTTCAAGAACATTGCATCTGGCTTCAAGGGCGGAGAGTCTACCTCTGTCCCGCTCGCTTTCAAATTTTTGCTTGCAGGCTTCCGATTCCAGCCCGGCAGTTAGCTGTTCCACCTCACCCATCCTCTTGTCCAGGGCATTGATTTTCTTGGTAACCTCTGCGGTCCCCTTTTGGATTTCCCTGGTTAGAGCTGATAACAGGTCCTGGACGTCGGCCTTGGTGGCTGCCAGCGATGGATTGGCCCCTGGCACCACCAGTGCGGGCTCACCATTGTCGGGTGGCTCCGTAGGAGGGACAATCTTTCTGGCCTTATCCATGGCGGCACTGGCCAAGAGGGCAGAGATATCCCCTTGCTTAGTGGCCTTCACGCTTTTAGACATGATGATTACTGTGTCGTGGTGGCCTGGGTCCAGACTATAAGCCCCTGCTGCTCTGTAGGATCCTGGGTCCTCCGATGGATGGATTGGCTTCCTTTGGCCCCCAATGTCTTATTGCTGGCCCGCCTCGGGTCTTCACCCCGGCCGGGAGGCTCCTTCCCCTGCCACACCTCCCAGTCCCATGCTGGGCCCCCCCAGGGATGATATCAGGGCTGACTGGGGCTCGGGGTGCTTGGGTAGATCTTGGCTGGGCCGGTCGCCTTCCCCACTCAGCTCCTCACCTTGCCTGTTTGCCTGTTTCCGGGCGGCTGCGATGTCTGGTGCTCACCGCAATTCCTCCCGGCTCTGACACCCCTCCCTGACTCCGTGCTTCTGGGCTGTGACCTCTGTTCTGCTCGGGCCCCCTCACCGCAGGGGGAGAAACTGGCGCTGGCTGCTGGATGTTGTTTGGGAGAGGGGAGGCAGGGGCACGGCTCAGGACGCCGGGCCGGGACGAACCACCATAGTGGCTGCTCTTCCTCCGCCATGCGGGAGTGGGCCGCGAGTGCCTCGCTGCCTCAGGCGTCCCTGCCGGAGCCCGTGCCCCGCTTCTGCTGTGCCTCCCGTCCTCCCTGGCTGGCTGTTAGCCTCCCCCTGCCGGGCGCAGGGCTTGGAGCGGCCTCCCACCTCGCTGCCTCTCCACCGCGCCACCGCAGTTCGAGGCGCGCGCGCTCCCCGCTGGATGCCGGGCAAGTTCCGGGCGGCCTCCCGCTGCGTGGCTCAGCATTGCCCGCGTCTTCGGTGCCCTTGCGCCGCAGGAGGCCGCTACTCTCGTGGGCTGAGGGGCTTCTCCTCAGCGATGGTCATTGCCGGCGAGGCGTGGTGGGATAACCGAGCTCCGACACTCTTCATTGTGTCGGCGCTTCTCTGCGATCGCCTCGCACGGCAGCCATTTTGGATGTCGTTGGGGTTCCTCCGGACTGAACCCGTGGAAAAATCCGCTACCACAGCATGAATTCAGGAATCTCCTGGCACGATAGTTGCAGGACCCTCCCCGGCCCCCTACACCTCAGCGTTTAACAGGGCCGCAGCCCGGCGTATATCGTTACGGAGCATTGGGCCACGTCGGAGCTCTCAGGAAGCCATGCCGTCCGCGCTGGCTCCTAGCCACGCCCCCAGCAGGTCACATTTTAAGATGGGGAGTTCTGCACACTGGCCACACAATCCTCCCGCTGAATACCTTGCACATTTCTTGCTGTTCTGTGACCCCTGTCTGCCCAGTGCTAGGGAAAAAGGTAGAACTTGGGACATGACGTGTCACAGCCCTATAAATAATTAATCTTGATGACATATCTGGCATCATGGACGCACATCAGAGTTAAGAGTATCCGCATGGTGCCCACTCAGGGCTGAAAGATTTCAAATGGAAGCTAATGCTGGAGTATCCTTTCCACAATGTGGAATCTTTGGGATGAAGGGCTAATCCATCAGAAGAAACATTATCGAACGGTAATTTGTTCTTTGCAGTGAATTTACTACTCCATTAAGAGTCTAGTGTGCTTTCATTGTCATAATCTTATTTAGAAGATCTGAATAGTCGGGGGATTCCAGGAGCACCTGCCAAGTACATCCCGGCAGACAAACAAGCATTTGCAAAGCCAATAAATCTGTTTTGTAAGATAGTTAGTTGGATGGATCAAGGAGTGTGATTGTTTAGATGGATGCCATTTTGTAACTGGATGGGTTTGGGTGGATATGTGGGTCTGTTGTATGCACGTGAGAGCATCATCAGGCTTTGCTGGAAGTTGGACATTCTGCATAAGTTTGAGGGCTGAGGCAAGCTGCAGAGTTGGTGTGTGGGGTGGGACAAGCTGAATAGGGCTGGTATGGGTGCAAGCAGACACGCTGAACATGGAGAGACAAATGCCAAACATGTCATTCAAATCCATCCAGCAAGTCCAAAGGTTACTAGCAATGGATGTTGGCACAAAATTGCTGCTTTTTCATTTCTGAAAAGCATCTATGCCTCCCTGCTGCAATTTATTTGGAGAAGGGGACACCCTGTTTCCCGTCAAATATTTCTAAAACTCCTGGACTGATTTACCCCAGATCTTTCCCGGAAATAGAGTAAACGCTTCATGCCCAAGTTGTTTCTCATTTGGTCCAATTGCGTCCAGCAGTTTTTGGGCTTCAGATTTGACACAAAAAAAAATTCTCTGGGGAAATGAATGGGAGTAGGCTGAACACAGCGTTTTTTTGTTGCATTCTTAATAACCTTTTCATTTCTTAATGAATCTTTCCTAAAATGGGAGGGGGTGCCGAGGGGCGGCACACGGGTATAACAAAGTATTTGTTTGGAAAATAGCCAAATCCTTCCTGCAAGTCAAAAGTTATTAGCAATATTATTTTTGCATTTCCTATAGATCAAGTGACTCACCTTAACCATAGGTCGGAGACTGCGGCCCTATAATAGATAGTTGTTATCTAACCCAAAACATACTTTGAGTAAATTAGCTACTGCTCGGACGACTCGAGGATCCAACGGAATTTATTTTTGTATCCTTTTTTTGCCACCCCACCCACACATTAATCTACCATATGATTATTTTCCCAAGCAATACAATATAATTATCAATATTTCTTTGGGTATAGAGCAGAGGACGTCAACGCCAGGACTATTTATATTTACTCATTGACGACATGGAAATTGTTTTCTCCCTCTAGGTTGATTATGTATCACATTGTTAAGGAATCTCTTATATTCTGTCCTGTCTACCCTGGTCTTGGATGTCTGTCTTTATCAGGCTAATTTCTCCCGTTCCATTTAGAGCCTTCCACTCCAGCAGCACAAATGCATTCACACGCTTTGCATTCACACGCTTGATGTGAAGTGGGGCTTTTGCACTATCTGGACTGTCCACTTTACACCAGTTTTCTAGTCTCAAATCATTCGACCCCATAATAGAGGGGTGAATCTTGTATCATACAGTGCTATCAAGTGCCTGGACTGCTTCCATGTACATAAGTCTTAGAGCTCATTCCACCCGAGGGAAGGAAGGCACCCAATGTGCTTCTATTGGAAGATGAGATCACCCTTTTCAGCATTTTCGAGCGCATGCCCCCTCGATGCCCTTTCTCACTATCACAACCCATTTTTGCCAGCCTTTGACTCCAGGATTGACTCACAAGTGGGTCAGGAATATTTGTGAAATGTATTTAACCACATTAAGTCCATCAAACCTTAAACAATATTTTTATATTCCATCACCAAGTATGAAGTGTTAAATTGTGTGCACTGATTTATTTCAAGCAGTCCGGCATGCTCTCATCCTAAATTCATCCGACTTCTTTTTTTCAGTGTTTGATGAGTAATTAAGATTTTGAGATTGAAAAGGCCATGTTTCTGACTAGTAATCTTAGTTATTCATCATGGAAATCCTTCATTGTTATCAGAAACATTCCATGGCCTTCCCTTTTACAAAGGGTAATCATTTACAGAGGTGTTCTCATCAATGTAAACATGTATTTTTGTAGAGGTTTTGAGGACGGGGTGGCGTCCGTCGAGGCCTTGGTCCTAAAGTGGCAGTGCTCTTTTAAATATTTAGGAGAGGGACTGCATGTATTAAATGTATTTTATGTACACTATATTTTCATACAACAAAAATTAGTGGAAATGCTACGCCTTATGGTTTCGTTTTTTATTGCAGATTCATTGTTAAAAAGAGCTTTTTTGGTTAAGCGTTCAGTGGATCAGCTTATAGTTTGAATTCAATAAAGATACTCCTGAAGGAGAACCTACACTGCAAGAAAGTGTGTTTTTCGTCTAGCCCACACTAAACCAGTTTGACAATTTCTTCTGTAATGAGTTCCATATTCATATTTTTCCTTTTATAAATACTCACTATTGATATTTTCTTTGTTTCTAAGAACGCCAGAAGACAGTGAGCAATGTGAAAGTCTCATTCCTATGCACAGTGTTTCTCAGGAGAACGGGCCCAGCAGCTGTCCATAAAATGCGGGTATGTTCTTTGTTCATTGACTGCAAACGTTTTCGCAGTGGTTAGACTTTATCAAATTGCCTTTTCTTCTTGTATAATAACTGTTGCTGCTTGATTAAAATGCCATGTTTATTTTGTTAAAATCTTGCTTGTTAGGGGGGCATGGGTGTACAGCAACCAAGATAATTGTATAGGAGCGGAGTTCCGATAGAGCCAAATCATAACCCTTAAAGCCTTTAATCAGGTGCAGAGGCACTGCAAAGTGTGACACATTTGGGGAATGTTTCCCTTTTTCCAAGGGGAGAGCCAACTCCTTTGAGGCTAGGGAGGTGAGCCTGCTTGGCAAAACCCTCCCTAGGGGTTTGAGAACACGGGACCTCATTGGGAGTGAATCCCCTCTAGGGGACAATGACTCCCATTCCTATCCGAAACACCCTATAAAGAATACCCTGTCTGTCTATATGGACAGACATCGTTTGACTGATGTTGTTTCAGTTGATCCTCATTCAAAACACCCTAACTTTACTTCCCTGATGTTGGGTCAAGGTAATGCTGAAATCTTCACAAACTCAACAGCTGATGGAGAACAACACACCCCTTTTAAGTACGGCGGCGAGAATACAATGAATCTTTAATGCAGAGAAGAATCTTTCACAGAGGCAAGCCTCTGACAAGAGAACGCCCAGGAGCGGGCAGAGCTGCGCTACACAGTGGAGCTAGCGGTTGCATTGAGGAACGAAGAGACGAGAGAGAGAGACACTGGTAGGCCAGTATTGGAAAGGGCAATACTGCCGAGATGGAAGGATGACCATCCTATCTGGTGGCATGACAATGCTGCAGCCATGGTGGGCCTGGGGTCCGCGAACCGACAAGACCAGCAGGCAGTGGAGGAACAAATCCTCTGGTCTCACGGCAAGGACCGCATCGGGCTGCATACGAGAAACCAATCCTTAAGAAACAGCAAATCTGAAGAGTCGGGCGAATGGCCACGACCCTGGGCACACCCTATGACAGCAAAGGCGCCATGGTTGCCCAGGGTGGAGGGAAGTGAATGGAACAAAGCGAGTAGAGGGAAAATGACAAGGTTGTTTACGAGAGCCCTAGAATTCTGAATGCTGAAGATTGGCAGAGGCAAAAGATACAACCACAAATGTTAAACAAGCCAGAAAGCTGGAGGGGTCTGGAGAGCCCTAGAGTATTAAGAGGCATTTGTCAACCTGTGAGAAGAAGGGAACCTCTAGGGTTCAATCAGTCTGTCCAAGACATAAAACTAGTGAAAAGGAAACAACCACATTGGTCAGGGACTAAGAGAGTCATTCCTCCCCTCAAACTGCCTGAGACATTTAATTTGTATAAAGATATACAACTTTTCTAGAGGAGCCAAAAGAGAGAGCTGAAAACCTTTCTTTGGTGTACTGTGGAGAACATTGTTTTGAACTGTGACCAGAACCTCAACCGAGACCTAAGTAACATTGGCTGAAAGAAGCCTGAGCTAAGAGGCTATTGTCTGTCTTAGTTTAATGTTGTTTTTTCTAAAGTGGTTTTCTCTAAAGTGGTAGTGCCAGATAGTAAGTAACCTAAGTATTATACTATATAATAAATCTTTTAGACTCGCTTTAGTAGCCCATCACTGTTATTTTGGGTGTTTTGTGCCCCAGTCAATAGTCGAGTATCTAGCTCCACCCAAGAGGCCATCTTCAGATTTTAACCGCACGTTGCGATGAAGAGGCTTCTGAAGCCATTTCTCCTGAGAGAGACTTCTTTTCATATAATCATCTTGGAAACATTCTGAGAGAAGCTTCTTTTCATAAACGACTTGAGAACATACTACAGAATTTTCTTCCTTCAACAACTTCTGACAGCTAAGTGGGGTATTCATAGGCATGGAGGAAAAGGCAAATAAATCCTTGTTCAAAGCATGCCAAACATGTGGCATTAAAAATCACTATGAGGGGATAAACACACAGAGTGCATTTACTGCCTGTACCCAAACCACATAAGAGGTTTCTGAGATGTGTGATACCTTTAACACAAAAACTCTTAAAGGCAGGAAAGGGAGATTGGTATGTTTGTTGAATGAGGGTAAACCCCACCCCTTCTGAGGCTGAGTCCTCTAGAAGTGTGGTGGCTACTAAACGACAGACCCAAAAACGGACCAGGTCTGAAGAAAACGTACCATCCTAACCTAAAAAGAGAAAGGGGGTAAAATCATTTAAGTCCGTCTGACCTTCGTCGACAGCAACCCCGACGATGAAACAACCTCAGGAGAACACATTACACATCCTCACATGCATTCTCACATGATAGTAGGGGAGAGTGTAACAACACGGGCGAGGTGTGGACACTGAGGTTTGGTGGCAGGCGCAGACATCTGATAGCAAGCACTGGCAGCCTCCACCAAGATGGCCGCCAGGTTGGGACTCAGTGTTACGCTCACCTGGCTCCCACAGAGGCGTCGATCTGAACTGGACAGCTGCGGTCTCCACCAATGTGACGCGTAGGGCCGAGATGACGGACTGGACTGGCCCACCTAGCTTTGTTTGCTTGGCCCGTAGGAATATTCTTCTGTAAATGGAGAAAGGGAATTAACCACCCTTGGGGTTGAGCATAAATCCCCCCCACCCCCGCTGTTCTTCCCACGGATCACCTTTGATGTCCCCTCTTATAGTCTCACCTGATGGTTTGAAAAGATGAGCTCTCCATCCTGCATTGAGCGCAGGGGCGCATTGATAACCTGTTGCTTCATTGGCTCGAAGGAATTGGTGAGTTCCAGAACAATATTGACTCCGAAAAGTATGTAGTTCGTAAGAGTTCACATGTCTGACTTTCACTCTTGTCCGATTCTTTGCAGTTTGCAGCTTGACCCCAGCGAAGAGTTCCTCGTGGTAGCTGACGAAGTTCAGGTAAGGATTTGGCTTATCCTACACAGTTCAATAAATAAGGCCAGAATGTAACCTGTGGCTTGCTCCCTTATTCAGGTGTGGAGAGAAAATATGAAGTTCGGGGAATAATGCCTCCGGTGGTAAAATTAGGTAAGTCTATTGTGGTGAGAAGAGTTCCCCTTGTTTGTCCCTTCGTCTCACCTTGTTGTCCTTTTGTTCCCTTTAGGGGCCGGGGTACGGCGAGGATGCAATGGAGACTGCGCCGACCCGTGAAGAGGAATAGTACCCCCGGCGGTAATCAGGTAAGTCTATGGGGGTAGTTACTATTGCCTCTGTTTATTCCCTTGGCTCACCTTTGCTGTTCTTGTGTTCCCCTTAGGTGCCAGAGTGCGGCGGGAACGTGCAGAAGGATGCGGTGGATCGTGAGGATGTTGCGAAGGCCGGGGTGTTCAGCGCAGCGCTGCAGCAGGCGCGGCGGCGCACGTAAAATGCTTCTTTCTTCCAGCTCGAAGGCGCGGTGGATCCGGAATTCAGGTAAGGATCGAAGGTTTTGCTCTTATTCTAACCTCTTCTCCTTCTGTTCCCCCCTTTTTCTAGGAGCTGCAGACTCGAGGCCCGTGGCAGAAGACTGGATGCAGGCTTGCAGACACGGTGAGCATTACGCTGCTGGATGCAGAATAACGGGAAGCGTGTGCTGCTCTTCGGGTGTGGTTTAAATAGCCCCCAAAGTAGTCCCAGGTAAGTATTCCTCCCCAGCCCCACTCGAGTAAAAAATAGTCCCTAGGTAAAATAGTCCCTTCCAAGCCTCATTTGGCTTGGAGCTCTGCAGCATAGTCTGCATCAGGTAAGCTTGCAGCATGGTCTGCATCAGGTAAGTTCTATATGAGCCTGGCGCCTATGGCGCCAGGACTGACTCCATATGAGCCTGGTGCCATAGGTGCCAGGACCGCACCCAAACAGCCCCTAGCAGGGTTTTTTGGGCTTGCTCAAAATAACGTGATGCCTGCTTCCGGGGTTGCTGGACCTGGTCTGGTTCCCCGGGGGTAAGCATCATGACAGCACTCCCCCCCCAAGGCCCCTCCTAAAGTCGTTCTTCCCCGTGGTTTTGGTTGGTCTGGGAAATTTCGGTGGAATCTTTTCACCAATCGAGGTGCATGCACGTGGTCACGAGGTTCCAAAGACCTTTCCTGTGGTCCGTAACCCTTCCAGTTGATTAAATAAAAAAGTTTTGACTTCACCATCTTGGAGTCCAGGATGTTCTTAACTTCAAATTTGGGTTCCCCGTCTATAAGGATGGGGCCTGGTGCCTTGGTTAGTCTTGTCCCTGGTTGCACTGGCTTCAAAAGTGACACATAAAAGACTGGGTGAATTCGCATATTAGCAGGTAAGTCCAACTTGACGGCTACCGGGTTGATAATGGCCTTAATAGAGTAAGGTCCCAGATATCTAGGGTTAAAGGTCCGCGTACCTTGTGAGGTATGTGTTTTGTGGCCAACCATACTTGGTCCCCTATCTGGTACTGTGGAGTATCACTTCTATGCCGATCAGCATCTTTCTTATATTTCTCCTTCGCCTGTTTTAAATGTGCAGTTGCCTCCTTAAAGGCTTGTGTAATCGTAGCGTGTAGATGGTCCACTGCGGGCATTTCTAAGTGTTGGGGTGAGTCAAGGTCTGAGGTTCGAGGGTGGTGCCCATATAGGGTATAAAAGGGGCTTTGTCCAGTTCCAGAATGTACTGAATTATTGTATGCATATTCGGCGATCCAAAGAATGTCCTTCCAATTACTCTGTCTGATGTAACATACAATGCAGGTATTGTTCAAGAGTCTGGTTGGTCCTCTCCGTTTGACCGTCGGTCTGGGGGTGGTGACTGGTCGATAATCTCACGTCGATTTGCGCCAATTGACATTTCTGGTGGATCCAGAATTCAGCTAAGGATAGAAGGTTTTGCTCTTATTCTAACCTCTTCTCCTCCTGTTCCTCCCTTTTTCTAGGGCGTGGTTTAAATAGACTCCAAAGTAGTCCCAGGTAAGTATTCCTCCCAAGCCCCACCCGAGTAAAAAATAGTCCCTAGGTAAAATAGTCCCTTCCAAGCCTCATTTGGCTTGGAGCTCTGCAGCATAGTCTGCATCAGGTAAGCTTGCAGCATGGTCTGCATCAGGTAAGTTCTACTCTATGAGCCTGGCGCCATAGGCGCCAGGACCGCACCCAAACAGCCCCTAGCAGGGGTTTTTGGGCTTGCTCAAAATAACTTGATGCCTGCTTCCGGGGTTGCTGGACCTGGTCTGGTTCCCCAGGGGTAGGCGGCATGACACTCAGTATGTAATCCAAGATGACCCCCAGGCAGGCCATGCCTCAGAGTCTCTGATGGTCTAGTGTTACAGGGTGCAGTCCAGGACTATAAAACTACGCCCTGGGCGGAAGAGGGCGCTGCTACGCAACAAGATGGCCGCTTGAGTGAGGAGCTCCTCTCCGGCATGAATCCTGATCGAATTATCCCCTGTTTCCAGACTGCATTGAACCTCGTAAGCTACCCGCGCTGTTCCCGGAGAACATCCTGACCTTGCAGGTGAAATCCCGACTGAAATCGGACTTCCCAAGCCTGGGAACCCTGGTGGACCTTGAGGACACGGGCCCGAGCCGCTTCGCAGCTCCACAAGAATCTACGAGGACGCCGCGGGTCCCTCTTACGCCAGGTCTCACAGTGGGCGGAGCGAGACCGGCGGACTGCGGCCACGATACTTCGCGCCACACATTCTCTGGGCATACTGTGCTCTGCCCGGCATAGGGCGCCCTGCAACGTCCCTCCCACTGTGGAAGGTGCTCGCGGCAGGACCCCCCGGACCCTTGTTACTGTGCCTCGGGCCTTCTCGGAGCCCGGCTGCCGGCTTCTGGGCCCTTCGCTTGGATCGCCCGTGCGTCCTGAGACGGCGGATCTCCGTGGCAGCCCCGGGGCGCGTCCCGGGTGGCGGCCCGGCGGCCTGGCTTGGACGTTCCTGTTCCTCGTTCCCCAGGTGAGAGCTGCGTGGGACTGGGCTGGCACGGCGGCCGGGCGCGAGGCACGTGTTTGGCTCTCTGATCCGAATCAAACATATCCTGGGGCTGACTCTGACACGGCCGGTGTCACCCTGTGCTCCCCTTCATCTGGCTCGGAGCTTCTACCATCAAATTACACTGTGAAAATTCACGCCTGTCAGCTCTGGCGGTCATTGCCCCGCTTACGCCACGGAGCACGCCATCTTGGAACAATCGCAGTTTCGGGCGCACCGGGATCCCTGCGGGCCTTGCGCCCTCCTGAGCCGTCCTCCATCACACTTTAACACGCGGCCCTCTCATCCCACCAGGCCCAGGCCGTTTCTCCATCTACACAATGCCTGGAAAAAACGCAGGCAAAACCAGGAAGACGGGACTGATGGACTCCTTTACTAGCTCACAATCATCTCCTGAACGCCCGGATCTTCAATCTCCGGCCTCACCCCTAAATACAGAAGATACGAAATTTGATCACCTGCTGACAACAGTTCAAAATGGATTCCTAGCCATTAATTTCAAACTTGATGCCATTGTCTCCACGCTAGGCTCCCTAAAAACTTGCCTAGACAAGGAAAGTGCCAGAATCGCAGAAGCTGAAAGCAGAATTGGCACGAATGAGGACTCTACTCGGCAAAACACCCAGGACATCGCACTCCTTAGAGGGGAAATTAATAAACTCTGCGATAAATGCGACGATTTGGAATCCTGATCCAGACGGAACAACATCCGCGTAGTGGGCCTCTTGGAGACCTTCTACAAAGGTCCGATGGAGTCCTGAATCGAAGATCTTTTGAAATCTCTCCTCGGGGAGGAGGCACTCTCAACCCAGTTCCTTGTCGAGCGGGCACATCGCTCCCTCGCTCCGCCACCCAGACCAGGGGCTCCTCCCCGCACGGTTATTGCCAAACTGTTGAACTACAGGGACAGGGATGCCATCCTCAGACTGGCAAGAGAGAACGGACGCCTGAGGTTTGGTAACAACAACATCCATGTATACCCGGACTTCTCCGCAGGGGTCCAGAATCAAAGGCGATCCTACGAAGCTGTCAAGCGCCAGCTACGTTTGAGACAGGTCCCCTACGCCCTTCTCTTTCCGGCAAAACTTCGTATACAACATGTTGGAAGAGCACACTTTTTCGAATCTCCTGCCACAGCTTTGGCCTACATGGAAGCCTCGATTCCCCTCCCGCTGGGAGACTGGAACTTGACCAGAATGACTTGCAACAACCTGTATAACCTGTTTTCCTACTCATTGGTCCTAGCCGCAGTCAGGACTGGTCTATGCTGGCCACTGTGAATGCTGGAAACGGGATGTAGCAGGGAGAACTCCCCTGCCCTCCATCCTTTAACAATGCCGGATGAGATGCGCCCGACCTCGAAGCGGAGTTGCTGCACTCGTCCCCTTCTTTGGGAACATCCACAAGTTAGTTAAAAGGGTCCAGCATCAAGTTGGGCATGATGGTGTGGGAGGGGGTGGGTATGGGCAACAGGGGACTGTTTCACTGTTCGAACACTACGTTAACGCTGCAGGCAGCCCCTGTTGGGCACCAGGCACAATGTTCAGTTGGCTTAACCATTGGTAAAATTGCACTCACGGTTTCACTGTAACGCTCACCTGATTCCCACGGAGGCGCTGGTCTAGGCAGGAAGGAGTCTGTGACTCGAAAAGTGATGTGCAGGACTCGATTGGATTCTGGGGCTGAGCCTCTTCGCACTGTGTGTCGAACTCGAAGGGTGAGATTTCTGCAGATGAAAGAATATATGGGGTTAAAGATCTGGGCAATTGAGTGTCCTCCCCTCTCTCTTTCTCTCTCTCTCTCTCTCTCTCTCTCTCTCTCTCGTCTAAGCTTCTCCGTAGAGCCCCCAGGTCAACGTGCTCACCTTAGATAGGTGAATGCTGGGCTCTGCGTCTGGTGCAGGGTGCCGTTGCCAGTTCCTTCACTGGGTGAAACGTAGGCCTCTTAACATCAGAGGATCGCAACCGCCGTTAACAGCACGAGCGGTGAGTGTCCGGACATCTTTTAGTCCATATAGTCTTTAGGTGCGTGGACACGTAAGTATTGAACAGGGCTCGGAATAATGCTTTGTTCTATTTGTTTTGCAGGGCTCTAGCGTTAGAAGATGGAATGAAGAGAGCCAAAGCTGGAGCCAGAGCCTTGGAAAGAAGCGCTTGGAAATGCGTGAGTAAATGCAAGCGCTTTAACTGTCTCTTTGCTTCACAGCTGTGAGTTCGTGCTGAAGAGGTGATGGAAAACGCTGGAATAGTTGCAGGCGCTCTATTGTGGAGAGCGCGATGGGCGTAAGTAAATACCTGTCTAATGTCTCTTCTTTTGTCTTTCAGATGCTGGGTTGCAGTGTTGAAAACATCCGGAATTCGCGGATTGCTGGTAAGTAATAACTATGCTTTTGTCTCCACAGGCGGAGGTGCAGCGTGAAGAAATGGTCGCTGCCGATGGACCAGGTAAGGAATGCGTTGCATGTGAAGTTGTCTTGCTAACCTGTTGTTTCTTGTCTTTTACAGGCGCTGCTGAAGACTGGATACTGGAATGGTAAGTATTGTTCTTGCAGGTACAGGATCGGAAGAAGAAAAGCTGGAACAGACTCGGTGAGCGTTCTGCTGCAGATGCAGAATAACGCGAAGCACGCTTCATCAATCGGGTGTGGTTTAAATAGCCTAGGAGTGATGAGGCGTCTTCCTCCACGGCCCCGCCTAGGTAAGAAAAGAGTTCCTGTTCCAGAAGAGTTCCAGTGTTGTATCCAGGGCGTGGAGCTTGCCCCACCCAGGTAAGAAAATAGTTCCGGCTTACAGAGGATTCCTATGTAGCTGGTAAGTAAGCAGCATGGTCTGCTGCAGGTAAGTCCACCCAAGCATCTTCACACATATAATGAGCCTGGCGCTTCCAGTGCCGGGACCGATGGCTTTGATGAGCCTGGTGCCACCGGCGCCAGGACAAGGTCCAAAAGGTCCCAGTAGGGACCGGCTGGTGCCTAGGCTTAGGATTAAGGGCCTGCTTCCAAGGACGTTGGGCTGGTCCTGGCTCCTTGGAAGCAGTGATCATGACAGCACCCCCCCCTCAAGGCCCCTCCTAAGCGTGTCTTCTCCGGGGGTTTGGGCTTGTCGGGGTGATTCAGATGGAATTTCTTGACCAGACGAGGTGCGTGGACATATTCTGAGGGTTCCCAAGATCTTTCCTGGGGGCTGTATCCTTTCCAATCAATCAGGTAATATAATTTAGATTTGGCGATTTTGGAGTCTAGGATGTTCTTTACTTCGAATTCAAGTTCTCCTTCTACCAAAACAGGTTCTGGGAGTTTAGTCAATCGGGTTTCTGGTTGTACTGGTTTTAATAAGGAGACATGAAAGACTGGATGTATTTTCATATGCGCAGGTAATTCCAATTTGACAGCCACCGGATTAACTATGGCAGAGATGAGATAGGGTCCAAGTTATCTTGGGATGAAGGTGCGGGGTCCTTTTAGAGGCAGGTGCTTAGTGGATAACCAGACCTGGTCTCCTACTGCGTAGTGAGGGGCCTCTTTACGGTGTCGATCTGCTCCTTTTTTGAATTGAGCTTTAGCTCCTTGCAGATGGGCAGTGGCTTCCTTAAAAGCACGAGTGATCTCCGAGTGCAAGTAATCCACAGCAGGTGTTTCGAATTCTTGGGGAGGATCCAGGTTAGAGGTTCTAGGATGGTGTCCGTATAATAGGAAGAAGGGAGTCTTCCCGGTTCCAGAATGAGTCGAATTTTTGGAAGCGTATTCAGCGATCCAAAGAATATCCTTCCAAGGGTTTTCAGTTTGTTGGAGCATGCAACGTAGATATTGCTCTAAAGTCTGATTTGTCCTCTCGGTTTGTCCGTCAGTTTGGGGATGGTGACTGGTTGAAAGTCTTACATCAATTTGGACAGCAACTTTGCCAAAAGTGGGAGATGAATTGACTTCCCCTATCGGAGACCAAAACCGAGGGAAAACCGTGTAACCGAACAATGTTTTCTAAGAATTCTCGGGCCAATACTGAAGCTAAAGGTAGGCCCTTCAGGGGAATGAAGTGAGCCATCTTGGAGAATAGATCCACGACTACTAAAATGGTATTATACCCTGAGCATGGAGGTAAATCCGTGATGAAATCCATGGACAGGGTATGCCATGGACAGGGAGGGATGTCTAATGGGTGTAATAGGCCGGCTGGTTTCTCCTTCTGACTTTTATTCTGGGCACACACACCGCAGGAGATTACAAAGTCTCTAATATCCTTCTTCCATGATGGCCACCAGAAATGTCTTTTGATCTTTTCCATGGTTTTGGTAATGCCAGGGTGACCCTCCATTAGAGAGTCGTGATAACAGGAGATTACTTGTTTTTGTATTTTCTCACAGGGCAAGTACAATCGTCCTCGGAAATATGGTAGGTCTTGATCCACTGAGAATTCTTATCCCTTTAATTGCCAGTCCTGCAAATCGGCTGGATTTAGGAGTGATTTGACTGTAGTCTTGATGTCTTCAAAGGATTGAGCGCTGACCAAACCCAAAATCCTTTGTTCTGGGATTATGGGTATTGGTTCTGGATTGGTCAAATGTTCATCTACTCCCATCCGGGAGAGAGCATCTGCTTTTCCGTTTTTACTGCCTGGTTGATAAGTAATTATAAAGTCCAACTCAGCCAGAAACAGAGCCCAGCGAAGCTGTCTGGAAGACTGAGCTTTGGCTGTCTTCAGATATTGTAAATTGCGGTGATCAGTCATTACGGTGACTGTGTGTCTGGCTCCCAAAAGATAATGCCGCCAGGCTTTAAAGGCCAATCTGATGGCTAAAAGTTCCTTGTCTGTAATTGAATAGTTGATCTCGGGAGCCGAGAATTTGCGGGACCAAAAGGCTACAGGATGTAATTGGTGTGTGACCGGATCTCTTTGTGATAAAACTGCCCCCATAGCAAGACTAGAAGCATCCGTTTCCACGATGTAGGGGAGTTCTGGGCGAGGATGTTTTAGAACAGGTGCAGAAATGAATTTAGCTTTTAAGTCCTGAAAAGCTTGTTCTGCTTCAGTAGACCACTCAAAACGTTTGTTCTTCTTTAACAGAGCGGTGATGGGCTGGACTATCCGAGAGAATTCAGGAATGAATCTGCGGTAAAAGTTAGCGAAGCCTAACATGCTTTGAACTCCTTTTACAGAGGTTGGTGATGGCCACTTAATGATTGCATCGACTTTCTTTGAATCCATATGGACTCCGTCAGGTGACAATATGAATCCCAGGAACTCAACTTCAGTTACGTTGAAAACGCATTTTTCAAGCTTAGCAAAAAGGTTATGTTGACGCAATCTCTCGAACCTCTTTGACGTGTCTCTGGTGTTCCTCTTCAGATGATGAATAGACGAGGATGTCATCAATGTAGACAACAACACACACATCTATGAGTTCTCTAAGGACATCATTCATAAAATACTGAAAAGCGGCAGGAGCGTTACAAAGTCCAAAGGGCATCACTTGATATTCGAACAGCCCATACTTGGTGCGGAATGCCGTCTTCCATTCATCGCCCTCTTTTATTCGTACCAAGTGGTAGGCTCCTCTGAGATCCAACTTTGTATAAATACATGCGTCTTTGACTTGGTCCAGGAGTTCAGGGATCAAAGGTAACGGGTATCTGTTTTTAACGGTGATTTGATTCAGGGCGCGGTAATCTATGCAAGTCCTAAGGTCTCCTTCCTTTTTCGGAACGAAGAACAAAGCCAAGGAAGCTGGAGATTTTGAAGGACGGATAAACCCGTTAGCTAGGTATTGGTCCAGATATTGTCTGAGGTGAAGATTCTCTGGCTCGGTGAGGGCATAAATCCTACTACAAGGAGGAGTTGTTCCGGGTATCAGGTCTATTTGACAGTCGTAGGACCTATGAGGAGGCAGGGTGTTAGCTTGGTCCTTCCGAAAGACGTCTTGGAATTCCTGGTATTCGGGAGGTAATTTGGGAACCTCGGAAGAGATCGCTGCCAGTGAAACATCAGGCCGAGGATAACTAGTGGTAAAACATTCTGGAAACTGAACCGTCTTTGCTCGCCAATCGATCTGAGGATTGTGCTTCTCTAACCAAGGAATTCCCAGAATGATCTGGAACTGAGGGGCCTTGATCACATCGAACACGATTTTCTCCCGGTGTCCATCTTGGCTCACTAACGTCACTTCTTGGGTGGCATGCGTTACTGGTCCGGAGGCTATCTCCGTGCCATCCACTGTAGTAATGACGTCTCTTACTGCCTTAGGGACAAGAGGTAGATTCATCCTTGATACCATTTCACGGTCCACATAATTACCGATTGCTCCGCTGTCGATGTAAGCTTCAATTGCATGCAAACGATCCGGACGTTTTGGGCTAATGAGGACCATAGGCACCACGAAATGCGAGGTCACGGGACAGATTTTAACGCTCGGCAAGAGGACCTCTACACTTGTCGGGCTAGGTCCTTTCCCTGCTCAGAATTTTGGGTACAGGTATCTGCGGCTCCTACAGCCTTCTTAGCTGGTTTCACTGGGCAGTCTCGAAGAAAGTGCCCCGAGTTTCCGCAATAGAGGCATAATTGCAGCTGTCTTCTTCTTTCCCGCTCCTTTTGAGTTAAAGGTCCTTTCATGCCCCCTAGTTGCATGGGTTCCACGGTGTCGGCTCTCCTAGTAGAGGTCTGTGGTTTAGAAAATACTCGGGTATCAAATTTGGAACGATCAGCCTTCCTGTTCTGTAATCGGTGGTCTAATTGGACAACTAAGTCAATATAGTCTGAGCATTCTTGTGGAGGATTCACAATTTGAGCTAACACATCCTTGAGCTCTCCACGCAGGCCTCTGTAGAAAAGCGTTATTCTTTTATCCTCAGGCCATTGAGTTTCCACTACAAGTCTATTGAATGAGGCAATATAAGTCAAGAGGTCTTGATTACCCTGTCTTAACGAAAGGAGTTCATTGTCCAAGGCCTGCCCCATGGCATGTCTTGCGAACAGTTTCTCCATGCTGGACTGGAAGGCCTGAAAATCGTGACGGACCGGATCATCCTGAGTGACCAAAGGGATCGACCAATCTGCGGCACTGCCACTGAGATAAGAAAGCACGAAAGCCACCTTGGTCTGGTCTGTTGGAAAGGCAGCTGGGCGACATAAGAAGTGTAGGCGGCACTGGTTGATAAACACTGCAAATTTCTTTGGGTCACCAGAAAAGCGTTCGGGTGGAGCCAAAGGCACATTACCGGGTAGATTGATTTGCACTGGATTTGAGGATGCTGAAGGGTAACTTACTCCTGCAGCGGGCAAAGGAGTCTGTCCTGCCTGCGTTTGTAGTAATTGCCTAGCGAGGTCCTCCGTTCGCTCCTTGGATATTATCAGCTCTCTTCTCAAAGAGTTTGTTTCCTGACGAGCTGCATGTACCTCTGCTCTTAGTTCCCCAAGCAATCGGGCCAGTTGGTCTGTGTCCGAGGTTTCCATTGCGCCTGGGTAGGAGTTTTGTGGTGGGCTTCGCGTTCTGTAACGCTCACCTGATTCCCTCGGAGGCGCTGGTCTAGGCAGGAAGGAGTCTGTGACTCGAAAAGTGATGTGCAGGACTCAATTGGCTTCTGGGGCTGAGCCTCTTCGCACTGTGTGTCGAACTCGAAGGGTGAGATTTCTGCAGATGAAAGAATATATGGGGTTAAAGATCTGGGCAATTGAGTGTCCTCCTCTCTCTCTCTCTCTCTTTCTCGTCTAAGCTTCTCCGTAGAGCCCCCAGGTCAACGTGCTCACCTTAGATAGGTGAATGCTGGGCTCTCCATCTGCGTCTGGTGCAGGGTGCCGTTGCCAGTTCCTTCACTGGGTGAAACGTAGGCCTCTTAACATCAGAGGATCGCAACCGCCGTTAACAGCACGAGCGGTGAGTTTCCGGACATCTTTTAGTCCATATAGTCTTTAGGTGCGTGGACACGTAAGTATTGAACAGGGCTCAGAATAATGCTTTGTTCTATTTGTTTTGCAGGGCTCTAGCGTTAGAAGATGGAATGAAGAGAGCCAAAGCTGGAGCCAGAGCCTTGGAAAGAAGCGCTTGGAAATGAGTGAGTAAATGCAAGCGCTTTAACTGTCTTTCCTTCACAGCTGTGAGTTTGTGCTGAAGAGGTGATGGAAAACGCCGGAGTAGTTGCAGGCGCTCTATTGTGGAGAGCGCAATGGGCGTAAGTAAATACCTGTCTAATGTCTCTTCTTTTGTCTTTCAGATGCTGGGTTGCAGTGTTGAAAACATCCGGAATTCGCGGATTGCTGGTAAGTAATAACTATGCTTTTGTCTCCACAGGCGGAGGTGCAGCGTGAAGAAATGGTCGCTGCCGATGGACCAGGTAAGGAATGCGTTGCATGTGAAGTTGTCGTGCTAACCTGTTGTTTCTTGTCTTTTACAGGCGCTGCTGAAGACTGGATACTGGAATGGTAAGTATTGTTCTTGCAGGTACAGGATCGGAAGAAGAAAAGCTGGAACAGACTCGGTGAGCGTTCTGCTGCAGATGCAGAATAACGCGAAGCACGCTTCATCAATCGGGTGTGGTTTAAATAGCCTAGGAGTGATGAGGCGTCTTCCTCCACGGCCCCGCCTAGGTAAGAAAAGAGTTCCGGTTCCAGAAGAGTTCCAGTGTTGTATCCAGGGCGTGGAGCTTGCCCCACCCAGGTAAGAAAATAGTTCCGGCTTACATAGGATTCCTATGTAGCTGGTAAGTAAGCAGCATGGTCTGCTGCAGGTAAGTCCACCCAAGCATCTTCACACATATTATGAGCCCGGCGCTTCCAGTGCCGGGACCGATGGCTTTGATGAGCCTGGTGCCACCGGCGCCAGGACAAGGTCCAAAAGGTCCCAGTAGGGACCGGCTGGTGCCTAGGCTTAGGATTAGGGGCCTGCTTCCAAGGACGTTGGGCTGGTCCTGGCTCCTTGGAAGCAGTGATCATGACATTCACTTGCTGTCCTCCACTACGAGAAACCTACTCTCCCACGCTCTTGTATGACACACGGAAATGGCGCAAAAAACTAATACACTCGGGGGGGGGGGGGGCCTAAACTAAAACTGCTCACCTGGAATATCCGGGGGTTAAACAACAGGGCGAAAGCCAGCAAAGTAGGCGCTTACATTAACAGACATCACCCACATATCGCTATGCTCCAAGAGACTCGTGCATTAAAATCCACCAATTAAAGTATCCTGCGACAGTGGGGAAAAAATAGATATTACATGGAATACTCCTCCCAAAATAGAGGCGTCATCACGCTAATACACCCCTCACTAGGGTTCTCCACCGAGAAAAGTATAATCGATCCACAGGGCAGATATGTTGTGGTCTGGGGCACCGTGGCTGGCAGAAAATCTATATTGGTCAATACATATGGTCCGAACCTAGATGAGCCAGGATTCTACACACACCTCCTTGCAGAGATAGGCCCTACAACAGAAGCCTGGGTATTGTGGGGAGGAGACCTTAACACTATCCTCAACACTACGTTTGATAGGTCCTCAAATAAACCTAGAGCCCTTACTAAAACAGCCAACATTATACACCAAGCCCAGGAGGAACTTGCTTTGTCCGATGCGTGGAGAGGGACCCACCCCACAGATAGAAAATACACCTTCTATTCCTCGGTCCATGATTCTGAATCCAGAATAGACTACTGGCTCATCTCCTCCCCCCTCATCAATTGCATCGAATGCTGCAATATTCTTCTGCGCACACTCGGACCATTCCCCCGTCACTCTAGATATACTGCTCCCCAACATCCGTCGCTTTGCACAGCGATGGAGGATGCCCCCAATATATTGAAGGACCCGAATGTGGTGGAGGCTCTACATACTGAGTCGGAGGAGTTCTTCCAGCTAAATAAGGGCTCTGTGGGCAGCTGGGCTTCCATCTGGGAAACATTTAAGGTGTGGGTACAAGGCAATCTTATGTCCAAGACGTCTGGTCTCCTCAGAACCGTTAGAACCAACTTGGGCAACACAGAATCAATCCTGCAATCGCTTGAATCTGCCTATAGTAGGACCCATAACAAACGTATTTTGGCGGACATTAGTCTACACTTCCAAACCTTTAACAAACTGGCTACCAAAGAACAACAATACATGGCCATCCCGTCCAGGGCACGCAAAAACGGGGAGGGCAACAGGGCGGGCCACCACCTGTATACTTTGCAATGACCACACCCCTATTGCAAGTATTCTAACAGATGGGGGAACGGCTGTGCACGGGGAGGATGAAATAAACTCTGAGTTCACGGATTATTACATTAATCTTGATGCCAACCACGATAGATCCACACGAGACGACGTAAGGTCGTACTTAAGTAAGATTTCCCTCCCTAGGCTAACTTTAGAACACAACTGGTCCCTTGAACAACCCATGATGGCCGAGGAAATTGCTGAAGCGGTCAAAGCACTAGCAGCGGGTAAAACTCCTGGGCCGGACGGCCTAAACGCCGACCTGTATAAGGCATACTCGCCCCAATATTGTCCCTTGTTTGGGAAGAGGCTATGAACGCTGGTTCACTCCCTAAGTCCATGTCAGATGCAGTCATTACAGTGCTTTTGAAACCCTGACGCCCGGCACATGAACGCTCCTCCTACCGTCCCATGTCCCTGATTAACACGGACGCCAAGATTAAGCGATGGGACAGAGACTGCCTTACTGGCAGTCCAGGATGACCTACTAGATGCCGCGGACAGAGGAAGCAACACAATACTGCTGATGCTCGATCTGTCAGCAGCATTCGACACAATCAACCACAAAATTATACTCCAACGACTTGGAAGTATAGGCAGAGCAGCTAAAGTTGTGGTGGATTGGTTTGATTCCTTCCTACAAGACCGAACTCAACAGGTGGCCCTGGGAGCCTTCCTCTCAGAGTTAATACAACTGAGATGTGGAGTCCCCCAAGGCTCAGCGCTTTCACCTCTGATTTTTAATCTATATATTCGACCACTGTTTGACATCCTGAGGAAACACGGTGTACGTTTCCACTCTTATGCCGACGACACGCAGATCTATGTGAAGACAGATGATCTGCCGGAGGCATTCGAAAGGATAGACCGGTGTATGCAGGATGTCAAAAAATGGATGGCTTGCAACCAGTTACAGCTTAATGCAGCCAAAACGAGGTAATCCTGTTTAGATCAGAGAATAAAAATAGAGAGGAAGGAACCCACATAACTCCACAGATCTTAGGCGAAAACATCCCGTTCTCTAGGAAAGTAAAAAATCTTGGTTGCATCTGGCAAGAAAATTTGGCCAGCGAAGCACAAGTTGGAGCAAAAATAAAAGCAGTCTACTACGCCCTGCGCCTGCTTAGGAATGTACTTCCTTTTTTAACTCCCCAAGATCAACCAGTGGTGGTGGGAGCCTTGGTAAATGCCCATCTTGATTATTGTAATAGTCTTATGACAGGGATTCCCATGAAACAAATGTGAAGACTACAAAAGGCCCAGAATGCAGCAGTAAGGTTAACTGCCCACCTGGGCAAAAGAGATCACGTTTCTACATCTGGGAAAGCATTCCACTGGCTGAGGATCGTATTAAATTCAAGGTGGCGTGTTTAGTTTATAAATGCTACCATAAACTCGCAACCAGATACCTGAACACGAGAATCCACCAATATTACCCTACCAGATACCTCCGTTCAGGAGATAAACTCCTGCTATGTGTCCCCTGGACAAAATACACCTCTAAAGGAGACAGGAGGTTCTCTGTGTTCGGCCCCAAGTTGTGGAATCAGCTGCCTTTGGGCATTCGCTCATGCACTACACTGGGAACCGTTAGAAAAGAATTAAAAACATTCCAATTCAAATCAACTTAAGTATCTATGGTGAACCTACAACCCACAGCTAAATATATAAGATATAGTTAATATCTGCGCCCGAATGCAATTGCTTGCTTGATGCGCGTAAGAAATGAATCAAAATCCAATCAATTTACTCTATGCAGGGGAACGAGGCAGGGATGGCCCTTCTCACCCATCCTTTTTGCCCTCGCCATCGAACCAGTGGCGGCTGCAGTCAGAGCTGAACAAGACCTTAGGTGTATAAAAATGGCCGGGGTATACCAAGCCATCTCATTTTATGCAGACGATGCACTACAATATGTCCGGGAACCAGAAAAGAACCTATCCCCCATTTTAGCGGTGATCACCGAATTCACTACAGACTCAGGCTGCAAGATCAATACTTCTAAATCCGAGATCTTTCCGTTGACACGTGCCACTACTTGCCCCACAAACACTCATGGCCTGTCATGGGCTCCCGCTCACATTGGATACCTGGGAATCCTGGTTTCTCACGACAAGAACTCTTTATATAGATAACTATGAATCCACGCTACAAACCATACCCCTAAGCTTCAAATTTGGTCCACACTCCCCATATCTCTTGCCGGCCGGATAGCGGTCCTCAAGGTGACAGTACTCCCTAAGCTCCTATACATCTTCTGTAATGTACCTATATGGCCGGGAAAACTCTTCTTTGACAATCTGTGTTCCATGGCCACCACCTTCGTGTGGAACGGTGGCGCGAATAGAATGAAATGGAACAAATTGGCCGAACCCTATGATATGGGAGGCTTCTCCGCCCCTGATTTCGAATTGTACTATTATGTGGCACAGGCACACTATGCAAAGTTCTGGCAGGACCCCTCGGATAACACACCACATATACCCATCGAGCGTCATTCGGTCCGCCCAACCGATTTGAGATCCATCATATTTACGAAGTCACATAAAGATGATTGACCCTGCCTCCTGCACAGTTGCGGCATGGGCTGCAATAAGCAAACATCTGCACATAGACTGCCCTTATGATTCCCAAGCCCCGCTCTGGAACTTCCCGGTGTTAGTGTCATGATCTCTGCTTCCAAAAGGTCAGGGTTTTCCCAACTCCCTTGGAAGCAGATCCATAACCCAGGTTCCGAGTGCCAACCAGTCCCAATTGGGACCTTTTGGACCCAGTCCTGGCGCCAGTGGCACCAGGCTCATAAATATGCCCAGTCCCAGCGCTGGAAGCGCCGGGCTCATAATGCTTGGGTGGACTTACCTTCAGCAGACCATGCTGCTTACTTGCCTGCCAGTTGAGCCTCTGATCCTCTTCTGTTTGGAACTACTTTTCCTGTTGGGTGGGGCTGGAGCCACTCCCTAGATTCAGAACACTGGAACTCTTCTGGAAGGCAGGAACTCTTTTCTTACCAGGAACTCTTTTCTTACTTAGGCGTGGCTGTGGAAGGAGACACCTAAGCACTACAGGAGGCTATTTAAACCACACCCGGTGGATGAATCTTGCTTTGCGTTATTCTGCAACCTCTGCAGCAGAACGCTCATCGTGTCTTCTGCATCCGGTCCTGGGCCTAAGGAAAAAGGCTTACCATCCTGAATCCAGTCTTCAGCAACACCTATAAAGACAAGAAAGAACAGGTTAGCATTCCGGCATCTGAAAGGCAAAGGCTTACCATCCTGAATCCAGTCTTCAGCAACACCTATAAAGACAAGAAAGAACAGGTTAGCATTCTGGCATCTGAAAGGCAAAGGCTTACCTACTCTTCGTGCGCTCCGGAGGTCTTCACACTGCATTCCGGCATCTGAAAGACAAAAGTTTACCAACTCTTCGCACGCTCCGGAGGCCTTCGGCGCTGCATCCCGCATCTGAAAGACAAAACAAGGTGCGTTTAAAGACATTGGGGAACTTTAATACTCACGTGCCATTACTCCTTTCCACATCTAATCCAGTGGGTATTCCGGCACCCTGCAGCCGCTCCGAACTCGTACCTGCAAAATAAAAAGACAGTTAGAGCGCATAGTGAAGCAGGCAACAAGCGCTTACTTACGTGCTTCCAGGCGCTTCTATTCATCACACAGGCTCCATCTTCAACTCACTTCAGCCCGTCATCCGCCATCGCCGGAACCCTGCAAAACAAGAGACATCATTACTAAAGACTTTAAAGACATTTGAATGACTCGAAACTTACCGTTCGTGCAGTAAACGACGGACAGCAGTCCTCTGAAGTCAAGAGGCCTGCGCTACCTATCCAGTGAAGAAACTGGTTACAGCACCCTGCCCCGAGGCAGATGGAGAGCTCGGCATTCACTTACCTAAGGTGAGAGCGTTAACCTTTGGGGGTCTACAGGAGAGGAGAAGAGGAAAGAGATAGGGACACCCCAATAACCCCAGTTAATTAACCCCATATTTTCTATCTGCAGACATCTTACTCTACACGTCAGGCATACAGTGCACAGAGGTCCAGCCCAAAGAGCCAACCGGGTGCTACACATCACCTTTGAAGATACGGTAGTCGCCCAGTCAAGACCGGCGCCTCTGCGAGAATCAGGTGAGCGTTACAGTTAGGCAGAAACCTGTGCAGTTCCCTCTGGGACCACTGCAAAAGATTTAAGACTACAGGTGTTTGGCAGTAAACCCACTTGGTAGCAGTCTGTACCACACAGATTCACTTGGTAGCTGTGGCTGAGCAGTCAGACTTCCCTCAAGAAGAGTTAGGCAGTATGCAAAGTATACACAATAGGCACTCAGATACAATAATACAAGCAAACATTAACCAGAGCTTTGGTATCAAAGTATATAATTATTTATTTAAAAACACACTGTTTGAAACACTCCAGCACTCTTACGGTATAACACTCTAAACACAATTACTATTATAATATATACAACCCTTATTCCATATTAGATAAGTCTTAGTTAACACCACTTATTTTCAAACAGAGGTGAGTGCTTAACTATAGATGGCACTCTAACAAGTTCATGAAGAAGGGAGGGAAAAAGACAGAATATGGAGAGATACACCACTCTAAGATTTAGGAACACTATTAGCAAGGCAGAAGAGCAAAAGTCACTTGTGAGCCAAAGTCCATAGGCTGGGCCCACTCTTAGAGAGAGCAGAGCACAAATGCGCCCAAGATCACACAGTTACACTAGGCTTAGAAAGTCTTGCAGAGTTCGAAAAAGTTTTAGAGAGGCTCAGAAAAGTTTAGCCAGGGTGTCCCAGGCTAACCCAGGTTCGAAAGCCGGGGGCTAAATCTACCCCGTACAGTCGGTGGCAAGGGAAGCCGGGCGGGACACGGTACCTTAAGTGGGAAGGATCCTCCAGCGGTGGCAGTTGTTCCTGGCAGCGGGTGCAAGTCTCGTCGTCGTCCAGGGTAAGAGAAGATCTCGACTTGGAGGAAAGATGAAGGTCGTTGCACTGCCAGGGAAGAAACCAGCCACAGAGTTTTCCGGTTAAAGGTATTACCATTTCTCCAGCATGGGGTCTGGCATGGATTCACATGCTCATGAATATTCCCCGTCGTCAGGCCGGGAATCCTCAGTATAGAAAAAAATCAGTATCAGTTTCGTTTCTGATCTGTCTTTTAGTAGTAACTAATCACTGGTCTCTGGGTCATACTGCCCCCAGCCAATGACTGCCCTCTCCCTAAGCCCCGCCTCCGGCAGCCATCCTCAGATTTTTACCGCACGTTCAAGCGTTGGGAGTCCTCGTGCTGTAGCTCTCGAGCTTTTGCTGCGTTTTCGTGCTTTTTGAGGAGATTTTTCTCATTTTTCGGTTAAATAGAGCCTCAAGCTCCACCGTTTCCACATCCAATCAACAGGGATCCGTTTCGAAGTTTTTTACGCCCCTCAAGGGTGAAGATTTCATCGAGTTACGCTTTTGGAGGATTCCAGAAGTTCCGAGGCCTACCGTGGACATGGCCCAGGAGAAAGGAAGCTCGACGCCCGGGAAGCTGCTCAGGACCTGCCCTGGATGCCAGCTTCAAAATGTTTTCAAGGAGGACGAGCATTCCTTATGCCTCTACTGTCTCCACGAGGACAAGACGCACAAGGAGAAGGACTGTGCGTTTTGTGGGAACATGTCGGAGCGGACCATGAAGGATCGCCACCTCCGTCTCGCCAACTGGCTGGAAGGGAAGAGCCCGTCAGGCGAGAAGAAGAAAAAGAAGTCCGAGCGGTCTTCTAAGTCCTGTGAGGGTGCCCCGGTGACGGGGGCCCAACAAAAGGCTAAGCACCGCGAGTTCGCAGGCACCGGGAGCGCCGAACGGTCGGGCTCCTTGGCTGCCAGGCAGGGCGCATCCTCCCCGGCGCCATCAACCACGAGCCAGCGCTCTGGCTCGGGTAAGAGGAAGTCTGAGAACCCAGCAAAGCTTCTGGAGAGGCCCCGGTCGATCGAGAAGATTCCGGCAGAGGGGGAGCGAGGCTCGGACCCTCCCCCCAAGGTGAAGGCCCCAGGCGTCCAGAAGGTGACGATGGCCTTAATTCACCCTGCTAAGACCTCGATTGAGGATGTCGCCGCGGCCCTGGCTCAGCCTGTGGAGGCTACACCAGTGGAGGCGCCCTCAGGACCCAGAGTCTCCCTGCCGCCGCGTAGGGAGTCGTCTTTCAGGCCCATTGAGAAGACCCCCACGAAGTCCTTGTTGGAAAAGGTGGGGGAGGGGCTGGTGGCCATCGTGGATACGGACACGACCTCTGAAGAAGAGCTCATCGAAGTCGTGGAAGAGGCCCAGTCCATCGGGAGGGATCCCGACGAGGGCGACGACAAGAGCGACGGTGTCCCCGACAAGGCTCTGTCGTTTCCGGCGCCACAGGACACCTCGGTGGCCATTTTGTCAGCGATTCAGTCCTTATGCTCGGAGATAAGGACAAGGTTGCCACTTCCCCCGATGGAGGTACCTGAGCCAGACCTGACGGGGGAACCGGAGCCAGGACCTTCGGGGAGTCCACCGCATAAGAGGAGGACGACGCATCCTACGCCACCTCTCCCACCTCTGCGGCCTGCTCTGCCTTCCCCCCGGTCTACTACCCATGGGGATGATACAGGCACGGACACGGCTACGACAGGTACAGGTGACGACAGAGGCGATGACGGGACGTGTCCCCCGTCGCCCCCTGCTCGGGCGTTCCCGCCCGACAAGATTGGATCCTCTCATGCCATGATCTCCAGGGCATCCGAGCTTTTCCAGCTCTGCCCAGAAGAAAAGAAGAAAGAGGGTTTCCTATACCAGCGGCATGAGGCTAAAAGGAAGAAGGTCCTCGCCGTACCGCTTCTGATGACATCTGGGATGAGGGGCTCGCCCTCCTCAAGAACCCTGCCACGGCCCCGGCAAAGAGGGACCGGTACGAGAAGAAGTACCGGGTCCACGACGCTGCCCCCTTGTGCCTTCGGGCACAACCTACCCCGGATTCGGTCGTCTCGGCGGCGGCAAAGAAGAAAGCTGTGGGGGCATCGGCCTCAACATCATCTTCCCCGCCGGACGACGAGGGCAGGAAGTTGGACACGATGGGACGACGGGTCATCTCATCCGCATCGACGACTATTAAGGCGGCCAACGCCCTGTCTATCGTAGCCCGATACGACAGGGAGTTGTGGTTCAAAATCGCCCCTCTGTTAGACTTCCTTCCGGACGCCAACAGGGCTGAGGCCCTTGAAATCCTACAGGAGGGGTAGATTGCTTCGGAACACGCCATCACGGTGGCAACGGACATCGCCGACACCGGTTTCCGTCAGTTGGGCAACGGCGTTTGCTTGAGACGACGAGGATGGCTCAAGGCCACGGATTTCCGCCAGGACGTACAAACCAAGGTTTTGGACATGCCCTTCGACGGGAACAACCTGTTTGGGAAGGCGGTTGATGAGTCCCTTCAGGCCATCAAGACAGACACAGAGACTGCCCGGGCACTGGGAGTGCTCCAACAACGACGGCCGTCCTTTCGGAGCTCTGGAGGCAGACAGGGTGCCTCCAAGGGATCCGGCAGTGGCTCCTCCACTTACCGCCAAGCGGCAAGATCTTCGTCCCAGGAAGCCTACAGCGGACGCGGCAAGTCAGGTGGTGCCCGTCGACGTCGACAAGGAGGCAGGGCGGCCTCCAAACAAGATTGAACCGACCGTGGGGTCGGGCCCCCGCCGAGGTTCGTCAGCGTGTGGGAGTCCATCTCCACCGACTGTTGGGTGCTGGACGCCCTGGCCCAAGGGCACGCCCTCGAGTTTCAGAAGAAGTGCCCTCGCGTTCCACCCGTGGCCAGGAAGGAAAATCACGTCCCTCAACTACTGCTGGAAGTAAGGACGATGCTTAAGAAGGGTGCCATTGAGCTCGTCCCAAAGAGACTTCGGGGCTCCGGAGTTCACTCAAGGTACTTCCCTGCAAAAAAGAAGACAGGAGGATGACGCCCCATCCTGGACATACAACGACTGAACAAGTACATCAAGGCACAAAAGTTCTGTATGGTCACCCTCCAGCATGTGCTTGGACAGCTGGAGGAGGGCGATTTCCTGTTGTCGTTGGACTTGGAGGATGTGTACTTCCACATCCCCATTCTCAAAAAGACACCGAAAGTTCCTCAGGTTCGTGGTCCAAGGGCGGCACTACCAGTTCAAGGTCCTCCCGTTCGGATTGAAGTCGGCACGCAGGGTGTTCACCAAGTGCCTCGCACCGGTGGCGGCGCGGCTGCGCCTACAGGGGATCCACGTCTACCCCTACCTGGACGACTGGCTCATCCGGGCAAGGACAAGGGAGCTCGGCGTGGAGCACACTCCGAAGACCGTCCAGCTGCTCACAGACCTGGGATTCTCCATCAACTTTCCATCATCCCACCTGGTTCCGTCGCAAGTCGCCCTGTTTCTGGGAGCCAAGCTCGACACAGTGGCACGGCTGGCCTCGCCGTCGGAGGAAAGGACCAGGACCATTCTGGGCAAGGTGCAGCGGCTGCTGGCCACGGACATGGCCAGGGTAAGATCTATCAAGTCCCTCCTCGGGATGATGTCCTCCTGCATTTATCTGGTGCGCCTTTGCAGACTTCAGATGAGACCCTTGCAGGAGTTCCTCGACGCCTGCTGGATCCAGTCGATGGGCAGCTTCGAGGACAGGATCCCTCACAACGAGACGTTCCGTCAGGCGATCCGGTGGTGGAGTACCCACACCAATCTGTCGGCGGGCATGGACTTTCAGACCCCAGCTCACCAGGTGACGGTGACGACGGACGCCTCCCTGGAAGGTTGGGGAGCACACTCCGGAGATCTTCACGCGAGAGGCTTTTGGCTCCCGGAGGAGAAGTCTCTCCACATCAACATCTTGGAGCTCCGCGCGGTGTTCTGGGCCCTCAGGTCCTTTCTTCCGTCCCTCAAGGGCAAGGTGGTGAGGATCTTCACCGACAACACCACCACGATATTCTACATCCAGAAGCAGGGCGGAACCAGGTCCCTGGCCCTATCCAAGGAAGCCCAGGATCTGTGGCATTGGGCCGTCGCCCAAGGGATGTTTCTGGTGCCTCTTCATCTGGCAGGAATAAAAAAACACGATCGCCGACTCACTCAGCAGGGAGCTGCGCTCGTGCCACGAGTGGGAACTACTCCAGGATCAAGTGGATTGACTCTTCCGACGATGGGGCGAACCCCAATTCGATCTATTCGCGACGGCGACGAATTCCAAGCGTCGGTGGTTCGCCAGCAGGTTCCCCCAGCCGAGGAGCCTGGGCGATGCTTTCTCGTTCCCCTGGGACGGCCTATTTCTTTATGCGTTCCCTTCGCTGCCGTTGCTGCTCCGGCTCATCAACCAGCTCAAGAGGTCCCGGTGCAGGATGATCCTCGTTGCACTGGCGTGGCCGAGGCAGATCTGGTTCCCGGACCTTCTGGACTTGTCAACGTCCCCACCAGCCAAGCTGCCGACGGACACAGACCTTCTCTCCAGAGAAGGAGGCGCCATTCTTCACCACAACCCAGCACTAGAGTTTGGAGGATACGACATCCCGGCCGACTGCAGAGAGGTTCTTGCAAAGGCCAGGGCGTCCTCAACTCTCAAGTGCTACGGACATAAATGGAAGAGATTCTCTGTCTGGTGCCGTGCACAGAAGATTAACCCTCTGCGGATTACGGCCCCTCAAGTACTGCCGTACCTACTGTCGCTGGCCAAAGCTTGACTGGCTCACGCCTCCATCAAAATACATTTGGCTGCAATGTCCTGATATACCAGGACGACGGGACGGGCGTCCTTGTGGTCTCATCGCCTGGTGAAAGAATTCATGAAGGGACTATTCGGATCATTCCCGCCGGTGAAGGCTCCTGCCCCAGCATGGGAGCCCGCCGGCTCACCACTTGGGCCAATCAGGACGGAGTGCGACTTGAGTTGCCTGGGCAACTCAGTCCAGGGTGCCTAAATCCCCCTCCACCCCTCCTAAGTACCCCAGACGGAGTGGCACCACTTTGGAGGGCTTCTGTGGAGAAGCCCACCAAAAAGTGGAACAAAGGGCTCGACTTGGGTTGGAGTCACAGAAGAGAACACAAACGCCATTTTAGAACCGAGTTTTGGCAAAAAACACCAACCGGAGAATTAATATTAATTAAATAAACCGGCGGTATGTTCGAGGCTATCGTAATTAAATAAATAAAGATAGTAGCCTCGAACAATGGGAAAATCCCATAGAGAAATATTCGCGGTTGAATATAAAAAGTAGTATCCACTGCCACCAGCCAAAACTCGATCAGGGGGGACGGAGACGTGCCCCCTCGACTAACAGACCCCAGGGCAATCGAATTGCCCAAGCCAGTACGTCCACAATATGATGGTTTGTACTGGTTCTGTTCAGAATTTAAGACTACTAAAGTCAATGGTGACTTTACAGACCCTGGGATACAGTAGTCAGTCCCAGGGTATGGAGTCTATACTGGGGAGCCACTATGACACCCCTGTGTTACTGCACTGAGGGTGCTGTGTAACACACATCACAAAAACACATGAAGCTCTATGGAGTAAAAGACTCCATAGCCCATTAAACACATCTAGAGTCAAAGAAACACACTCAAATCATGTCCAAGAGTGAGGGTAAAACAGTCTCCCTCTTGGCAGGAGAACAAAATAAACCCCAAAAATCCAGCAAAGCTGCTGGGGGACTCACTAGGTTAGGAAATTCAGCCTAAACAGAGAATTCTCCCTAACACCCGGGCATTAAGCCGACGTACGACATTGCCATCCAGAAAAACTGGCTACCCGAATATGAACTCGCAATGAAAACCATGTTCCCTAATGGTAAATTTGTAACTCCTGAAGACTTCGCAAACTCAGTGGGGAGCAGCCAACTAGCCACCCTACAATTCCACTGTATGAAAGCCGCGTTCAAAGAAAGGTGGCCATCATTCCCAGACGAACCCCCCGAGCATGTATGCTACCAGTCATTGTATTCTCAGGCAGACACTGGGGTGTCCAAATTATACAATATTGTGCAGGCTCATACGAAATCATCGTAACATCATCAAGGCATCTTGGGGAAAAAGACATGGCTACAACAATCGAGGAGGGGAAGTGGTCCAGATATTGCCTCCTATCTAATAAGATCTCACTTAATGCAGGCCTGAGACTAATACAATTCAAGGTTTTGAACAAACTACATTACACTCCAGCCAAAATGGCAAAGTTCTACAAGACCACTCCCGACAATTGCCCGAAATGCCACGCCCCTGGTGCGGACTCGTTTCATATGTACTGGGCCTGCCCCCAGATAGCGGGTTTCTGGCTCGCAGTGGCCAACATCCTTGAGGAAATAACACAAATCCCTGCACACCTCAATCCACCTAAATACCTGTTTGGAGACATTGGCAAGGTCCCAGAAAAAACGAGGAGACGGTTCAACGTCGCCTGCGCAGTAGCGAAGAAATGCATCCTTCAGAAATGGAAGAGCGGCCAGGCTCCAACAACAGAACAGTTCCTTGAGACCCTCACTTACGTGAATGAATGTGAGGAAAGCTATTTTAGTATGATATCTGATTAGTGTAAGCCAAAAGACATTTGGGCCCCGTTCAGGGCATACTTAGATGAAACCTCCACAGACACTGAAAATTCGGACAATGATAGCGTGGATGATGCGCCATGCCACACAGCTAGCTATATGTAACTTCTTTCTATGGGTATACACGAGGACGTGCACCTGATGTAAAAGTCTGCAAGGGTAGTTGGGTTGTCAATTTGTAATGCAAATCTGTATTATGTAGATGCGAGACACGCAAAGTGTACTGTGACATGCAAATCAAAAATAAAGTTCTTTAAAAAAAACACGCCCTGGGCCACATCCTCTGCTTAGCGTTTTTCCTGCTGACTTTGGAAGCAGTGCGACGCTTACCGCTCTGCCTGATTTCTTCACTCCAGTTAGATTCCTGCATTCAAGCTACTCATTCCTGCATTCAAGCTCCCATTCAAGCTACTCATCAGACTTCCAGCCCACTCCGCATACTTACCGGACTTGACTTTGGAACAGAGCGTTCATCCGTTGCTGCATCTCCCAGAGACAGAAAACCTACAGCAAGGCAGGTGTTTACTCTGGAAACCACACACGCTCTGGGTTCCCCTAAGAAACCCGCTTACCAGTTTACTGCGGCTTTAGGATCCTCTGTTATCCTCCTGTTAGTGCTCTAGAGTGACTCAGCTGGCATCACGCAACAGCTGCCATCAGGAGAAAAGTAAAGAGATAAGAACGTTATCGCGCAACCCGCGCTCCGTGCCGCACCATCCATAGGACTTGAAACACACTGCCTCACGCCTCACAGCACAGCATGGACACTTACCTTGCAAGAAACATCACGTGTGTCGCAGCAGGACTGGACCACAACTTGCCAGTGACGGAACTGGACCTGATGCTTACCTAGCACTTTGGGTGCACAGCTTCAATACAAAAGGTGAGCCAGTCAGCAGACCATGGGGTGTAGAAGGAAGGTGGGGGGAGGAATGGTTAGAAAGACACTAATGCCCCTCAATTGTTTGTCCATAGGTTTGCACCCTGACTACGCCATAAACATCCGAACCCATGCTGAGGAACCTTACCAAACCACTCCTAAATGCACCGTGCGCTGGGCAATAAAGCCATTCGGCAGAACAGTGGGGAGGGAGTGGTTTGGGTTACGTATCCTATCCCAGAAGGTTACGCATCCGGCAGCCGAAGACCAGACGCTCCTGCAGTGCACCAGTGGTAAGCGTTACAGAATGCTAAGCCCACGTGCACAAGCCCTGCCTGAACGTCATGGAGTCTGAGGTGGACCAGTTAGCCGCTATATTTCTTTCGCTACAATACTTTTTGTTGGCATTTATAAACAATAAATGCTTCATATAGTATTCATGTCATCATATAGGTAGAAAATACTGAACTGAAATCGGAACAACCTCAACAGAGGTAAACTTGTCCGGGGGGGGTGGGTTGTATCTGTGGTGAACCTGGGGAGGGGCTACTGCAGACTTGGGATAATGTTTTGGGGAACAGGCTCTAGGGATGGCGGTGGGTCGGGCTGCTGGCTCCAAGGTCTGCGGGGTCTAGTTGAATTTTTCCAGCCAACAGAGGGATGGTGGCTGTCGGGCTATCCCGGGGAATTTTTGCACGTAGTCTAAGAAGGGGGACCAAATGCTGTAAAACTTGCTCCTGTTGCCAAAACAAAGGGCAGTGATCTTGTCACAACACTTTGCCCACCACATTGGCATCGAGGGGCCCTCCGGGAGTTTCCACAGCCTAGCAATTGTAATTGTGGCTGCTGTAAGTAGGTGCGTGCAGAGGTCCGCTAGCCTACCCGTCATCGGAAATTGTCCCTCGCCCGCGTCGCCCAGCAAGACAATGCCCCGGTCCCACGGAATCGTTAAGCCGGTGATAAGTCTGATCTACTCCAAGACTTCCCTCCAGAATCGGACTGACTTCGGGCACGTCCACAAGAGGTGGAACAGTGTTCCAGTGTTAGCGCAGCCTCTCCAGCAGCCTGGTGGTATGGCGGGGTTGCTTTTGTATAGAATCTCTGGTGTCAGGTACCACCTGTAACAGAACTTTTATTGCCCCCTCTTTATTTGTGACACATTTGGAGGCTCTGTGGGTTCTCGTCCAGATGCGGTTCCAGATTGCCTCGTCCAATTCTCTGCCTATATCTCGCTCCCATTGTTTCATGTACGGTTCCTTGGTGTCAGGGGGTGCTCTGTCCAACAGCTTGTACAGGGTTGCAATTTTCCCTTAGGCGGGGTCGCCGTTAATGTGTGTTCCAGCGCCGTTGGCTCTCTGTTCCCATGTGTCCTCATTGAGTCGTGTGTCAGCCAATGTCAGTGCTGGGCGTAGTGGAACCTCTCGCTTTCCGGAATCCGAAATTTCTCTTTGCAGTCCTCGAAGGTGAGCAGGGAACCAACTGTATAAAAGTCTGCTATGCACTTCAGGCCACCTACCTTCCATTTAGAGAAAAAGAGAAAAAGCTCTGTCCCAGTCCTGGGGTGAAGTCGGGCTTCTCGCAGATCGGGGTGAAGGGACCGACTGTGCTCCTGCAGTTCCATTTCCTGGCTGCTTGCTTCCAGCTATCTACCGTGTTCCTGGTCATCATGAGGGGTCCAGCGTTTGTGGGGTTCCTGGGCCAGGAGATATGTTTGAGGGATTCCAGGGGGTACCGACTCTAGTCCTCCTCCAGCTTCAGCCAGCAAGCTTTTTTGGCAGCAGGTTGCCACATGAATGCCGCCGAGAGCTGAGCTGCTAGGCAGTACCTACCAATCTCGGGGACACCCAAGTCGCCGGATCCGGGGCTTCTGAGCAGGACCCTTCGGGTAATGCGTGGTTTCTTACCCCCGCATACGAATTTCAGGATGCTTGCCTGTAGTTTCCGACTGTCTTTCTTGGGGATCGTGATCGGGAGAGCAGAGCAGTGGAAGAGCAGTCTGGGGACCAAGTTCATTTTTAGTGCTGCGATTCTCCCCAACCATGATATATCCTGGCTTTGCCAGCGGGACATGTCCGATTGCAGGTCTTTGAGCAGGGGCGGGAAGTTTAGCTTGTAAGTGCACTCCGCGAGCCTAGGAGACGGATGCCCAGGTAGCTGAGGTGAGATCTGGCCCATGGGATAGGGAGACTAGCCGCCAAGGTGTCCATCGCTGCTCTAGGGATATTGATGCCCATCGCCGTTGATTTTGTGAAGTTGATAGAGAACCGTGAAGCAGATTTGAAGCTGTTCAATTCCTCCCATAGGGCTGCGAGATTTGTGTTTGGGTGGGAAACTGTTAGCAGCACATCATATAGGGCCACCTTGTAGATTTTGTTTTTGAGCTTTTGAGCTTGAAGCCCTGGATCAACGAGTTCTGGTGAATCCTGGAGGCGAAGGGTTCCATGGACAGCTCAAAGACAAGGGGGTACAGGGGGCAGCCTTGGCGGGTGCCCCTGGTGATCGTGATCTTATTCCTATTCTGAGAGTCGTGGTGGGGTGTAGCTGGTAGTTTGCCATTGTCCATTTCAGAAATTTAGGACCCAAGCCATAATGCTGCAGTGTCTTATCCATGTAACCCCAATCGAGCATATCGAAGGCCTTGTGCGCGTCAAGCGATAGTATTGCTAGTTCCTCTCCAGATCTGTTAGCAGATTCTATGATATTTAGAGTGCGTCTGATGTTGTCTAGGGTATTGCGGCCTAGGATGAATCCCGTTTGGTCCGGGTGGATGAGATCCGGGAGGATTCCAGCAAGTCCACGTTCATCAATGCTATGGGGCAATACGATGTGCAGAGTTCACGATTCCCCCCCAGGCTTCGGTATCAGGATCGTGACGGAGTCCTCCATGGAGGGCGTGACACAGCCAGTTTCTAAGAAGGTGTTGGAGAGGGAGGCCTTCTGGGGCACCAGGATGTGGGCGTATTTCTTGTAGAAGGGGGCCGTCCGACCTGGGGCTGTATTCTACATTGAGCGAATGACTTCAGTTATCTCCTCGGAGGATATGGGAAGTTCCAGGGAGTCGAGTTGTGGGTGTCGGGGAAGCACTGGGGTTGTCTGCAGATATCGGGTATGTGACTCCTCGTTCGTGGGGTTCCCCGACATCACACTCCTGTGGTGTTCGGTCATAATGGCTATCTTGTCTGTGTCTGTGCAGCAGGGCTTCCCTTGTCGATCCTGCAGGACTAAGATATTGTTCCTCGTATGTACTTTCTTGAGTTTGTGCACCAACAGACGATTGGCTTTGTTGCTATTAAGGTAATAGTACTGCTTTGTGTGCGCTAAGGCTCGAGCTGTTCGATCCGCCAGGTGCATCTCAAGGGCTGCTTTAGCTTTACAGAGATCTCCACGTCCTTGCAGATTGGCGCCCTTTGTAACTCAACTCTTTGTCCGCCACCTCAGTCTCGAGTTCTGCTAATTTGAGTTGGTGTCTTCGTCTGTGTGCTGCCGTGCAGGCGATAGCTACGCCTCGGATCACCGGTTTAATGGCGTCCCACACCGTCGCCTCCGAGGGTCCCTTGCCTGTGTTCTCTGCAAAGTAGTTAACCAGGGCTTCCGTCATTTCTTGGTTAGCTGCTACATCTAAGAGGACATAGTCCTGTAGCTTCCAGACCCTCTGCGGTGGTGCCGGCAGGCCTTCTGTTTGTAGCCACGCTATCACCTGGGCGTGGGCAGAGATTACCCTCAGGCCAATGTGGATGTCAGATGCAGGGGAACAGAGCACTTGAGACCAGCAGGAGGTCTATCCTCGCGAAACCCCTATGGACATGTGAGAAAAAGGTGTAGTCACGGGCTCTGTCATTTGCTAGCCTCCATGCAGGAATTCTGCAAACGCCAAAGCCTTAGAGAAGTCTGATCTGGTGGGCGGCAGTGTCTTATCGGTGTTGGGGTCAGGGGTGAGGTTTATGTCTCCCCCAATCAGCAATTTACCTTCAGCGAAGGTGGTTATCGTTGGGAGGATCTTGCGCAGAAAGCCGTCCTGACCATCATTTGGGCAGTATATCTCTGCTAAAGTGATTGGGAGCTCAACAAGAAGGCCTTTAAGCAGTATGAACCTGCCTCCTGGGTCACGTTTGATAGGGCTATCGATTGACTGAGCAGGGACTGAGCAGGATAGTTACCCCTCCCTGCTTCTGCCCAGACGATGCAAAGTATTTCTTGGGATAACGTCTGTACCTGATTCGTTTCTCGTCCTGGGTTAGCAGGTGGATTTCTTGTAGGCATACGATGTCCGCCACGAGTTGGGCTAGACGGTGTTCCACGGACTTACATTTCCTGGGAGAGTTTAAGCCTTGAATGTTCCATGTAATCATGGTGATATCTTTTTTTTTTAAACAACTTTTATTGCTTTTTATAACAACCAATCAACACACAAAAACAAAACTTAGCGGTACATGTTATGCATTATTGAATGTTTCGTATCTTGTTAAACTGTGTCTGCTGTCTACCATTTACCCCCCCCCCCCACCCTCTTTAACCTGAGCCTACTCCATTTAGTCTGTCCCTGTTATGTCCTCCTGGGATGTCTCCTCTTCCGCCTTCTGGGAGGTATCATCCCCCCTGAACACGCCTGGGTGGGCCTACCAACGTGGCCACTAAATGCCTCCAGGCCGTCAATGTATCTGCCTCTTCAGCTCCCCCTCTATTGGCTGCTTCAGTCCACACTACTGTTTCAGTTTCGGCCCGTCTCTTGAGGTCATTCCACTACACCTCTACCTTTGGCCTGTTAGATGCTTTCCAGCCATGGCAATCCTGTGCTTGGCCAATATATAGGCCAGGTCTTTAAGTTTGCTCACATGTTTTAGCTTGCGTGATCTGGGGAACCCCCCCAACATACACGCCCACACTGATTCCATCTTCAGCGTGATCCCCTTTCTGTCAGGTGGTGGGCCACTTCTTTCCAAAATGTACTAATTTCCGGGCATTCCCAGAACATGTGGGTCCTTCCCGCGTTCACTTCTCCACATTTGGGCCATTGACTGTATTTGTGTTTTTGAATCGGGCTATCCTCTTGGGGGTCATGTACGCTCTGAGTTATGTATAGTTGAATTTGTTGTAGCCTTGCATTCCTGGACACCTTCTTATGGTACCGTTGAGCCCTCTCCCACAGTCCATCGTTCATACATTCCCCCACCTTCTCTTCCCACTCCTGTCTTAGTTGGGTTACCTCTTTCCCAATCTTACTCATCAGCATTTGATAGATTCGGGATACCTCGTGCCCTCCCTCTGTGATGTCATAGATTGTTTCAATGGTTGTATTTGGTTGGTCTTGTAGCACTATTTCAGACCACGTTTCTTTCACTCGTCGCACTAGTCTGGTATATGAGATATATTGCCCTTGATGTAAGCCTGTTTCCTCTACCAATGCATTAAATTCCAACATCTCCCCATCCTGCCATATGTCTCCCATTGTTGCGACACCGACCGATTCCCAGTGCATGCGTATCGTTTTCCAAAGTTGCACGTCCCCTTTGGTTAATGGTACTAATGGTATTTGCGGGGAGCACAGAGTCGGGCTCTCCATGGCTCTGCAAGCCTTCCGCCACATTTGCCATCCCAATTCCAACATTCTCTGGCACCCCTTTAGTTCCTGTTAGGGCAACCATATCCATTCTTTCAAGAAGAATGGGGGAACATTCTGATCTCCGCACTCTACACTCCGCAGTTGGGTCTTCTGATAGCCATTTAGCCACATATTGTAGCTGACTGGCCCAGTAATAAATCTCGAAATTGGGAAGTTTTATGCCTCCTTTGTCATATGTGTTTTGTAGTTTCCACAGGGCTATTCTATTCCTAGTGTTATGCCAGATGAAGCCTCTACATATACTTTGGAGTCTGGCAAAGAATTGTTTAGGTATCATGTATGGTATATTTCCCAAAAAGTGTATTGGCCTCGGCAACACAACCATTTTCAACAGGGCCGCTCTTCCCACCATGGCTAGAGGGAGCTTAGACCAAAATCCCATACTGTTCTCAATGTTTGTTATGGCCTTCTCTGTGTTGCGTTTGTTCTCCACTGTGTGATAGATATCTATTCCATAGGTATCTAAAGGTTGTGGTCTCCCAAGGTATTTGTAGAATGGGTAGGTTCTTCCGTGGGATCCCTTTATATCTTCCTAGGGGGAAAATGCATGATTTTTTTGGGTTGACTGCGATGCCCGAGAGCGACGCAAATCGCTCCATTACCTCTAGTATGTATTGTACGTTTTCCTCCGGGTATCTTAGATATAACAACATGTCATCAGCATACAGCGATATTAGGTGTGGCCCTCCTTTCGTAAGAATTCCGACCCCTTCGTACTGTTGTCTGCGGTATATCGCTAGGGGCTCTAAAGCAAGGATCTATAACATTGGGGACCAAGGACACCCCTGTCTGGTGCCTCTACTAAGTTGCCACCTTTCTGAGATAACCGCTCCGGTCTTGACTCTGGCCAATGGTGGGCTATACAGCAGTTTAACCCATTTTAGATACTCAGGCCCTATGCCGTATTTCTGTAAAGCTGTTAGCAGCCATGGCCATTTCACAGAGTCAAAGGCCTTTACAGCATCCAATGAGACTATTGCAACTTCTTGTTCCTCCCCTTCTGTCTGTTCTATGACCCGGTGAAGCCTCCTGAGATTGTCTGATATACTTCTATGTGGGACATATCCCATTTGATCGGGATGTATAAGTTTGTTTATAACCCGTCTGTCTCCCGGCCAGCACAGCCGTGAGTATTTTGCTGTCCTGGTTCAGCATGGATAGCGGTCTGTACGATCCGCGCTCCATGCTCAGCTTGTTCGGTTTAAGGATCGTGATGACTATCGCCTCCCTTAGGGATTCTGGCAACGTTCCAATCTCAAGAGCTTCATTTAGCATGGTTAGTAGTGGGGGGAGCACTTCTGTTTTATATGCCTTATAGAACTCACTAGGAAGTCCATCCCCCCCGGGGCTTTACAAGTGGGCAATTCTTCGATCACTGCTTCTAGTTCCTGAAGTGTGACAGGGGCGTCTAAGACCTCTCTCTCTTCAGCGCTCAGTTTCGATAGGCCAATATCTTCTAATATATCCATTAACACGCTGTCTTTTCCTTCTTCTATATCCTCATACAATAGTTTATAGAACTCGAAGAACACTTCATTCACCCCCTCTTGGGTATCACGGACCTGTCCCCCTTCCCCTTGTATTGCTCTAATAGTCTTGGTGTTTTGTTTTTGTACAGCCATGCTAGCAGCCGCCCCGGTTTGGCTGCGCCGGCGTGCTGTCTCTCAATATATTTCTTGTAGTTTAGGTTACATAGCCTCTCCCAGTGTCTTTTGCATAATTTCTGCAAATTGTTAATGGTATCCACTTTATCTAGGCAGTCGACTCCACTACGTGTGGTTATTTCGAGTTCTTCCTCCGCCTTCTGCAGTTCATGCATTATACCTCCCTGTAGTCCTTTGGATTTAGCTATCGCTGATCCCCTCACCACCACTTTGAATGCCAAGTATTCAACAATCTCTTTCCTCCGGTCCCCTCTAAACACTGTCTCTCTTAATGCTTCGGCTCTCAATCGCCATGTGGGAATTCTAGCTCTGGGGGCTTGGTATTGCCATGTTAAGACCAGTGTTGAGTGGTCGGAGAGGTTTCTAGCCCTATATTCAGTCTGCACTATCCTATCATTTCCAGGGAGGCAAACATATAATCCAACCGTGTATATAAATTATGTGGGGCTGAGTAATGTGAGTAGTGTCTATCATCAGGGTGGTGTAAGCTCCACATGTCTTCTAGCTTAAGGTCTATCAACAAGATCTGCAATGTTCTGGCTGCAGGGGCTGGTTTGCTCAATTTCTCATCTGACCTGCACATTCTGGGATTTAGCATACAGTTGAAATCAACTCCCCATATAACCGCACCCCCCAAGTATGGGGTTATTTTACTGTATAGGGTCCTGAAGTAGGCCACAGTATCTTGGTTCGGGGCATACATGTTGATAATGCACACCTCTTTGTTTTCTATTAGTCCCCGTTCTATCACCATCCTCCCATCCGGCTCCACCGCAGATTGTAGCAGCTGAAACGGGACATGTGGTGCCACCCAGGTGATTACCCCCCTAGCATATGCAGAGTATGTTGCCCCCACAGTGGTCCCTTTCCATTTCTTCTCCAGCATTGGATCTTTCATGGATTCACATGCTTAGAATATTCCCCGTCGACAGACTGGGAACCCTCGGTACACTTATAAAGCCGTTTCCCATAGGAAAACTTCTGACACTTTTGTGTCCTATCTACGTCGTTTTCGGGGTCGCCTACGCATGCCCCACTAGGACGTAGCGGTATAAATGCCCCGCCCCCGCGGCTCACTTCAGATTTCACCCGTCTCCAAAGTAGTGGGATCACCTTGATTGGTCTACTATTTTGTCAAGGTTGTGCTGTTGGAGTTTTGTCCTGATGTCTGGGAAAGCGCTGTACCGCCCGTGCGCTACGTGCGGGTTGAAGAAAGTGGGGGGGACGGGCATATGGATTGCATATATTGTCTACACCCTCATCATTCGGCAGACAAGTGCAACATATGTAAGGGCTTCTCCCAAAAGACTCTTAAAGATCGAAGTCGGCGGCTAGTGGCATGGTTAAACGATGGAGCGGGGGCATACCCGCCTTCGGAGGTAGGCTCCACGTGCAGCATGGCCTCAGCGTCAAAATCTTCAGGGGCCCTGTGCCGCTAGACATCGTCGGAACCCACGGTGAAGAAATCACGACCGGCAGAGAAAGATTCATCAAGAAGCCGTTCTAAGGAGTCCTCGTCGAAGAAAGCCTCGTCATCCTCATCTTCGACAAAGAAAGACAGAAAAGAAAGGTCGAAATACTCCTCGGGCAATCACCATAGATCGACCTTGAGTCGAGAAGCGTAGGTCAAGGTCAGAAAAGGAGGAAACGCCTCAGGGACCTACACGACCACCACCGTCGCCGACGGCAGGGCAGTCATCGAACCCTTCTCTACCATTGACACAATTGGTCTCAACTATTATTGGACCACAGGTGGTGACGGCGACGGGGCCAGCTTTAGCCTCGTCGACGGAGATTCCGCAAGAGGCCTGGCGACCAGAAGTATTCGACACGGTTTTGCCGGAGACCCTGCTGCAGCAAGAGGCGGCCTTGTCGGTGTCCTCTGGACTTGAGGAGGGTGTGAGAGTAGCTGACCCTGCAGACCTCTGGTTACGAGGAATTAGCAAGCCTCTCTCTGGGGGAGCCAGCATTCCGGGGTCTACCCCTCTTCTTAATCCGCAGTCAATCTTATCGCTGGAAGTTTTATCCACGTTACAGACTTTGTTGAAGACATTGGACGAGAGGCTACCTCAAGCAACTCCAGCCAGGTCGACCATCGACGAACCGGGCCCGTCTCGTCGGCCAACTCCGTCAATCCCCACGACAGTGCCAGTGGGTGAAGACCTCTCAGCTGCACGCTGAGGGGAGGGAGAACTGATAGATTCGGACTCGGACAGGAGGACCTTATCGGATGTCTCACTATCCCGCTCCAGGGATCCAACCTCGGAGGCGGAGTTAGAAACCCCAAGAAGCCCGGCTCAGCCGTCTCCCCCGGATTACATTGAGTTATTTCATGCTATGATGGCCAAAGCGTGTACAGAATTCGGGTTGACCCAGGAAGAGGAGAGAAAGGACTGTTTTCTTTTCGACCACATGGGAAAGAGAAGAAGGTTGGTGTTCTCAGTACCCATCCTGGATCATGTGTGGCAGGAGGGGTTACAGACCATGCGTCACCCTTTCTCTGAACCGGGCAATAAAAGGTCACCTGGAGAAGAAATTTAAGGCCCCAGAAGCTACCCCCAAGTGTCTGTCCTCCCAACCAGCCCCTGACTCGGTGGTGTCAGCGGCGGCGGCGAGAAAGGCGAGGGCCCAGCACAAGTGCACGACCCCCTAGCCCCCTGGAAAATGGGGCCAGAAGACAGGAGGCCTTTGGCAAAAAAGTGCTGTCGGTAGGAGCAACCACAGTGAAAGTGGCCAACTCTCTGGCTATAGTAGCCAGATATGACAGAGAGATGTGGCACTGACTAGCACATATGCTGGAGCATCTTCCGGAAGAACATAGGAAGGCGACAATGTTACTCGTCCAGGAAGGTGAAGAGGCCTCCAATCATGCTATAAACATCGCTGTGGACCTTGCAGAATCGGGGTTTAAACAGCTGAACAACGGGGTGGTTCTACGAAGGCAAGCATGGCTTAAATGCACCAACTTTAGACCAGAGGTGCAATACAAGGTGCTGGATATGCCCTTTGAGGGAGACCACCTGTTCGGCGAGAAGGTGGACGAGGCCCTGAAGGGCATGAAGGAGGACTTTGACACGGCGCGTTCCTTGGGTGCCCTCCAGAGTGGTCGAAGTTTCAGGTCTTTTCATCCCTTTAGGGTTTAGGGGAGCATTGGGAAACTCCAGATTCTCGGCATCGAGAGACAGATCCTTCAGTAGGCTGGCGTACCCCTCCCAGGGATACAGACGGGCTTCTCAAGCAGCAAAACGACGCTGGGACTACCAGACCTCCAGGAAGAGAACAGGTTATTCGACGAGAGATAAGCAGACCAAGGACCAGCAATGACGGGCCTCGGAACGTTCTGGGAGGCAGAGTATTGTACTGCATCGACGAATGGGAGCAGATAACAACGAATCAGTGGGTGTTGGACACAGTTAGGTACGGACATTCCCTACAATTCAAAAGCAACCCTCTGCACATTCCACCGGAGTTTGTAGCTCAACCCCATCTGAGCGTGTTGCAGCAGGAAGTAGCACTTATGCTACAAAAAGGAGCTATAGAATTGGTTCCGTCATCGCAGAAGGGCCAAGGGGTTTATTCCCGATACTTTGTGGTTAAAAAACCAAACGGAAAATGGCATCCCATTCTAGACCTGCGCGATCTCAACAAGACGTTGAAAAGCCTAAAATTCAAGATGCTCACGCTCCAGGAAGTGATCCGATCAGTTCAAGAAGGTGATTTTCTGGCGTCTCTGGACCTGCAGGACGCATACTTCCACATACCAATGCGTCGGCGACACAGAAAGTTCCTAAGGTTTCTGGTAGGACGGACTCACTACCAGTTCACAGTACTTTCCTTTGGGCTGAAATCCTCTCCCAGAACGTCCACAAAATGTTTGGCCCCAGTGGCAGCCTGGCTGAGAAGGCAAGGTCATCATGTGTACCCGTATCTCGACGACTGGTTGGTGAGGGGGTCCTCCCCTATGTCGACTCACACAAGTTTGCAGGCCACCATGCAACTTGTACAACGGCTGGGGTTTGCGGTAAACTTCGAGAAATCTTCGTTGACGCCGTCGAAAAGCTTGGTGTTCCTGGGCGTGCAATTCAAGACCCAGTCAGGGTTAGTGAAGCCATCCCTCGACAGAATCACCAAACTCAATCAATTGGCAAGTCGGCTGAGGATCAATACCAGACTATCGGTGAGAAAATATGTGTCGATTCTGGGCGCTATGGAGTCCTGCATTCCTCTAGTGGGCAACTGCCACCTGTTCATGAGGCTGGTTCAAGAGTTCCTTGCGGACCGGTGGACGCAGGCCCAAGGGCTCTGGTCGGACAAGCTGACCGTCGACAAGCTCTTGCTAGCTCTTCAATGGTGGCAGAGCTTCCAGAACCTATCCAGAGGGGTACCCCTACAGGAGCCGGAGTTTCGGCTAACCATAGTGACGGATGCGTCCCTGGCAGGCTGGGGAGCACACATGGGCACTCTACAAATGCAAGGTCAATGGTCCCAGAGGGAGTCACTCCTGCACATCAACGTTCTGGAACTGAGAGCAGTGCGCTGGGCCTTGAAGTCTTTCCTGCCGCACATCAGAGAGTCAATAGTGAGAATATTGACAGACAACATGACGGCAATGTTTTACTTAAGGAAGCAAGGGGGCACGCGGTCCAGAACTCTTTCCATCGAGGCTCAGAAGGTGTGGCATTGGGCTCTGAAACACGATATATCCATCGTAGCTCATCATCTCTCTGGAGTAAGGAACGAGCAAGCGGACTCACTCAGCATAAAAATTGACCAAATACACGAATGGGAGATAGACAGCGTTCAGTAGTTGAAGGTCTTCGAGAAATGGGGGCAGTCTCCGCTGGATCTCTTCGCAAAGAAGGGGAACAAGAAGTGCGAGCTTTACGCCAGCAGGTGGCCACAGGAAGGTTCTCTGGGGGAAGCGTTCTCCTTCCTGTGGACGGACAAGTTCCTCTACGCCTTCCCCCCATTCCCTCTTATACAGAGAACCCTGCAGTGGATATGCTGGTACAGGTGCCGGGTCATCCTAGTGGCACTATGTTGGCCGAGGCAGCCGTGGTTTTCCGACCTGCTTCACCTGTCAATAGAAACACCAATAACGTTTCCGAAGGTCCCGAATCTCCTTTCCCGGGATGAAGGGACAGTGTGGCATCACAATCCAGACAGTCTCAATCTCACAGCTTGGCTCCTGACTTTTCGTAATTTGGTGCCTTGAGCATTTTGTCGGATTGTCTGAGAATCCTGCAGGCAGCACGGGCCCCTTCCACCAACAAGTTGTATGCATGTAAGTGGAGAAGGTTCTGTACGTGGTGTCAAGAGCAGCCGGGAGTGCAACCTCTAAGGGTAACTCCGGAGCAACTTCTACCGTAGCTGCTACACCTGGCGAAGACGGATTATCTTTTTCATCAATAAAAGTATACCTGGCGGCCATCTCTAGGTTCACGAGGAAGAGGCAGTCGTCTCCCTTGTTTAGTGACAGGCTGGTGAAACACTTCATGAGGGGTCTGTTCCGAACATTCCCGCCGATTAAACGTTTTCCACCAACGTGGCGTCTTAATGTGGTGTTAGCAGGGTTAATGAAATCACCCTTTGAACCAATGGCCACCTCGTCGATGAGGTTCTTATCATGGAAGTTGGCTTTTCTAATAGCTATAACATCAGCTAGACGGCTCTCAGAATTACAAGCCTTGCTCATAGACCCGCCGTACCTAAGGTTCTTTAAAGACAAAGTGGTGCTGTCAACTAATCCTCGTTTCATCCCAAAGGTTCCTACGGCTTATCATAAATGCTCGTCCATTGTCCTGCCTACCTTTTTCGCGACTCCCTCATCGGCTGCGGAAAAAGCCCTCCATACCTTGGACGTGAAGAGAGCTCTAAAATGTTATCTTCGTCGGACTCAACAACTTAGATCTACGCAGCAACTCTTCATTGCATATGGTCCGTCGACGAGAGGAAAAGCAATTTCAAAGCAGGGACTGGCTCGATGGGTCTCGTCGACGATTGCCTTTTGTCATTCCAAAGCTGGAAAACCGTTACAAGGGCGTCCGAGAGCTCATTCCACGAGGTCAACTTCGTCTTTCGACGGCGTTGTGGGCAGGAATCCCACTGGCAGACATTTGCCAAGCGCCGGCATGGTCAGTGCCTCACACGTTTACCCGCCATTACTGCCTCGAACGGCAGCATGCAGACGATGTACAAATGGGAAGAGCTGTCTTGCGCCATCTGTTTCAATAAGGTAAGCCCTTTTCATGAAGGGTCGGTACTTATTTTAGCGTATGCATATATAGATGTGTATATATATTTCTGAGGCTTGTGGAATCTGCTTAGATCACATGCTGTGCATAGGCCGACATCTAGTGGAAGCTGCGGAGTATTACAGTTTGTTTTTCGAAACTCGGCGTCAACACAGGACGTGCCAGTAATACTATCCCTAGTGTGACGTCCACTGTACCCAAGATCCCTCACGCGTCTAGGATCCTCAGATTGTTTTTTTCCGCCATACTGGTCGGAAGCATCTTGCGGAGTCCCCTGGCCTTAGCCATACTTTTGCTAAAATTTTAAATTATTAATCTAGTGACATCCTTCCCCACCCCAACGTCGAACTTCGACACTCGACGCCGGCTGGAGAAGAAATCGACCGTCGGCTGCTGCACGACGGATTTGGGCCTCGGAAGGCCGCTGCCCTCGGCCCGGGCCTGGTAGGCCGCTGGCCTCGGCCCTGCAAGTAGGGAGAGTGGGGGGTGGTACATACTCTACACTCTTGGTATATAGGTACACCTTATGCATTTCCTACACTTAACAGCCCGCTGCCTCAAGGTGCGTATGGAGGGTACCCCTTTTCAATTCTGCCCCAAGTGCAACCGCAAATACCCTTGGGTCGACAGGCACGCCACGTGCAATCTTTGCTTGCCGAGGGACCACCCCGAAGCGAACTGCAGAGCGTGTAGTAGGTTTAAACCTAAGACACTTAAGGACCGTTCGATGAAGCATTGGGCCCACCACGCCAGGCAGGCGGCCATGGCAGCGGAGGGCGCCTTCAGCGATGGCAGCGACGCCGTACTTTCGGACGGCGAGGGCATTACGGCGTCGAAAGACAGCCGAGCGCAGGACCCCGACCTCGGAAGGTCGTCCGGCAGGGCGACTATGGTGAAGACCCCCGGCGACGCAAGCGCTTCACATACTACACACACTAAACACACTAAGTCCAACCGAGACTCGACGTCGAGTTCTCGGAAAGAGGCACAGACAGAACGGTCCGATTCGGTGTCCTCTGGGCGCTCTCGATCAAGATCGCCGCATGACTCCAGGCAATCATCCACTCTTGCCAAGAGTGCCTCGCTCCCTAGGCTAACAGAAGTTCGATCGTCGGAAGACGAAGACGACTTCCACCCCCAGGCCGCGCTCCAGGAGGCGGAGCCCGCAATTGAAGCCAGCGAGGCCCCACGCTCGAAGGACAGGGACACCTCTCCCGATCCTCGACGCCAGGCGTCGAAAAACTCCGGAGCCACTAAGGGACACGGAAAACATTTTTCTACGCACGGGGAGGGGGGAAAACAGCAGAAGAAACTACCTGTACATTCATCCACACCTGTGAAACACTCCACCCCCCCTAAACAGACAGACAAGCCCAGGTCTGCTGATAGGTCCACAGCCAGCAAAGCTACTCAAGATAAATCCCATAGACTTGCTGAGAGAGTCATTCCCAGTTCCAAAAATGGTCCAGTGAAGACATAGATAGGGTCATGTCAAGAATGTCTTCTTTGGCTGATTTTTATGATAAAAATCCAGAACATTTCCTCTCGTATGATCCACAAGGGGCAACACCCTCAGGCTCTACTGATCCTATCCCCCCGAGTAAGAAGGCCCGGTTTGAAACCCCGATGAGGTCTGAACCCTTCGAGGTACAACCTTACGCAACACCATACTCACGGTATCAAGGAGAGGCTCCCTTTTGTGGAGACCAAGAATTTGGTATGATAGAAGAGCAAACCGGGACGGGCTACTATGGGGATGATGAGGAACAGGAAGAAGAAGAGGATGACCCGGAAACATACAGAGTAGATTCTCTGGTAGAGAACGAAGCCCCGGTTACCGACTCCCCGGTCGATAACCAGCCCCTCCTAAATGAGGTTCTCGCTCGCGCAGCAGAACATTTCCACATGGACACCCACGGTGTACAGGAGGAAAGGGACTTCGCAGAAGAGTTAGTGGGAGAAAGGAGGCCGGTCCAATCCATTTCTTCAGCATTGGTATCTTTCATGGATTCACATGCGCCCGCCGGCCTCCCCGGAATGCAATATACTTGTATAACTAGGTTTTCACCCCATTCTGCTTTGGAGGGGTTGAAATCTGAAGGGAGCTGCGGGGGCGGGGCATTTATACCGCTACGTCCTAGTGGGGCATACATAGGCGGCCCCGAAAACAACGTAGATAGGACACAAAAGTGTCAGAAGTTTTCCTATGGGAAACGGCTTTATAAGTGTACCGAGGGTTCCCAGTCTGTCGACGGGGAATATTCTAAGCATGTGAATCCATGAAAGATACCAATGCTGGAGAAATGGAGTTACAGGTAAGAAACTATTCCCTTCCCGATCACCTCTTGCTTTTCTTTTGTGAGATGGTTTTCTTGTAGTAGGGCAATAGCTATTTTCTGCCTCCGCAGTTACATCATGATTTTGTTTCTCTTGAGATAACTATTTAGTCCCTTAACATTCCAGGTAATTATCTTAAGGTCCCCCATCATTATCCATACCCAGTTCTGCTCTTATCCCTTTTCATCTTCTGTACCTTGCACTTCCGCACTTGGATGTAGACTAGTTCCCTCATTAAAACCCCAACACACCCCCAACTCCCTCCCCACCCCTAACCCTTCCCATTCCCAACTGTCGCCCAGCTCCATCCCTGGATCTCAGGCTTTCCCGCATCTAGTACCTATTCGGCGATGCCGATACTAGGGACACAGAAGGGGGTTGCCACACTAACAGCAGCCCAACTATCCTATCTACAGGGGTATAATAGTGAGTCCATCGTGTCTCCTGTCATTATCCTTCATTATATTATGCTTGTTCAATACTGCGTACGTAGCCCATAACCCTTTGTTTCCATATCTATCTTGCCCTATCTTATATTCAAGTCCAATGTCATAGTTTATACAGCACCTCAGCTTCGGGATCACGTCTCACTTCTTGGTTCCGTCCTTTTGCTGGCTGTCTGCTCAAGATGGGCAATTTTGGGCGTCCAACCACTCTGTCGCATCTTCCAGGGTCTCAAAGAACAGGGCCTTGTTTTTATAAAACACTTTCACTTTTGCCGGGTACATCAACATATACTTGAAGCCTGCAGCGCGCAGTCTCTTCTTTACGGCCCTGTAATTCAATCTCCGTCTCTCCACCAGAAGCGTGTGATCCGGATACGCCGTGATGGACGCAGATGCTCTTTGTATTGTGCCTCCTTTCCGGATGTATTCCAGGACTTTCTCTCTGTCTCAGTAATTTAGGATCTTGTCAATTATTGGCCTCGGCGGGGACACAGGGGGGGGTCTCCTTGTAAGGGCTCTGTGTGCTCTCTCCACCGCGAACCCTTGGGTGAGCGCCCTTCCACCTATTTCTTGGAGCAACATGGTCTCAACGTAGTCCGTTGGGTTAGGGCCTTCCTCGCCCTCCGGAAGACCCACTACGCATGTATTGTTCCTCCGAGCACGCCCTTCAGCTTCCTCCGCTCTGTGTTTCATGTTGCATACTTGCTGTTTCAGTGCGTGAATCTCTGAGGCATGGGATGCGTGAGCTGCCGTGTTTGTGGTAAATTCTTTTCTCCAATTCATCTGCGCTTCGCTATCGTTCGTACGTCTTGTGTGAGTAGGTTGACGTCCTCCTGCCCAGCGCCCACTTTAAACTCCAACGCTGCCTTGAGTTCGGCTGTGGCTGCCTCCAGTTTAGTTTCCCATGTCCTCTTCAGGTCCGCGATTGCATCCAGGATCTGCTGGTCGTTGCGCGTTGGGTTTGTGTCCATTTGTGGGTGCCTGTCTTTATTCCTGGCTCCTTCTGTTGGCTGTGGGGTCATTGTAAATTCCTCCAGTGTGGGTTGCTTTCCTTTGCTCTTGGGGAGTTTACATGCCATTTCGTTACCGCAGTTTGTTCCAATTCTAGATGGCTGTGGTCCAATTGCAGTCCGGGGCGCAGTAAAGCCCCGACGGTCTTATGACCTATAGACTCAGACCGGGGGGGGGGTTAGGAGGGTTGGGGCGCTGTGTTGTAGTCACTTCAGTGTTATAATTGGGCCACATCTCTTCTCTTTTTTGCCCCGTGTCACTCCTGGGCTCCTCTTCGGGGCGCAAGGGTTAACTCTCTTCCTTTCATCGCTTTAGGGTGGCTCCGTGATTAGGGAGCACTGGCACTTAGGGGCCACTTGAGGTATTGTTTAGTGCAAGTGGTCTTGCTCTAGTTCCGACCTGGAATCGTCCGTCCTCAGTTTGTGCTATATTATCTGCATGTTGTAGTGCTGTTGTTCGCTGGCAGCTGTCCCGCGAGCCTGCGAGTGTGCAATCTGCGCTGTACTGCTATGTGCGATTTACTTTGCTATCCTGTGCTTGTCGAGCTCCATGCATCCTTACCCCTGTTTATGCATGGGGTGCAAGTGGTATATGGGCCCCACATAGTGCGCCTCTGTGGTGCCCCTCTAACTGGCGACCTCTAGTGGTAAGGCATAGATCTATGGGCGCCGCACCAGAGACCAGTTCATTGCATTACAGTTTGGAGTCTCCAACTGTCATGGTTTCCAATGGCGTTTCACTTTTGGGCAGTTGTGTCCAGCATCTGTTCCAACTTGGTGTCTGGGGCTCTGCATTGGCCCCGGGTGCGTGTTTCTTCATTGTCATACCACGTCTTGTGGTGTTTATCGTAGTTCCTGTGCAGGGTTCTCCACTTCAATGCAGCTCCGTTTGCGTCCTGGTATCATGCGGGCACTTCAGGACTGTCTCGCATTTCGGGACTCCTCACTGCATGCGCTGTCGCTCGCTCAGGCCGGCACTGGGTTGCCGTTTGTGTACAGGCGCGCCGCGCATCTAGCTCAACGTTTCTTGTCACACAGCGGTAGCCTTTTCTTTGGCTCTGTTACGCGTATGATCAATCCACTGCGTGCCACAATGTTTCAATGTGGCATTGGATGACACTGCAGCAGTTCATGTGTCTCGGTGGCTCGCCAGAGTTCTGGCGTTCCCAGCATCAAATGCACAGCGGTTCTTTAGCGGGTGCACCCGTCTCGTCCTGTTCTGTACGGCGAGCACCGTCCTCGCCCCGCTCCTCATCACAATGTCTTCGGTGTCTTTGTTAGGGAGAATTCTCATTTATGGCTAATTTCCCTTACCTAGTGAGTCCCTCAGCAGCTTTGCTGGATTTCTGGGGTTTATTTTTTCCAACTGGTAAGAGTGTGAGCCTTATTCCTACTCTTACAGTATATTTTTGTGTGTTTTGTACTTTTTGTGCTCATGGGCTATGGAGTGTCACCAACTCCCTAGGCATCATCTTTTTACTTGTGTGTCACACAGCACCTTTAGTGCAGTGACACAGGGATGTCTTTTAGACTTCCCTTGTGAACTCCATTTCTGGGGATGGCTACTGTCCTCCAGAAACATGTAAAGTCAACATTGGCTTTACTAGTCTTTTTAAAATACAGATCCAGTGCAAACCATCTTACAATGGAGTACTGGAGGGGAATATCTTTCCCCTGTCCTTCTGTAACTAAAGGGGCACTTTGTGTCCCCCTTCCCGACTCGACATGGTTGGTGGCAGTGGTAACTATTCTTTTTACACGGATTCCCGTGTTAATGTTCTGGCTGTGGTGACAGACGTGTACTTAAAACCCGCTACTCCATATTGTTTTTATCTTGGGTCCTGGCCTGGTTTTTTGCCATTCCGTGTTGGAAAGGTTGTTCTTGTTGTTTGCTTTTCGCGCCAAACCAGGTTTGGTTTCTCTGTTCGCCGTCCTTTGTCGGGCTTCTGCAAAGAAGCCCTCCTTTTGCGTCTGGGTGTCTAGGTGGGCTGAATGTGAGGGAGGGGTTTAGTAACCCCCTGCACATGGTCTCCTTGGAGACCCAAGTCACACTTTGTGTTGATTGACTAAGGTGGTTGTCCGGGCTGGACAACCCCCTGCTGTGTGATTGACAGCCAAGCTGTGTGAATGGGGGATTTTGGCATAAAAGGCAGGACTCTTGGGCTGGAAGTCAGAGTCCCCACTGAAACTACAAGAACCGAAGAGAAGTGGAGAAGAAGACGGCTGCTTCAACTCATGGATCCCGGTGAAGCCCTGCTGCAGTCCTGAGCTATCTACCCTTCAACGACAGAGAAGATCCAGTCTGGAGTCTTCTTCCCTTGAGCCTGGTGGGAACAACCAGCTCACCTTCTACAGCCAGAGAATCCTCTTCTGGGTTGAAATGGCTGCACTGAGCTGTAGTGGTCCGGATAGCCATCAGAAGAGCCCTCTCCTGTTTTAAGGAGCGCACCTTTTATTCATCGTTGCTTTGCTGCTGCTGCTTCATCCCTGGGTAGTGCAGATCGCTCCAGACGTCGTCCTTCTTGTCACCACGACTGAAGCTTCAGGAACCGAGAGTCTGCAGGAACTACCAGGAACCACTGTCGTAGCACCAGCTTTTCTTCAGCCTAATAAGGTACTGTGTCCATTTGGTCGTTCTCTCCGTCCGACCTTGAGGAATCGGGGTGAACCCTTTTCCTTTCCAAAGGCTTGTCCTTTCTTCCTTCCGTCTTATAACTTTTGCTTCCCTTTGACAATATCCAGTATTCCTAGCAAACTTTAATCGTGGGCTGTTCTAACTGTGTGATCCTCGCCAACCAAGCCCCTGCTCCATTTGACACTGGCGCAGGACTATTGACTTTTATCTGCCTCTTAGAAAACATCTTCTAATTCTATTTCCTTGACAAAAGTATTGCCTGTGATTTTTATCCACTATTGCCTTGTTTTAATTCTATGTGCTAAGTGTGTTTGACTTTGGGTGTATCGCTTCCCACAGGACGCGTTATTTTCTTAAGACCGAACTGTCATTACTGTCAAAAAGTGATCGCGTATTAATATTAACCCCCGGTAACGTCTTTGTTTCGAAACACTGGTCTGTCAAATTCCAATGTACTTAACTTGAATTGACCTGAAAAAGAGGAATTGATTGTGTGTAGTATATTTAGAGTGTGGTTTTATTTAATAGAAGTGAAGTGTTTTGTGAACAGATGGTTTAAAAATAAATGTACTTATATTTTTTAACCAAACACCTTGAGTCAGTGTTTGTTTGAGTCACAGTAATTGTAGTCCTTTGTGTAATCCCTATTACTGCTCATTTGCTCTTGAGATAAGTCTGGCTGCTCCGCTACTGCTTCCACTATAACTGTGTAGTACAGGCTTGTACCAAAGGTGAAATTGTACTATCACTTGTAGACTTAATTGTATGTAGTGTTGCCTAAGGGTACTGCATATGATTCTGCCTAACAGTCTTCCTTTGTTCTCGGGCGCCCGTCATTTTGGCTGTATGCACTAGAGTCTGATCCTTCGTATAAAGGCTCACAGCTCAGCTTCTGTTTCACCGTTGTGTGCCGCAGGGAGTTTTCTCGTGCCTCAAGCATTCCGACAGCCTCCAATTCGTTGAGGTAACGTCTTAATCTTGTTTTGTTGTCGCATTTGGCAGGATCATAGGATTATCAGGAGCTCACGGGAAACTCAGCCTATTCCATTGCTGCTAAGTCACGCCCTCATGGTGATATCTTTAGTAGGAGATGTCATCCCTGAGAGCCGTGCTTGCAGATTGCGGTTGCTGCTCTCCCCCGGTTCCTGCCATGCAGCCAAGATGCCTGGTGATTCAGCTGTTCCCTAAGTTGATGTCTCAAGTTCCTCCCCGTCCGATTTCCCCCAAACCCCATAAAAAACAAAACTTGGTCATCTGGGCCAGCCTTCGACCAACGGGGCTTCCGGCTGGGCCAACGCGGCCTTCTGATGTGGAGGCATTTCGGCCTCTGCTGTTGACTGATGAAAGCACTTGGAGGCGCACCCTGCGCGACCGGCAGTTGTCAAGAATCCCGGCTAGGGGTTCTAGGTTCCGAGAGTCCAGCCACCCCGAGTGCCTCGGCCCTAGCCAACGTTGTTGTGGCGTTTACTTTTGAGTGCAGGGCCTCTGATCATTCAACATCGACACGAGATCAGGAATGGTGGGGGTCGTGGGCTCCGCCCGCTCTGAAGGCTCGCCCCCATCAGGAGTTTCTTCCCCCCCCTCCCGCTGGGTGCAGTGGTTTCTCAGCCTCATGCACAGTGCGAATATGTCGGACACTGCCCAACCAAGGGGAAGGTCAGGGATGTGGGGAAGCCCCAGCAGTATGTGATGCCTTTCTCTCTTAGACATTCCGTAACTGGCCTCAAGCTCTTCCTCTTTAGGAGTGTGGTAGAGGCATGGTCCTGGTATAAGGAGATGAGGCGTCCCTGAAGCGTATGCAGGGGGAGCTTCTTGCTTCCTGCATGATTTCCTCCTTGACTTTAAAATAGTGCAGTCTTGCAAGGACGTCCGGTGGGGTACTTGTTCTGGTTGTGTGGACTCTGTCCAATACCAGGGGAGAGCTGTCCAGAAGGGTCAGGACTAAATGAAAGAGGTTGCACACATAGTGTTCTGTTCTAAATCAGCGTCCGGGATGGAGGTTGGAACTCCTCTCAGGTATATCTTATTGCGGCGGGAGCGGGTCTCTGCCTCCTCCTGCTTGAGTTAAAGGGCTTTGCATCTGGCTTCCAGTGCGGCCAGTCTATCTGCCCACTTCTTAATCACATAATTGTGCTCAAACAGGGTGATTTCCGCCTCTGCTGTCCTCGTCTCCAGTTCTCCAACTCTCTCATCCAAGATTGTTATTTTACTTTTCACCTCTTCAGTGCCACTCTGTAACTCTTTGGTGAGCGCCGATAGGAGATCCTGCAGGTCAGATTTCGTTACCGCCTGAGCTGGAGCCTCGCGGGGTGGCTCTGTGTGAGTGTCTTCACTGTTCGCGTCAGCTGTTTCCGGGCGGTTGCCTCCTTTGGGCCTTTCTGGTGCCGGGGTTGACAGCAGGGCCGCAATGTTTGTTTGCTTGGATAGTTTCTTAGCCATTGTGTAATCAAGCTTGTACCCAGAGCGGTGCTCAACGTCCTCTATGTTCTCAGAGGCAGGGGATCTGGCGGGGTTCCTGGGTCTGGGTGGGGTGTGCACCCATCGTGTTGTGGGCTGATGAAAAACTCTAGTAACTCGAGGGCCTGCCGGGCCTGATGACCTGACAAATGCAATACTAAAAAAAGACCCAGAACAACGGGAAGAGTTCATGATGAAACTATTTGCGAGAGTTAAGAACACAAAATCCATCCCAGAATCCTGGACGAAATCAATAGTAGTACCAGTGTACACAAAGGGAGACAGATCTGATCCAACAAACTACAGGCCCATCGTCCTCTTGGACGTGGTGGGCAAGCTGAAGAAATAAACATCTTGAGTACACACATGAAACATTGAGGCAATTGGCAAGCAGGATTTATTAAGGGTACAGGAACAGCCTTGAGTTTGTTCTTGATAAACCTCTTGAAATGTAGGATCAAAGCTAGCAAGACCAAAACAAACATTTACATTGCGTCAATAGATTTGGCGCACGCTTTTGACTCTATTGGTCTATCTTATGGTCAAAACTACAAACTTGGGGATGCCCGACAGACCTCAGAGAAGCCGTGGAAATATTACATCCACTTTGTTTAGAGTAAGACTAGACAAGAAAGGTACTCTTGTCGGAGGAAATTCAAACATACAAGGGAATAAAACAGGGATGTCGTCTGGCACCAACTATCTTCAACCTTTATATCTCTGGCATTGAAGAAGCTTTCACCTGTGTAAGGTGCTTCCCACCGAGAATAGCGGGAATTGCCCTTGGAAGGCTTTTGTATGCTGACAGTCTCCTGATGTTGGACCAAACGGAAATAGGGCTCCAACGACAACTGGACGCCCTGGTGATTTACATTGAGTTAAATGGACTTCAGATGAACCCCAAAAAAAATCAAAGATACTGACACTGGGAGATGCTAATGGGGGAGGAGGCAAGCTGCCCTAAGAGAGCATGGTATCTGAAAGGAGAAAGAATTCCAGAAGTCTCCTCAATGCTTTACCTTGGTTCAACTCTGAACGACAGCATCAACGACTCTTACGGACTGACTTCACTGAAGTCTAAAACTAGGAACTTGGAATAAGTATTGCAAATTCGCACTAGAGCCATTGCTACATACGGGGCAGAAGCACAACTATCACTTGCAGGAACCGTGTGGCCTCAAATTGAGGGTCTCTTTTGGAGGCGAGTACTTGGGGTGCCTAACTCACTCCCAATGGACATGATTCGAAGAGAGCTGGGTCTAACCTCACTTTATACAGTCACTGTCTGGAAATCTCTAGCATTTTTTCGCAAGTGCTTGAACCCTCCTGGGGATGGTGGCTTTGCAGTCCTCAAAAGGGCACTGAATGAGGAGTTGGAACCAACTTTGAATATATGGAAAGGTATCTGTACTGAAATCTTGCATAGTGTGGTGTCCTCAGAAGACATGTTATTACAGAACCCAGAACTTGTGAAAAAGAGGCTACTTGATTTGGACTGGATAACTACAGGAGAACGAATTGGTACTGTAAAAATAAGGGGAACAAAAAAATAGACTATAGGAAGCGAGATGTAGTGCCTAGCTACATAAAGAAGTTTCCGTCTCCTACATTACGGCAGGAGTTTGAGATTCTGCTTCAACTTGTACCTGACAAAGGAAGTGTTAGAATGAAGGAAGCCCCACACGGATCGCGACTATACTTGCAGATTCTGTACTTACACACCAGAATCCTTATTCCACCTTACATTACAGTGCCCGTCATTGACCCATTTCAGAACAAAACACTTGGGAAAATGTATTGAAGGATGTACTGTAATGCCATCCAAAGACTGGTGGAACTTGTTCAAGGAAAACGTGTAACTGTAAAACTAGCCCTATTGGCCTTTTTAGAGGATGTTTTTAAATTGATTATGGCAAAAGGAAAGCAATGAATGCACTCAGTGGTTAAATAGGAGCCTGGTATCTTGATGTGAAGCTACATGTTTACTAATTTACTGCTCTCTATCGGAATCTTCTTTTTACTCTTTTTTTTTTCTTTTTTCTTTCCTTTATCTGCTACTTTACAAGTAAAACGTGTTATGCTATGTTCTCATAAACTAATAAATGCTAATGAAAAAAAATGATTGTAGGTTGCGGTGGTCAGTAAGCACTGCAACGGGATGGCGTGCTCCAAAAAGGTGATGCCACCACTCCTTAAAGGATGCTTTGATGGCAAGTAACTCCTGGTCTGTCGCAGCGTAATTCAGTTTGGCCCATGCAAACTTCTTGGACAAGAATGCCACGGATGTAGTTGGTTGGTTTTTTGATCTCGTTGAGATAATACTACTCCCATCGTAACACTATACGCATCGGTACTCCACCAGGAACAGAAGTTCAGGGTCCGGGTGCCGAAGTACTGGTGCTGTGGTGTACTGATGTTTGAGCCGAATAAAGACTTGTTCGGCATGAGTGGTCCATATAAAGGTCTTGTTTTTGTGAAGCAGTGAAGTGATTGGATGTACTATGTCCGAAAAATCAGAAATAAATCTTTGAGAAAAATTGGCGAACCCCAGGAAGCTCTGAATTACTTTAACAGAGGTAGGTGAAGGCCACTGGTCAATTGCTTCCACCTTTTGGCTGTCCATTCTGATTCCTTGTTGGAGTTAGGATAAAGCCCAAGAATTCTACGTCGGTGTCATGAAAGGCACACTTTTCTGGTTTAGCATACAACCGATGGTGTTGCAGCTTTTCCAGGACTGCTTTCACGTGTTGCACATGTTCTTCCAGGGTCGTAGAGGAAATTAAAATATAGTCTATGTATACCATGGCGCAAACGTCCAGGAGCTCTCTCAGGACGTTGTTCATAAAGAATTGAAAAGCTGCTGGCGCATTACACAGGCCAAAGGGCATGACGGGAAACTCAAACAGCCCGAACTTCGTACAGAAGGCCGTCTTCCACTCATCACCGGTTTTCACGCCCACTAGGTGGTACGCTCCCCGAAGGTCCAGCTTGTTATAGATGTTGGCACCTTTCACTTGGTCTAGGAGTACCAGGATTAACGGCAGAGGGTACCGGTTCTTATTCGTGAACTTGTTGAGCACTCTGTAGTTTATGCAGGTCATGAGGTCTCTCTCCTTCTTGGGGACGAAGAAGAAGGTGAGGAAGCAGGTGACTTGGAAGGTCGTATAAACCCGTTTGCCATATATTGGTCAAGGTAACTGCAGAGGTGTTGGTTTTCCTTCTCTGTTAGTGCGTAAATACGACTGCATGGTACCTGGGACCCCGTAATCAAGTCTATTTAACAGTCGTAGGGTCTGTGCGGAGGCATGGTGTTGGCGTGTTCGTTATGGAAAACATCTTGATATGCTTTATATTCAGGCAGTAACTTTCCCGTGATGCCTCTTACTATACTGTGGTCGGAGGTCCCCTTACACTATCCAATTGCATAGGTTCCGGTGACTTCTCTTCAGGACGGGATGTGTTTTCCTGTAGGTGAATGTACAAGGGGCGTCCATCAGACCGGGACCGATCAGTTCTTGTGTCTTGCAACTGGTGGTCTAGCTGAACTACTAAATCTATGAACTCAGAGCAGCGCTCTCGTTGATTGACCACTTGTGCCAAGACTGCCTTAAGTTTACTGCAAACTTAAGGCCAGACAGTGTTACTATCAGTACGGGCCCTTGGTATTAAGGTGTCTTTACTTGAGAAGAGCTGGCCATAATGATCCTCTCATACTTTTGATGGCACAGAGTTCGCTATTAAGGCTTGCTCTGGAGCTGTTATGGAGTTATTTGAGCCGTATTTCTATTGGCTATCAATTTTAACATTCTTTCCCCCTCCTGTTGAAACAGTCGATGCTTTAGCCAGTTTTGCGTAGCACAGAGCAGTCTTCCGGCACCTGTGCCGGGTTTTACGACAAAGGCTTTGAGTGAGACAGGATACTCTAGAATTTTCTTTGTTAAGGCCTGTTATCAGTCTTTCCATTAGGGCCACAACGTCAACTCTAGTAATTCTTAGGCGATTGCCTCCTGGCAATACCTCCATATCCCAACTTGTCTGTTTTTGCAACTCTGGAAGTTGTCCATCGGTCCTCATTTGAGCTTTCACCTGTATGAGGTTGTGATCGCTATAGGTTGTGTCCATAACCTTCATATTCATTAACTTTCCTTGGAGCTTATAAGTAGCAAACACGTAATCCAAGATCTTCATTTGGTTCCCTCTCTTCCAGGTGGGATATCACCTTTTAGATGGCGATTGATGATGTAGTTTCTTTTTCTTAGTTCGTCCCTCCAAAGGAAACCTTGTTCTATTTTTGGCGATGGTTTGTTTGGTAAGTTAGTTATTAGTTGCAGCTAGTTATTGAAAAATTCAATGTTCAAATCACCACATACAAGAATGTCTGAATTACGCCCTGTGATCCTTGCTGTGTCTATGTGGTCCATGACTATTTGTATGACATTTTTAACCAGCAGTGAAGATGGGTTCCAATAGAGGTTACAGATCAGAAGAGACCAGGGCTGTTCATCCTTTTGTACTTTGTTTCTTAATAAGGTGAACTGTATTATGGGGAGGGGTTAGTCACTGAACACACCGTCATCCCGCACAATCTTTTAACAGCAGTAAGCAACCCTGCCATTGGTCTTCCAGTCGACCCTTTTTGGGCCAGGTTTAGGCAGATTTCATATCCTTCTAGTATCGGTGTCTCCATTAACCAGGTTTCCTGGAAGCACAAAATGTCATAAGCTTCAAAAGACAGGTCCCCATTAACAAAGAGGTGCATAAACCGCCTTGTATTCCAACAGCCGAATGTCAGTTTGGCATGTGGGGTGGCCTGTAGATGCTGTGGGCATTATGATTTTAGGGCAAGCATTCCTGCCAACCAGCTCGTGTTCTTCGTAGTCTTTATTCCACTTTTAATCAGAGCGTTTCCATTGTACTCGATTGTCCCTAGCCCTCTCCTGTTCCATCCTGGTTGGGAGCTGTCTTTTGAGTTTCCCTTTGTCTGACCTTGTTGGCTCGTCATTGGAAGGCTTTTTGTAAGTATCCAATTTTTAGACAGTTTTTCTTCTTCGGTCCCGAAGTCAGAGCCAACTTGAGAATTTGTTGTTGGTGAATCTTCGTCTTCCAGTTCTTTCAGGACGAAGCCCATAGGGAGTAACCTGTGTCCTTCTCTCTCTAGGAGTGCCTTAACTCTGTGGGCGGAGAAGTAAATCACAACAATGTCATGTCGATGTTCATTCGGAAACTCGATCAAATGTAATTCCTTTGACTCTATAGACCTTAACTCTGAGAAACTGTCCAAGAGTCTCATGACATTTGCTCTGTTAAGCATCAGCTTGCCATTTATTCTCAGTATCCACTCTAAAAACGTTCTATATGTGTTATTAGGATCAAGTTGTAATACCCTCTTAGTTATTATGAGGGTCTCTTTCGCCTTTATTAGCCTTTTTTCTGGCTTCATTTTTTTCCTTTTCAGCCCAATTTTGGCCCTTCCTTTTTTGATCTAAGGTCAGGTATTCCTCCCTTGCTTGCTGATCTACAGCTTTCTGCACATTTGCATGTGGCTGGTTTCTTCTTTCTGAAATTAGTTGCGCCCTGCTTTTCCATCCTTTTGTGGGAGACCCTCTTTCATAAGCCAACTCATATTCCACTTGATCTTTCTGCACACCTATATCTTTAAGTGGGTCTTTCTTTGGGGTACTTCCTCTCTCATCTGAGGATTCTGTTCCCCTCCAATAGATTGATTGTCAGACTCTTGTGCCCTAACCGTCATACCTGCTTTTACATCTGGGCTAACCACCTCTACTTCATCCGAATAAGTGGATAGATCCAAGAATTTGTGGAGGTCTTTTTGAGCTTGGTCTATTTCATTGATGGTATTTTCCTGCACCAGATCATCATCTTTGCAATTTACAGTAATATTTACTTCGCTCCTAGCATTCAGGGATCCTCTTTTACAAGGTCTTTCAAACCCCACTGCTTTTGCTGGCTTAATTATGTTTAGGACGGTGATGCTGTCTTTGGTTTTCCCTAAAGGTCAAGGGTTTTTTAGTTGCACTCCTTGTTTTTTCGTTTGTAATTTTATAGGTTCATGGTTCCCCATGTTCCGTATAGCAGGCTTTAGTTATTTCCTTAATTCAATTCTTTTCGTCTTTGGTTATTCCATGTCTCCAGTAGTATCGAATTCCCCTCCTCCTAGTTTACTGAACATTTTGAAAGTCTTTGGGAGGGGACTGCATTGTTGTACCATCTAGAGTTATTTTTCCCTGTGTATGCATGCTGTTGGGCCTTGTCCGGAAGATTTAAGTCTATATGCAAGGCTTCACACTGGTGTCCTTGTAGGGTCGGGTCAATGGTCATTACATTTCTCTATATATTTTGATCCATAACCACAGCAGTGTTCTTATCTAAATTCGTATTAACAGTGGTTAGTAAGCTGGTTGGTAAAGCAAGATCCTCTGTTGGAGCGTGATTTTCTTCATTGTTGTTGGACTGCTCAATATTCTGCTCCACCACAGTCTGCACATTTTCTGTTTGTGCGTTTGAGGGAAGTCTTTCCAATCTTCTTTCTTTTTCCATAATGATTGGGTCTAATATACTTTTGAGAATTTCAGTAATCTGGTTGGTGTTTTTATCAAGACAACCTTGGAGAGCAGTAATAAAGCCCTCTACGTAAATCAATTTTGTATGCAGCCTGGTAATTATTGTAGTCTGATCTTTTAGTTGATCATTTTGGTTTTCGATCAGCTTCATAAGAGGAGCCATAGTTAAAGCGAATGCCGCAATCATCCCAGCATCAATTGGAGTATTCTTTTCTCCCCTCTGTCTTCCACCTTGGAGGCAGGCAATTCCATTAGCAAATACTCATCCGTAGGTGGAGAGTCATTAGGCCTAAGGACTGTCTTCAAGTCAGTAGAATACCTAGGGCACTTGTTCATCTCCTTGAATTGAGCAAGTGTTCTGGTACTTCTTCTGATTTCCTTACTTAAACCATTGCCATCTTGCACCATACCAGAGTCTCTAGCATTAATATGATCAGCCCAAGTATGGAGGTCCCCATCAATCTTGGATCTTATTTGCCAGGGAGGTAGCGTAGCCTCAATTTGCAGACCATTCTCCAACCTCTGTTGCTGGATGTTACTCTGCAAGTTAGCAGAGTAAACTTTGTGTGCAGTAATGTCTTTTAGTTGTGTGTCGTCTTCCTCAGTATCCTATAATGGTCCCTGGCCCTGGGTGTTATAGGATCTTGTCTGTTTCTCCAATGCAGGAGATAGTACTGCAATACTTTCCTACATTGCCTTATCTCCTCTTGCAGGGACTGATTTTTTTCAAGAATAGAAAAATCGCTGCGTGCCTTGCAGTGAAGCAGGAGTTATTCCTCTAGGCTTCCATAGGGTCGCCGCATTAATGTGCAAGGATTTATTTGTTAGTGCTTTTGTGGAATTGGCTCCAAAGGTGTATATGATGGGATACTCTCTACAGCTGTTGTTTATTTCCCCTGCTATATGGCACATCCGGTTTTCCCCTGGGGCCTCTTTTTTCTGCTTCTTGAGACATTGTGTCATTTACCACGGGCTCTGAAAGGAGCGCTATTTCTTTGTCCACAGCATCCTAATTCAAGTTAGTTTGGGGTGGTGACCCTAACAGGCAGACAGTTTCAAGTGTATCCTGTTGCATAGTGTTTAAATAGGAGGCAGTCATACAGCCGATTTCTACTCCAGGTGTCAGCGGGCAGCCATTGTTAGGCATCACTAGTAGGTCGGCATCACTATGCAAATTTGTGGTGATATTATATTATTCAAGTGAGAGGCTGGCTGAACTGATGCCTGCTCGTCAGACATTACGTGATCAGTTACAGTGGGCGTGAGGGATAATGTCTTCAATAAGGCCAATGCACCGCGGATCAAAGGGTCGCTGCCCAACAATCTCTGCGGTGCTGCGTATTCAAAATATTGAAAATGTGTTGACCCCTCTCTCCTTGCTCACGAAATCACACAAAACCGTCAATAAGCAGGGTTATTGCACGGTATGTCGAAAGTCACTGTAGGTTACGTAAATGTAAGTAGTTTTCCCAGAGGAAATCACCCGTTCACCTGCGCTCTTCCTGCATCCTTCCGTGGACAGCGGCAGACTGCACATTTCTGCTTCTCAATTCGCAACCTACAATACCTATGAACAGCCAAAGTTCAATCTCCTTGCCAGCTAAGGTGGGCTCAGTTTTTTACAGAATACGATTTTACAGTGACATTTCGTGCCAGAGTACAAAACTGGAAGGCTGGAGCTCTCTCTCGCATAGGCTGGAATGCTGAAGGGGAAGATATCTACGCTACCCCTGCGCCATTCACAATAATTCCAGAAGACACATTGTTCAGAGCTTCAAACATTAACCCATCTCCTTTGGACTCTCTGCAGGATGAGATCAGACAGTCCATGAAACCTGACCAACTACGGACCTGGGTCTCTCAGGATCCCCAGCGGACATAAGACAATGGACTTCCTTACTTCCAGAAACGCTTGTAGTTACCAAGTTCTACCATGCAAGCCAAGGCCCTCCACGCATATCACAACACTCTTACCACGGGTCACCCAGGTATCACAAAAACCATTCCAAAGATCCAACAGTATTTTTGGTGACCTACATGGCGAAAAGATGTCCTACAGTATGTCAAAACCTGTGATATCTGCACAAGAACCAAAACATAATAAATCAAGCAGTAAGGTCTACTCCGTCCATTACCCATACCACCTGCCCCTTGGCATACCATATCTTTAGATTTTATCACGGAATTCCCTCAATGGTTACAACACTATCCTAGTTGTAGTTGACCTCATGACCAAGATGGCGAATTTCATTGCTCTGGAGGGATTGCCCAATGCTGTGACACTGGCACAAGTATTTCTAGCAAATATAGTCAGGTTGCATGGTTTTCCATCCGTGATTGTATCCGATTGAGGAAGTCGATTCATCTCCAGGTTTTGGAAGTGCTGCTGTGCCAATGCCCAAATTGAGATCCGCTTATCAACCAGTCATCACCCACAGACCGACGGCCAAACTAAGATAACCAATCAAATCATTGAAAAATACCTACGTTGTATGTTTGCACAAGCAGACAAACGTTGGGTTGATCTTTTCTGGGTGGCGGAATATGCGTGTAATAATAGCATCCATAGCTCCACTGGCTTTTCGCCCTTCTTTTCCTGCATGGGAGGTATCCACAGACCACTGCTTTCGATCCACCCACACCGTTAGAAATGCCTGCCATTAACTCCCTGCACACGAGCATCAAAGCAACCCTGAAGCAGGCCATCATGACACAAAGGCGGCTCATGCTATGCCGTTTGTAGTGCGCATATACACACGTTTTTGAAGGCACCACAAGGCAAGGGAGGGGGAACAGAGGGGAGACAGAGACAACCAACCTACTAGGCCAGGTGTCACTCAGATCGCCCAAGTGCATCGGGAGGGGGAGGAGAAAGCGCAGTCCATGGGAAGAAGAAAAAATGACAAAAAGTAAAAATATGGCTCGATGGTGGCAAGTGCAATGATAAGTGCAGACATCAGGTGGTGGTGGAACTGTTAGGGATACAGTAAACAGTCCCCAAGTGCAGGGTTTGCCAGAAAGCCAGTGCAGTGGTGCGACTGGCGGGGGGGAGGTGGTCTGGGACCCAGATCAGAGGGTGGCCAGGTAACCAGTGCAGAATCAGTTTCAGCCAGGAAGTCAGCAGGGGAGAGGAGGACAAAAAGCAGAGAAAGGTTTTGAGGTGCTTCCGGATTATACAATGGTTCTTCTCAAGTTTCAGGGAGGCTGGGAGGCTGTTGCAGAGGGAGACCCCAGCTCCAGAAAGAGATTTACCACCAACGGGTTGCTTGCAGAAGCGAGTGACCCTAAGGGAGTTGGAGCTGGATGAGGGAAAAGCTGGAGCACAGAGATATTTAGGAAGTTAGAGTTGCAGGTATTGTGGCCCCAGGGCCTGTGCATAATGCAGAGGGTTTTGACCTTATTCATCACAGCTACTGGGAGCCAGTGTAGACATTTCAGTCCTGGAGAGATACAATCCCTGGACTTGAGGCCAAGGACAAGGTGCGCAGTCCTCTTCTGGATGAATTGCAGATGGCGGAGACTAGAAGCAGGCAGAGTTAGAACGAGGCTGCTGCAATAGTCCAGCCTAGAGAGAACAGCAGCTGTGGAGACAGTGAGCTTTTCGGAACTTACTCTAGGTTGGTAACATACATTCAGTGCTGGGTTTGGTGCCAACATTTTACAATTTATGTAGGAGATGGGTTAGTGGGGAAAAAACGTCGTAGTATTGTCGAAAGGAAAGAAGAGAGTTCCTGTTATGATATTACAATGTATGATATGGGTAAATGGAAATGTTGAAAGCATATACAATTGAAGTGCCACTTGATGGTAGTGGATGGGAGAAAAAAAACAGTAAGCTTTTTAAGAACCTAATGGACGCTCAGTGGCAGATACCGTTCGCACAGGCACTTATAACGGAGCAGTAAACATACTGCAGAAAAAGAATTCATACCTCCACTTTGTGGTGATGCGTGTTCATGTGGATGAATGTTGATGCACAAATCTTGCATTCTTTAACTGAACTTTCTACTGGTCGTGTTTTCCAATGACACGACACTTGGAGGCTGAGTGTGTAACGCTACATAGGGAAGTGTTGTACAGAAGTGACAGTGTTGGATGCTAACGTCTTGGATGCCATTGGTGGATGCGTGTGTGACTGTTTAACAGTACTCAATGAGGTAGTGATGGACAAAAAATAGTGGAAAGGGAAGAAGGACTCCTACTTTACTGGGGCATGGCCCTTGCAGTACTTGGGGAAGCGCACATGCCGCAGTCTGCGCATCTCAGCATGCTGGCCAATGGAAATGTGACTGTGGGGACTGTCCAATCAGGTGCTCACGGTGTGCGTCACAGGAAAGGGCGGCAATATTTTTTTTCATTACTCTGTGTAGTGAGGCTGACTGAGATGGAGAGACGCACAGTTTTCATCGTGGTTGATGACTTTGTGCTAGATCTGTTCCAGTATGGCGTTGAAAGAGGATTTTATGGCAATTTCGATTTGGATGGAGTGGAGGCTTTGTGGTGCAGTGTAGATGTCTACAGTTTCGGCGTTGTGCCTGCAGAATGTCGACAAGTGGCCACTATCGCAATGAAGAAGTTGATGGAAGCAGTGAAGCACATTTTTCCCACTGCCAGGGTGCTTTTCTCATGTATACTACCAAGAATAGTATGGGACTATTCCAATGAATTTTGTCGCCAGCAGAGGTCGGAAGGGGTCTTATCAACAGAAGCATGTGTGACTTCTTGAGTGCTGCTGGGATGTTCTCCTGTGAGAATTACAACATTGGGTCTCGATATTTGCAACTTTTCAAGGCAAATGGCATTTCTTTGACGACCAGTGGCAATGATATTTGTTTTACAATCTACAGGCTGCACTGAAGATGCTACTGTAGGAATGTGAGGCGAACTACAAAAAACAAAAAAAGTATAAAAGACTGATAAAAGGCGTTTCTATGCAAGCAGCTTTAAAAAAAAAAAGGCTCTTTTCAGAGCCAGCACTACAACCAAAATCCCGTACACTGGTTGAAATGTATTCTCCCACGCGCACAGCAAGATAAGTCCGCGGACATTGCGATAGTTGCAGGGTTGCACATGTCTCATCCGGGCCTTTTATAGATGTCAGCCATAGAAATTGAAAGAAAAGAAAGAAAATAAGTGGGCACCACTAGGTAGATACACTTCAAATACGGTATCAATGAAAATCTTGCATAAAAGATAAGGTTTTTAGAAAAATAGTCACAGGAGCTGGCTGCAATGAGTCTGGAGACACCCTGACTCGAAAAACATGTGAAGCAGGAGACTAGATAACAAACCTAGTCACACAGCCGCTCTCCGTTTAAACCCAACATGGGTAATGCAATTTCAGAAAGGGTTCTTCAAAATTATAAATGCTCTCTTCTTGAGCAGTATGAATTTCACAAAAATTCCCACATTAAATCAAAGTCTTAGTCAGCGAGATAGTTGTTTATTAAAAAAAGTTTCAAAAAATGATCACTAATCCAATCTTAGTGAGGACGCAGCTAACACATCTTATAATGTGAGTAGACTTGATGTGCCAATGCATTTTGGAGAAATGTTCTCCCTCGTCAGGGCAAGTCTGTGCTACCATAGTGTAATAATAACAAATTTAAACATGGCATAATCATGTGATATCAAGTAATTACGTACAAAAACATGAGTATTATAATGCAAATAACTGAAACACATTACAACAGAGCATAGTCATAAAATAAAAGATAATCACATACCAAAACGTAGGAAGGTTCAAATCATGTTGGGGTGTAGAAACAGGAAAAAGCAAAAGAAAAGGAGAAATTAATGCAGTTGAATGGCAAAGAAATGGGTACTCAAATGTCTGAATGTGGTAGGAAAATGGAAAAGTTACCTCTCGAGTAGTGTGAAGCCAAAAGAGGTTAAATAATGCTGAGTTTGTGTCAGGCGTGTGATCTTCAATGGCGGTCAAAAGAAACACACGATCCAGAGCTGGACAGAATCCAGATGGCGATCTTTGGGTGTAAGGCCATATTAAGTAAAGAGTGTCAAAGCCGGGTAATGGGATCCTGGTAAAATGAGGAGCTGTATGCGGGCATACCTGAGATCACAATACTGGAGCTGCGGTGGCCGAGGGAACACCGCTTCTCATCGCCGAGTGAAAGCGTTGCCAGGGAAACAGTTACAAATATAGACACGTGATCGCATCACGTCCATGGAAAGGCGTGATGCGGATCGTACGTAAAAGGACACTGCACATGTGATAATGAGGCGAGTAATGATCAAAAAAGCATTAATAAGGACTACTCTGGAATAATGAGTAAAGGAATGAAGACAAAATAAAAATAAAAGCATGGACATAAAAGAAATACTAATCAGGTGAGAACACGATGGATACTAATCTAATGAACACACAAGTGAGATGTATATATGTAGGGAAACAAATATTGACTGAGCTTAGTCAAACAAATGTAAGTATGTGGATGCTCATAGATCAAAACATGGAAATTGCCCTGTGGAGGCTACAGGATTGTGCAATAAGGTTTCTGGGTTTATACGCAGAGACTGTGATACACAGTGTATTTGTCGCCAAAACTGCAGAAGGTGCGGTTATGGCTGTGTGTTTCACGAGCCACAGCGTATGGGTTTTGGGGGAGTTCTGAATACATTGATTGAAAGTGAATGGAAAACACTGTGCAGTGGCTGCTCATTTTGGATTCTGTCATGTGGATTTGTACAGGTATGGAGTACCTGCAATGAAGTGACTGATTTTGGTTTGTCTTTGTGAGACTTTGGTGATGCACGATCATTCCGACATTATTGTTCTTCATTGTGGAGGGAAAGGTTCACAACATGTTACAGGAGTTTCAGTGCCGTATGCGATGAAGAAGGCACTTACCCAGGTCATGCGTATGTTTCCGATCTCCTGCATAATTTTTTACCGCATTACGCAGACAAAGATGTGGCTGTGTTATTATTCATTTGGTCCGAGTTGAGTAATCGCAGTACTTTGTGACGAAGTCTATTTGTGCCTTTTTACGTCATTGACCATGTCGTACTTACGAAATGGGAATATAACGTTTCACAGCACAAAGAGTTTTTCCCACAAATAGCGTTCATCTCACTATTCCTGCCATTCCGATTTTTGCACAACCTATCCAAAATGCCTTGCTGCCCTTCTTGGAAGTACAGGAAAGATTTTTTGTAGTAATTGTTGCACACTTAAACACTTCAAACCATACAGCAACCCGGAACAAAAACCTCTTTTTACAGCCAGCGCTTTCTACCCGATTCCACTACAATGTTTTCGACAGAGCCACGCCTCCCTTTATCTAGCGCACATTCTGTGGAGCGTATACTGTGCGCGGCGTCCTGCAGCCATTCATTGGCAATTCAATTTTTCAACTCTGAAAGGAGCTTTTTTCACTGAACTTTTTTCCTTTTCCAGTTGGTTTCTATTTATGTTCGCATTGTAACACACAACACTGAAGGTGTTACGCTCACCTGGTCTATGTGTTGGGGCACGGTTGCAGCCCTCCCTGCACTTGAATAACCCCCTTCAGGCCTCTCCCTCAGTAGAAAAGCTGTGAGCAGTGGTACGTGGTGATACTGCTCCTGCGTGGAGATAACAGTGTGTGAGTGCGCCAATCTGTGATTGTTGTACCTCTCGAAACCTTCACTCCAAAGTACAGTTTCTTTGAGCATACACCGGCCCATAAAGCTCGCCTGTGAATTATGGAAGAGAAGCTCTCCGTCCTGCGATTTCTGGCAGGGGCGTGTCGAAGGGGATCTAGTTCCTTCACTGATCCCTGATGAGGATTAGTCCAGTCCAGCTGCGACTATGTGTCACCTTATGATTGGTAAGTCTTTCTTGAGCTCTTGTGATGCTGTTTGTTCTGTTTAATGTCTTTATATGTTGCTCCTATTTATGCCCGCAATAATGTCTCTCTTCTGTTTTCTTCCCTTAGATGGAAATGCGGCCTCAATGCAGCTGTGAGACACGAGACGAGGCCGGATGGAAGATGGATGCTACCGCAATGTTCGACAGCAGGTAAGTGATGGTTTAAGGAAAAGCAGTATGGCGAAGCGCAACCTTAAACTGACAGTATTTTCAATGTCCAAACTTGTCTTCTGTTTTTCCTTGCAGGCGCTGCTGTCGACGATGGAGCGTGTTGTGCTGCGGTGCCAAATTGAAGATTTCGGCGTACCGGAATTTGTAAAGATGAATACTTGGTTCGCCGAAGAGATGTACAGGTAAGAACAGCGTCCCCCAGTTGGTAAGTATGCTGGCAGGATGTCCAGGAAGCAGGATCTTCAAAGGTAAGTCTGACCTCACGCGGCTGTGAGCATTATGCTGCTTGCAAGTGCAGAATAATGCGAAGCGTCTGTCTTGAGGATCGGGGCAGCTTATAAAGCTGAGATCGTGGGCAGGCCCATTAGGGCCGGCTTACCAGCCACACCCTGCTACTCCTAGAGAGTGAGGGGGCTGCTTAATGGATGGAATGTTCAAGGTTACTGCATCCATCTTAGTGGGTGGAATGTTCAAGGTTAATGCATCTGAAGTGCTATGTCCATAATAAAAGCGTTTTGGGGTTAAATGGATGTTCTTGTTTACTTTTGTTCATGAGCCTGGTGCCAAAGGCGCCAGGACAGTGTCCACCCAGGTCTCCTGTGCATGCGACCCCTGCATGCCTGTGCCCTTGAATTCATGACCATGACGGCAGGAAAGGAAGGGAAGGGCCGGTACGGAAGGGGCACCACCTACAGGGATAACATAGATCATGTGCAGAGAGAGGAAAATGTTGGGTGGCTCTCACTTAAATAGGCGGCAGTCATTGTCATGCCCCCGGACCGACCCTTCCCCAGCACTTCCAAGTAGCTTCCCTCTGTAGAGTAGCGCATCGCAGTACATGCACAATACAATGCCCTTTGCCAGGTAAGGGCTTGCAGCGCAGTATATGGTCTGCAAGGATGTTTTAACGACCCACTGACCTACAGCAGTGTCCCTGTTGTTGGCAAGAGCAGATGTGAACAATGCTATACATTAATTTAACCTACTGCATTGTTGGAAGGGCAGTACCCTGCCCACTGGTGCCTTGTGTTTCGATAGCAGTTCTCGTCACATGCAGTACGGACACTTCATGGTATGGCATTAGCCGTAGGACCAATAATGCGAAGCGTCTGTCTTGAGGATCGGGGCAGCTTATATAGCTGAGATCGTGGGCACGCCCATTAGGGCCGGCTTACCAGCCACACCCTGCTACTCCTAGAGAGTGAGCACGTGCGAAGGCAATCCATTAGCAGCCACACCCAAGAATACACTTGGGGCTGCTTAATGGATGGAATGTTCAAGGTTACTGCATCCAGCTTAGTGGGTGGAATGTTCACGGTTAATGCATCTGAAGTGCTATGTCCATAATAAAAGCGTTTTGGGGTTAAATGGATGTTCTTGTTTACTTTTGTTCATGAGCCTGGTGCCAAAGGCGCCAGGACAGTGTCCACCCAGGTCTCCTGTGCATGCGACCCCTGCATGCCTGTGCCCTTGAATTCATGACCATGACAGCAGGAAAGGAAGGGAAGGGCCGGTACGGAAGGGGCACCACCTACAGGGATAACATAGATCATGTGCAGAGAGAGGAAAATGTTGGGTGGCTCTCACTTAAATAGGCGGCAGTCATTGTCATGCCCCCGGACCGACCCTTCCCCAGCACTTCCAAGTAGCTTCCCTCTGTAGAGTAGCGCATCGCAGTACATGCACAATACAATGCCCTTGCTACTATAAATAATTTTGCCCACCAAAGTTAAGTAAATGCACAAACCCATGCCATATTGTGAAGAACTGATGGTAAATGATTACACACAATAATTACGAAATCACGTGTTCCCTTTGAAATACTACATAATGAAATGCAATTATTGTAATTTGCAGGTACTTCAACCGGGCATTCTCGTGACTGAAATAAATTGTAATTCTATGGAAAGTGTGACTAGGAGAAGTGTCTAAATGAAATAGTTTTCTATGATCCAAACCAAAAGCTCTGATATTTTAAAAGCATTGCTTTGTAATACTCAGGGTCTCGCAGAGAATGTTATGCATTCCAAAGCGTATTCTGCCAACTTACACCTACACAGAGTGAAAATACCTGATTGCGCCTAGAGATCCACAGGTTAAGACCTGCAGTGTGTGCTGTTCTGCTCACCTCATACAATGCTTAGTCCCGCTGTCCTGGACAGGAGGTACACCCTACCGGGCACTAACATCACTGCCGTAGGCTCCCTTGCTTGGCCCCATCCCCTCGACATGCAGTGCTGTCACATGTGGGTCACATGACTGCAATATCAGGAGGCACCTCTTAGGCGTCCCTAGAGCAGGGAGGCCCAGCAAAGGGTGACCCTCTAAGGGCATTGTTTGCCCTTGTTTTTCCCCTGTTCGCACCTGATCCTTCGCTGACCTGCCGTCCACTTGCTCCTTTTCCTGCATCTCTCTCTCTCTGTTTTTCATGCCTTGCCCTACTCTGTGTAGGATAACCCACCATTCCTTTCCTCAAAGAGTCTCTGTTCGTACCCGTGGCCGTTCCAACCTATGTTGCCCTCCAATCTCTACGGATGCCTTAACTGTCTTTCGTTTCGGCCTTCGCAATGCCCACTCAGTCTGCAACAAATCTCACTTGATTCTTTATCTGTTTTTCCGTTCTAATTTGCATTTTCTTTGTCCAACTGAAACTTGGATTCCTCTTGACCATTCTTTTATACCAGATTAATTACCTCGGTATAGAAGTGACTCGCCGTCCTAAGACATTGTTTGAGGAGAACTTTCAAGTACCTTACGAAACTCACTGAAAAGGCCACCAGCTGGACCAGACTTCCAATTTCCTTGGCTGGCCGGATCGGGATCCTAAAGTTCATCAACCTACCCCTATGGCAAGGAGATGGCTTCTTTCAAGCGTTAACTCAAACTATTAATACTTTTCTGTGGCACTCTGGGGCAGTCTAATTAAAACTTGCGACTTTGACCACCCCCATGGAGGGTGGAGAATTCAACGCCCTGGATTTCCTCAAATACTGGCTGGTGGCGCAGGCTCAGTTTGTCTCTTACTGGTTTAATACACAGGACCCCCCACCCCATGTTAGACTAGAGAGGATGGCAGTCAGTGACTGAGATGTCCGCTCTTTGATTCTTTCTCCTCTGCCGACCATGTTCGAGTCACTGGACCCTTCGTTAGCACATCCCTTGCCCTCCCTAAAATATGGAAACTATTAGATATGCCCCATCCATGCCACAGCGATTTAACTTTATGGAACTTCCTCCAGGGGTCCCATACTTACCACCATCCATCATACACCAGGTGGGCCGAAACAAGCTACGAAACAATTTGAGACCCCTTCGAAAATGGTAATTTCATCGAGTGGCCAGATCTCCCACCCGCCCTTAGACAGAAACCGTCCACATGGCTCCAATACTCGTCCCTCCGAAAAGTTCTTAAAATCAGATACCCTGATTTCCCCATGATACCTCCCGATGACCCAGTTGTCGCAGAATTATGCAACTTCAACTCCTTTAGGGGAAAGGTATCCAGACTATACGCCCTTTTGCAAACCACAACAACCCCTCTCCTCCCTTTGACAAATTGAAAAACAAATGTGCAGAGGACTTAGAGGTGGCAATGTCCGATGAACGCTGGAAACACATGTGCGCACGCACTCACAATGTGTCCTTTAAGTCCAGATTCAAATTGATCCAGTTCAAAGTCCTGCATAGGTACCATCTCACTCCAATTCGATTACACCACATGTCGAAGGACCATTCCCCCAGATGCCCCAGGTGTGGAACCGACAGAGCCACATACATACACATGCTCTGGTCCTGTCCTAAACTGGCGCAGTACTGGGAGGAGGTATGTGCTACTGTGGCTGCTATTCTAGACTGGATAATCGCCCCGTCCCCATTATTATGTCTCTTACACGACTTCCCGTATTTGGGTCGCGATTTCAAAAAGCTGGCTGGCCTTTGAATGCTGCTTCCTGTCCGCTGCATCTTACAATGGTGGCTGCGCCCTGGTCCACCCTCACACACGCAATGGCTTGGGGCTGTAACCTGGGAATCGGACACAGAAGAGGCCTGGTCTAACCAGCAACCAACACATTCTAGGCCCAGGAACATCTGGCTGAAGTTTCGCTCCTATCGGCATCCGCTGATACAGACTCTGACGCTGCATCCCTGGCTTCCTACTCCCCCCCATCCACCAGGGCTTGAACTCTTTATTGCTCAGGTTCCTCCTGTCCTGCTGTACCTTTCACGCTTATAACTGTAGAGCTAAAGTACAATGTTGTAACCTATTGGTATGAACTGCAATTTGCCAATGCTTGCCCGGTTGGGCCTCTGCATGTACTCTTTTATGTTATCAAGCTGGATAAATAAAGGTTTTAAACAAATTATACCAGATTAATTTCATACTGCTTCCACCCTATTCTCTCATAGTCCTCGCCCTCTCAGGCACAGCAGTGGTACTGGGGTTCTCTATAATTCATCCTGGACTCTTAACTTCCTCTTCTGGCCTCCAAACCTTAACTCTTTTGAATATAATTTCTTCTCCTTCTTGGGCCCCTTTCAGTCTTGCTTCTTGTGTAGCATCCTCCTGGCCCAGTTGGTGAGTTTCTGGACCATCTCGAACTCCTATCCTTTTTTCTTCCTTCATCACCTTTCTTACTTTTGGGGGACTTTAATCACCCTTCTTCTAATCCTTCTTGTTCTCGGTTGACTTCACTTACCGATCCTTACTATCTTCAGGTGTTCCCATCCCCTCCCTCCCATCAGTCTGGCTAATTCCTTGATCTAATCTTCTCCTCGCTTCCTTCATCTGAGCCTGTCTTCCTGTTCCTTCTATGCTTCTGATCACTTTTTACTTTCTCTCTTTCCCTACCCCATCTACCACTCCTTCTCCTTTGCCCACTTTTACTCATCATAACCTTTATCCCTTTGACTTTGTATCTTTTCTCTCTTCTCTACACTCCTCTCTTCCATCATTCCCTACTTTCTCTTCTCTGGGTGTGGCTGCTATCATCCTCCATTCTACCTTGCTGGCTGTACTTGACTGTCTCTTCTCTTCGATCTTTTACCCCCACTAGCAAAACTCTGCAGCCTTGGCTTACTTCTGCTCTTATCTCTCTTCGCTGCCGATCTACGTAAAGCAGAGCAGCACTAGAAAAAAAAATGCGATCTCCTTCTGATCTTACTGCAATTTCATCTTTACATTCTTCTTTCGACTCTGCATTACTTGCCGCAAAAAAATGTAAATTTTTGGAACTTAATGTCTTTTTCACCACCCTCGTCGCCTCTTCCAACTTCTCCACAACATCTTGACTCTTAAACCTTCTGTCCCTCCTTTCATCCCTTTCTTCCTCTGGCTTTGCCAGCTACTTCACATCTAAAGTTGCTAATCTTTGTTCTGTTTGGCTTCTTCTCTCACTTCTTCTTCCTCTAGTCCACCTTCATACACTTTATCTTCGTTCTCTCCTCTTACTGATACCTTTCCTGTGCTCAAGCAACAGCGTCTCCTTCTGATCCTCTCCCATCTTCCCTTATTTCAAATGTCTATCCCCACCCACATAAATGACTTAGAAATGACTTAACATATCATCCTCTTCCTTATCTTCACTTATTAATTCTTCTCTTTCAAACTCAGTTTCCCTGCTATCTTTAAGCAAACTCTTATTCTTGCGATCCTAAAAATAAAATGCCTCTCGACCCTTCTATTCCTGCTAATCTTTGCCCAATTTTGCTTCTTCTTTTTCTCTCTAAAATTCTTGAGCAGGCTGCATATGCCTGCTAGTTTCCTAAATCTCTATTCTCTTCTGCCACCTCTTCAGTCTGGATTCTATCCTTCTAATTCTACTGAGACTGCTCTTCTGCATGTCTCCAACTCTTCTGTCTGCTCGCCATTCCAAGCTCTCTATACTTTTTCTTCTCTATCTGCAGCGTTTGACCCTGTTGATCACACTATTCTTATTTCTTCACTTTTTTACTGGGTCTGTGCTTGAATGGTTTCGATCTCCTCTTTCTCAGTGGTCCTATTCTGTAACTTGGGCAGGACACACCTCTGTCTCACATCCTCTTCTTTATGGTGTCCCCCAAGGTTCTGTACTTGCAGATGATGCATACATCTTTTTCTATTCCTTTGACTCCACTTTGCACTCCACTGTATCAACCTGCCTTTCTGCTGGCCAAAACTGGATATCTTCTAATTTTCTACACCTCAATCGCTCTGACTGAGATTCTATTTTTTTAGGGGTTCAACTATTCCACCTACTCTTTCTCTGTCGTTCTTCTTACCTCCTCCTTTGCCATTTTCCTCTTCTGTGTGCAATTTGGGTGTCATCTTTGACACCTCGCTTTCTTTCACACTGCATATCTCTTCTGTTGCTCGCTCCTGTCGCTATGCTCTTACCATCTGTTGTGCTGGACTCTACCTCTGATTTCATGTTACTAAACATCTTACGTTCGGTTTAAGTGTACCATCAGCCTGGCTCCCCCTTACCTTTCTTCGCTAGTGTCATTCTATTCTCCTTCTCAGACTCTGATCACAGAATCTGCGCCTTCTCACTGTTCCCAAACCCCTCTGTGCTGCCCGTTTCTGAACTGTTGCTCTCTTAGCCCTTAAACACTGGAATTCTATCCCCTTTTTTTATCCGCTCCTCTTCGTATTTTTAATCTGAAAGCTCATCTTCTAACCCTTATTTCCACTTAGTGATTATCTGTTTTCTTCCCCCCTGCTTCTGTTTTAAGTTGTTTTGCACAATCATGTAGTTATACTGCTGTCTAATATTTTTTAATAGCGCTTTTGGCAAAAGTTGGTTATAAATTCAATAAAAGGAAAACATGAATGCATTGCTTTGTAATCCTTAAAGTCTCTCTCAGAAAGGTCATCAGAGCTCTGACCTGATTTATGGAATGGTTCTGGCTCCTTACTTGGCCCCTTCTCTTTCCTCAGTCGCACTGGCTGGCGCTTCTTGTAGAGAAATAGTATGTTCCTCTCAGCATCCACTGTGACATTATGATATTAACAAGGTAACAGAAGGGACGGCCCTCTGTGTGGGAGGATGAAAGGCTGAAAAGTTATACAACAAAATGGTATCGTACCACAGGAAAGGTTTTTGACAATTCATTATTCATGATATGGCACCCATAGTTTGAGAAGTCATTTACCTATGGTTTTGGTCAACTCCCGCTTCTATTTGTTGTTAGGTTTGACTCTTCGATTGGTCACTTATTTACTCCTATTTTGTTGTTAGGATTCAGGCGCTGATTTTATAACCGTGCTGTATGCAATCTCAGTACAAATTATACAAAATTGAGGTTGTGGTCTCATGTACGTATACGACTTCTGACCTTTCTGTATCTGCCTCGATGATCTGTAGCACTTGCTGTTTGTTTTACATTGTATCTTTGTTTGTCTATCTGTACTGAAACATTTTGTTATTACGTACCGTGTTTTACACTACTTTCTCAAAAAACCATGCACTGAAAATAGCAAATGAAAGTGATTTAGTTAAAAGATACATTGACCGCGAATTAAATAAAGCTGTTCTACAACCAAACAACTATTTGTCGATATCTGTGCTGATTGATCCTGCTCATCCAAAACAGTGTCAAGTTTGGGTGCACATAGCAAATCTCTTAAAGCTATTAGACTTCTCAAACTATGAGTGACATACCATGAATAATGTATTGTCAAAAACCTTTCCTGTGGTAGGATACCATTTTGATGTATAAATTATATTAACAGACAGACCCGGGGAATGCAGTTTAGAATGACCAGTGGGGGAAAAGCCTCTGATGGCAGAGAACCCCCTCAAATTGAAGACTTGTCTCTGGAGTGCAGGAATCCCCTTCAAGGGATAAGAACCCTGTGAAGAAACTCTGGGAGGCAGAACAATGTGAGCAGTGATCCGTGACTGGATGTCCAAACAGCAGCAATGTAATAATTCAGTGGAAGATCAAACGGAAAGCAGAAGTTCCTTCTGAGGTAATAAAACCTTCTGGTGTCACAATTTAAGGTAAGCTATGCTCTCAGTAAACCACCGCCAGGGAGCTGAGGCAGTAACAGGGAAAGCACCCAGCAGGGGGGAAGAACAGAGTTAGAAGAGGACCAGCAATATGCCAGAGGGAAGAGGGAAGTGAAGGCAGATCTGCGGAGAATGGATCGGAGCATTAAGGCAAAAGGGTGGAAAAATCACAGCAGGGACTGGAAAATAAGGAACAACATGCTGCCGGCCGCGCGTAGTCTGGAGTAATAAAGATATGCGGCGCCATGTTGAGAAAAGACTAGACCTGCACACTACGTTCGCAGATGCAACGTACCGGCACACAAACAGGCATCCTCTTCCAGCTTCTCCACAAAGACCATCTGTTGGTCATGACAGTCTCACAGAGAAAGTTATGCAGTACAAAGTATATTTTGACAACTTAGACCTACACAAAGAGTGAAAATACCTGATTGTGAATGCATGATAACATTCTTGCATTGTCCACAAGAACCAGAAGGTGAGAGTGGAATCTTAAGTATACTTCACAACACCAGTTTATGAAAATACACCAATATTATCTAAACTTTATCAGGTTACACTTTGATTGTTCCTCTATTGAATGGTCTGCCAAAACACAATGAAAACTAGAAGGGGAACTCCCAGTTCCCATGCTGAAATAGGCAAAAGAGCAGTGTGCTACAAGCCCCTTGTTTTTATGGCTGGCCCCTTGGTGACTGTTGTGATACATTCCAGGACTGCATTTAGGCAGCACGGAAAATGGAAAAAAATGACTAGCTGCAAGATTAACTTGCGCCCAGTTTTGAGTGGTTAACCTCGAAATCCATCCTATTTACCTCTACCTCTCTTGTTTACACCCCCATGCTACCTCCACAATTTACGTGGAGCAAGACCGAGGTGCACAGCGAGAGCAGCTGCAAAGCCCAATGAGAGCAGCTGTTTGGCCTTCTCGAAATAAACTACTAGAGGGTTTTCAAAGTGTTTGGCATAATAGAAGCCTGAGAACGTGAATCGCCCAAATTAAAAGAACACACCTTTTAATTATCCCATGCACTGTGGGCTTATAAAGGCCGGACTGGCCGTATACAGAGATAAAATGTTCATCCAGGGAGCAGCGCCCGGAGAGCTGCTGTGAACGGGAGTCTGCAACAGATACCCCCAGGGCTCAAAACGAGGGACCACTGGGTGGATGGCGTCCACACTGTGTGTTAAATTAAATAATAACGGGCTGTAGTGCTGCACCCGGGAATTGAAACCCTGGCCTCATGCCTTTGAAACGAGACATTTAACCACAAGATCACGGCAATCATTGGTTGTGGAGCTGCAAAATGTTTTATATTGGCATCTTTACTACACAGAACATGTATTTTTTTTTATAGGTTCCTGGATTTAAAAGGTGTGTGCATTTTAAATTTCATCAGCAAGGCAATATGAAAATCTGTTCTCTTGGCAAATGTTTTTTTTGTTGGTGTTTTTGTTCAGTCGTGAAAGACCAGCCTGAATAAAATATGTATATTTCACTTTGACGCTCGTGAAGTAACATCCCAAAGCTTGTTCGGCCACTTTTATTTTTAGGACTCGAGCCCTGGACACCCTATGGACCCCAGGGAAGCAGGAGTAAATCATATGCCACAATCCCTCCCTTCCTCTGCTCTGAGCCATCAGTCACCAAAGCTCTGGTGGAATGGAAAAAGTGCAGCTAAACCGGCTACGGGTCCCTCAGACACTGTGCGACACCCGGCCATCAACAACACTGTGAGCCAATACTGTATCAGCCTGAATTTAGCTTAAAAACTAGCTGGTCCGAGTAGGCTAGGCACAAGCAATGGCAATATGATCCAGCAGGTGTCAGTAGCCACAAATCTATCTAGGACCGTTTTTTTCCTGGCATGACTTTAACACAAAAATAGTTATTCAGGGTTTACAGTCACTGATTAGGAGTAAAGTGTATCAGGTCCCCTCCCTCCACTTACAGAAACACACACACAGCCAATTTGAGCATGCCGCCTGCAGGCACTCTAGTGGCCTTCTAATCTACACCGCACCTGCTGCAGGCTTCCCTCACCAAAGAACAATAAAACTCCTGGGAGGCACAGAGAGCTTTGAAACGTGTGCATTCCGGATTTCCCAGAAAAAGAAAAAAACAATCTTGGGGGGACTTTCGGTGGATTATTTCCGATTTTACCGAAAACCCTGTATATGATTATATAATACACACTGTCACATCACATGTGCTGATGGAACTGTTGATAGATACTAATCTGTGCTACCAGGTGGCTGTACAAAGATTTCCAGATCTAGATGGTGCCTGCAGCCATTGCAAAATATGAGGAATATGTCTGATAAAATCTTCTTCGATCAAAAGAGCATTTCCAAAAGGGTTAATAGTGTGTTCTTTATTACTTTTATACAGTCCTCAAAGAATAGAAAAATTATCCTGAGGTTTTTCTTGCCATTTCCTTTTATAGAAGTAGTAAACTGAGATGGTTCTTCTGAATTTCTATAGATGTTTAAAAATAGCATTTTCAGTTTTGCTATGCCAGCTCTTGATATTAACTTCTGCCTCCACATTTGTCTTTTGCACAACACCCCCAAATGCTTTTTATTTCTGAGTTATCGTAAAATAAAAACGGATCACACACTTTGCTGTAGTTTTATGTGCGATAAACTAAAGACGTTAGGCTTCAGATTTGTACGCATGAAGATTTGTGTTTAATTTGGGGTCAGGGTCATGACTCTGTCAGGGGGGAACAAGAGCACCTCCCATCCTACGGTGGACAGCATACCAGGGTGTATGCCAGGGCCGAGCCAACCCCAGCGTGTGCATTGTATATTGGTGTGCTAGTACCTATGTCCCTTCCACAATGCCTGTCAGCCTCTTTTCTGGCCAGGGTTCTCTTTTGTTTTACAGGATAGCAACCCCCTGAATGCACCTGGGAGCAATCAAGAAATCAGTGACCCGAACCTGGAGAATGAAATTGAGAACAGAAATGGAATGCACTGGGAATTTTCCTTGCACACCGAGATGAGACACCCAACACTGGACCTACCAACTTCCCAATGACCCCCAGGCCAATGGTGAGGCAACAGAAAATGGACAGAGTGAGAAGGGCCCTCTGAGTAGGACCAGTGCTGAACAGAAATTCTAATAAATTAGGGATTTCAAGAGAGACACAGAAATTCTCCCCAATCTGAATTCGAAGCAAAACTCAACCGCACACGAAGAAGGACAAAAGGAAAATTAGCAGTCTGAGCACATGGCTTCTACTGTGCAAATGGAGATTGCAAGTGAAGCGGGCCTAGACACCTTTTTGAAGTCTTCAAGGGATAGCTTTTGTAACATGGCGGCATCCTAATAGATAATTTCTGTGATCATTTTTCCTGTATTATTTCATCATCCTTACATGGTGTACCTAGTTTACATCCCTTTAAGATGGCAGTGAAACCATTCAAAATACACAGCATAAGTCATGTTTGGTTGATTTCGTGAGTTTTTTTTTCATTACCCTGTTGTACCATTAACTGAAGTATTACAGACATCATGAGTCTTATTACTGTGACTCCTTAGTTCTTTTTAACATTTTTCTTTAGACATAAAGCAAATCATATATATATTAAAACAAAAAACATAAATGACTGTACTGTGAAAAAGCATCAATGAAAAATAAAAGATTACATTCATGGACATATCAGAAAGCAATGTTGAGTAAAAAAAGTTGATTCAATCTGTGGTGTGTGTGTGTGTTGCGTCGAGGTCTAAGTTCAATGCCTAGACCAAATGCCTTAGTTTCCTCTGTTGAGCCCAATAAACTTGTGTGGAGCTAAACGTTTTTTCAGGCAATTCAGGGCTGTTTTTAGTCTAGTGTCTATACCACTAGTTTCAAAGACCAATCCTCTAGTCAACGTCACTAATGTTTAGCAGAAAATAAGGAAAGCGTGGCCAAATAGCTTTATAATGTTGGTCCTGGCTTTAGACGTTTCGGCAGGGGTCGTCCGTTTATACTGCCTTCTTCTGGACTGGAGTGGGTGCCCATATGGTAGATGAGGTGCACTCTTGTAGTACGTGTATACAGCAAGTATATATATGCATTAAAAAAACTAATTAAAAAGGTTGGAGAAAATAATACAATAGGAATTGTATTTGTAAAAAGACAGGCTCCATACTTGAACTGAACTCCCTGATGTGCTTAGTGGGGTTAGTTGTGGCGCGTGTTCTCCATGTGTCCCTGGCGGTCAGGGGGACCACATCTGGAGTGTGTCTCACACGTCATGTAGAGGGGTCCTGGGGTGTGAGGACAGGGAGAGAGCAATATGGCCCAAGATGGAGTGGGATGACCAAGAAGTGCGAGCCCATGATGTGCTTACATTGATATTAAAAGACTCTGTGTAATTATAGAAGGGGAGGTCTTTACCTGGTTAAGTTAATGTTGCATTTGAGTTTTATGGTTCAAAAGTCTCGTCTCTGTGCAGCTCAATTTAAGTGGAGGCGGACATGCAGTTAAGACGGGTATGTAGGTTCTTGCTGTTGTTGGAGAGAACGGCAGAAGAAAATAAGGCGTGGGGTTTTATTTGATTGTTTACAAACCGTACCTAGTGGAGGGGCTGAGTAGGGAAGTAATTCCCAAGGTTCCGGGTGGAAGTCATTCGCAAGTGTCTTACCTAGTGTGAGCATGTGGAAGCTTCTGAGTTTGTGGCTGGCAGAAGCCCCTCTGTGTACCATGGAGGTTGCTAAGGAAACCTTGCTAACAAAAGGACGTTCGCACATGTTCATCCATTCGTCTGGGGATGCCGTGGGAAGCCTGAAAAAAGGGTGGCCATGTTGCAAAGGTTGATAGCCTTACCGCATATCCAGGTATACCCTATCTGGGGCTCCGGTATATATATTATGGGTCATATATCCGGACGGTAGGAGTCCGGATCTACATAGCTGCATCTAGGTATTTGGAATGTTCATCCTATTCTAAACATAGGAGCATGTGTACATATATATATATATATATATATCGATGTGGGGTGCCACATTCATGAATGTGTCCTTGGTCCGTGGGCACATGTAAAATATGCAAAAGAATGCTGGCCGACAGGAGAGAGCAAGCCAGCATAGTGTGTTTTGTTAAACAGTGACTGGGCCTATTCCATCCTGCTCATACCAGTGGGACCATAAATGATCTGTGCTGCATAGAGAAACACATTTGTCCTTGCGTGAGGCTGTGGCTTAGTGGTCTGTGTTGTTAGCAACTATAAGTGTGATTTTTTTTTTTTTTTTTTTTTTTGTACCTTTCAGAAACTGATGGCATCATCTTGCTCAGGCCTTGCCTCATAAATCCACCATGCCTCCTTGTATATTAGTGCGCTTTTTTTATATTGGTGTTCTTGCGTACTGTATCCACCACCCACCATACAAAGTCGTCTTGGCGGTGTTGGAATTCTATAAAATGTGAGACCAGGAGAGCTGTTTGGACTTTGTACCTGATCCTCGAGCAATGTTGACCAATTCCTCTGTTAATGGGGCGCGTGGTTTGTCCCACATAACGTAAGCTTCATGGGCATTCAATAATGTATATTACTTTGCTTGTCTTGCAATTGGAGAAATGTTTCAGGGTCCATTCCTCGCCTTGGATGTCGAAAGCTTTCACCTTTTTCGTGCAGTGGCATACCTTGCAGTTGCCACATGGGTAGTGGTCCATGATATCTCTTAGGTCCCAGAGGGTACTTCTTGTTTCTTTTATGCCACAGCGTGCATGTGTCAAGTATTCTTTTATGTTTTTGGCTCTCACTAGGGCCATCCTAGGTAAGGGTTCTTCCGGCATGCTCAATTGTACAAGAGGCCAAAATTTCTTTATTATCGCTCTGGTGTTTCCTCTGTCTGGACCAAACGTAGTTACACATATGATAGTTTCGTCCTTTTCAGCTTTTGTCCTAAGGGTGAGTAGCGTTTCTCTTGGAGTGTACTTAACTCTTTTTTTTTTTCTTTAGCTTTTTTGAGAACTTTCTTTGGGTAGACTCTTGCCTTTAGTTTGTCTTCGAGTTGGTCAGCAGACATTGATGCTCCCCGATTTCAAAGCAATTTCTTCGGATCCTCAAATATTTTCCGTAGGGTAGGTTTTCCTTTTGGCTTTTGAGATGATAGCTGTCGAAGTGCAGTAACATATTTCTATCTGTACTTTTCTTGTAGAGAGTATAAGACAGATTTCCCATTTGTTTCCAATTGTTAGGTCCAGGAAATTGATGGAGACTGGGCTGCTGCTCATGGTGAATTGTATCTCAGGGATCCTCCCATTTAGCCATTGGTGAAAATCTTGTAAGGTGTTAATATCTCCCTGCCAGATGAAAATAATATTGTAGTGTTTCCAGGGCCTTAATTCTGTGTTCAAAAGGATTGTTATCTGCAAATGCGTGTATTTCTTCATATGTCACCATATATATATAATGGTCTGACTCGGGCAAAGGCTGCCCCCATGTCAGTACCTCATCTCTGCAGGTAGAATGAATCCTTAAAAAGGAAGGAGTTCTTTGTTAGGGCTATCGTGAGTAATTCCACAATGAAATTGGCCGATACCCTGTTTTGTCTCATGTGGTGGGTCATGTGGTCCTGGATGCATTCTTGTGTGGCATCTTTTGGAATGCTGGTGTAGAGTGCTGTGATGTCCATTGTTACTAATAGTTGACAGTCCGGGTCGAAGAGGGTGTCTTCAAAGTATTTAATCATTCTCATGGTATCTCTCAGATAGGATATGGTTTGTTGGCTTAGTGGTTTGAGAAAATGTTCAATGAATTTGCAGAGTGCCTCCAATATCGAGCCGCATCCCGAAACAGGACTGCCGGGCGGGTTGCTGGGATCCTTGTGGATTTTGGATAAGGAGTAAAATACAGGTGTTCTGCCTTGTGCCTTGTGTTTAAGTAGCTGAGTTCATTTTCACAAATCCATTTATTCAAATATGCAAAGTGTGCTCTCGCCTCAATCTCACGAGCAATGCCAACTGTGGGATCTGTTCTTAATTTTCTGTAGTTGTGCAGGTTGGCCAGTAGATTTTCTACCATAGTTTGGTATTGCTCCATGGATTGAATGACAATGCCTCCTTTTTTATCTGCTGGTTTTACTACTATATCCTTGTTCTCATTCAATGTTTTGAGGGCTGCCGATTCCTGAATTGGATAGGTTTTTTCCTATCTGGTGTTTTGTCATTTTAAGTTTTGATATCTCCTGGAGGGACACATCTTTCAAAGGAAATTATGTCTCTTGGTATTTGATTGTCATTAGTGTTAAATGTGGTAATGACTCGTAGTCCTGTGTCCTCCTTGCATTCACCATTTAGCCAATCCTGGAAGAATGCTTTTAAGCAAATTCTCCTGAAAAATATTTGATCTGTGTTTTCAAGGAGAACCAGCTTGTAGGATTGGTAGGAACATATGATAGGCCCTTTGACCAGATCTGTGTTTCTTCTGCTGTGAAAGTAGTGTTGGTTAAATTGACTATCAGAATTTGTGAGGTATGGTGTATCTCTGTTGAGGTCATCTGCAGGGTCTGCATGGCCTCCAGTTGTGGAAGTCGTATTGGTCTTGTGGGAAGGAAACCCAGAATGGACCTCTGGGATCCCCCTTCCTAAAATAGGAAGGCCTTCTTTGGTAAGTATCTCTTCCCTGGTTGTAATTATTGTAGTCCATCTGATCGTCTGGGCCTGAATCTGAGCTCGATATTACCAATCTTTTTCTTGGTCTTGTTCTTCCTGCTGTGAACTGGTTTCTTTCCTTATCTTTGTTGTCTGGTGGTGAAAGGTATGGATGCGTTACTTCAATTTTGAATTCTCTCATATCTTTAGCCAATTTCTTATTTTTTTCCCCAAAGTGTTAGCGATGAACTGGTCCAGTTGGCAATTAATCTTTCAGTTTTTCCTTGGCATCAATCAAAGCAGTATTGGCCATGAACTTCTCCTCCTCTCTTGTTAACTCCTCTATAATTCTTGCATATATCCGTTTAGCTGTTGTAATGGTGAGCACCATTAGGTCCCGACTGTATTTGTTCACAATACGACTGTAGCTAGTTAGATATTCCTTGTCCTCCAAAAAGAGTAAAGGTTCATTCCATACAGTACTATATTTGCCTTTAAATACTCTAGAAGGAAGTGGCTATCTACTTCTGTTTGAAAGCATTTCTTCTTTAGTTTCAGTAGATCTTCACCTGATGATGTGATGGCAATGGTCTGATTCGTCCCTCTGGTATTGGATAATGAGGGTCCTCTCATAATCTCACTTATCTGTGCCTCTGAGAAGCTGAGTGTATTCTCCATTTTCTCTTGGATGTTGGGAGTAGTTTTCCCTGTAGGAACCCTTAGATTGCTCTGATTTTATGTTACTATTCGTGTGGCAGTTCTAAATATGTGAGGTATTCATTGTGTAATTCTAAAACAAAACTTTTGTGCGGCAGAAGGGATAGCTTAGCGAAAGATTAGCCAATGGGAGCATGTGAGGAGATGGAAAGGTGCTTGGATGAGATCTGGTAGAGTGGTGGTGGATCAAGAGACTGGGTAGGCGGTGGAGTGCATGGGAGACTATGGCAATGTTCGGTGAGAGTGCTGGTAAATATTTTGTGTAGGCAAGAGTGGCTCCAGATAATACCGTAGTGCAGTGATGGTGAGCTTAGTTTAAATTGTCGCAGTTTTCCCAGACCAGTTGCTTAAAACCTTATTAAAAGGATTTGGGTTGTTTTATCGAAGTGTAATAATCAGCGGCGGAATTGACCATAGTCAATTTCACAGCAAATCGCTTTGCACTTCTGCCAAACAAACCAAAATGTGCCTTACACCACCGCCTCCCCTACTTACCTGCTTGCTCGCCGCAGCTTCCCCTGCTGCATCCGATCCGTCTCTCTAATGCGGGTCGGATCCGATGCTGCAGGGTCCCTATTTCTTTTTTCAGTCCCCCGCCTCCAATGTTGAGGAAGTGGGAGACAACCCTGCAAGCCCTCCAAGCCCAAAAATATTGAACATGGGGAGCGGGGGACATCCCTGCAACCCCTGCTCCACATGTTCAATATTTATACAGATCGATCGAATGTTTTTTGTTTGTCGCTTTGTTACAGCTAGTTGTATTTTGTCTGTACCCTTCATAATGGCAATATTTTCTCGCTTTGGTTTCTTTTTTCAGAGCTAGTAATAATGCTGGTACCAACCTTGTATAAGAATATCGGTAGACCAAAAAGATAACTGTACTATGAGACCTGTTATTCCAAAGACTTCTTTCAGCCTTATAATTTAATGTTCTTATTTTCACTGCTTTTGGTATTGTATATTGAAAAGAGTGATGTCAACTGATATTTTATTCAATTGCCTAATATTGTTTCAATTTTTTATTTTAAAGATGAAGCACTACTGAAAAAGACAATCCATGGACAAGTACCGAAGGAAACCTATATTTCAGTGCCTATTTCTGAAAATTCTATTTTAGAAAAACAGTTGATGAGCTTCAATTCTGTGAGACTCTCAGACATGTCCATTCTCGAGCCAGCTTGTTTGCACCTCATCTTGGAATTAACTTTTTTACAATTGACTTCAGTTCTGAACATTGCAAATTAAACCACCTGCCTTATTGAACTCCATGGAGTTTACAGCTGGTCAAATAATTTATTTAAATGCAGTTGTCTGTTGTCTACTGTTCAATGTTTTTATGTAATGCTGGAATTTTTAAAACTTGTTGTAATGTTGCTTAAAGCAAGAATTGAAAACAAGTCCTTTCAATGTACACAATTTTAGGGCAATGGTTTTATATATAAATAGATGTATGCTGGAGTGTGACCATTTTATTTCCTTTGTTGATAAACTGTTAAGCCTAGCACAGGAATAAGGCAATTCGCTTTTATTGTTTTCTCTGCCTCCAGCAGCAACAAATGTTGGTGATCAAATCCTGTTAATTGTTCACACTACTTCAAAATGTTTTTACATCAGTACAATGCTTTACTGTTCATGAGCACCATACTTACCTTTAAAATTAATTGTTCCTTGTGGCCACCTCATGACATTTGATTCATTATCCTGCCAGTTATTTGGCTCAGTAGAAACCTTTTTCATCCCACTGTTTTATTTAGCGTTTTGAATGTTCTTTCATTGTTTGATCTAATGTGGTGGAAATTCAGAAGACCAGTTAGAAGAAATGTTTTCTACTCAAATTTCAGCATACGAGTTATTGTTCTTTGAACAGTAATTGTCCAGTGGAAAAGAACAAAGGGAATTCTATTGGTTAAATAAAAAGAGCAACTGAAACCAACTGACACCAGTAACCAGTTCCAAGTTCCAACATGCCAATGGACTTTACTACAGAGCAGTGCAATAGATGTTCATAGATACCTTGGCAGAAACTATATCCCCTAACAGTGTATAACTGGTCAACTATCTTTTATTTTAACTAACGTGGGTGCTATTATGGTTACTATGTGCGAAGCAGAAGGTATGTGTGATTTGAAGTTGTTAATACAGTTAGGCTAGAAGTTTTAATTTACACAATATTGGAAGTTTCAATTTACACTATTTTTTTGGTGGGGAAGGTGAGCTATAGCAAATAGTATTCAGTGTTCCGTTTCAAGAATGTGACCCCTGTGTGGTACTTGTTCCAAATGGGGAGCAAATCAGCTACTCTGTTACTTTAGTACCTTCCTTTTTATGCAAGTGAGGAACATTCCGCTATACTTTGTTGACCCTTCCCAGACCTAATATATACTGCATAGAAAATGTAAGCATTAATAAACTATTTGCAATCCATATTTCACAGATTAGTTATTTCCAACATGTGTATCTATCACATGTGCCAGAGAGGCCTGTTCAATGTAGTGACCCTTCTTACCACATAGTGGTGGTTTTGTTTTTTTCACTGCTGATAATTTAGGGCTTAATGCCATTAACATCTATAGAGGTCTGTATAAATTGTTGGTTTTTCTCTTAAAAATAACATTTCCATTTATGAATGGGCTGACACGATGGTGGGCCCATTCACGCAATGGAAGATTGGCATGTTTTAATATGAATGTTCGAGAGGGCTCAGAAGCCACTCCTTTCTTGCCATCCATTGAAGCGTGAGGCAGGAGGTGGCAGCAGCATGATTAAGTTGAGGAATGTCTGCAGGCAGGGTTGCAGCATGTCTCTTAAATCGGGGACAGGATGCAGGAGTCTGATGGACAAGGGACAGCAGTGTCAGCTGTCCTGAAACGCTGGCTTATTCTGGTGGATTCCTCCCAGGGTTCCAAGATGATTTGATAGAACATCTGTGGCAAATGCTTCTATAGATTGGCACTAGATGTTCAGACAATTCGAGGGACCAGGATTATAGTCCCACTTCATAAAATAAATGTTGATTATTAAGTGGCAGAAACGTAAACATGAAACTGCTCAACCTCGGTTTCCACTTACTTTGGTACATTTACGATGCTGAAGCGTTTTGTACTTAAAACTAGCATCCTCTGTCTATAAAATTTACAATCTGTATGGCAAGGAATGATCTGTACAGTATGCACACATTAAGGTCCTTTACTTAGTTAATTAGGGACAGTCGTGTAAATAGGGGAGATCTAGGATTGCCTATTTTTTTGGAAAACTTGCCCTTTACTTGGACAAAATGTATTTTTGTGGAACCCATTATATCATACAATGGTGGGTACAATTTCCTCGACATATGAAAACTGCCTGCGTAAAAGAATTCCAACATAGCGGTGAGCCACACTGCTGCTTAATTCTAAAGATGGTAGCAAATAATGGAGTCCTCAATATTTTTATTTTCAACAGCTGCAGTATATTTCGTGATGGACTCAATTAAAATATTTGGGAAGGCCAGGTAAAGTATGTTTGGTTTGCATAAAATGGAACTGACAATTGTTTTAGTTCCAATTTAAAACAAAGATTAATACATTTTAATCTCTCTAGAACTCTATTTCAGACATTTAGAACTAGTCGAGCCACATACATTTGCACTTTTTTATTTAGACAGGGTTTACATATAAAGTCTCTTGAAAGTGGAGTTTTCCATTGTTCTGCAGCCAGACTTTTCTTCTTGGAATTGTCATTAACATACAATTGTTAGGTTGAAGAATGAAAATCGATCAAATCAGTGTCTGTTGTATCTTTTGAGCCAGTGAGATTATAACTAAACCAACACATTTTTCCCTGAATGTGTCCAGTTTAGTTGCAAAATGTTACCAACAGTTGTCTCCATGATTTCTTTTGTCAGCTGCTCAAAGAGCAGATGCCTCCTTGAGTTATAATTATAATTGTAGCTGGATTTCTGCACTTTACACATTAAACACTGTTTTATGCTCCGGTGGAGACTTAATTGTCTGTGCCCTTCAGATTTATTGTTTGAACACCTACATTGGGTAGCAAACCAATCATGACTGTTTACATCTACTATTAATCTCTCCTCTGGAAACTGCATTTATCAGTCTTGCTTCAGTGCATTCGGCATCAAGTAGTTAATATTCTTCCCTTGGCCTTCTGCCAAATATAAATTCCTTTTAAAGAGAAACCTTTTGTGTTTTTTACATCCACATAACTCCAAATTTTGTGGCAGGTTCTAAAGTATATATGTAGCATCAATAAATGATCATTCTTACGACATGTCGTTTATTTCAAATAATTAAAACATTATGTTCTGCTACACAACCACTGCAGCTTCCGAGAGATCTGACCTGAATTCAAATATCTAGGTATTACCCTGCATGTCAATTTCAAGCCCTATTTCCTTAAAATTGGTTTTGAATGAATTTTGGAAGCACATTAATATTATTAGGCTACTTGGAGGGACAGTTTTTTTCTGCTATGACAGAGGGCCGAAAAAACAAAAGACAATGACAGGGCAACACATATTCTAAATCTCCTCTTGCACACAATCACCCTTTATGTACTTCAATCTAGATTTTCAGGTCCGAGTCCCTCATCTGTGTTATTCAACCTTTATTTTATGTAATCTGTAAAAAGCCAGGCATGGCTTCTTTAACCTTTCGCTTTAATGCTTCGATTGGTTTCTTCTCCAGGCCTTTTTTCTGTGTATGTTTAATTATATTTAGGAATCGTTTAGTGTAAAATAATTGATTTTGATTTCCTATATGATACTTCTCAAGCTATTAACCTATCTATTTACTATTTCATCTGCCTTTCTTGTGAATTAATAGTCATATCTGTCACTTTTGGTGATTACTTATTACTTTCCTTCTTGGCACATGTTTTGAATTGCTGCACAGATTTAATTTTGCCTATTCACTTTGGATCAAAAGTCTGTGGAGAGACTCCAGATTTCCTTTCGGTCACTCTTTTACTCCTTCAATCTGTTTTTTTATTGTATTATCAACCACTTGCCTCCAAAGTCAGATGTATTGTATAACAAAGTTCTATAAAGCTAATGAGCCATGGATAACATGCTAAAGTACATGCGTTTTATAGTCTAACTCTGTCTGATGATGTCTATATAACCCTAAAAGTCCATGGTATATAATGCACAACATTTACTGTGCAGTTGAGCAAGAAGTAAATGTTTCCTTGGGTAATAATGCCTTGGCACAGTGGAATTACGGACATACTTGTAGAAGGCGGACACCTGCCCAGTTATTCTCAAAACCAGAAGGAATTTAATCTGCTAGGGAAAGGGGCAGAAATGTCCTCTTTGGAACACTGTGCAGAGTGGAATGTATACCATAGGATCTCTACTTTGTGTGCAATGTATAGACCACCAGGGACTTGCACTTCAACTCCTCTTCCCACTAGTTCCAAAACCGCAAAAAAAAAAAATACTGTGACAATCGATAGGACTAGAGTTATATATATTACGGTACCTTGCAAATGTATAACAACCTTCTCTCTGTTGAGGGCCAAGGGTCCCACATGCAAATCCTTACCTCTTACCGACGGGATTGCACGAAAAGGTTGAATCTAAAATGCTGAATGCACGTTTAGTGTGCATTCAGCATGTAGATCAGATCGAAGCCCATAATACCGAACAGGGGAGCGGGGATTGCGGGGGTGTCCCCCGCATACATTAAAGCCTGTGCGGGGGACAAACAGGCAAAATACCAAAAGATCTAGTTATAAAATGCAGTGGGATCCGAAATTTTGTAATTTGATCTTTTGATAGAGGTTATTTTAATGTACATACCTTACCGACAAGTGTGTGGTCCCTAACACCTGGTGGTTGCCCTGCCTACCGCTGGGAGATTCGAACCATCAATTGCAGCAATCTGGTTCCATGAGTTTTGAAGGGCTGAACATTTATTGCAGCACTTTGGAGACTATTGAAGAACATGGATTTGCAAAATAAATATTGCAATTTTCTGTATTACTATTTTGATATTTTGATACTTTTTTCCATGCAATGGCTGTAGCGACTGTGTGTATGTTTATGATGTAATTCATATCTACTGCCAAATTACCACTATTCATCCACCTGCACCTCCTTTCCATTTTTGACAGCAGTGCATGGGGTGGTCTATTTTATCTTTTCTGTACAAATTGCAGAAACTTTAAATCATGTGCCATTTGGCATATATGCGCGAGAGAAGTTTGTTTTCTTTGCTATTAGACTTGAGTCAACAATTTATTTGAGACATTTGCTTCCTTATGCTCAACACTCAGTTGATTCGATTTTAGATTTATCAGTGCAATTGGAGGGTTGTGAAATACTGCTTAACTTATTTCTTGTGTAAAACATTTACTTTAAGTAGGAGTATTTAAGGATCTCAATAATGGAATAATTGGCTTAATTCACTTGTTGTATAGATATCATTCAACTTTTGAAAAAAAAGTGTTTCCTAAACCTAGTACAATCCTAATGTTTTACTATTTCAAATATCAAAACAAACTTACTGGGGTTTTGTATTTGAATTGCTCCCCTTTTTAAGCAGATCCCATCTTTTTCTTAGCCCTATCTGCTCTCGTCCTTTGTTGGATTGGTGACAGGTAAATGTGATCGAAAGATCCATTGACCATATGATAGAGCCATGCACGTTTTATCAAGACACATTTACTGACAAATGAATGCAACATTATGCCATAGAATAGTATTCATTTGGAAGGAAGAGCTAATGGGAATACATTGGCAAGTTTTTCATCCCTATATAAGTCGTCGTATAGCTGATTTAGTGATAATGAACACAAACCCCAGTGATTATATGTCCTATCACCTATCAACATGAACAGAAGAAAATAGATGGAAATTGCAGAAGGTTTAAGAATAGCAAAGACTTTAATTGGAAATGGCTAGTGAATACAGTTTAGCACACTTTTGTTAGGTTTGTTTGATGATGTGAGGCCTCAGATTTCTGTGCAGTGGTGCACCTAATGTTGCAAGTGGTACGCTTTACACAATTAGGGGCCTTATACTGGTGTTGGATCGATCTGCATTAAATTATGTCAAAAACAGTTTTGAATACACTAATCAGTGGGTCTGTGATTCTTAGAATGGGATGCTTTGTCTTGTTTGTTGCAATTCTTCACATCAGTGAGCTGCACAATGGGTGCTTAATATTTGTGAGAGATCTAGCTGTGACCCTCAGGTACATCTGATTTTATAGTAGAATGACTGTAATTATTGACATTGTTTTTGTTTGTCTGTTTTATTCATATTTCTGTGTCTAATTCTGTATTTCTGTTATCGTACATATATTTAAGGGGTCAACAGTCTTTCCTAATTGTTAGTTGTATATCTTCTGCCTTTTGTTTAATTGAAAATACCTTTCCTGCCGATATTATTTTCAAAATTTTGAAAGCATTTTTCTTGCTTCGCTTATTTTGTGAGCTTCTTTCAAGCCCTTGAAGGTGAATTGATACCAGATGGTGAGAAGAGGTGCAGCCTGTGAATTTGTTACAATAACTGTGGAAAAGTGAAAGGATGTATTTTTGTTTTTACTTTACACCAGAAACCTTAGATACTAATTCAGCCCCAAGGATTGAAGTCGCAACGGATATAGTAGCGCTGCTTTTAATAACAGTAATTGTACTATTGCAAACAGAAGTGCCACTACTATCGTCAGTAACGGCACTCACCATTCCATTATTACTGGTAGTCTAATAGACTTGGAGTATAAATGATTACATACTAGTACAAATACTAGTGGTCGCAGTGGAACTAAGACGACTGCAAGTAGTAGCACAGTTACCACCAGTAGTAGTAGTAGTAGCAGCAGCAGCAGCAGCAGCATTAGTAATACAACCAACAGTAGTAGTAGCTGCTGCACTACTACTTATAGTAATATTACCAGTACTAACTCTGACAGTTATGAACACTGCTACTGTTAGTATTAGTAAAACTACAACCAGCAGCAGAAGCAGTGTTTCTAATGGATTATGTCCTCTCACAGATTCCTCATCTTAGATATATTTCTACGGTAGCAGCAAACGTCGGAAATTCTTTCAGCACTAGGGGGCGCTGTGCGGTTTGGCACTGAGGTTCCTCAGCATCGGTTCCAGATGTGACATCAGGGTTGATGAAAGTAGCCTGCACCTTGGCCTGTGACCACTGTTCCCTTTTTCTGCATGCTCCGTACACACATTCGTAAGGTTTTCACACTTCAGAAATATTTAAATCGTACTCCTATTCTAATGTTCCCATGAAAACGTGGACTCCAAAGCCATCTGGCTTCAAATGTTGTGAGAACTGCGATGTGAAAATATTGCTTACAGATCCTCACAAAATCTGTTTGTAGCGTCTCTGCTTCGTTCACGTTAAACCGACTGCGACTCATGTCTGTCTGACATCAGAAGCTTTGAAGGAGGGACAGTCAAATTTGTCGCTCGGCTGATCCCTGTCGAAACCCCCAAGCACCACTCATTTGAGGAAACGATCACCTCAGGGGGAAACATGGAATGGACCAATTTGTCTCCTGAAACCTGAAAAAAAATAAAAGGCATTTTAAAAAAATAGGACTAAGATCGCGATTCTCATCATTCCTCGTCCTCCTTTGCTTTACGAAAGAACATGAGAGGTACACACTTGTGTAAGGAACTCATGGTGGCAACAGTAAAGATAAACACAAGTGATCACAGTTCAAGGGTGTTTATTGAACTTTATAATGGGTGAGAAAAATGCCTAATCTAAACCTAAATAATGAGGTGGTCCTAGTGGCGTCTTGTCAAATAAAAAGGGCCTATACTAAAAGAAACCTATTGCCAATCCTTACCACTAAGTTACAAAAAGAGTGTAGGATAATGTTCACCAGAAACGAAAGAAGTGTTCACAAAATGATACGTCGGGATGGTAAGGCTGGCTCTCCCTTCTCCATGTTTTAGGCACGGGACAAGGTGGGACTTCTGGGCACAGCACACTCCTGGGCCTCGCTAGCACAAGGTGACAGTTCCACTCGACGATACCAGGACATTCAGGGGCCAAGTCTCTTTAATAAAAGGTCTCTTGCCTTAGAAGGCCTGCTGAATCAAAACAACAAACAAAAGGTTCCTTCAGTGATCTTGCACATCGCGCGATTGCTCTTCGCCCCTTGGATCTCCCTCGCCCGGGTTTGGATCCTTCTTGCTTTGGGCCTCCCTCAGTCTGGTTCACTACAGCCTTTCAAATGCAGCTTGCACAAATGTGTTATTAAACACTTTCTCACTGCGGACAATCCCATCCTGGGTTCACTCTTGTCAACACAATGTTCACAGGTGTATTACTTTTCACCCCAACTTGCAGGCTTCTGCTTCCCGGCTTGGTTTCTTCTCCTGCTACTGCTATGGGCACTCTTGGGATCCACACATCTCTGCTGCACGGGTCACTCTGATCTGGCCTCATTAAGTGGGAGTCTTTCACTCTCCAGTTTCCCTTGCGCTGCTTCTGCATACGGGCCTTGGGAGAATGCACCACTTCAGCTCTGCATTCGCTGCAACTAGGCGCAACTGTAAAGACTGCCTGTTTCTTCCAGTCTCTTCCAATGCTGCCACAGTCAAACAGGGTTTGTGAGCACATGACAACTCGGAGCCTGCAGGTGCAATCTGCCCTTCCTCTGCTCCGGTGTCCCTTCTGTGGTCACACTTCCTTGTGAACTGCCAGCCTTGTGCTGTGCTGCTTCTGCTACTGCCGACCTTCCGGCTCCTACTCCAGCTTCTTTCTACTGCCCTTTCCTTGCTGCAGCCTTTTATACCCCTCGTGTGGGTTAATTGATTTCAGGTACCAGCCTTTAGAACTAATTGCCTGACCTGGCCAAAAGCTATTGGGCTTGACTGCCTGACCTTGGCTCCTGCTTGCCTCTTCAGCCCTACTCCTCTTCACAGCCCCTGAGGCATTCTGGGACATGCAGTCCACTTTAGATGCATTCAATGTCTCTACTTTGAAAAGGTTTAAAAATTGATTTCCCCCTTTTGATATTATTAAAAGGAATTATACGGTTTTACCTTTTGAGAGACAGAAGGGCCAGGAAAAGTCACATTTTCACTGTTCCTGTTTGTATATCTTTGATACAAGATAGATTATTTGGGTTCAACACCAAATTGAGTCACTCCTTCAGAATGTACCCTTTCATCCTTAGTAGGAGGTCGAGATGTAACGAAATGGCAATGAGCCAATTCCTATAAGTCTGTGTTAAAAGTATTCCTCTTCAAGGAAAAATACCATCTCTCATCCTGCCAAATCTCCCCACCTCACTGGGCCTGGTCTCCACCCATGTGATCTTCTGGCAGTACACCCGCCCGCAGGATTGGAATCAGGAAGAATCTGGCCTCTCCTGACCACCTGGGAGGAGACTCTAGGCAGGGTTTTAGTGGGCGATCCGCCAGATTCTCCACAGCACCCATGATGCCCTCTGGTGATCTCTCCCTTGAGCATTTTCTCAGCCCCAAGGGATTTCACCAAAGCTGTTGGCTGCGGTGGCTGCCCTTCTCGAGGGTCAAGATTCACATCTTTACCTCCCTTGATGATTGACTCATTGGGGCTCGCACCCAGGATCTGGTGGAGGCCCACCTGCACCACACCTGCCATCTGCTGCACAGCTTTTGCTTTTCCATGAACTTCAAGAAGTCCCATGTCTAACGCTCCAGTTCGTAAGAGATTTCCTGGATACAAGCTCCTGCATAGCTTTCCCTCCTGAAGAGCATCTGGCAAAAAGGAATTCTAATGGTGCAAGTCTTCCAAAACAAATGAGGTGATGACTGGAAGGTTTGGAAATATTCCTAACCTCTGGCATTGCTCTGGGCTACCCTCTAGACCATCGCTCTTCAGCCTGCCAATCCTGATTTACAATATCCCATAAAAAGACTAAAAGAAAGGGTGAGTGCAGTAAAATATTCCCACTCACTCAGGAACATAGAACATATGTTCCTGAGGGTAAGCCCTGAGGACAGAAGGGCTGGGTAGTGCTGTTTGAGCTGTGGCGGCGTCACGGAAGAGTGAACTTTCCTATCTGCATTTGTTTTTTTTTTTTGATAAGCTCCGTTTGGTTTGCAGTGTAAAGTGCTCCCAGCTGCACCTGCTTTCATTCATCCTACTTTCGCTTTCCTGCATAATTGGTGTGTAGCCATTAGCGACGGTGAAAAGGACGCCGTGCTAATCTATTTTACACACCCCTGCCTCACAAGGTCACGTGACATACCGCCGTGCTCATAGCCACCCCCACAGCGCCCTTGCGGCGTAAGCCCTGAGGACAGAAGGGCTGGGTAGTGCTGTTTGAGCTGTTTGGCGGCTTTGGCGCGTGGAGTGTGGAGAGATTTTTTTACTCCACTGCAGACGCGGAGTAAAAGCGCGATGGAGCCTGAAGTGCGTCCTCCCACACCCCCAGTAGGAAAGGCCAAGACGACCAACTGGGAATCTGAGGAACGCGGAGAATCAACGCCTAACCCAACTCACAAAATGAGAGCACCGGAGGCCACGGGCGCGGGGGCTGTGGCCAAGAAAGCGGAAAAAGTAAGAACCCCTAGAGGTAAGCCTATAATGAAATTGCATCAGAGGCAAGCACAAACAAGCTTACAAGCTTTGTGGGCTGCGGCAAACGCGCCTGAAATTGTGAGTTCGAGTCCTCCCGTCATATCCCCCCAGCTCCCGCCGACGTAGCACCCGCAGAGCGCGGAGTGCGAGGAAATCAGTCGGTGGAGATAGAGATGGAGGTGGAAGAAGTAGAGAGCCCCTGCCACGCCGGGCCGGGCGGGAGAGAAAAAAATTGCATACCTGACCCAGTTGTCATCCCAATCGCCCGCGACGCAGCGGGGGCCCTAGCAACCGTCCTAGAGATGAGTGGTGGTGGCGTCAGGGTCGTCGGAGGACGACCGGCGTCACCACCTTTGCAGGGCTCCGGCTGTGGGGCGGGCGGTGAAGGGCGGAGTGAGGAGGCGGACGACGTCCGGAAGAGCCGGAGTTTGGAGGTGTCAGTGTCAGCGGGTAACCCGATCCACAACAACGTTGATGTAGCAGCCAGCGGGTGGACCCCCATCACATGTAACACCCCCTGTGAGAAATGCTTCAAGCCCCAGTGGAGGCAAATACACAGATCCAAAATAACGTGGAGAAAGGACTAAAAAAGACGTAGTTTTCCCCAGGGGGAATAGCAAAAAATATGGACTGCCCTAAGAAAACGTTGAACATTAAGGCAATGATCCACGCAGACCATAAGAGCAAAGACACTGACCAGAGAAACACAACAGTTGTGTATACAAATCAGGTAAAGGAACACAAGGAACCAGTTGAAATCAGTTCCGGTGAATCGTCCTCAGATAGAGATAGAGATAGTGATGAAGTCTTTGAAGAAGATAACAAACGAGGGGACACATACAAAGCAAGCGACCAAGAGGACTCAACCAAGGAAACAGAGGACGAAAGTACAAAAACCAGTGTGAATCAACAAAAAAAGAAAAAACTCAAATCTAAAAGAAACCAAACACCTCGGAAAGCACCCTCAACTCAAGAGAAAATAAGGGGTACAAAAGACCAGACCACAAAAAGTAGAGAAGAAGGAAAGTGGCCTAAAAGAAAAAAAACATCAAAACTTCCGGCACCGCTACTATCCTGCCCCCTAAAAACATTCTTTACCCAACAGTACAAACGCAAACTAACAGTGGACTCAGAGGTATCAGATGCAGAGATGCTCGAAATAGCGAAAGAAATCACGCCAGAATCAAAACTAAGAAAAACAGACGATACCCAAACCAAATTCGCCATACAGATGGGGAAAAAATCAAACGGTGCAGCCTGCACAGAAAATAGCAACAAAAGAGAAACCAAAGCCCAGTCCGAAAGTGGGGAAGAGGATCACCCTCGGGAAAGACAAATGGAATCCCCCAATCCCAAGATCACGTCGGACATTGAAACCTCAAACTCGGAGCCGAAAAAGAAACAAAAAACTCCAATGACAAACAAGGACGAAAGGACAAAGGCAACCGTAGAAGATCACACAGCAAGCCTGTCCTCGGAGGAAACCCATAGACCCGTGGACCTAACAGATGACAGTGCACAACGGCCTGTATGGACGAAGCCGCACCTGGTCACGGAACTACAAACAGCGGCCTTACCATCCACAAGGAATTGGGAACTCCAACGGACACCTCGGAAGATACAGGCAGGGAGAACGTCAACAAGTCAGGACCCGACTTCACAAATAGAACACCGGGGTCCACACAGTATAAGTATATAAAAAAAAGCTGAGAAAACCCAAATCTCACCTAAAAATCGCCGGCTAAGCGATATTGCCGCGGCCATTCACAAAGACACCTCAAACCAGAAACCGGACATGATAGCAACTATGTCGGCAATGTCAATTGTCCTAGCGCCTTTCTGCAAACTATATGAAGCATTAAAAAATGAAATACAGGACAATACAGCAATCCTCGGAAATATGAGCGCAAAAATGGACCATGTAGAAAGCTATATAACGGCCATAGAAACACAGAAAAGTATCCAGGAAATAAAATGGGAAAGAAAAATCGAGGCGCTTGAGCGAAAAATTGAACGACTAGAACAACAAACTAGAAACCCTACACCACCTCAAGGTGTAAACTTGGGAAAGCCTCTAGAACTCCAAACACAGAAGCTGCATAGTGGAACAACAGGCCCGGAAGCCCGAATCCAGAAAGTGCTCAGTGGGATAAAAGGCCCGGAAGACAAAACAGAAAAGATCCAGACAAACCTCTGTATAAACAAAAAAAAAAGAAATAAGAGCGAGCACATCCGGCAAACCCCCTGGAGTCACTAAACTACTACCAGAACAATTGGTTACAACTCTAAAAAAAGGAGACAGGAAAATAGAGGAAATCATAACCTTGGATGATCCCTGCTCCCCGAAGAACACCACCCAAAGATCTCCACGTACAATGGAAGAATTTATGACAGACTCGCCGCTAATGAATGTATCACAGCACCAGGATTTTACTGACCCGGATAACAGAAAACAAGACGTAACTTCCAACTTAACAGCCAAAAAAACGAGGGAAGTAGAAACCATTAGTGAAGAAAAAGGACACTCGTGTGAGGAAAAGCCCAAATGGGAAGAAGCGAAACAAAAGGACAAATCCGGAAAGAAGGGCGACGCAATCATGTACACCGGTACGTATCTGAAAGCAAACATTCCATCAAGACGGAAAGAAAGTGCGAGAGATAGAAGTAATCCGAGACTGAAATCACCCATGGGAGACAAGAGGAAAAAGGAAACGACAAACAAGAGTTACACCCGCTTATTTAAACTCGAACAACAAGTTAGCACAAAGGAGTACTTAATTCTAAATCGACCAACCATCCTTCAGATCATGAAAAAATCAAAAACCCTAAGGGACGTGAGGTCAAGGGACATCGAGTTGGTAGAGCCTTATCACAGGGGCAGGACGGCGAAAGCCTATTTACATGTAAAGGCTGAGAGCATCATCCACATGGACAAAGCAGTTTTTGAGGAAATGGCAGCAATGGGACTGCAGCTGACTGAAATGACAAAGACCAAACGAGAGGAGCAAGACTGGAAAATAACAAAACTCAAAAATTACAAAGCGCACTATCACTCAAAAACAGAAGATCTTTATGCGCACAACCGATGGAACAAGACGAAAGACAAAGAAAATGCACATGAAGAACTCAAACAATACCGCAGAGACGACTCACGAGACCAGAGAGGGTCCTTGCACCACGCAGACCCAAACTCGTGCAAAAGAAGTAACGTGGATGATAATCGTCATCAACACGAAATTGGACCAAGTGGAAGGAGTGGAAAAGAAAAGCATTCACTACAGCCAACTAGACTTTCCATCGCAAAAGTGAACGACCAGAAGAGCCCCCAAAAAACACAGACCCTCAGACCGTCAAGAGGCCCGTGGGACTGGTTTACATCTACCTGGTCTAAGAAAACTATGAAATAGCAGCAAGCAGGGCCGGGTCTCGAAACAGTGGGGAAAACGTCGACCATCGAGAAACGGCCCGACAAGGATCTCTTCATCCTTGGATCCTGGAACACCAGAGGACACAATCACCTAACTACTCCGGGAGATGTGAACCTGGGTTTCTTTGACATTATATGTCTACAAGAGACATGGCTGCTTGAGAAACCCACCTTAGATGGATTCTGTTTGGAAATCGCAGCAGCAACGAGGGGACCCCTAGGAAGACCATCATCTGGGCTGCTAACGGCGATAAAAAACGGCCTGGGTCTCGAAATGCCGAAGAAATGGAGAGAATCATATGAAATGTTAGTGACCCTTACCACATGGTCCCCTTCTACTCAGAACGCCAAGAGGATAAAACGCAACACTTTGGCAATTATAAATTGCTACTGGAATCCCCAACGAACAACCATAAAAGAGTTCTGCTCAACGATGAGCTCGACCATCGATCAACTATATGAAGAGTTTGATGAAATAGAGATAATGGTATGTGGGGACCTCAACGCAAAGTGCAGCAAAGAAAATCAGGAACCTTGGTCAGACGCAGCTTGGGAACGTGGGAAAGCCTGGATGGAATTAATCAGCTCGAGAAACCTACAAAATACAGCTGCCCTATTCCCCAGCCAATTGAACATTCCAACTTGGGAACGAGGGGCCTCTAAAGCGACATTAGATTACATCTTCATCTCTGTGGCAATAGTAAGAAACATAACAAGATTTGAAGTCATAAAAACGGCTAATAGCGACCACAACCTACTCACATGCACTTGGCATGGGTGGAAACCAAGGAAACCGGTCTACTCGGCCACGGTGGGAACGAACGCCCAGCAAACACGACTATGTCTAACGGAAGCAAATCTTAAACAAATAAAATCGGTCTGGGAGGAAAAAACATCAGCTAACCAACTAAGCAAGATTAAAGAGAGACCAAATTATCTTGCTCTACTGCTCCCATACAAGAAACCGGCAGGAGCCAGAAGGACGCCCCACCCACATACGGCCACGCATATAACAAAGAGCTGGTCGAACAAAGAAAATTAGGGCGCAAACTAAAAAGAAGGGCAAAAAACTCAAAAAAAGAACAAGACTGGCGGGAGTGGAAAACTGAAGTAAAAAGATACGCAAATTGGCGGAAAGAAACTAGAGCAGCGCAATACCGACTAGACGCTGAAGAAATGCTGAGAACACTGGCAACAAACAAATCCAGCAACTTCTGGTCACTAATCAAAAAAAGCAGCCTAACATCAAACTCGGTTCCGATAAATGCTGTCCCAGAAGCGAAATGGATCGAGTACCTATCAAAGGAGTTTGAAGAACCCAAGGAATCAGCAGAACAGACTAAAACAACTGCAAGCACGACATGGGTATCCACCTCAAACCCGGAAGTTATCGAATTAAAAATCAGAAAATTGAAATCATCCAGAGCTCCAGGTCCAGATGGATTAACAAACACCACCCTCAAGCAATTTCCAAAAGAATGGGCAGAACTGATTGGAAGAATCTTCGAGGAATGCGAAAGAACGCAACAAATCCCAGAGTCCTGGCTAAAAGCAGTCATTGTCCCGATTCATAAGAAGGGTTGTCGGGAAGACCCAGTAAACTATAGACCAATCGCATTACGAGACATTATGGGAAAGATCTTCTCTTCGATCATTCTGGACCAGTGGAGGATTTGGGAAAAATCAGCAAAGTGTAAAGACAATCTGCAAACCGGCTTCCAAAAAAATGGATCAACAGCTATTAACACCTTGATAATTAACATCTTAAAAGCCAAAGTAAAAGAAGGAGCACCCAAGATCTATCTGGCGTTTGTTGATCTGTCAAAAGCTTTTGACAAAATAGATAGAAATCTGTTATGGAAAAAATTGGAAACCTGGGATTGCCCCAAAGCAGTGCTTGACCCTCTAATCGCACTACACTCACACACAACTGTAAGAGTGAAGCTAAATCAAGAGGGCACCTTATCGGACGAAATCCAAGTAAAAAGAGGTGTAAAACAGGGCTGCCCGTTTGCACCAGCGCTCTTTATCGCCTTTCTTGGTGACCTGCAATATGCTGAAGAAAACATCAGAACATTTCCGCCAAAAATGGGGAAAACCACCATCCCCCGCCTACTATATGCTGATGACGTAATTTTGATCGACCAGACTAAGGTGGGACTGCAAAGGAAACTAACAAATCTCACAGAATACATTGCGACAAATCATCTAGTGATTAACAAAAATAAAACAAAAATCATGACATTTGAGAAAAAATCGAAAAAACCAACAAGAGCAGAGTCATGGCACTTAGATGACATCAAAATTGAAAAAGTCAAAGAGATCAGATATCTAGGGTTTGACCTAGACAATTCAAAAACTGATCAGGCAATGCAAGCAGCAATCTGGGACAAAGCGAAGAGACTGGTAGCGCAAATGACAACATTGGATAGGAAATTTGGCAAATTTTCGCTAAGCCCAGCAATTAACTTTTACAAATCGAAAGTTGTGCCGACGCTAATCTTTGGAACAGAGGCTTCACTTAGCATGCCTCAGACGATATGGAACAAGATAGTAGGTATGATCTGGAAAGCCGCTTTAGGGCTACCTAAATCAACGGCAATTGCGGCTATCAGAAGAGAGCTGGGACTGCTATCATTAGCATCGATAGCGGAGTTCAGTGCAATGAGACTATTCAGAAAAATCATCTTAGCCGACTACCTGCCATTATATGCTTCGATCAAAGAAGAACTAGAGTTCGGTAACTGCACCGCCTTTAAAAACTGGGCTAAAATCAGAGAAGAAAGTCTATCGGATATATCATGCACAGAAACAGATCTAAAAGAAAATCCGGATAAAATCAAACGCAAACTTGAAGAAAAGGACTGGATCATGACGTTGCAGGCAGCAACCGACAACAAACTGTTACAACACATGCCGCCCACGTTCAATAAACTGAAAGTGCCAATCAAGTATGTCAGCAAATTCCCAGAAAAGAAAAAAAGAGTGCTGTTCATGAAAGCGAGACTCAACATACTACAGACAAAAGAAATACTCGCAATTCGAGGCATGGTGAAAAACCAAACCTGCCGACTATGTAAACACACGGAGAGCGTGGAAACTCTCAGGCACCTGGTGCTAACGTGTCCCTGCACCAAACAAAACAGAATCATTTATCTGCTACCACTGATTACGAACCCCCTGTTGGCCCAGGAAGACGATATGTGGAAAAGATTAATCTCTGGAGAATCCACACGATGGACGGTGGCCATGGCGAACCTTGTTGAACTGGCTTTCACTCAGATCAACGAGACCATCCGTTAAATCAGGCAATTTTCTTGCAGCGAGCTAATTGGCCAAATTGTGTGACAACCTCAATATCCACCTAGTGTTTGATCTGTGGAAAGCCTTTCTTAGAAAGAACCTAGACACCTTCTGTGGAAGAATCTGAAAAAGAAAAATATTTCAAAAGCAAATTCTCAAGACTTTCTTTGATATAATTACAGGTTCACCTGAAATATAAATCAAATAACAAAAAAAAAAAAATATCCACAAGTCCAGCAAAATATGCTGGATGTCTCACAGGTGAGAGAGATTAGCATAAATATGAAAATCGAACACAACACTCCTCATTTGCCATTGCTACCCTATACCACTGTACTCTGCAATAGTTTCAGCTTACAGGTATCGCTAGTGACACCTAAGAGCCCAAACTAAAACTTTGTTCTCTCCTTTTCTAGTAAGTAAAACTCGGGACAGGCTGTAGTTTCCAATCTCCTGTCTCTCCAAAACTACACTCTTATATGGCGCACCCTCCCTGCATTGCATGCCCTCTCCTCCTTGCACCTCAAACAATCTCCCAATGCACAGGGTACCAAGACGTGTAATAGCTTTGATCTATTAATATTCAAAAGAAATATTTAGTTGGCACAGTCTGTCTGCTGTTAAGCACATTGTTTCCTTTATGTGTAGCAGCACAGAGATTGTGTGCTGTGGAGCTATGGATTTCATCATTTGAGAGAGCCAGAGTAATGGAGTCTGTCCTCTTGCCTTAAGTGCCCTACATGAGCCTCGCCATTAAAAACGTCTTTTCATTCTGTTCCTCCAAAACTGAAAGCCCATAGTGTTCCATTTTTAGCAGATATGGTGCATCAAGATGAAATGATTAGCACCGGAACACACACTTTGAGATGAAGCTGGGATTTTAACCAAGTCTGCACTTTAGATACTTGAGCCCACATCTTCCGAGATCTAGTTGGTTCACATTGTTTGCCTTTAACTGCCTAGAAATACTCTATTTTCCATACATCATTTAAAAAGTTTGCAAATCACATACTGACTCATTCATTTATTGCACTTGGATTGAATGTGAAAATTGGCACTGCTCTTTGTACATAGATGGAATCCAGGGGTAGATGTTGGTACAGCAAACCCATTTTTCCTATTGCACACTGCACCTTCGTAACTTAGTGGACGGTACAGACTCACTCCCACACACCTCTGCACTATCTAACACACACTATTCCACAACAATTCTTCCACAAGAATACCTTTCACGACAAACATTTGAAATGTAACTTCCGACATAAGTTTCTAGCCACTTAAACACAAAACCTATTTAGTTCATGGTATACTTCCTTTCCACCCACCCATCTACATGCCATTCAGATATGGGTGACTAGCAGGGTCTTAGCCACCCTCTCATAGCTTTAATGGATGGAATGCACACATACATAATGGCCCTTCCCAATTTTCCCATATTCTGGTCCCTCTGACAGCATTCAACCAACAGCGAGATGGGACCATAATTCGGAAGAAAAACGCTATACAAATGACTGAATGAATATGGTTTCCCCCCCTTTTTGCAATGGCTTGGCAGGCAAAGAACGAAGATCTGGAGGGTTACCCAACGCAATGCCAGAGGTTAAGATATATTCTAAACCTTCTAGCCATCCCCTTTTGTTTTGCTGCAAGTCTTCCAAACCCATAGCCAAATCCCAGCATCAGGATTTTTGAGTCTTATGGATCCCATGGCATCCTGCATTTTCTTGGTGTCTAAAGCTAGGTAGGGCATGGAGTCGCTACAGCTGCTTTGGTGTCTTTCGCAATTCCAGGGCCAATGAATGGACCTGTTGCGGGTCTCAAACAAGGTGTCACAGGACCTCCTGTGGTGTGCCCATGGAGACAGTTTTCTGAAGAGCAAGACATTCAGCACCCTGGGCCTCAATTGACAGTTGTAATTGACAACGCCTTTACGGTGCTCCCTTGAAGAATCTAATGGTGAATGGACTATGATCCCCCACTGAAGCCAGGGAACACCTCAATCTGTTGAAACTGCAGGCTATCAGGCTCTGACTGCTTGACTTTCTGCCATATGGGGAAGTGTATCCTAATACTGTCTGACAAAACAGTGGCTATTCACCACCTCAGAATGGAAGGTGGTGTAGGGGTCACTTCCTCTGTGTAGGGAAGTAATGCAAAAGGCATCTGTCAGCAGCCCAGCTTCCCGGAACGGATAACATGGTTGTGGATGCCTGCAGCAGGTGAACCTCTTGTCAAGATCTTTGTTTTGTGGGGGATCCTTCAGGTGGACCGCTTTGCCTCTGCTGTCAAGTGTGGGTAACTCTGCAGGATGCATTGATTGCCAAGTAGTAATTTGTTCTCCTGTTTGTGTACCCACCTTTTCCTTTCATTCCATTAGTTCTAAGGACACAGCAGAAGTTTGGGTCTGCCATGTTCTTTATCGCCCTGGTACTCGTAACCTCTGAACATGTATGTGCCCTCCATGGGGCCTCCCGTCAAGTGGGGAGAGGAAATCTGCTCTCCTAGTTGGCTTGATCCTCCACCCAAGCCCGAGTAGCCTCAACCTTCAGGCTTTATGTCTGAGAGGCTGAGCTACCAGCTGTGGGATCTGTCGACAGTCTGGAATTTACTTTGGTCTGGGGGCGTTTCACCAAGTCCATCTATGCCTGCAGGTGGGATACTGTTTGAGCTTCATTCTGCAGAAAAGGTCTGGTCCCTTTCATCTGTCCAACCTGTCAGGTTCTTGATTTTTCGGCTTTGGTGGACCACCACATTCTTCAGATTGGCACTGTGGAGGTGTACCTGGCTGCTTTTTCAGTGTTTGGGAAGACCGCTTAGCAGGGCACAGTTTTTTCCATCCTCACGGTTAGGCAGTTTTTACCGAGAATCTTTAACCAGTTTCCACAGCACCAGTTAATTGCTCTTTCATGGGATGTGAACCTTGTTTGATCTGCTCTCATGACAGCTCAGTTTGAGCCCTTGCATTTTATTCTTTAGGGTTGTGCACCGTTCATGTGATTTGCATTGTCACTATCACGCCGCCATACCTTGTTTTCTCTAAGGAGAAAGTATCTGATGGTAAGAAAAACCTTCCTTACTAAGATTTCCACCTCAGAGACGACTCATCTTGCTGTTGTAAACCCTGCACCTGATCTGTGTGAGGTGGTGGAACTGTTTCACCATCTGGACCCCTAGAAGAATCTAATCTACTGTTTCTCTCCAATGCATCAGGAAGAATGGCCCGCTCTGTTCATAAAACTGGAGCTTTTGTGTTCACTTCTGTTACCAAGAGGCCCCGGTGCAGTTTTATCATCGTCTGCATTTTAGAGTGTTAGTATGACAAGAAAGAAAGTGCCAACGGTCTCTGAGCCCTTTGTGTCAGGGCCTGCTGGCTACCTCAGCCTAGTGAAGGGGTGTCCCTGTTTTGGACATTTGTCCAGTGTCTACATGTGCCTCTCTGTATGCATTTGATAAGCACCACTGCCTGGATTGCTTGGCAGGTTTGGGAACCCACTTTGATTGTGCTTTGCTCCAGTGTGTCCCTGGTGTGGAGGTTTCTCATTCTTCTCCCTCTAGGTTATTTACTACTGTAGGAGGCTATCTAGGGTGAGGAATCTGCGGAGGAACAGATTCATTAGAATACATTTATCTCTGTCATTTTATTTCTGATGGATTAGACTTCCTACAGATTCATCATCGCCTTTTTATTATACCCATACCTCATACACCTCCCCCTGTTCTGCATTCTGCTAGGGATAAAGGTTGAACTGAGGTCATGGGGTACTGCTGTTGGCTCCATACATACTGCACATGACATTACATTGCGTGTCATGGGCTCCTATTGGACCTGAGTAAGAGACCTCTAGTGCTGTTTCCGAAGATGACGCAGTAGAAGAGATCTACAATTCTGTGGGAGGAAGGACGAATGCATCAGAAAGAACATTGCCCAGAGGGATGTAATTTTTTCTACTACAATTGGTTGTAGCGGTACTGCTGCCTGTAATATCACTAGCAGTAAGACTAGTACTACTACTAGAACACTAGTAGCCCTATCACTAATACCAGTATCGCTACTGGTTCTAGTAGTGCTATCTGTGATGTGAGGCTGTTGGTAGCACTTATACTCCTGCTGTTGCTGGCAGGAGAAGTTCTTCCAGTGCTGCTGCTAGTACTGCTAATGTTCGTTATTGTAAAGCTACGACTACAAATATAATTATTACTGCTACTATTACCACCAATAGTAGTAGCAGTTATTAGTACTAATAAAAGCATCAGTAGTAGAATTACTATTACCACTAGTAGCTGCGGTACTACTGGTAGATATAGGAATGCTAACACATCTACTACCTCTGGTACTACTATTGTTACTATTGCCGGCGGTATTGGCACTATTACTACCAATAATAGCACTGCTGTGTCTGGTACTACTGCTATTGATTGGGCTTTATTAATATGCAAGGAAACTTGCTGGTGTACAGTAGAAAAAATGCAATGTTTTACTTTCCCTTATGATTCTATTTTGGATCTGCACAATGTGCTGCTTCCCCTTCACTGATGCCCCTTCCTCTTCGAGCGCTTGAACACTGCTCACAGAATGCCGGGCAAATAATGCAAAATACATTTTTAGAAAAATGTTACAAATGAGAGGTGGCAATATCAGCGTCCCCTGGAAAATGGGCATCAGATAAAACATTAATAGTTCAGGTCAACATATTTTGTGTTTAAAGCTGTATGCCCTCTTGCTGTTTTTGCAACGTGCCCATTTTGTTAGAAAGTGTTTATTTGTAAAACGCTGACTTTTTATCTAGTAGGCATTGGTTGCATGCATATGATTACAGGATATCAGTATTGCCACTTGAAATTCTTACTCTTGTCCAGTGTAAGCACTGAACAGAGTATGTCACTGCTGTGTTGTCATAACCCATGAATTTCTCAATTTTCTGGAAAAACCTGTGAGTAGCCATAGATGTCTCACTGTACTCAATTACACCTTTCTAATTCAATATCTTCTCAATTGTGTCAGTTTGCTTTTGATGGGCAACAAAACTGTTTCTTGTGAATTAAGTCTCCATTTTACTATATTTGTAATTTGGGAATGGAATAGGTTTCTTTATGAACAAATGGATCCTTCCTAAAGTTTTTTGAACTATTAGTTATCCATGCAATTTTCCTGAGTCCAATATGTAATGTACATATGCAGGCATGAACACAGCATTGGATTTCACAGACCGATGGTTGGTTAAATATTGTTATATTCATTGAACATTTGCTATCTAGGAAGCCAAAAGAAGTAAAAATCAACTGTGGGTGTAATTCTGTAATCTCTCAACACTACTTCTGTTTGCATATGCTGTACATGGATATTGAACTTTGTAAAGTTATAACGCTGAAAAGCTTTTGCCACTTGATAGAGACTTTCGATTGTATCAAATCCAATATACCATCTATTGCAAACATTTGCCTTTAAGTAAGTTATCGGTAAGGACAGTGTATGTATGTATTGTAATGAAATGTTAGCCAGCATTTGCTGTAAAATTTCTGCACATTCTGAATGTTTCATATTTATTTTACATATCAATAAATCACATGCTCATATTAACATTGTATGCATATGTTTTATATTTCTCATATTTTGCTTAATTGCCTACATCGTGATTAAAACCTGAGCAATTCTTATTCATACAGTGGTTTGTCATCTTATTTAGCTAGGGAAGCGTAGTTTTGTTGGAAGAATTACCTGTTATGTGAACTGTCCGTTTCTAAGTTCTGTTAACCATACACCAAATCACTTTGAATTCAACTATGTATTCACTTGGATTCGGGTCTACAGGTAGTTGACAATCACATACACATTTTCTTTTGTCTCTGGCGTGTGCATACATCTGATGATGGGGATATACCTCATGCCTCACTCCTTCACATTTCCAGTACAGATTTGCACATTTGTGTCTCTAGTAATTTGTGAATGTTTAGTTCTGGCTAAAAAGGGCTGTTAATGCTCTGAAGTAGAACCATTGAATGTTTTGAATCTCTGACTCTTAGTGGAAACTGTACATTGTGTTAGTGACACAAGGCCAACACCTGCCTCTCCTGTTTTGGTTAAGGCAATCAGTGGGTCAGTTTATCTCCATTAATTGAGTGCCCATGGTTTTGTTGAAACCGAAAACTATGCATTTATCCACCGATCATCTCTGTTGCCAATACTGGGATGCTGATTGTGGAACGACTTTGCCTACAGAACAAATGCGTAGAAATTCCAATCTGATCTGCACATATCTGAAGGTGTTGTTTTCCTTTGTTCGTTCCTTGGTCCTTCGACACAGGTATCTGCTTCTCAAAACTCAAAGCTACAAAACGAAGATGCCATGGAATTAAGTCAAAACTCAGTAGGGAAATGCTGATATGACAACGTTGAGAAATAAAATATAAATTGTAGTCAAACCTTAAACTATGGCACAAGATTTTGTGGTTAAAATCTTGGTTGACGCTGCTTATCGGCAAAAGCTAAATGCACCCATAAGAAATTCCTCAGTCTGACTGTACTGGAATTTCAAAGACCTAAAAAACTGGAAAACCAGTCACACAGGATAAGTTTTTGTTTCAATTCAATACTAAGAACGTTCAATGTCTTAACTACATTTCTTTAAACTGAAAACCGTATCCCTGATATTTAAAAAAGATAAGATGCTTGCCTCAACCAACAAAACGGAGGATATGTTAATTGCCATCTGAATTTGTAGAACTGCAAGCTTCAAGCTTGTGTTCCCTGCAGAAATTAATAGCAGCACAAGACAAAGCCTTCAAACAAAACACGATAAATATAACCCAGTGCCACTGTTTACGGAGTTTACAGCTCTTGACAGTAAGAACAAAACAATCTTTCTCTTCTGTACTGAGCATCTGGGGCATGGATGAAAGCATTTAGTGGCATGTTCAATATCCGCAGAAAAGATAGAAATTAGAATTGTATCATGACTTATGAGGATGGAGAGAGAGAACAAATTATCTGACATAAATTCCTACAGCATAAATGGGACTGTGATGATTGGCAAGGAATGCTGTAACTCCTTTGAAGACAGGTTTCAAACATTAAAATCCAAAGCAGCAGGTAATTGGGCAGTAGTGATCCAACCAACACCTGCTTGTAAGTATGCAGCTTCAAACACAAGAGATGCAAAGTGTTAAACACCTCACAACAGAACCTGTAATGAGGCAGGCAACCACACTGACAGGAGCAAGAGCAGCAAAACAATATCCGCATAGAAAGATCCACATTGTAGTCTTGCAAAATCACTTTGTACAATTTAAAGAAAAGCTTGACGCAGAGTTAGAGAACCTACAAGATTGACTTACACAATCAAGAAATGAACAAACAGCTTCAAATGAGAAGTGTAAATCACAGTCAATTGGCCTGAAAAATAATAAACTGCGAGATGAGGTAACCGAACGAGAAAAAAACTGGAATTATTTCAACACACTATGGAGGAGGATCGCATGAGGCGGAATGACAGTAACAAGCTTAAACATATCCCTGTGCCATTAACTACTCTTATCACCATTGAGAACAACACAACCCAAGCGAAAGGAGACGGCCTGGGCAGGACAGTGCGTTGTGCTAGTCGATGCACCCCGGGGTCTTCAAGAATTGGAAGCAAAACTATTCTCCTTCCTCGACAAGGAAAAAGGTGACAAACTGACTCGTTCCAGGTTGCTCAACATCAGTCATCCGACCGAAGAACAGGTGCTGGTTTTCAAGGAAAAAAAGCACTGCAAGAGGTCTCGGTCTTTTGGCGGCTCTTTGAGGCACCATTCTTCCTCAAAGAAGTAGAGCCACCACTTCAGGGACTCTACAGATGTCCAGGCTCCCCAGGTACCTTTCTCAACCCAATCCTCTACCCAGAGGAATGGGAAGCCTCTTTCCTGAGATGCTAGACATCTTTGCCAAGGCCCCGGCACCAACATCCTAGGCCCGACAGAAATCCACCACACTGTGAAAAAAAAGTCAACAGACGCAGACAGATCATGTGACCATGTGCCTTTTTGCCCAGCCTTGTGAAAGGCGGAAGATCCAGCCTAGAGGTTGCACCCCTCTGTCTTTGTACGTAGATTCTCTGGCCTTGTTAACCCTTCTGCTGTGCCATGGGTGCCAACCAACGTCACTGAGTATGCCCTGCTTCCTAAGACTACATTCATGTCCTGCTTGGAGGAATTTTATAATGAGAAAGGAAACCCCATTCCCTTTGAATTTGAACCACTACACCCTAGGGAAATTAGGGACTGCCAGAGGAGTTTTATGTGGATGATGGTGGCTTGCTGGACCTTGCTGCAGACTTACAGGACATGCTCCCACCCCGGCCAAGCAGGTGCAGTATGTACTGGCAGACATATTGGACGATGGTCCAAAGGAAGGGACCTTGCTGCCATTAAACCAGGAAGTAGAGGCTCCTGTCTTCGGGCCATGGTTCAAACGGACATCCCTTCTGACTGTAGACCCAGATATGGCCAAAAAGTATATAGAGCAGAACCCACTTTTCCTGTATGCACATGCGTCCCTGAGAGTAGTTGTACAGGCTGCCATGGCTAACCTGAAGACTACATCTTTCCCTTCCGATAGAGGAGAAAGGTGTTTGGCTCAGCATGCCTTGGACCTGGGTGCATCAAGGCTTCCTGTGCCCTTGCCAAATGTGGCTCTATTTCGTCCTTTTGTAGAGACAGAACAAATAGTCAAAGGACGCCACAGATCACCTTCCCCCCCCTCCCGCCACCCCATTCACTTTTAGCGATGGTCCTTCCCTTCCTCAGGCCTTGGTGGACTATTGTTACAAACTCCCTCAACCACTTGCTGTGCCTATGGCCAGTATTAATCAATATCTCATGAAAACTAGCATGATGGGAACTGGGACGAGGAAAAGGCAACGAGTATTCCTAAAGAAAACTAGCACCAGCCCCCTCAATATCACATGAAAAACAACATGACAAACTAAGACGAGGAATAGGCAAGGAGTAGTAATGATTACTCCAAAAGAAAACCAATACCAGCGGTCTAGTTTTTGGGATAGTCCCATTGGCCTGGCACAGTTCAAAACCATGCCGGGAAAGGAAACCGAGTTCTCCAAAGCAAGGCAGATGGAGGTTCCTGCGGCATTGTGGATGTCCGAATAGCAGAACAGAGCGTGAAGGCAACCCTGTGTACAGGGCAGCTCTGCCGAGGCCATGGGAGGACGCGAGAAAGAAAGTTGTGCTTTCCGTGCGCCGTGGAAGTTGTAACGCCAAATGCAGACTGAGGGCCTGTCGGAGGTGTTAGCAGTGGCCACAAGAGGCGCGGGAGCCAGAGGAACACCCGACGTTTAATAGGGATAGCCACAGAAGCGTAGGAAACATACCGGTGAGCCCAGTTAAAGGGTTGGGACACTGAGGCACTGTTGGGCAAGAGAATGTAGGCCCTAGACAGTGAAATTGGGGTCTGGAACCCACAATACGAACTTGGGGAAAACCGAAAGAGAAACCAAGTGACATTGTGTGTTAAGATCTTGCAGAGGAGTATACCAATCTTTATGTAAAGCAAACTGAATGTAATCTCTACATAATGAGGCATCAAGAGAGTAAAGGGACGCTAGGCTCCAGTTCAAGTGTGGTTTATCTAGCCAAGTTGAGTTCCAGTAAGTCTGCAGAAATTAAAACACCTGCAGAGGAATAAGAGCAGTAGGTAGGCACCAGAGTTCGAGTCCCTCAAAGTCTAGTCTTACAAATCTAGGTGTGGTCTACCAACAGGTCTAAAATTTGATGCAGATCTACTGATCAGCGCTCATTTTATAGCCTGTTTTGTCCTGCTCATGCTCTTAGGTAGTTGGTGAGTCACTCGCCCTGGAGCATGAGCAGCATCTAGTTCCCAGAAGCTAATTCTTGTTCAGGTATGCCATCTAGCACTGTTTTTTGTGATGGCTTTTGTGAAGGTGAGGACTATCTTGTGTGTCTGGATAGACTGGCATTTAGGCAACCTCCGTGTTTTGGAAGGACTGATGGTTTCAGAGGTGAAGCTATTACACAGGATCCAAGGTGTTGTAGAAACTGCACATTTATTTGCAGTGGGCTGTGGGATTCACTCATCAGACCCTATGTCAGAACCTCTGAAACTTTTAAGTGTAGGGCAGCAGATATTGCCTCCATTTCCTCCACGTCCTTACACAGGCACCTCGAGCACACAGACACCTCATTCTCAGATGTCCACCTGCTCAAAACACCACCTAAAACACTAATGAGTTGCTGGAGCACTGAAGATGTGGTTCTTGGGCAGTCTGTTCTATGCTCACAATGGGTAAACTTTCACTGGGAAAAATGCAGCAAACAGACGGAAGGAAGGAGACAGACAAGTAAGGAAGAGAAGCGAGGTCGTGGAAAAATAACTCGCTAGGTCGGAACTATCACACACAAAGATCATTAAACAGGCCCCATATAAGTTCATAGTCATCAATTTTTTCTTTCCAACACCACTTTGTTGCTGAGAATAGAGCCATATCCTGCAATCAACCTTTACACAACGTCGGCCTACTGCACTTCCAATGCTCAAGTATTTATTTATTGGCCGCGATCAGTGCTCTACAGTAGGCATTCTTGGAATTGACAAATTCAGCATCAAATTGAATTATGTAAATACCCAAGAGCGTCCTTCCCCCCAATTTTAAAAGCAAGGTGATAAATCTTGTCGGCCATCGTAGGGCCTACCAAGTAGTACTCCACTGAGTAGGAGTTACATATTTGAGATAAGACACTAGGTGGTGTTGACTGAACATTTTGAAAAATAGGTGGGGGGTAGACCGTATGGCCCTGACGCTTTAATATTGAGGCGGGTGGAGATGGGACACTGAAGAACGAGCTGTTCTTGGTCTGTACTATGGGCGGGGGGTGATTCCACTTCAATATTTCTCCTGGAGAGGGTGGTCAATGGGTTCTACCCAACATCAATTCTGTATAAAAAAAATCGATGAAAAAGGCAATTATTTCTTCTTCCCTGGACAACTCACTCACCGTCTTTATGAGCTATTATTTCCCTCTGATTTAGCTGCTTTATGTTTAAACACTAAGAGGCCATTTGCATTGTTCCCCTTGTATTAATTAATACTGCTTGTCCTTTAGCAAGGCTTGTAATTGTAAGGAGGTTTTATCTGCCAAGTGAGCTTTAAACTTGTTCCTGGCTATCGTTATTTTCCTAAATATCTTATGTGAGTTCGAGATTTTGTGCTGCTACTCTTTTGTGTGGAGGTCTGCCTTCAGCTAGTCTATTTTTGAAATCTATAACTGAGCTGCTTATACTTTTGGCTATTATCATGGCCTTTAATCCATCCCATAGGGTGTTAATATTAATTCCAGGTTCAAGGTTCTTGTGGAAATAGTGAGAGATTACCGTTGCTATTTTGTAACTAAGAACCTGGTCCCTAAGAATTAGATTGTGTAATTTCTAGGGGGGACGATATGGAGGTGGGGCTCCTATTATTATTCCAATTCTGGCACTAACTGGGGCGTTGTCTGAAATTACTCTGTGCTGAATTTTGACTTGGGCCTCAAAGGGGATTTGTTTTGCAGAGAGCAGAATCATATAAATCCTGCAGTGACTTAAGTACAAATGAGTAGCCTGTAAAATCTTTTTCTCCTGGATTGGAGTATCTATTTATGCCAGTTTGTGCAAGACTCTGGCCAGTGCATTTTGGTAGTCCACTAGAGATGGGTAGAGGGAGAGGATTTTGTCTGTGGAGAGATCTGGGTCCATATTGAAATCTCTCTCATCTACCTTCTGTGAAGGCAGCTAAATTAGGATGTAAGTACAGTAGAAATGTTTCTCAATTGGGGCGTACATGGAGTATAGTTTGATGGAGTGCCTCATACCAATATGTATCTCCTTTTGGGGTCTCATGGGTTTGAACAGGGTTGTTTTGCCTATTAAGATGCTGACACCTCCAGGTTTCTGACCACTGAAACCGAAGACTTGTCGTTTGGTATAAATGAGCTCATCCCTGGTAAAATATGTCTCTTGAAAAAACACAATTGAGCTATCAAGTTCTTGAATCCTTAGTAGGATTGACATTCTTTTAGTGGGATAATTGAGGCCCCAGACATTTACAGTACTGCTTTTAAATGTTGATGCTCGATGAATGGGAGAAAGACTGAACTGGCAAATGTAGTCACCCTTATTAATGATTATAACTTTCCATGTTCAAGTACACTACAAAGGACTCTAAAAGTAACTGCCAACCAAACATAACACCATGGTCTTCCTCATCCTAGGCTCCATGGGGGAAACCCCAAAGTCCAGTGGGGGTAGAGCTTGTATCCTCCATATAGCTCTGAGGGCCCCTCTAGATAGGCTTGGGAAGAGACCCCTGACCCACTCATACCTGTCAGCCAGAACCCGCCACTGGAAACCGATATGCAGATAAAACAATAAAAGTGAATTGGGGGTGGAACACAAAAAGGTAAGAAAAAATATGTCACTCGTGCCCAATTTGGAATTTGAAAGCAGGTGCCCAACAACAAATTTGAGAAATAAACATCATCCCACAACTAGGGGACTTTGTTTTCGTTTCCATTTCGAGCATCCAAAAAAGAGGAATCTCATACCCCCACTCGCCCTTCTCAATGCTTTTTTGATAGCTTTCACTTTGTCCCTATATGGCCTTGCTGATGATCCCCGGTGCCCCAACCCTGGGGCCTGCAGACTGAGGCATCGAGCGTGGACCTTTTCAGAGGACACGGGCAGGCCGGTGAGTGGCCCTGCCTAAATCACAAACGTCCAGAGCAAACAAACCAGTTCTTCACACCTAGCTGCTTGCCCACAACTCATTCCTAAGGCACTGTTAATGTCCCGGTGTCCAAGCCCAGGCAAGTCAGCTGTGATGACGAGTGATGTCCCTTGTCCCATTTTGTGAGACCATGCCTCCTTTCACCCAAGGCAGATCTTGCTTCCTGACAAGCCCATATGGGCCACACCCTAACATCAAAGAGGGCACATTTCAGAAATTAGATATCCCTGAGAATTGCAAGATCTGATGCACACAGGCCTACTCTCCCTGCTGGATAACTCGTGAGGAGCCATTACAAACAGTTATAAAGAAAATGATGATTACTGAGTGGCTTCTGTGCCTTCAAATCTACCAGAGACATGCCAGCAAAATCTTCCAAGCCCCCACCAATGGAGATGACATACTAACAATGTTATATCAATATAAAGGTAACAGTGAAGAGATTACGACAACAGCGCAGGTGAACAAAAAACCTCAGCCAGATGCTAAAGCAACCAAGTGTGATCATCAGTTTCTTTCAGAAATCAAAAAGAGATACAGGGATGTATCGCAGGATTGTCCCAGAAGGTTTCAACCCTCGACAGGCAAGTCCTCATTGCAGAGGAGCATATCAGAGTAATACAAATTTTGATTTATGACCAGCAACATGAATTTTCAGAAATCACAGACAAGATTAGAGCTCTATAAGTGCCCTGTACAGCTTTACAACAGAAACAAGAAGACCTAGAAAACAAATCAGGTCTGGGGAATTCCAATACAGATCTCTAACTGGAACCTTTTGTAAAGGACCTATTGAGGACCATACTTCTTCTCAATGAGACCGAAACAGAACTTGATAGAACACACCGGATTCAAATGCCTAACCTGCAGCACGGTAACTAGATCTCAGATGTTCTTACCAGGGTTCATTTGTACACAGTCCTAGAATGTATAAGGAGCAGTGAGACAACCTGCTATTATGTTTAGTGACGCACAAATCGATATATTCCAGGATATATCAGCCTCCACACTTCAGAAGAGGAAAGCCATTTGTGAAATGAACGACTGGCTTCAATCCAAGCAAGTCCGATATAGGTGGGGGTTCCCATGCTCCATCAACTTTAAAAGGGAAGGGAAGAGATAGCTGGTCTCATCGCTGGAGGCGGCTTTCCCTGGACGACCAGGAAATCCCAGTGGGTCTACTACGAAGATAAATCTACTCTGGAAACTTCTGAACCTTGCCCTGAGAGATGGAGCATGTACCAGCTGACTGACCTACCGGTTGATTTGGAACTTTGAGGTGATGCAGAATTGCTTTGCAGGACTCTGACGCCTTCTTTAGTCTAGGCAGGTGCCACCATCTTGGGAGCAGCGCGGAGGGAGCAGTGTTGTAGAGGACCAAGTAGTGTTGTGGAGGAGTGAGTAAAGTAGTGAAAGGAGGAGAAACATCAATGGGTGAAAGCAAGACCTGGGAGGAGTAATAACATCAACGGGACTAATGTTTGTTGGGAGCAGTCAAATGGAGCAGAGAAACAATAGAAAGGTAGAAATGAGAGAGCATGTTTGGTGCAATCCCCATTCCCTTTAGAACACTTACCACTGGCTATTGTAGGGAGAGTTGGGCAGTTCCTGATGGAGTTTAGTAAGATACAGTGATGGGCTTTTAGGGACTCACCACTAGCGGGAACTAGAACTTGGATAGTAGGTATCAATCTTTTGTATCTACTAATCCGGGTGAAGGTTCAACTCTAGAGAGAGAGAGGGATGCCCATAGGCCCCACAAAATCTTTAATAGAAACCATTGAACTGCCTTTGAGACTGGGAGTGATTGTTGAGCTTTCTGTTATGTTGATTTATACCGTGCACTGCTACCACCCAAGGGCAGTCTCCAGGTGCTCACGTGGCACTTCAAGAGAGGAGGGCTTGGTGTGTTAGTTGGGATAGGATGATAGAATAGGTTCAGAACCAGGAGGAACTGGCATCTGTGAGTGTTGTCTTGCATGTGGAAGTTGGTTCGGGAGGCCCTGTGGGTTGTAACCGTATTGGTAGGGCGCAGTGCCTCTGGTTTGTATTTGTGTTGGTGTGTGTGTCATGTGATATTAAGGTGGGGTTGTGTGCACTGGTCAGTTATATCCTTAAGTGTCCAGAATAGCAGATGGCTGTTACGTGTATGACTATCTATTGACTTGGTGTGTATTTGTGTACTGTTGATAGATGTATGGTATATTTGCCGGGGTATTCCCTGTAGTGTTTCCAGAATGTGTAATGGCGTTGGTTATGTTGGAGGAGCAGAAAGCGGGGAAATGGGTTTGTAAGTCAGTCGTTTTGGTCGAAGCCTCTGATGGTCTTTGGTTGCCGCTCAGTGCTATCTACCAATTTTCTTAGTTGTGGTTCATTGGCTCATCTTGCCTCCTCTCAAGGTCAAGAGCCTGACTTCCCCTGTTGGTTTTGGTGGCAGATGGACAATTGTACCTTGCGTGTTCCTGGTTACTTGTCCAGGTTAGTCATGGCCGTTGGTTGTGGACCTGTTGTACGGTCGGCTGATGAATGGACGTGCAGCTGGGGTTAAACTAGATAGAGGAGGTGGTGCTCCCCCTGGTGGTACTAGTGTAGATTAGCAGTCGAATGCCTCTGCAGGAAGTCTCGCCCCCTACTGCCGGTATGTTGGAAGCCTGAAACTGAACCATGCTTGACACCAGTAATTGTGACCATACCGCGACGAGTGTTCGAGAAAGGGTGTTCATTAAGAAAGCCATATCAGATGTATGCAAGAAGAGATGACGATCTCTCTGAAAGGGTCCCCGAAGGAATATGAAAACGAGAGAAAGAGAAGCTGGTGATGTCGCACTAAGTGTGGCGCACTAAGAAGATAAGATGATGTATGGACCATACAGAAACTGATGACGAAATAAGGAATCGAGTTAAGGTTTCTGTGCAGAAAAGATTGCATGTGTATGTGACGCACTGCAGAAAATGCAAACCATTCAATGAATGTACAGGTGCAGCAACGCAAGTAGATTTAGTGATCGTAGAAGCTGGCTATACATGCTGAATAGACTGCAGGCGAAGCCGCGATTATATGTGTAGAAACTGGACATTGGTGTCACAATTTTAGTAAACTCATACCCTGTGATAAAGATGGATCAAAAACTGCATCGAAGCAAAGAATAGCTGGGAGCATGGAAGAAGCAAGAAGTGCTGCCTGGCCTGGTGTCAAGATTGAAGGTAGCCAAGAACTGGTTATCCTCCATGAACAGCGAATGTGAGAAGCTGAATTATCCTTTGTCAAGGTGCAAGGAAGGAACACCATGAGTGTCAAGTTTATTAATTAAAGACAATTACATGCTAGAAAAGGGACCGAATTGCGGTCTCCTGTCACGTGAGCCGAGGTTGGAAATAGGAGTTTGGGCATGCAGACCATGATAAGGATGTACCCATACTCCCTTATATTGCCAGAGAAAAGAAACTACTGCAAGGCAAAGTTCAAAGACAGTCTGTATGGCAGAAGGCATGGACGATGGGAGATGTGGGGCTAATTGGGTGGGGAGGTGAAGTCAAGTTCACCCTTGGCACCTGGGTCTGAACTTACGTGCTAGTGAGCCCAATGTTGCAGACATGGCATGGGCGTGCCAACCAATTATAGAGGGCCATATAACGAAGGGCATTCAAGTTTGAGAGCCAATAGTATTCTGTGTGCTAAATAAGTGTTGAGTGTGACTTGCACTAGAGGCAGGCTTAAGTCGTCCACTTGACAGTAGATGCCCTATCATAATCCCAGTCCCTATAGAAAGTATACTTCGATGTTCCCCTTGAACCAACCACAATCCCCCGTAGGTTTTCCTCATTTGCCACTTAGTATGATGTCACTCATGATGAATTTTTTATATATAAATGTACTTTTATGTGAAATGCATTGAGAGAACCTGAGCGAACATCTGTTGTAACTCCCTGTTTTAGACAATTGATATTAAAACAGTTGAATGGGACTTTGCAAATTTCCTGAGTCGGTTTGATTATTTGGTATAAGAGTTATTCTGCATCCCATCCATTGCATGACATGTTACTGATTAAGGACCTTATGTTCACCTGGTAGCAATGTCGGATGGTTAAAAACCCATCAACCTGTTAAACTCCAGACTTTCGGACAATAGGACATCCTCTGTCATTTAGCTGGAAGATCGCAGGGTTTCCTTTGTAGAGTGGCCAAATAGAAAACTTGCAAGAAAATCGAGACGGTGGGCAGGGTCCCTCTTTGACAAAATCCCTAGCTGGTTTCCACGTGCGCTTTGCGGTTAGAAGGCGAAAGTGGTCGGTTGGAGCAGGAGACGATTCCGAGGTCATTGAGTCAAACGATCGAATGGTGAGTAGACTGGGGGGAATGGCAAATTAAGGTGGCGGGATTGTAGTAATTTTTAACGTAACAGGAAATATTGTATGAAGAGATGAGAGATAGTGCCCGAGTCCCTACCAAGTGAGTTTTCAGAACAACTCGTCTCACACTCCAGCAGGAGTCATTAGGCTAAGTGTGAATAGAGTCACATAAGGAGACAAGTTAAATCCTGCAACAGGATATTGATTAGGGGCAAAGAGAAAAAATAGGTGATCACAAGGTAGTTTTTTATATGTGTAAAGTCGACTAGTTTGCCTTGTTTGTTGAAGAAGAAATATTGAAATGGCAGTAGAAGTTGTGAAATTGTTGAGGAGAATTGAGAAGTTAGAAGTAGATTTCGAAGGGATTGTGTCCTCCGACGTATTCCTTATCTTGATAGATCATCTCCAGCTTGCTGGCCTCGGAAACATTTTTTTCAGTAGAGGGCGCTGCGCGTCGATGTCCCTCGAGCCGATGTCCCTCAACAGCCTCCGTATCGGCACCGACGTCATCATGCGTATAAACAGACTCGCGCAGCGTCCGTTGCTCAGTTCTGTTTTTCCACGCTTCGTGAGCCTCGGAATCGCATTGCTCCGTTCATTAGTCAGAGAATATATTCTTCATTATTCCTCGAGAATACCAACTCTTACTCGATGGCTTCCTCATCCGAACCGACGACTCCACGGTCCAGCTTCAAAAAATGTTGAGACTGTAGAAAGAAAATGTCATTGACAGATCCTCACAGGATCTGTTTGTGGTGCCTGGGATCGGAGCACCAATGCTCGGAGTGCGAGGACTGCATGTCCATGATGGCAAAAGCTTGAAGGGGAAGCTTGAGAGAGGTAAGACAGTTAAAACTACTTCGAAAGTTTCCTCGGCAGAGTCGAGACATTCGTCTCCTCACCGACACAGGAAACATTCTCGTTCTAGGTCTCGAAGCAGTTCCCACCACTCTTCGAGATCCAAGCATTCAAGTAAGAGACGTCGAAGATCCCCTTCCTCGTCTTCTGTTTCTCTGGAAAGAGTCACCTGCCCCACAAAACGTAGCGCTCAGGCTGAGTGGGAGGAATTCCGTAAAAGGATGCTTACTGTCTTCGAGAAAGCGGCCTTGACCCCCTCGAAGACAGCTGAGGGTGATACCCTGGGTGAAAAACCCGAAAAATCTAAACGCCGCGAGTTGTTGCACCCGGCGAAAGAAACTACTTGAGAGCGTCACAAACCCTCGAGCAAAGGCACTGTGCCATCAACGCCATCATCGAAGGTCCCTTTGACGCATACATCTGCAGCATCAACACCATTATCGAAGGGCTCATTGACGCATAGGTCGATCGAATCGATGACGTCTTCGACGCCGAAAAAGAACAAACCCACGGCCATCACTACCTCACAGCCAGTGGTCATACCCAGGGCCTCTGTCATGACTTTGAGGTCATCGACAACCTCGAGTAGGATCCCGATCCTCTCGAGTTCTTCTGGCCTCTTCCAATCTTCTCATTTTTCGGTGTTTTCAAAGCCTTTAACGTCCGCGTCAACGACATCGACGTTTTCCCAACCAATTATGACAAATGTAGCCCCTTCTGCTCTGGAAATGGGATTTAAGCCATTTCCAAGGTCTGATTATTTCAGACCTTTGTCTTCAATTTATGAGGAAGGGGAGGATTCGGATCAAGAAAGACCCTTTGGGTTGCAGAGATCTGCAACACCAGAACCAGAGGAATTTCCCTCTGAGGAAAATAGGTTGAAGGACCTTCGAGCATCCTTACATGAGACAAGTGGGTTAGACACTTCCCCAGAAATAGAATTTGCCAGACCAGACCCAGGGGAACATGCTGAGACCCCTTACAGAATTTTAATGGCAAGAATTATAGAATTCATGGGTTGGTCTACACCTTCACCTGCATTCCAAGAGGATGACCTTACAGACATTTTAGTTAAAGGCCCACAGGAGGATCCTGTGGTTCCATTTCACGCTGCATTACAAAGAAAGATATTGGCTAACTGGGAAAATCCAGAGGTTATCCTGGCGGTTAACAAAAAGTTATCAGCCAAATATAGGGTATCTGCTACTGACCCTGAATTTTTGTCTAAACATCCAACTCCAGAGAGTCTGGTTGTTCAAGCAGCAACTGCATCAGGCAGTAGATCGGCATACCCTACTGTTCCACAGGACAGGGATGACAAAAGATACGACTCTATGGCGAAGAAAGTTTTTTTCTGCATGTAGCATGGCATTGAAATCTATTAACGCTACTTGTACGCTCGCAAGGTTCAGCCATACACTTTGGGAGTGTGCTTCACCAGCGGCTGACTGCCTCCCAGAGGAAGAAGAAAGGGAAGCGTTTCTAAACATCATTAAGGATGGTAAAGACGCAATATGCAAATCCCTTCAAACTGGCATTGATTCTGCTGACAGCATCAGTAGGGCCATGGCGGCAAGTACTACAACCCGCAGATTTGCTCCAGATGTACAAGCTAGACTTTTAAATATGCCCTTTGACGGCTCTTCTTTGTTTGGTAAGAAGGCGGATGACAGCCTAGAAAAGTTAGACATCCAAAGCAGCAGCAAAATCCCTGGGAGCTGCAATCCGTGAAACGCCATATCGCCCCTCAGGAACCTCTTGGAGAGGTAAGTCCTTTCGCTTTTATTCCGCATTCGTAAAAGGCAGAGGACAGTCGGTTCAAAGAGGTCAAAAAAGATTCACCCGAGGTGGACGGGGTAAAAATACAAAAGCTGCAGCAGCAGCAGGTGCCTCTTTACCCTCAGCACCTGCATCAGCCGCCTCTAAATCACTCTGAGGACTCTCCTCACAAGACACCAGTAGGGGGCAGGCTAACTCGACATCTGACGGAATGGCAGGCTATTACGTCAGATGCTTGGGCATTGGAGACAGTTGCCCAAGGTTACTGTCTGCCTTTTCTACGCATTCCTCAGAGTCATCCACCGGGGAACAGCTCTTGGAAAGTTCCAGATCCGCTCCTCTTGCAGGAAATTGTAGACCTGCTGGAGAAAGGTGCCATAGAACCGGTACCTGTAGGGGAGAGGAACAAGGGCTGGTACTCCCCCTACTTCCTAATACCGAAGAAGGACGGAGGACTGAGACCTATCTTGGACTTACGAAAATGGAACAAGTTCCTCAGGAAGGACAAGTTCAAGATGGTAACTCTTTCTCAGATCCTTCAGGCCCTCCAGCTCCACGATTGGCTGGTATCTCTGGACCTTCAGGATGCTTATTTCCATGTGCCAATCCATCTCAAACACAGGAAATACCTGAGGTTCGCAATTGGTGGCTCTCATTATCAATTTCGAGTTCTGCGATTTGGGCTGATCTCCGCCCGAGGGTTTTCACCAAGCTAATTTCGGTAGTGGCTGCAAGTCTAAGGAGGCAAGGAATTCACGTCTACCCCTACCTGGATGATTGGCTGATCAGAGCTGTATCTCTGGAACAAGCTCAGATCCAGCTAGATTATGTTTGCCACTCCTTCACAAATTGGGCTTCTCCCTCAATTTAAAGAAGTCACAGATGATACCATCACAGAGACTCCAGTTCATTGGAGCGGTCCTGGACACTTCCCTGGGAAAAGCCTCGCCACCAGAGGTGAGGGCTCAAGATATTCTGCAGATTGTCACCAAGTTTCAAAATGCCCAACGTCTCCCAGTCTTCGACTTTTTGAGGTTGCTAGGCCTTATGGCATTCTGCATCTTCCTTGTGCCAGAGGCTCGCCTGAGAATGAGATCTCTTCAGTGGGCACTAAGAACTCAGTGGTAGCAATTCTCAGGGAGAATGACAGATCTCCTTCAGGTTCCATACAATGTGGCTCAAGACTTTCAGTGGTGGGCCTGCCAGGAGAACATCTTGAAAGGAGAACTGTTTTGGCAACCATGGCCGGAGATAACAGTAGTCACAGATGCCTCACTCACGGGGTGGGGAGTCCATGCCAACGACTTGACCATCAGCGGCCGTTGGTCTCCATCTGAGTCCAGACTGCATATCAACCTGTTAGAGCTGAGAGCAATTAGACTAGCGCTGAAGGCTTTTCTGACAGCTGTACAGGGGAAAAATGTCCTGATAATGACGGACAACACAGTGGCCATGCACTACCTCAACAAAAGAGGAGGCGTAGGATCACTGCCTCTGTGCAGAGAGGCGAAGCAGCTCTGGTTTTGGGCAATCCAAGAAGGAATCTCTCTATCGGCAGTTCACTTAGCCGGAGAGAAAAACTTGAGAGCGGACGCTCTGAGCAGGCAGAGTACAGTCTCCCACGAGTGGGAACTAGCTCAGGAAGTCCTTCAACAGATCTTCACCCTTTGGGGAACCCCTCAAGTGGATCTGTTCGCCACCAGCATCAACAGGAAGTGTGATCAGTTTTGTTCAAGGGAATTTTCCCCCGCGAGGAGCTCTAGGGGACGCCTTCGTAGTGGACTGGGAGTTTCCACTTCTGTACGCGTTTCCCCCAGTCCCCGTCATTCCTCAAATGATCAGGAGGTTGAGAAGGTTCCAGAAAGCCATGATCCTGATTGCCCCGGACTGGGCCAGGAGAACGTGGTACCCGGACCTTCTGGACATGTCCATCTGCCCTCCAATTCGTCTTCCACTCAGGGAGAATCTTCTCCCTCGCAAAAGGGAGGTCAGGTTCTCCATCCAGATCAAAACCCTCAACCTTCACACTTGGTATCTGAAAGGTTGAGATACAAGAATTGGGACCTCCCAGACGACGTCATGGAGGTGTTGCTTTCGGCAAGAAGGCCAGCTGCCGTTGGAACAAATTTTGCAGCTGGTGTAGAGAAAAGAATATCGATCCCTTTTCATGTGGTACACCAACAGTGTTATCTTTTCTACTCTATTTGGCAAATTCGGGCCTTCAGGTTGGCACTATCAAGGGCTATCTCGCAGCGATATCGATCTTCAGGCGCACTGCAGAGGAACCATCGTATTTCAAGTTACCCTTAGTAATACAATTTCTGAAGGGATTAACCAATGTCTATCCTCCAAGACCATTCCAAGGTCCCTTATGGGACTTAAATTTAGTCTTACATTTCCTGATGGGTACTCCTTTTGAACCACTCCACTCTTGTTCACTAAGGTTTCTCACCCTTAAAACTGTCTTATTAGTGGCATTGATATCTGCTAGGAGGGTGAGCGAATTACAAGCTCTATCTTGTAAACCCCCTCATACAATTTTTCATAAAGACAAGGTTGTCCTGCAAGTGAAGCCTAATTTTCTGAATTCCACATCAATCAGAAGATTACCTTACCTTCATTTTATCCCCCTCCCCATCCAGGGAAAGCGGAAGAAAGGCTGCATAGGCTGGACCCAAGGCGAGCTTTGAGCTTTTACATCAGCAGACTTGCTAGGATTAGGCAAGCAGACCAACTGTTCGTAGGTTACTCAGGGCACAAATTGGGATTACCGATGACAAAACGGACCATTTCGAGATGGATTATTTTAGCCATTGTGGAATGTTACAAACTGGCAGGGAAAGAGCCTCCTCAAAATCTTAGGGCTCATTCAACCAGGAGTATCGCAGCCTCTTCGGCCCTCCAAAGAGAGGTACCGATTCGAGACATATGTGCGGCTGCCACATGGTCGTCTGCACATACCTTCACAAGATTTTACAACCTGGATTCCTCCTCTAGCCAAGAGACTAGATTTGGAGATTTGGCAAAACTGTGTTGCACTCTATGCACTCCTGAAGGGAAACATGGCAATTTTACTCCCACCTCCAGTTAGACTCCCATAGCAGTGGTGTGTATCAAGATGAGGAATACGTCGGAGGACACAATCCCTTCGAAGAACAAGTTACTTCTTACCTGGTAACGTTCTTTCGATGGGATGTTCCTCCGACGTATTCCTTATCGTCCCACCCATCCATCCCCTCAGTAAAACTTCCCTTGTGGTTACAGCTTACGCTCCTTCTGGGTCACTAACCAATTCATGTAAAACAACTGTTAATGTTAAAACGGAACTGAGCAACGGATGCTGCGCGAGTCTATTTATACGCATGATGACGTCGGCGCCGGTACGGCGGCTGTCGAGGGACATCGGCTCGAGGGACTTCGACACGCAGCGCCCTCTACTGAAAACAATTTTTCAGAGGCCAGCAAGCTGGAGATGATCTATCAAGATAAGAAAAACGTCGGAGGAACATCCCATCGAAAGAACGTTACCAGGTAAGAAGTAACTTGTTCGTCTCAATGAAGAAATTGGTACCAATTTAGAGACAGGCAGAGATAATTGAAAAGAGTAGAGGTTTGAGCGGTGATTATTGTAGCGCGCTCATATTTATTGTTTTTAAAAGTATTGAAAAAGTGATGAAAGCCGTTTTGCAAAAACTTGTAAGTATTGACAGTCAATTGAGACTCGTTACAATGGGAGATATCACTCCACTGATGCATTTATGTAAGACATTGCCAAAGCACATGCCAAAGCTCAAACAGTATAGTGTGGAGTTGGTGAAAGGCACGGTAGATAAGATGTTCATGCGGTGGCCACAAGGGGGAATCACTGCAGTATTGCAACACATGACCACATACTGACACGCTGTGTGCAAGAGCAAGAAATTGAAGAAAAGGTTAGCTATTTGGGGCGTGGCCAAGTGTGGAGACGTGTTCCGTAGGAGCTCCCGAGATCCCGCAATGATCCTGGCAACCAGTGCAGGCACGGACGCCTGCAAGCTTTGAAAAAACACAAACCTGCTTATGAATGCAGGGTATGCGCCTGGTGAACTTTTGGAGTCTGTGGGATGCATGGAGACAAAGATACGCATACTGAAAGGGTCGCGTATATTCAAGAAAGGCGACACAAAATGGCGGCCGAGATGCATGAACAAAGGAATTACCTGGCAGTGAGAGGATAGAGCGATAACAACATAGCGCGGACACTGCCGAGAGGGGCAGCGCCCTGGGATCCTCGCGCCAGAGACACTGGCCTAGTGGAGCCGGAATGCACGGAAGCAGAGCAGTGAGCGCTGAGCCTGACACAAGGCAGTGGGACCCGTTCTACGAACTGCTGCTGAGGCCCGCTGGAGGCATTGCACGGCTGCTTACCGCGGCCGTCGAAGTCGCAGGGAAGTGCACAAGTAGTCGGGATCAACCCGACTGATCGTTCGTGGCCCCGGTGCCCACATTGTACCGCAGGACAGGTGAGCTAACGTGGCCGGCGGGCGTAGCCCCATGGAAGGGCGGGCACATGCAGATGACTAAGGAGCCTCACGGAGCTGATATCAGGACATCTGTGGTGCGGTGAGGCTAATCGGCGTGGGACGCCCCTGCTGCGGGTATGCCACTGCGGGCCCTGTGGGCGGGGGGCACCCGCGGTCGGGCATTGTCATACAGATTCTGGTGGCTGGCGCATTGCAGCAGTGCCCCGGAGCGCAACAGACCCGTAACAAGTGGCAGACAAAAGCCCACACGTTTAAGCCTGGGAATACAACGTCAGGCTGCAGGGAGCAGCATCTGCCAGTATAAGCATGTGAGGCAGGCACCCCCCAGCTTGGAGAAGAACGGCCAGGGAGGCTAATTCGTGCTGCACAATTAAACGCGAGCGCCGGGCATGGTGAGGACACCTACAGTGAGCAATGAGCACAGGCAAGTGAGAGGCTGCCACGGGGTGTGGCTGGGGGGGCCCAGGTAACGCTGCACTGCAGGAGAGCTGCAGGAGCAGAGTAGGTCTCGTACAAGCAGGCCACAGGCAGTGGCGCCCCTTGAGTCTCACAGACCTTCAACACAAGGAGGCCGGCAGCCTCTCGTGCAGCCGCCTGGTGCATGCACGTGGTGCGGATGGCACAACCCGGACTGAGGGGACCTGCAGGAGCCCGCATCCATAATAAGCGGACAAGCAGGGAGATTAAAGGAGCCCGCAGGAGAAGGCATCCACGTGCCTCTACTGCGACAAGAGGAGGATACTCAAATTATACCTAGCGGAATGCACCACTGCAGACTCTACATACTCATAGAAAGCACCAGTGGCCAAATGATAAAGACATTGAGAGATTGGCAAGGACGTGCCCCCACGACGGTGGGCCACGTGTGGAGGCCATAGGAGCTAGGCGAATGGGACACCCCCTGACCCCTGCATGAGGCGGGAGGAGAGGAGGAGTGAGGAGCACCTTGGGGAGAGCGCCACAGAACACTGCCCACGTGAGTAGGCTGCGCCTGCGACTTGGCGGGGCCCACGGTTGATACACGCTCAGCCTGCAGGAACACCCAGGAGAGCCCCGGAACTTGGGGGAGTAGTCATAGAGCTGGAGCTGTAGGAGATGGGGCACACAGACCTGGACAAGGGACACGCCAGTGCACAATTACGTTGGAGGACACAATCCACCCCGGCGCAGACTCGGCAGCACAAAGGAACCCCCAACATAGCCCGGCTGGGTCCCCCTGCCAACCGGAAACTGGGTGTGCGTAAGCCAGAGATTACACACCGCGAAGCTCATACACGTAAACCCAGAAACATCAGGATGGCCAATAAACTGCCTAAATCAAAGGGCAAACAACCTACGATCAATGATTATGCTAAAACATCTCCAGTGGCGGAGGGAGCTAGGAGCAAGGAGAGAACCCCCACCGTGGGCATAGCCACCACGAGCAAAGACCAGGAGATCCTTGCAGCAATAGCAGACCTGAAAGTGCCTTGGGAAACCAAATTGGGAATGGCCATGGTGGAATTGAAAGCGGCGCTGGAGCTCAAAGTCAGGGCTGTACAGGAGGAGGTGAATCTCCTCCGGCAAGACGTCAGAACTCTGGCAGAAAACACATGCGACTTGGAGAAGGAAGTGGCCCCCAATACAGCTGCATGTGCATCCTATAAATCTGATCTTCATGCCCTAGAACAGCTCATGGGCAACCTCGAAAGCAGGGCGGAGGAGGCGGAGGGACATGCCCGGAGGGACAATATACGTATCGTAGGATTGCATGAGGGGGCCAAGGGACCCAACTCCACCGAGTACATCGAATCAATGCTGCTGCAGGAGATATTTGGAGGAGTGCTGACCCAGGGGTTCGAGGTGGAATGGGTGCATAGGGCCCTGACGAGGAAGCCACCACCGAGGACTCCCCCAACCCCACCCTCCCCCCAAGGTCGGTGATTGCCAAGATCCTGAACTACCGAGACAGGGAAAAATCCTTGAGTACTTCCAGAAGGGGGGAACGATACAAAGGGCGTCGGGAAACGTAACGGCATACCCGGATTACACTCTGCAGGTACAGCGCTGACGCATGAACTTTGGTGCAGTGAAGAGAAGACTGCGAGAAGCGGGCTACAAATACATGCCGATTTACCCAGCAAAACTGAAAGTGTTCCACAAAAAGGAACACTGTTTTTTGATAAGCCCGAGGACGCGACAGAATGGCTGGACATGCAGAGCTGTCCCCAAGAATCGGGCATCCAGAAGGAAGATGGCGCAGATAAGTAGCATGGAGACCGTGGCACCTAGGGTGTCGCAGTCGCAGACATTGGGACAAGAATATAGGACAGGATAAAGCCTGACGGAGTAGATCGACCCGGGCTATACACGTATGATCCTTGAGCACAGGAACTTAGTGAACGGTGTAGGAGCCTAACGGAACCAGCCCTCATACCCCCATGAATAGATTAGTTAGGTCACCAGTAGACCGTTGACACCCTGCTGGGTTCCTGACCTTGGCATTCCGAGGCAGAACCAAACGCGGGGGAGCCTGAGATCCAGGGATGGAGCTGGGCACCAGTTGGGGCGGGGCAGGGAGGGGGGAGGGAAGGAGTTGTGTGGAGTTTTATAGTTGAGCAAGAGGGTCTGGGGGGATTAGTTGGGGAGTTTAAGTTGGGAGAGGGAGGGATATGAGCCCAATTTCATGCCAAACTAGGCTGGAGTGGAAACCCGGGAGGGGGGGAGGAGGGACAAACCCCACATGGCAATGGGTAGCCTTAGAATTGTAACTTGGAACGGGAGAGGCCTCAATAGTTACCTGAAGAGGAATAAAGTAATGATGTACCTGAGAAGGCTGAAAGTTGACATAGCATTACTACAGGAGACCCACCTTACTAAGGATAAACTGTAGGTGGTCAAGAGAAAGTGGAGAGGGACCACTACAGGAGCCACCTACGCAGCTTCCGCAAGGGGGGTGGTCACGTGGGTGGCACCCCATGTACCATTTCAGCTGCTTCAGTGTATGGTAAACCCAGACGGCAGAATGTTAGTGGTGCGGGGGATGCTAGAAAACAGGGATGTGAACATTATAAACTCATATGCCCCTAACCAAGACACAGCAGCCTTTTTTAGGGCCCTATCTGGCAAAATTAGCCCCCTACTGGGCAGCGCTATCATCTGGGGAGGGGATTTTAATTGTGCATTACACCCCAAATTGGATAGGTCAGACAATAAACTAGACACCCACCCCGGCTGCAAGAGCATTACAGGCCCTACTGCAGGACTTTGGGCTAGAAGATATCAGGAGACAGCTGCACCCGGGAGACAGGCAGTACTCACATTATGCGGCACCCCACAACCTGTACACGAGACTGGATTACATGTTTGTGGCCTCGGAGATAGCAGGAGAAATGATAGGTTCGGAATACAAGGCCAGAGTACATTCGGACCACTCACCCCTGGTCTTGGAGTGGAGGCATCAGCCGCCTAGAGCGAGAATCCCGACATGGAAGCTTAGAGCCGAAGCCCTGCAGGACTCGGGATTCCATTAGGACTTAAGGGAGGCAATTATTGAGTACTTTGACATTAATACAGGGCGTGTGCAGTCGGAGGGAACCTTATGGGAGGCGTTCAAAGTGGTAGTACGGGGCACAGCCATATCCAAATCTAGAGGGCTCCAAAGGGGCATAGAGCGAGAGCTTCAGGAGACAGAGAAGGAGCTGGAAGAAATAATATAGAAGGGGAGCACCTCACAGGAGGATGCCGAACGGGCGAATCTATTACAACAAACTAGCAGGGAGCACTGGGATAGACTATGTAAACTAAACAATAAAAAATATATCGAAAGGCAACATGCGGGGGGAGATAAACCGGGAAGGCTGCTGGCATGGTTATACAAAAATGAAACACCACGCCCAGTGGTCAGGGAGTTAAAGGGAGAAGGCGGCCAGACCTGGGATACCCAAGAGGGAGTCAATGAGGGGTTCCTCAGATTCTACAAACGCCTGTATGAGGACATGGGGGAGGAGATGGGGCGGGAGATTCAGGAGACACTGGAAGACATAGGATTAAACGACCAGGAGCGGGAGGACCTGGACGCCCCAATCACATTAGACAACTAGAGACAGTGATTCAGCACCTACCCACGTGTAAGGCTCCGGGGTCGGATGGGCTCCCAAGTGAATTTTACAAGATGTACAAGCAGGAGGTACTTCCTCCCCCCCGCTGCGTGCCATGCTAAATGAGGCTTTTGAACGGGGGAGGCTGCCAGAGTCCCTGAAGGAGGTGGTGGTCATTCCGCTCTTAAAACCAGGCAAGCCAAGCACGGGCTCTGGATCATAGAGACCCCTGTCAATGCTCAACCAAGACAGCAAAATCCTTACAGCAACGCTGGCAAACGGGCTCAAACAAGTTATTGGCAAACTGGTACACCCCGATCAAACAGGCTACGTCCCAGAGGTGGTACGGTTGCCTAAAGCAAAGTTGCAAGGAAGGGCGAGACTGTTGGAACTGGGCTGGGAAATATGGAACAAAGCGTGGCAGGTAGTGGAAAACCCGACCCCATGCTCCCTGCAGATGCCGCTAGTGGCGCTTTGTGGGAGGACTTGCAAATGATAAAAGGGATCTGCAGATACTGGGAACCGATGGGCCTGGCGACCCTCGGAGATGTATGGCAAGAGGGGGAGGCACTAGACTTCCAGTGACTAATGGAGGATACCGGGGTGCACAAAGGCCAATATATTACTTACACAAGAATCATTAAATGGGTGCGGGAAAGGTGGCCTGAGGTAGTGCTAGCGGAGCAACCTGATATGGTCATTGAGACGATGTATGACTTCTCGGAAGGTGGGCACGAAATATCCTGCATATATGAACTATTGATGACTAGGGTGGGTAAGGAGGTGTTCCAACTGAGGCGGGACTGGGAGGAGGAGGTGGGAGAACCTATGCTGGATGGACAATGGGATAGGGCACAAAGGTATCACAAGAAGGTGTCCCGTAACGCGAGGCTACAGCAGATCCAGTTATACGTTACTCATATGGCATATATGACCCCTAGCATGATTGCCAGGTTTGGAAGCTTAGTGATACAAAAATCCCCACGGTGCGGGGAGGTGGATGCTGGGATGATACACATGTTTTGGGCTTGCCCGGAGATGGATAGATTCTGGACAGAGGTTAAGTTACGCCTAGCTGAAAAAGGGATCACACTGGAGGTGGAGTCAGTTTGGGCATGCATGCTGGGGGTTTTTGCCAGACCACGCAACCTGAAGCACATTAGTAAGATGAAAGACCTGGCCAAACGGAGAATCGCTATGGGCTGGAAGGCACTAGACAGGGCTGCCCCTGGTCGCCCATGCTGTACATTCTCGCTTTGGAACCACTGGCAATCTGCCTCAGAAAACAGTATGGGGAGATTGGAATCCCCACGAAGGGAGGATCGCACCTCATATCACTGTACGCCGATGACATCCTGCTATCCCTGCACTTCCCAGAAGAAAACTTACAATATGTCCTGGAAGTGATGGAACGCTACGCCCCCCTCTCGGGCATAGCGGTAAACCCCAAGAAATCAAGCATTTTCCCTACCGCCCCTGCCGATACCTTGGCAGACCAGGACATTCCGATACTTGGGAATCGACATATACCACACGGCTGAGGATGAACACAAGCACAATACAGAGAGGGCAGTGGAAGGCATTAAAAATAGTATGGGGTTTTGGTCCAGGCTACCCCTGGCCATGATGGGTAGGGCGGCTTTGATCAAGAAGGTGGTCCTGCAAAAACTGCTGCACTTTTTCACGAACATTCCGTACATGCTCCCCAAACTTGTTTTGTGAAACTCCACAGCTTATGCAAGGGCTTTATATGGCATAGCTCCAGGAATAGGGTGGCCCTCTGGAAGTTACAAAACTCATGTGACAGGGGGGTTATAAACCTACCGAATTTCGAGTTATACTATCTGGCGGGACAGCTCCAGTATGTGGCCAGGTGGTTGTCCAAAGTAGAGACAGCTGAAGCTAGGCTATTGTACAAGGACACCGTCCCCTTTTTTCTGAGAGAGGAGGTATGGTTGCCTAAAGCAAAGTTGCAAGGAAGGGCGAGACTGTTGGAACTGGGCTGGGAAATATGGAACAAAGCGTGGCAGGTAGTGGAAAACCTGACCCCATGCTCCCTGCAGGTGCCGCTAGTGGCGCTTTGTGGGGAGGACTTGCAAATGATAAAAGGGATCCGTAGATACTGGGAACCGATGGGCCTGGCGACCCTCGGAGATGTATGGCAAGAGGGGGAGGCACTAGACTTCCAGAGACTAATGGAGGATACTGGGGTGCACAAAGGCCAATATATTACTTACACAAGAATCATTAAATGGGTGCGGGAAAGGTGGCCTGAGGTAGTGCTAGCGGAGCAACCTGATATGGTCATTGAGACGATGTATGACATCTTGGAAGGTGGGCACGAAATATCCTGCATATATGAACTATTGATGACTAGGGTGGGTAAGGAAGTGCTCCAAATGAGGCGGGACTGGGAGGAGGAGGTGGGCGAACCTATGCTGGATGGACAATGGAATAGGGCACAAAGGTATCACAAGAAGGTGTCCCGTAACGCGAGGCTACAGCAGATCCAGTTATACGTTACTCATATGGCATATATGACCCCTAGCATGATTGCCAGGTTTGGAAGCTTAGTGATACAAAAATGCCCACGGTGCAGGGAGGTGGATGCTGGGATAATGCACATGTTTTGGGCTTGCCCGGAGATGGATAGATTCTGGACAGAGGTTAAGTTACGCCTAGCTGAAAAAGGGATCACACTGGAGGTGGAGTCAGTTTGGGCATGCATGCTGGGGGTTTTTGCCAGACCACGCAACCTGAAGCACATTAGTAAGATGAAAGACCTGGCCTACATCCTGGCCAAACGGAGAATCGCTATGGGCTGGAAGGCAGCCCAACGACCCAGAATAGAGATGTGGTGGGCTGACCTCCTGAAGTGGGCAGATGCAGAAACAGCAGCCTGGTATGAAGCAATCAGTAGGGGAGGGGAGGAGGAAGCAGGACCCCTGATAGCGTGGAGGCAACGATGATGGGACCCCCCCCCCAGGCTGACCTTATTGAAGATGATATGAGGGGGACTAATGAGGAAGACAAGCTCGGAGATATGCAAGCTAGCGGCATTGAAGCAGGGGCTCGAGTTAAGGGGGCGGGAGGACGATGATGCACGACAAGTGAACAAAATGATGCAAAGCTCATATGCGAATGTCCTCAATGTTTGTGATGTTTGGAGTGTTGTTAACAAAAAATAATAAAAATTGTTTTAAAAAAAAGGTTAGCTATTTTAGAGCTTTGGAAAATGTACCAAGAAGAGAAGGAAGAGCCACCACCCGATCAGTGGATGCTTAGCCAGCGTAAGAAGAAAGGTGTTGAGCCCTCGGCTACCCTTGCGTTGCCTGAAGTGAAAGGCATTGATATGGAAGAAGTAGGGTTGTATCCATTATAGTAATCAGCGGCTAGGTATTGTAATCCGATATACGAACCACCCATGTATTGCAGTGACGATAGTCCAGATCATGGTAAGAAAAAGAGGAGATCCTTAGAATCATACACAACAGGGAAGAGTGAGTGAACGAATGTGTCAACATAAATCGAGAAATTAAGAGATGGAAAAGAGAAAAAGATAAAGCTGACAAGATAATGCTTGTGCAGAACGAATGGATGGGAGGACTGATTTTACTCAACTTAGATGGAAAAGGCTTTGAGGAAGTAAGGCAAAGGGAAGATAAAGATGTACAGGCTAGAAAAGACAGAGAACGTGAAAAACGAATGAAGGAAGACGAATATAAAATAGAGAGAAAAGAGTGGCGAGAACAGATGTATCAAGCGGAGCAACAAAAGAAGGAAGAAAGGGCAGAAGTGCCAAGAAAGTATGATCTACAGAGGGCAATGAAAGAAAAGGATAGAAGAGAAAGGAATAGGGAAGAGGAAGAAGCACAGAAATTAAAGGACAAAAGGATACAGAGACAAAGGGAAGAGGAAGAAAGGAGAGCAGGAGCTACGAGAGAAGAAATAAAGCAAGAGGAGGAGAGAATCAGAAGGGAGGCGAGAAAACGAAGAGAATTAGATGAACCATTAGAGCGGAAAAAAGAGACAGGATTCTGAATTTAGCCTTGCTCAAAGGGAGCCAGTAGAGCCGAGTCCAGCAATACGATGGGACAGAATAGAAGAGTTTCTTCCGATTAAGGAAGCAACGCCAGGGGCATTTAGAGTAGCATTAGAAGAGGAAAATGTCAACATAAGAAGCATCAGAGATAGGATTGATAAGGTCTATCGGGAGTTAAAGCGAAGAAGCAGTTATGAAAGTCAAGGGGATGCGTCGCCAGCATTTAAACCGCAAAACGAAGAAGAAAATCTGTTTCGTTCTGTGCGTAGAGTCTTGTCTTTAAATGGACTGAACCTAGACATGGGTGAAGCGGAGGTTAGTCACACTTCTTGGGGACAAGACGTGTCAGACGAAGAAAGAGGATCTCTCATTGGGGGGAGGAGGAAGTGCATGCAAGTGCAAGGTAACCTGCAGATAGACAAGGATAGTCTGATCTGGAACAATCTAAGGACAGGAACCCAGATCCCATATCATATTCAGAACATCCCGCAGGACAATCGCATAGTGAGAAGAGAGAATTGCCGCAATATGTGAGCAGATTAAGATCGTTGCCAGCAAGGAGGCGGTTCGGGATGATCATCCTCACCATGGATAGACAGACGATGGGAGCCGATTGCAAGTTAGGGTTTACGCAGTTTCCCTTATTCAATAAAGGGGAGCAAGACCACAGTATATCTCATGGCCGCAGATGGATAAGGATAATTTAAGATGCAAGCTCCCGAGTTTGACATCGGGTGTGGGAAAATGGATATATGAGTTATAAAAGATGAAGGGAGGCAACACCCTGGCCATAGGGGACATTAAGTGTCCCCTGGCAGCTATTATTGGAGAGAGAGCTGATGCCATATGGAGGAGAGCAGGATATGCAAGTGTAACAGCGCAAAACACATCGCATGATGGAGTGCTGTTTAATAATGGTCAGAGCAGATGTGTGGCTGGCTCTCAGGGTACTGTATCCTGACACATCAGATATGGTTGCAATTATGATACGTAAGATGAAAGAGGATGAAGATCCTATTGCTTACATTCAGGATACTCGAGACCGGTGGCAACTTGAAACGAAAGAGCCGTGGGAAGAAATGTGGCATTATTTTACCACATTTTATGTCACGGGTTTCCCAAGCCAGTTCCAAGACAAATGATGAAATTGGTGGGAATGGAAGCCAAACCGTGGGCTGAGATACAGTTGACAATAGTGCATCACTGTTGGCTATTGAAGGAGAAAAACAAGAAGAAATACACCAAGGGCCGGTATTGACAAGCAGAGAAGGATTGGGGATGCAGCAAATAGTGGGTGCATCGCAGGCGAACAATCAGCATCCAATAGACCAAGGAGGGAATGGGTTCATGCCACGAGGAAGAGGTATCGGGTACAGAGGAAGAGGTGGATTTCAAAACAATCATGGTGGGTTTCAAAATGCACAGAAGGAGAATCAGAATGTTCAAGGAGGATCCAACCAAGGGGACTAGTCAGGCGGTCTCCTCCCGTATGTTGGAATTGTGGGATGATAGGACACATTGCACGCTTATGTGGGAACCAAGGGAATGTACAGAATTGACAATTCACAAGAGGGGGGACAGCTTATCCTCCACCATATAGCACACAACCTACAGAAGGTTTTGCCCAAGATCAGACAGTGCTGCGAATGCAACAGACGCCGCAATCAGACCAAGTGCAAATGAATCCACCGCAATGGCAATCACAACACGCCCCCATGTAGATAAAGCAATATGCAAACACGGGACAATTATTGACACCCAGAATAGGAGGTGCCACTGTGGTGGGAGGGAATTCCTTCACAGGTACTGGGGTATGCATATATCCACAATTGGACAGCTCACAGGGTGATTGGATGTGTTCAGTACTATCTGTGACACAAGACCCCCAAGAGGAACCAATGGTCGATGTGACAGTAGGAGGCAAATCTTTTTCTTTTTTATTAGACTGTGGGGCTACTCGTTCATATATACGAGAGGGAAAGTATCCTATTTCGGGAATTTCCATGAATGCTCAAGGGTTCTCTGGAGCTACAAGTAGAGTTCATTTTACTGATGAATTACCAGTCTCTATAGGAGAATGTGACATGTCTGTTCCATTATTGTATTCATGACAAACACCAGTTAACATTCTGGGAAGAGATTTGATGACAAAACTTAATATGACAATTTAATTTACTGACGGAGGAATAGTGTGTTCCACTCCTGGAATACACTACAGAAATGTAGGTGAGTTTATACTGGTGTACAGAGGGCAAGTGGCTCTGCGAGGCGTTCCAGTGGAGCCAGAGGTTTTCCTTTATGGGGTGAGCATTCTATTAACATGGCTACCTGGCTTAGTGGGAAAGACTGTGAGGATACCTGACAAATTCTTGTTTAGACCGCAGATACCTATGGACAAAGAGGGGGGGCCGACAAGCCCTCTGGAATTAGAAGTAGCCATAGTATGAAGGGAAATGGCAATGCTTGAAGGAAAGGATGACGAGGGTAGACCATGGAGGACTGTGATAGCTCTCGAAGAGGGATACAGGTTGACTAACATTACTGACGATGACCTGTTTAGAGATGATCGAACAGATGATGAAGTAGTTTTCTTTATGAGCATCACATACTGGATAAGAATAGAGAAAAGGGACGTCCCACAGCGAATGGCAATAATGCAGCAGCGTCCAGCTTTTCTTTACAAAGATTTGGAAAAGGTGCCCAGCGTTTTATGGACCATAGGCCCTTATGATGTAGGACTATTGAAGGGAATAGGAGAGATCAACATAAATCTGAAGCCAGGGGCGACTTTACCTCTAGCAAGACAGTACCCCATGTCTCAAGAGACTGATTAGGTCATATTTAAGACCATTTCTGCACTGATGAAACAAGGCATTCTGGTACCATTAGAATCATTGTGCAATACCGCAGTGCATCCTGTGAAATCAATCAGAGGGAGGGTCATGGAGATTCATACAGGACGTGAGACCGATTAACCAGATTGTAGAGGCAGAGTTTCCTTTAGTTCCTAACCTGGCGACGATACTATGCAGTATCCCGGTGCAAGCTCGATATTTCACGGTGATCGATTTGAAAAATTCGTTTTTCTCAAACCCTTTGCACAAGGACTCACAAGACTTAACTTCATTTACATTTTGCCAAACTTGTCTAAAACATACTAAGCTGCCCCAAGGCTAGTGAGAGTCCCGATCGATCGTTAACAGGGTCCTACAGATGGATTTAGGCAATATTGATTTGAAAAGCACAGTGATACAGTATGTAGATGACATTTTAATTTGTAGCACTAAAGAAGAGTGCAGACAGGACTCAATTCAATTGATGACTATTCTAGCAGACAAGAGATACAAAACCATATAAACCAGTCGGGGGGCGTGGCCAACATGCAAGTAGGGAGGATGCGAGTCTTCGCGGCTCCCGCGACCGCCATCATTATCCTGCCTAAATATCCTGCAACTGATTGCCTCAAAATTACACCTATACAGCAAAGATGATGTGGGGACTGATCCGGTGACATCAGATCGAGGGTAGCAGCCCACCGCTGGAGCTACTCCAGGCTGAGCACTGCGTATGCTGGGCACGAAACACCTCAGCAAGATGGCCGCCTGCACTTCCCCGAACTGAAGTAGAGGGAGACCCGGGCTGGGGCTCTGTGGGGGCCGGGCACAGCTACCCGGCACTTGGCGTCCGTAAAACCAGAGTGGCCCGGACTTACACAGAAACCTCCCGCAGTTCTGTATATAACGAACAAAATCTGCGTGGGGGTGTGAGAACACCAAACGCTGGCGGACGCTCTGGGGTGAGTGCCACAAACGTATGCCCAAGCAGGAGTGCGGAAAGAGGAAACCACCCGCCAACGCACCCAGCCTTGGGACAGTCCTACATACAGCGGCACCGACCTAGCAACAACAGCGAAAATAACAGAGCCGCACTGTGCACAACGACCTGTAGCCATTCTTCCATGCCCATACGGGCAGGGGCATACCTTGCCATCCAGGCCGAAATCTACGCCCGGATACTGGCAGTCTCTTTGGGACCCACCGACGGCGCACCACTACTTGCCATTGGAGTGCTTACCCTGGACCACTTGGGGCGAGAAACGAGACCTCGCCGGCCCTGAGCGAATGGACAATACTTGTGGCGACTTGCTCTCCGTCACATCCCGGTTGGTAACAGTGATAGAATCCGACTACGCAGTGAGCAGGAGAACACCCCCTGGCGCTCAACTTACCCATAAGTATTGATATACCACCTCTATGGAGAGGAGCTCCAACCGCTTGCACGATCAAGACAAGAGAAGCAGATAGAATAGAACATTGGTGCGACTGAGCTGCTGGAAGGGGTTTGTGGGGGTGTGGAGGCAATCCGGGCGCACTAGGACCTTTGCAAATGCCCCAAGATCCGGATGAACAGGCCGACTTCGCAGATACAAACGCCGCATTCTAGGACCTTATCTACAGCATAATTATTGATACGCCTGCAGTAGTGGAAAAGGACGGCCCAACCTCGCACCTGGCAAAATGGGCAAAGATAAACAGCGCAAAACGTCAACGCAAAGCAGCATGGATCAGTATGTGATCACCAGTGCCCCGGTACTGGTGAGCCAAACACCACAACCGACCTCCTCCATTGTCGAAGAGACCCACTTGTTGCGGGACGTGATGGCTGCTATAGCCAGCTCTCGCTCCTCTATGGAGATCAAGATGGACAGTATTGCGGCGGATGTCTCCTTTCTTTGTCATGATCTCCAAAAATTCACCTCCCGCACTGGGGAGGTGGAACAATGTATCTCGGGAACAGAGGATAACATCAGAGGTATCAACCAACAACTATCACAAGCTTTGAACCGCCTGAAAACCCTTGAGACCCGAGTAGATGAGGGGAAAGGAAGGTCACGCTGCAACAATGTGCGCATTCTCGGACTCCGGAGGGAGAGGTAGGACCCAGCATGGAACTATTTTTAGAACAATGGCTGGCAGACATTTTTGCACCACACTCCTTCTCTAAATTCTTTTCAGTGGAAAGAGCTCACAGGATGCACTCAGGTAGACCAACCCCAGGTGCACCACCCAGAACAGTAATCGCTAAACTGCTTAATTATCGAGACAGGGACGCGCTCCTTCAGATGCCTCGCACAAAAGGAACGATTACCCACAATGGGTCCCGGATTGCATTTTTTCCTGATTACGCACGGGAGGTGCAACGAGCGAGACAATCATTTGAACCACTCAAAAAACAGTTATCTCTCATAAACGTGAAATGTGGACTACTGTTTCCAGCACAGCTCAAAGCTTATCACAAAGGGACCACAGTGCATTTTACCGATCCACAGGAGGCCTGGAAATGGGCAGAGACACACATCAAAGGCGACTGGGCTGCAAGACCAGCAAGGCAGGGAGGGAGATCCCAGCTCAGACCGGACCACACCCCCCCTCCGAGAAACCCAGAAGCTCTGGGACCGGCTGCCCCAGAGCTAGCGGCAGACTGTGATGAGTGCTGAAAGCAATGTAATCCCTTTCATGGGGAAGGCGGACAGTTGCAGTGTAATTGCATAACATCTCTCAGATTTATTCCTCTGTAGTGTAATCCCAAACTAGCACGGAAGACTCAAAGTGGCGGCGCATGCCGCAGTGCTCGGGAATAGGTCCCTCCCCATCCCACCCCCATTTCCCCCTTTGACTCTCCCTCTTGGTCTCTCTCTTACTCCTCTGTCTACATCGACTCTGTTACACCTGCCTGACAGTGCTTTCCCACAGGCAGTAAGTTTGAGGTATTGATTGTTGGAGTTCCGAGTTTGCACTGACGCTCCAGTTTTGAGTGTCAACAATGTTTGGGCGACAGGTACTTGGTGTTGGGGTGGTGTATAGGGAGGGGGGAGAGGGTAGTTTGCATAGTTTTTTTATCGTTTTTCTGCTACCATATACCTACATGGCTAATCAGTCACACTATTTACCATATGCTGTCTCATACCATCTCCCACTGGCAACACATCCCCGCTGCAATCAATACCTGCATTCGGTCCCTACTCTTCGACCAGATAAGGTCTGCAAACCCGGTACTGTATATTATGAATGTCACCCACACTAACTCGATCACCGCCTGTGGAGCGTCCTAGATCTCTCAAACTAATCACCTAGAACATGAACGGGATGGTCTCTGGGATCAAGCAGCGTTTTATCACACAGTTTTTTAATAGACATTCCTTTGACATTGCCCTGATAACTGAGACACATTTAGCAGGGCCCAACTGCACCTTCTTTCGTCGATCCAACTAGCGATCTGCGTTACACGCGGGTTACACAATGGGGTCCAGAGGGACTTTGATCCTGATACATAAACGCGTTCGGTTCATGCCGCTGACAATAGAACAAAATCCTAGGAGTCGGTATGTAGTGGTCCTTGGTACACTCTGGGGAGAATCACTAGCTATCGCTTCGGTGTACTCTCCGCCAGGGCTGGGGAGGAACTGCTGGATGAACTGACTACCCTTATGGCAAAGCATCAATCTGACATGTGGATTCTGGGGGGCGATTTTAACAATGTCATGTGTAGCTCCATGGTCGCACTCGCACTAGATATCGCAACCCGAATACCCCCACAAAATTAGCTATGTTTGTGTCTGCCCTGGGCCTCCGAAATGTATGGAGAGACCTCCACCCTGGGGTTAAAAGTTACTCGTTCCATTCAGGAGCCCATGGTTCCCTGTCCAGACTGGACTATCTCTTCCTCCCGGGCACCGATATACACAGAGTGATGGCCGCAGATCTACTTCCCAGAGGCATCTCGGATCACTCACTGTTAATGATGGTGTTGAATATGCAGGGCTTGACTCCCCCTAAAACATAGAGATTGAATAGCTACTATCTGGGCTTCCCCGATTTTATCGATTGTCTCAATGAGGCAACTAATGAATATTTTGAAATAAATACTACCACGGTCGATAGTCCCGTAACAATATGGGAGGCCTACAAAACTGTGCTGAGAGGGGAGAATCCAGGCAAGGATCTATGAATATGGGGACAAAGCGGGTAAAATGCTGGCTTGGCTTGAAAGAAGAGATGAGGGCCGATGCCATGCCAGGGAGATCATAAGCCCCACAGAATGAGAAGTGCCAGTCAGATTGTGAAATAGCGGAGGCTTTAGCTAACTTTTATGCTGCTTTGTATTGCCCCCCTACATCTCCATTGAATCCCTCCCTCCTAGACGAGATCACATTGCCATGCTTATCGGAACAACAGAAAATACAACTGGACTCTGATCTTACTGAATCAGAGATTGCCGAGGCCATAGCACAATTAAAATCTGGGAAAACACTGGGCCCTAACGGGTTTCCGGTCAAAATCTGGAAAAAACTTGGTGGGGAAAAAATGGCATCCCCCCTCCATAAAATGTTCCTCCGAGCCTGAGAGCAAGGCACCCTCCCGCTGGATTTATGTAAGGCCACGATTATAGTTCTCCCCAAACCAGAAAAACCACTGGAGCAATGCGCCTCTTATAGGCCTATCTCGTTGATTAATAGCGAGGCCAAGATCCTTGCCAAACTCCTAGCTAATCGGCTGGAAGCAGTCATCTCCTCCCTAGTCCCCCGGACCAATGTGGTTTTATGCCACACAAATCGACACATATGAACATACAGCGACTCCACCTGCTACTGGAGCGGGCTCTGGTCATAGACTCGCCTCTTGCACTATTAGCGGTCGACTTCGAGAAGAGATTTCATTTGGTCTGATGGGACAGCCTTTGGGAAACTATGCGACGAATGGGATTTGGGGACACTTTTCTGAGCTGGGTACAATTGTTTTATATAAACCCACAGGCAGAAGTGAAAGTGAATGGGTGGCCCTCTGAGCCCTTCCCCCCCTCGGTAAGGGAACACGGCAGGGATATCCCCTCTACCCCTTCCTCTTTGCCCTTGCAATTGAGACGCTAGCTTTGTGGCTTCTTCAGAGCAAAGCTTGGAAGAGGGTTTAGATGGCCGGAAGGACACGAGGATAGGGCATCTTTGATCAGTGATGATCTATTGGTGTATTTGGGAGATCCGATCCGATCCTGCCCCATAGTGGCGCAGATGCTCACTCGCTTCGGTGAGTTCAGTGGGCTGAGAATCAACTGGGGGAAATGTATCCTTTTTCTGGTAAAGGGCGGTATGCAGGCCATCTTTCAAGGCTGCCATATAAAATTGAACAACACGGTTTGCGATACTTGGGGATCTGGGTGTCTTGGGATTTAGCATGCTACGCAACCCATAATCTTCAGCCAATCATGGAACGATTTGCTAATGATGTCCGTCATTGGAGACTCCTCCCCCTAACACTTATGGGTAGAGCCGCCCTGTTTAAGATGATGTCCCTGCCAAGATTCCTATACGTCTTGCAAAATGCCCCGCTTGAGATTCCGGATTCCGAATTTGTCCGGCTTGAAAGTCTCCTGAGAGAACTCATATGGGGAGGGGAACAACACTGCATTGCATTAGCTACTCTGCAGAGATCGATTTGGGAGGGAGGTATAGGAGTGCCCCGCCTCCGGACCTATTATTGGGCATCCCAGTTAGCGGTGGTCAACGACCTGCTCCACGGAGATCGGGAACTACCACATATAAGGATCGAACTTGCCGCCATTCATGACACAGACCCACTACATCTGCTCTATCAATCCCTTCAAAGACCCCCGTTACAGACAATCGTGGCACACATCACCACGGTCTGGAGGCAGGCGCATGCTTTTGTAGGATGGAAGGACAAAATAACCAAGTACAACCCCTATGGCATAATACTAACCTAGTCGAGATGGGAAAACTCAAGCCGTGGTCTTGATGGGAAAAGGCCGGGATTGCGAAAATCAGAGATGCCCTGGTAGATGGGAAAATTGCTCCCTTTGAGACCCAATGATTGAAATTCCAAATCCCGGCCACCGAACAATACCACTACCTACAACTTACTCATACCTTGAAGGCACACATTCCGACTGACTCTACAATACCACAGATTACACCCATAGAACGCAATATATTCCTGGCATATATTCCCACTAAATGCACTTCCATACTATATAATGCCATGTCCTCCTTCGCCATGCGGAACTTTCTCATCTTAAAACTAAATGGGAGAGGGATGTGGGTGCCATAGATCTGGAATACCGGATTCAGGTCCTGATGCACTCTCGGGAGATTGCCATCTTTTCTAGACTCCGTCTGGTACAATTAAAAATCCTGCATCGAATATACTATCCTAGAACTGTGCTGTACTGCTGGAAGCAGGCCCCCAACCCGAATTGCCTCCGATGTGGTGGGGAGGAGGGAACCTTTATAGACATCCTGTGGGAATGCCCCTGGGTCCAGAGCTCCTGGAGTGCGTGCTGTAACGAATTAACTAAGGTCTTGGCCCACAATGTACCGCTAGATCCGAAAGTGTTGCTACTGGGAATACCCAAATAAAACATCACTAATAAATGGGTAGGGCTACTTCTAACCACGGCAGCAGGGCTAATTAAGCGGAACATTGCACAAAAATGGGGCGCCCCAGACTCTCTAACATTGGATCAATGGTCTGCCGATATGGACACATGCGCAATGATAGAACACAGGATATATAATGCAAGAGGCCACCCCATCAAAGCCTCCAAAGTGTGGGGGAAATGGGAGGAGCGTGAGACTCAGTAACCCCTGATATACAAAGGGATGCAACCAAACAATGTATAGATGTGTTCACATGTGGGATTTTTAGGACTGCAGCCATAATTAAGTCATGTCTACTAGCAGAAAGGTGTATGTCTTGACTTTGTTTTGTGTATTGCAATTGTTGTTTAAACCAATAAAATGTATTATCAAAAAAAATAGTATTAACCAGTCGTATCCATTTTATGTATGCCTGCCCGAACCTGTGCAGTGTTGCATAAAGCCAGTTCCATCGCACGAAATCGAACGACTTTACACCATCAAGCGTGGCTATGGCACAAGGCGCCTCCCAGGATGCAGTGCTATCTATCACGTGGTGCAGCTGGCGCAGATTCCAAGCCATGCTTCTACCTGGCGCATATCCTGTTTGAGGGGAATGTACCAGAGGGTGGATCACCCTCTTCAACCTGTTCATTAACGTAGCAGTCACTGTCTTATTGGCCCAGTTAAACATTGACAGGGGCCTATATGAACTACACTCCATAGGTAATGTGTGGGGTTTGAGGAGGAGGATATTAATAGATTCCTTCAAGCTTTGATGTGGGGGCATCGGCATCATACGAGTCAGTGAAGGCGTTAAGTAAATGCAGGGGCAGCTCCATCGCGTACACTTTATTTTTTATTTTTTTTATTTTTTGTTTTGTTTATAGTTACGTAGTAACTTTTACAAAAAGATTTCTTTGTGAGTTACAACAGCATATAATACAGCAGGTAATACTACATAAAACATATTTTCTCCATACAAAAATACACATTTACCACATACATTTCCATTTCCTTTTCAGGTCAATTACAGATACAATCACTATACAGCATACAAATTAAAACAAGAGGAGAAAAAAGAGAAGGAAAAGAATCATTTGTATGAGTTCTAGATCTCCATCACAGGGATTCAAGATACTCCCAGTTATTTAAAAAAAAAAAGAGAAAAGTGTCTCTTAATGGTTAGTCATTTGCCACTTGTTACACGTAAAATTTAAAGGGAGCAATAGTTCTTCAAGAACCTAACGGTGGCAATCTGTAGTTTGACTCTTTTACCGTGCAACATGTCTAACCACAGCAGCTCCAGATCCACACCTTCAGTGTTTGGCACATATTTACTAAAATGACTAATGCGTTCATTACTTAGACCATTACAGTCAGTCAGTAGATGCTGCAAGGTCTCCCGCTTTTCCCCTTGCTTGCAGAATTTACAGAAGGAGAAACCATTAGTCTGCCCACCTCTAATGTCTGTTATTTGTCCTGTATTCAGCACATTAAAGCGGAGTCGCATGTATTCCTGCCTCCATGATTTATCCGGAAATTTGATTAGGTAGGGTTCCAGCTCCCCCATCTTTTTACAATCAGACACAATGTGTTTATATAACTTAGTCATTTTAACCTCTTGAACTGTTAGATTCCAGTCGGCATGAAGCAATAATTTTTTTTCCTTCATGGGGTTAGCAATAAGCATGCCTCTGGGGACCCCCAGGTTATCAAGAACGTTGTTCGCTTCTTCCAACATGTCCCTGAGATATTTAGACTTCGGAGCACCACTCCTAACCCCCCTGCCCATGATATCATATAAGGTGGTTTCTTTGCTAGTAATCAGTTTCCTAAATAAGGCCATTTTGCGCCATTCGATGGTACTTCTAATCGAATGTAATCCGAGCTTACCATAGATCTAATGATTTTTGATTCGTACACAGCCACCTCCTTTCTGCACCATAACAGGGCTAATTCTAGACCTTAGCAGAGCTGAGGCACTAGTCTATTTTTGTACAAGCGAATACACGGTATCAGCGAAGATTTACCATATTTTGTGTCAATTTTACCTAATTGAGCTTTCATAGGGCCAATTTTCGCTTCCAGTAGAGCCCGGAAGTTTGCCTTATTCTTGTTTCCAAACACCGGGTAGCCCAAATATCTTATTGCTGACTTTATTGGTGATTTCTCGTGATTCAGGAACAGTGCATTCATTTATTGTTTTTTCTTGTGAGTCAAACACAATATCACTGTTTTGGAATAGTTAATTTTAAGGGCATTTAAGTAAATATATTCTTTGAAGGCAGTTAAGAGATGTTGAAGGCCTATAGGGGTGTGATCAAAGAGGGTTACGTCATCTGCGTAAGCAGTCCACTGGATCTTAGTACCCTCAATTTTAGGTGAATTAGTGACCAACTTTTTGAAACACGCACCCAGATCAAAGAAATATAAGTTGAATATTGTAGGGGCGTATATACACCCTTGCCTTAGGCCATTGTTTACCTTAATTTCTTTTGAGAGATTTCCCTCCATGCTAAATCGAACCTTTAAACTAGAGTTTTGATGCATGTTATATATGATTGATAAAAGAGAGGCTGGCATCCCAAGATTTGCTAATTTGGTCCACAGTATTGATCTGTCCACTAGATCAAAAGTGGAAGTGAGATCAATAGATGCTAAGTATATATGGAGATTTCCAGATGTCCAGGCCGATTTTGCATGACATTAATTAATAGACCCCCAGCATCAGTGCCCACGTTCTTTCTGAAACCAAACTGAAATGGCGACAATATGTTATGTTGGTCCATCCAGCACCGAATATGCTCTAAAACGCGACTAGCGAATATTTTTGAATCGACATCCAACAGGGCTATTGGTCTATAACTGGTGGGGAGAGCCATATCCCCTTTCTTGTAAATAGGTATAATATAAGACATTCTCCAGCTGTTAGGAAGAAGGTGTACCTTAACAATGTCTTTGAATAGGAGAAATAATATTTTGGCCCATAAATTAGGATTCCCCTTCATAACCCCGTTGCAAAGCAGATTCGGTCCTGGTGCCCTTGATGGTGAGCTCTTCACAATGATGTCTTCGATTTCTTTTACACAAAATGAAAGTTCCATGTGGCGTTTTCGATAACTGACGGCGCGACCCATGCCACTCTTGGGGGGCAATAAAGACTACTGAAATGACCTTCCCATTTCTATGAGTTTATACATGAAGTTTGAGTCTTAATTTGATCTTGCCCAACGTTGTTGACCAAAACCCAGAATCTACGGGTAGTTACCTCACACAATGAACTTAGCATAGATTCTGCATCTCCCTGGTAAAGCTTTGCACGCAAAGATCTTAACTTATTTTTCCATTTGTTTTTTATAGCGTGGAGTTCCCTAGATTCCAGCTCAGTGTATGGGAGGATAGGTCCAAGAGACCCCCCTCCCCTGCAGCCCCCCCCCCTTGTGGAGTCCATGGCTCGTCAGGGACCCCCCTGCCACCAGGGCCCAGGTGGCGGGTGGACCACTGGCTGACACATTGACCAAACGTGCTGTATTAAGCTACGCCCTGGAAACCATTTTGTGAAACCAGAATGACATGAGCCCCTGTGCGCCGCAGCACGGCCCCCACCCTTGGAGAGTTCTCACTTGTCCCTGTGGCCGCAGCTCCCTGGCAGATCCGCTGAGAGCCCGTTCCCACGAACAGACGGACATGAGCTAGTGCTAGAAGCAAACACTGTAACATTCACCTTCCGCAGTGTATCACTGTCCACAGTATGACCCGGCCAGCAGGGCCGGGGTGGAAAAGAACTGTAAAATGGTCCCCTGACAAAAGTAGAGACCCTAAATACCAATATGCAAACTGCCTGTGATGAAACTCTTCTCTCCATGACCTTTTGATAAAATATGTAAACTCCATGAAGATGGCAGAGTGTGTTCATGTGGCATCCTGGTTGAAATACCCATATCCCCTTAGCTATGTGCAAATGGTAGGATTGTCCCGGGTTCTATGTTATATGTTTCTCCGAGAAGAATGTACTCCAAGGCCCTATGCCATAACTGAACTAATGCTGCTAGAGTGCAACGGAAATCAAGTGCAACTACATTGGGAGCTCATGTAAATTGTGTAAGAAAGCGCATAGAATGTATTCGAATGTTCAAGCTCACCATGTGTCAATGCCATCAGTCTTATTCGCCAGTTGTTCCTGCGCACTCCACCAACCTTAATACTTTCTCGCTTATCGTGTATGCATAGAGTGTAACAAAATGTCGTGGTTGTTAAATACTTAACATATAGTTATCAATAGCAAAATTGGTATAGGTAACGCATTTGAAATGGCCATGTAAAGGTACTAACAATGTAGAAATGTAAGCTTTTAAAAAAACTCAATGAGTATTGTACATTATATGAATGTTTATGCCTTTTTATATAATCTGCAACACACGAGGAGAATACCATTGTGGGCATATCCAAGGCCATTTCCCCTCCCTCCCCATTGAAGCCTGCCAGACGAAAGGCAGAGGCCCGGGCTGCTCCTCCTCATCTCCCCCAATTCGGCTGGAGCCGCTTCAAGCATTCACGTTCCCCCGCAGCTCACATGGCCACGGCCAGCCACCTGACTTATTTACAACCCAGCAGTAAACCCCGGCCATAAACGCAGGCCAGACTCCCCGACCCACCAGTTCACCCCAGGTTAATGGCCCCTGTAAAATTAGGACACCCAATATTATAGCAACACTGTAGGAACACATTCATAATGACTTCTAACGAGACATGAAAACTTGGACAGCTCACCCCTTGCCCTGAGACCCAACCTCGTGACCTATGATACCCGGCCAACAGGATGATGGTAGCCATGTATTGATGTATCACCAAAGGACCCCACTCTAGGTGCATTCCTCCTGTGTTGCATTAACCTGTAGAATAACCTATTGTAGGATTTACAGGGAAAGATAGTATTGTGGTATTGAATGAATGGGGTGTGCGTGGCCCTTAGGGCAGAAAGTCAAGGAAGACGTTCATCAATGACACTGGCCATGCCTGGCACCGCAGCACCGCCCGGATGAGCCCAGCTGACCTGCCCGCCCCGCTTTGGCACCCAGTGACGTCCACCAACCACGGCATAACACATCACAGCTGCACCTATAGTTTTTTTTTCTTTTTTTTTTAACGGTTTTTATTATTTTTTAACCCAAACAAACAATACAAACCAAAGTAGCAGCGTTATTTACAACCAAACACATGAACATCAATAAATGAACACCACTGCACCCCCAATCCCTCCCCCCTCAAGAGCTTGTTTATCTTCCTCATTCCGTATCTGCTGCGTGTGGCAGGGTATCGCTTTCTTCTGAGACTGCAGAATCCGTTATTGTGCCAAACAGTCCTGTTATTAACACTCTCCATGCTAGCAAGGTACTCACTTCTTCTTCCCCACACTTGCTACATGCCTCCTGCCATACCACCGTTTCAGCCTCCGCCCATTTTTGCAAATCCCGCCACCATTCCTCGACCAGTGGCTTATGGCACTGCTTCCAGCCCATGGCAATCCTTCGTTTTGCAAGCACATATGCCAAGTCCTTCAGTTTCCCAACATGTTTAGTATTCCGTGGTCTGGGAAACCCTCCCAACAGGCAGGCCCAGGCCGTATCTATATTGAGCGGTGTGATGGTCGGAGGGCCCGTGGTGTCGGGAGGGCCCCTCCGGTGTATGCGGCTGCCGCGCAGAGACGCCGCGCAAGAACAGACACGGAGGCGTCTGCTCGTTCCGGCGCTCCGGCTCCAACTGCCGAGCGCCGCCTTTATTATTAACTGCGCATGCGCCGGCTTGCAAGCCGCGCATGCGCCTTTTGTGTAACACGTACACAACATCCCTCCTTTTCCCCCTCAAACGACAAAACATCAAACATGGGGCCAACGTGGCCTAAACATTATATACTTAACGGACTTTTGTTGCTCAGGTCTCCGAGTCCATGATAAAGTCTTGGAATCTTTGTGGAGGGCGGCGCCCCTCTCTGCGGGGGTACCTGGGCGGTCCCATTTCGACACTCTCTGGTTCCGCAGGGTCTCCGGGCGTGTCAACGTCCTCCGGTGGTGCATCTGCTGCCTGCATCCGACCAGGGTCCGGTTCCTCTCTAGAGGTTGCTGGTCCTATGCGTTTGAAGAAGGACGCGTTTCTGGTCACTGTCCCACGCGCGTTCGCCGCTGTGACCATGGATCCCTTGACGTGGGTGACACCCATCGGGTGTGTCTCATATGTCATTGAGAGTTTCCCTTCTGGCTTCCGGTTTCGGACCAGGACAGTATCTCCTACCGCTATCTCTTTTTCCGGCAGCCTCCGCCTCGTTGTTTCCTTCTCGTTCCTCGCTGCCCTGTCCGCTGCCACTTGTGTGTCATCAATCACCCCCGGACGTCGCTCTCCTGCTTCCGGTATCAGCCCTCTTGGTATGCGCTTGAATAGGGCTTCGGCGGGCGCGATTCCGGTGGACTGATGTGGGGTGGACCTGTACTCACGGAGGAATTCGATCAGATTATGGCGCAGGTCTTCCCCTCCATTGACGGAGATGCGAAAAATTTTGTTAAGTGTCCGCATGAACCGTTCAACCTCTCCATTGGCTCTTGGCCACAGTGGGGTCACTTTGCGGTGTTTGATGCCTCGTTCAGCGCAGTATCTGGCGAAGCGCTGTCCTTGGAAAGGAGCGCCGTTGTCGGAGCAGATCTCGAGCGGGAAGCCATGGGTGGCGAAAATTTTGTCCATGGCCAGGATGGTGTGATCGCTGGCGGTGGATTCCACGAGCTCCACCTCGGGGTACCTTGACCACTGGTCGGTCACCACTACGAAGTGTAGGCCTCTGCCGGTCGAACCGAAGTCTGCGTGGACGGTCCCCCACGGCACGTCGCTCCGTGGCATGGCTTGGATGGGCGGGCTCTTTTCTGCCGGACTCGCAGCTTGGCAAGGTATGCATGCCTTCACGAACTCGGTCACTCGGTGTTCTAGGTCGGGGAACCAGACTTTCAGCCTCAGGCGCGCCTTCATCTTGGCCATGCCTTGATGGCCTGTGTGGGCTAGCTGGAGAACTCTTGTGACCAGGGATCTGGGGATCACGATCTGGTCTCCCCGCAATAGTAGGCCGTCCGTGGACACTGAGAGTTCGTGTCGAGCCTTCCACAGCAGTTGCAGGTCTCTCTGCGTTTCTGGGTGTCTTCTGGCGTTGTTCAGGAGGACTTCTCGCCATTCCCCTGTCGCAACCGCCCTTTTCACTCGCAGGAACGCCTCGTCCGAATTTGAGTCTTCCGCAATGTTCTCCCTCGACAGGGCCACAGGCAGGGCTGATTCAACGACGAGATGCACAGCGTCTCCTGCATCAGACACCTCGACTGGATTCTGGGCGTCCCTCGTGCCGGGGTGGCGGGACAGGTAGTCTGCGGGGTTGTGGGTGCCTGGGCGGTACACCAGCTTGACGCTGTATTCGATGAGCGATAGCATCCACCTTTCGATCCGGGGAGGCGGCTTTGAAGAGGTGCCTGACAGAATTGGAATCAGGGGCTTGTGGTCGGTGACCACAACGACGGGTTTGCCGAGGATGTATATCCTGAAGTGTTTGCATCCCCACAGGATGGCAAGGGCTTCTCTCTCGATTTGCGAGTAGCGCCTTTCCGTGTCAGTGAGGGCCTTGCTAGCGTAGGCAATGGGTCTCATTGCCCCCAGTTCGTCGGCCTGCATGAGGACTGCCCCTAGACCAACGGGGCTGGCGTCAACGACGATCTCTGATTCTCGGCTGGGGTGGAAGTAGGCCATCGTCTCCTGCTCTGACAGGGCCTCTTTGATGGCGTTGAATGATCTTTGTTCTGCCGCTGTCCATTGCCACGGTACATCATTCCTGGTGAGTGCCCTCAATGGTTCTGACAGGGAGGCCAAGTCTTTGATGAATCTGCCGCAGTAGTTGACCATCCCCAGGAAGCTCCGAATTTCCGCAGGGGAAGTGGGAGGAGGCGCATCTCTAATGTCTTTTACTTTGCCGGGATCAGGTGAAATGCCGTTCGCATGGAAGGTGAAACCGAAGAATTCCAGCCGATCTTTCAGGAATTCGCACTTCTCTTGGTGAAGTGTAAGACCCACTGCCTGGAGTCTCTCAAACGTGCGTTCTAGTCTTTTAAGGTGTTCGCTCTCAGATCTGGCGAAGACCAGAATGTCGTCGGACATGTTAATGACACCCCTCAGGCCAGACAGCGCTCCTCTTATTGCGTTCTGGAAGACCTCAGCTGCGGATGAGATCCCGAAGTTGAGTCTCTTGTATTGGTACAGCCCTTCGTGCGTCGTGAACGTGGTGATGTACCTCGACTCGGGGTGCAGTTCCAGTTGATGGTAGCCTGATCTGAGGTCTAGTTTGGAGAAGACTTTGGCGCCTTGGAGTTCGCCGACGATGTCGTCCAGGGTGGGCGTGAGGTGGCGTTCTCTTTTGATGGCCGCATTGGGTAGCCTCATGTCCACGCAGATGCGCACAGCCCCTGGTTGTTTCGGCTTCGGGGCCACTACGATGGGTGAAACCCACGGGGTGGGCCCTTCTACCCGTTCGATGATGTCTCGGTCCATTAGCTGCTGCAATTCCGCCTCTACTTGTGCTCTCAGGTGAAATGGAATTCGGCGGTGTTTGAGGGCTGTCGGCCTTACGGATTTGTCGATGTGCAATCGAATGGGGTCAGCGTTCAGTTTGCCAATGCCCTTGAAGAGGCTCGCGAACTTGTGTAACATGCCTTTTAGATCTGCATGGTATACCCCGAAAGTGAAATGCACGATGTCAAGCGCTTCTGACGCAGCGCAACTCAGTAGTGAGTGGGGGCTGACGTCGGTGACGAAGAATCTTGCCTTGATGGAGTTTTGTCCGTGCGATACTGGGGCGATGAATGCACCTTGGATGGGTAAGGGGGTGTCACCACCGAATGCATATATCCTCGCTGTTGACGTCGCCAGCTCTGGTGGGCCTGGCAGGGCTACGTAGTGTTTGGTGGCTAGCACGCAGACTGAGGCCCCGGTGTCAATGAGGATGGGGGTGGGAATGCCCTTGATGTCGACGGTGCACTTGGGCTGGCGTTTCGTGCTGGGACATCTCGCGATGCTGGAGATGAAGAAGACTTCTTCCTCTTCCTCCTCTTCTTCTTCCGCGAGATCCAGGTCTTGCAGGCCTTGATCAATGGAGGAGATGCCTCTCACTCTGCGGGAACTGCTTCGCCCCGCTCTCTCTGGTCCTCTCGATGTTGTGACAGGGGCAGCCGCACGGCACGTCCTGGCAAAGTGGCCTGGTACGCCGCATCGGGCGCATGGTCTTGACCTGGCCGGGCAGTCACCGCTGTGGGGGAGGTCATACCCACAGTTCGAGCACGATGGCGCGGTGCTTGGGGTGGACGCGGTGTCAGACTTTCTCGGCGTCCATCTTGGCCTGTTCGCAGACGACCGCCCTACTGCAAATGCATCTTCATTGTGTCCTGGACGCGAGGCAGCGTCCATTTTCGCGCCTCTAGCCTCAGCTAGTTCGTGTGCTCTGCCCAGGTCTAGAATTTGCTGGAGGGTTAGGCCAGGCTCCCTCAACACCTGCCTCCGAAGTTTACCCGAGCTGCACCCTTGTAGCAGTTGGTTGCGGACCATCTCCTCTTCGTCGGCCCATCTGCAAGAGGACGCCAGGTGTCTCAGGCGGGCGCAGAATTTGTCTAGGGGTTCATCGTCTAACTGCTTCTCAGCGCCCATGACGAACCTATCGAAGTCCACATTGGCCATGGGTAAGAAGTGGTCTTTGAGTGCCTGCTTGACGGCGTCGTAATTGACCACGGGGATGGTCAGGGAGTCATAGATCTTGTGGACTTCTGCGCCTGCTGAATAGATCATGGTCGCAATCTTTTCATCATCGTCGTCAACCCCTGCTGCCCTGAAGAACATGTCCAGTCTTTTGACCCACAGCAGCCACTTCGGTCCTAGCTTGGAAGGGGGCCCAGTGGCATCGAACTCCGGCATGGGGGCTAGGGAGCTGCGGGCTCTGCGGGGAACTGGGGCTACGGCGCCCTCCTCGTCTGCGCCGTCACCCATTTCTTCCTGCTAGGTACTCACAGGTGGTAGATATGGCCTTGTGGTAGTGGTGGGAGCGAAATCCCTTTCTTTCCACCTGACTGCTACAGCTTGGCACCCGCAGGACTGTGGGGGTTCCAAATCTTCTTCTTTCTTCTTTAATACCACAGCCTTGCACCAGCAAGACTGTGGGGGTTCCAAAAATTGTTCGTGATTGTTTTTGTTTTTTTTTTTTTTCTGGCGCCGTCGGCGAGTGGCGCACGAGCACCCTGTTGGGCCGCAACCACGGTCGCCGCGCGTGACGGCGAGCGGATCAAAGGAAAACAAAATGGCCGCCGGTGCGTCGTCAGTATAAGACGCGGGCGGACTTAACTGACGTTTCGTGGCCGGGCACGGGAGTGGGCCGTGGCTCGTCCTCGTCGCCAGTGTGATGGTCGGAGGGCCCGTGGTGTCGGGAGGGCCCCTCCGGTGTATGCGGCTGCCGCGCAGAGACGCCGCGCAAGAACAGACACGGAGGCGTCTGCTCGTTCCGGCGCTCCGGCTCCAACTGCCGAGCGCCGCCTTTATTATTAACTGCGCATGCGCCGGCTTGCAAGCCGCGCATGCGCCTTTTGTGTAACACGTACACAACAAGCGGGACCCCTTTGTCCGCTATTTATTGTGCCACTTCCCCCCAAAAACTCTCAATCACTGGGCAAAACCAAAACATGTGTGTCATATCAGCATCTTCCTTATCGCATTTTGGGTATGCTTGTCGTCCCGCATTTACAAACTTAGATATTCTCATCGGGGTCATGTAGGCTCTGTGCGTTATGTACAACTGTATTTGTTGTAATCTAGCATTTCTGGACACCTTCTTGTGGTATCCCATAGCACGCTCCCACATCCCATTGGTCATCTGTGCTCCCACCTCTGTTTCCCAATCCAGCCTCAAATGCGTTAAATCCTTCCCTACCCGGGTCATCACCATCTCATACAGTCTAGAGATCTCGTGCCCTCCTTCTGACATGTCATATATTGTCCCCATGGTGGCGTCTGGCTCCTCCGCCAATGCAGTCTCAGGCCAGGTTTTACGAATAATCTGCACTAGCCTCAGATACGTGACATATTGGCCTCTATGCAAGCCTTCCTCTTCCCCCAATTCTTCAAAATCCTTAATGACCCCCTCTTGCCAGACATCTCCCAATGTAACCAGCCCGACCGACTCCCAGTAGGTCTTGATTATCATTCTTAGTTGTTTGTCTTCCCCTGCCAAGGCCACCAGCGGCACTTGCGGGGAACACAGGTACGGGTTCTCCATCAGTCGACAAACTCTACGCCACATCTTCCACCCAAGCAACATCATACCCGGGCGCTCCTTCATTTCAAGTCTAGGCAACCAAATAATTTCCTTTAGGTAAAACGGAGTACAGTCCTGTCCAAACAGCCTAAATTCAGGAGTCACCTCATCAGAGAGCCATTTGGCCACATATTGCAACTGGCCAGCTACATAAAGGCCTCAAAATTTGGCAGCTTAATACCCCCTCTTTCATAGAAGTTCTGCAACTTCCACAGCGCCACTCTATTCCGAGTGCCATGCCATAGGAAGTCTCTGCACACACTATTCAGCTTAGCAAAAAACTTTTTAGGTATCATGTACGGAATATTGCTGAAAAAATGTAAGAGCCTGGGCAGGACCACCATTTTGAGCATCGCCCCCCGTCCCATCATCGCCAGCGGCAACTTCTCCGAAAACTTCATACTCATACGGATTTTTCCCACAGCCACCTCGGTATTATGCGAATGTTCCTCCTCTACCGTGTGATACAGATCTATTCCGAGGTAGCGGAATGAGCCAACCGCCCATGGTACGGACAACACTGGCAACCGCTCCAGAGGGGTTCCTCTGTAGCTACCCAATGGGAACATGCTCGATTTTTGGGGGTTCACCGCTATGCCGGACAGTTCTGCATACCTTTCCATTACCTCTAGAATATATTGAAGGTTTTCCTCCGGATATTTCAGATATAATAGCAAATCGTCAGCATATAAGGATATTAGGTGTTTCTCTCCCCCCACCTCAATGCCTATCATGTTATATTGTTGTCTAAGGTACACTGCTAGGGGCTCCAGGGCCAGAATATATAACATCGCGGTCCAGGGGCACCCTTGTTTGGTGCCTCTGCTAAGTTGCCATCTCTTGGATATCACCAATCCTGTGCGTACCCTAGCCAGCGGTTCACTGTACAGCAATTTCGCCCACCTAACATAGCCCGGCCCCATCCCGTATTCCCTCAGGGCCTCCAGCAACCATGGCCACCTCACTGAATCGAAAGCTTTGACTGCATCTAGGGACACAACCGCCATTTCACCCTCGCTCTTGTTCCCCTCTTCAATCACCCGGTGGAGTCGCCTATGGTTGTGGGTTATATTCCTGTTGGGGACATAACCTGTCTGGTCCGGGTGTATCAGTTTACTAATAACTCTACGCAGCCTATTGGCCAGGACCGCCGTCAATATCTTGCCGTCCTGGTTCAACATTGACAAAGGCCTATAGGAGCCGCAGCTATGCCCTTGCTTGTTGGGCTTAGGAAGCGGTATAATTATCGCCTCTCTAAGCGATTCCGGCAGCTGGCCTACCTCAAAAGACTCATTGGGCATTTCTAGCATGGGGGTGAGTACCTCCTCTCTATATGCTTTATAAAACTCGCTAGGGAGTCTGTCCGCACCCGGGGTCTTACAGGTGGGCAACTGTTTCACCACCTCCTCCAATTCCTCTAGAGTAATCGGTGCGTCCAGCTCCTCCCTTTCTTCGGCACTAATCTTAGGTAATTCCATGTCTCTTAAAGCTTCTCTTATCTCCTCTCGATTGCCCCCCCCCTTTGTCCTCATATAATGCCCTGTAATAGTCTGAGAATGCCTCATTGACTCCCTCTTCGGTGTCCGCTACCTCCCCATCCTCTCTGGTTATCGTCCTAATCGGGGGCCTAGGGGTTTCGCTCTTATATAACCACGCCAAAAGACGGCCGGTTTTATCCCCACCTGCATGTTGTCTATCAACATACTTCTTATAGTTAAGGTTGCAGAGCCTTTCCCAAAGCTCTGCACACCGCTGCTGCAGTTGGAGTACTAGTTCCGCATCCCCTCCTGCCCTATTGATTTCCCGTTCCAGTTCACCGTCGGCTTCCCCTAACTCCATTAGGACCCCACCCTGTAGGCCCTTTGATTTAGCAATAGCAGCACCCCGCAATACCACCTTAAAGGCTTCCCAGAGCGTGCCCGCTGAATCCACACTGCCAGTGTTTTCCCCGAAATAATAATGTGTGATCTCATCCCTGATATCCTCTCTGAAGACCGGGTCCCTGAGCGCCTCAGCCCGGAGGCGCCACGTCGGTATCCGCGCTCTGGGGCGGCAGTACTGCCAGCCCAGAAACAGAGGCGAGTGGTCCGACAGGACCCTCGCTTTGTAGTCTATTTGGGTGGTCTCTATCACCACTTCTGGTGTGGCAAAAAAATAATCAAGTCTCGTATGCAGTTGTTGCGGGGCCGAGTAATGCGAGTACTGTGTTTCATTAGGATGTTTCAGCCTCCAAACATCTGCCAGCCCGAAGTCGTCGAGCAGTGTCTGCAATGCCCTGGCCGCTGGGGTGGGCCTATCAATCTTATCATCGGATCTGTCTACCCTGGGGTTGAGCACACAGTTAAAATCCCCTCCCCAAATAACCGCTCCCCCCATACACGCACCCAGGTTGGTACACAGAATCCTAAAATATGCCGCCGTATTTTGATTGGGGGCATACGTATTTATAATGCACACCTCCCTATTCTCCACCAGTGCCTTCAATATAACTAACCTCCCCTCCGTATCCACCACCTCTTGTGTAAGTTGGAGCGGAACGTGCGGTGCCACCCAGACCAACACTCCTCTAATGTAGGAAGATTACGGAGAGCCTACTACAGTACCTCTCCACTTCTTCCCCACCAGTTCCAACTTTTGCCAGGTCAGATGCGTCTCTTGCAACAGTGCAATATCAATCTTCTGTCTTTTCAAACACATCATGACTTTGTTCCTCTTTAAGTAACTGCTGAGTCCCCTGACATTCCACGTTACAATCTTAAGGTCCCCCATAGCTCATGAGTGTCCTCCCCCCTTCTGTGTAGCGAATTCCACTTGCCCACGCAATACAGATACAGCCCTCTGGCCTTTACTTGTAGCTTCTTGTACAAACTCAAACTCCCCATAACTATATACACCACAAATTCCCCGCTTCCCTCCCCACCCTCTGCCCATCCGTTCCCCAACACCACACACCCCATTTGCTGCCCAGCTCCATCCTTGGAACTCAGGCACCCCCACATCTAGCCCTGCAAGCACCAAACAATGCCCAGAGCTCAGTAGAGCAAAGTCGCCCTAATGGCCACTTAACTAAAGTTACTAAGTGGGGTAAAGAGATCCGCTCTGCAAGGCTCCCCTAAATACAGTAATAGTAACAGTGCTCATAATATCTTGTACAACAGTCTGACCTTCTCTCCCGAAGGCCGCGCAAATGACTATAATCAAGTCCCATGGATCTATACCACGCCATCTTGTGGCACCCTCCTCGTGCACTACTTATCTCCTCCATCGCCTCTCCCCGCCCGAACGTCAGGCTTCTGGGGACATCCCTGCGCGTCGAGCCATCTCATGGCATCCTCCGGAGTCACAAAAAACAAAGTTTTGTGTTTATGAAAAACTTTCAATTTTGCCGGATACAGCAACATGTATTTATGACCCGCTTCTCTCAATCTCCGCTTTACCGTCCCAAAGTTCATGCGGCTACGTTGCACAGTCAGAGTATAGTCCGGGTAGGCCGTGATGTTTGCCGCTCCTCGTGTAATCGTTCCTCCCTTGCGGAAGTGTTCCAATAGCCTCTCCCGGTCCCGGTAATTAAGGATTTTGGCTATTACTGGCCTAGGCGGGTTTCCTGGCGGCGGCCTCCTTGTTAGAGCTCTATGCGCACGTTCCACCGCAAATGCTTGAGATAAGGCTCCTCCGGATATCTCTTGCAACAGCATAGACTCAATGAACTCCGTAGGATCGTGGCCCTCCGATCCCTCCGGCAGGCCCACGATGCAAATGTTGTTTCGTCGGGCGCGTCCTTCTGCCTCCTCCGCTCTGCTCTCCAAGTTGCCCACTCTCTGTACCAGGGCATGCAATTCGGCCTTATGGGAGGCGCAATCCGCGGTATTCGGGCTCACCTCTTTTTCGAGGGTCTCCGTGTGCTCCGCCAAGGCCCTGACGTCCTACCGGAGTAGATTCACTTCCTCCTGCACCTCACCGACCTTCAGGTCCAATGCCGTTTTCAGCTCAGTTACGGCCAGTTCAAGTTTAGCTTCCCAGGCTGCCTTCAAGTCCGCTATCGCAGCTAGGACCTCTTGGTTGGTACCCGTCGCCGTCATGCCGCCTGTAGGCGACTTGTCCTTACTCTTGGGATTTTCCAGACCAGGGGACGTCTTAGCGAAGTCGTCCAAGGTGGGCTGCTTCGCCTTCGGCCTCACCGTTCTACTAGACATGACCCAGAGGACCTGTGTTCTGCACAAGTTACAAATGCGCACACAGTACGCCTCTATCGCTCGATCATCGTGCGGCCTGCTCCTTCCTTTTTTCCGGTCGTTGGTCGGCCATTTTGTGTCGTCTTTCGTCTCCGGCGCTCCTTATCTTTTTCGGACAAAACTCCACCGCCGTTCTTCCCATGCCTTCCAAAAGTTCACCAAGCGCGGTCAGACCATTCACACACCGACATGTGTGTTTTCAGCAGTCATAGGCACGTCGTTATGCACTATTCCGCCAGGATCATTTCAGGATCTCGGGAGCTCCTCCAGATCACGTCCTCCTACATGGCCCTCGTAGCCATGCCCTCCCAGCTGCACCTATAGTTAGTCCCTGCCGCCCAATCCCCACGAACATGTGCCCCCTATAGTGTGTAGGTTCTTATGACGCGTTTTGTAAATATATACACCTGTCTTTGCTAGTGTCAGATAGAGCGCTCTCGGAGTTTGCAGAGTCCTTTGCATGCCCTATTTTGACTTATATAAACTCCCATTAAGCTCACCCGCACTTTGTCTTAGCCTTATTCCCATCTTGGGAGAGTCCATTACTGTCTCTCATTGTGGGGAGGGTCGTGCTATCTGGGGACGCTCGCCTTCATCAGTAAGGGAGATTGCATGACATCTACGGAATCCACGGAGTTCACGATTTCTACCCTGCTTGAGTGATTTCATTTCTTCAGAGAACGAATGCGTTTGCCGTTCTTTACTTTGAGCCTTTTCCTTTATTCCCGCCTTGCTTCTGATTACCAATTCAACATAATTCTCAAAGGTAGCGTGACAATAGATCTTCTTTTTTTCAGCATACACGTTATTTTGAAAATCGGCCTGGAATAGTATATTAACTTTCTCAATGTTTGTTTTGTGCCACGAAATTCTATTCAATTGGACATTCGCTGCGACCTGGATGCTCAGTAGTTTTTGTGCCACACCCGTATCATTGTCTACCAGTAGGGACATCTTCAGTATTTTGTGGTCACTCTCTTTCGTGTCAATCAAACCAAAATCTTGAACAAGGTTAAAAGTATTCATGCAAACGAAAATGTAATCTATGGTGGATGACCATTGCCCATTAGACCATGTTGATTTGTCCGCGGAGTCATCTAATAGTTCATTCACATTTAACATACCCCATCCTACCAAAAAGAGGGCCCATATATCCCCCTGGAGACATTTCCGCTGGTCAGTTCTTCCACCAGTCAATCGTCCAAACCTACATTCATTATTACTTTCATCTAGACATATTTCAGAATTAAAATCCCCCGAGAAGATAATGTATAGATCCTTGTTCATATCCTGACATATTGGTCTTTAGGTCGCATTCAGGTTGCCAGTATATGTTTATGATTAGTAGAAACATAGGAGATTTTTTACAAGCTATTTTCACTAAGACGGCTATACAACCTTTGTTTATATGAAACTCCTTTTCAGTAGTAAAGTCTGTGTTATTCCTAATTGCAATTAATAGCCCCCCAGACGGTCTCACCTTAGATTTTTTTATGGCGGGTTCCTGGAAAATAGTAAAGCCATCCAAATCAATTGCGGTATCTGCCCAAGTTTCTTGTAAACATAGAAACAAATGAGTCAAGAGTTCCACACACGTAGCATGGGAGTACAACAGAGCTCGCTATCCCCTTAAGTTCCATGATAAGAGTGTAAGTTTCACGGTACTCTATGACGTATCCTTCATACACTTTATAAAACTCACCATGCAGGCATCCAAACCTGGAGTCTTGCCTGTTGGCTGAGCTCTGATCGCACATTGTAATTCTTCTAGCGTAATGGGTGCTTCCAAGCTGTCAAATGCCTCTTGGTTTAGGCTACAGAGGTGTATCTCTTCTAGCACTTCCTCTATATGAGCCTGGGATATATAGGAGCGTCTGCAAAGACATAACAAGTGGGGCTGGTTTATGGAATTTGCTGTCTGATCTGGCCATTATTGGATTCAGTGTGCATATGCCCCCCCATATGATGTTATTGTTTCTATAGGGGCTAAGCCTTGGGTATGGTGTCTGGAAGAATGTGGCTGTATTATGATTGGGAGCATACGTGTTGATAAAGCATGTGTCCACTTGTTCTAGAAGACCCTGTACCAACACCATCCTGCCCTCAGTCAGTTTTAATATGGGTATCATTAAATGATACCATGGGTGCTATCCAAATCAGGACCACTGAGGCATAGGTAGAGTACGGGGAGCACATCACCCGTCCCCTCCATTTACTTGCCAACAGTGTTCGCTTTTCAGCCGTTAAGTGTGTCTCATGCAACAAAGCAATATCTATTTTACATCTTCTCAGATATGAGTAATCTCTGTTTCTCTCTACATAATTGTTTAAGCCCCTAGCATTCCAGGTAAGTACATTTAGGACACTAGCCATGACCCTTTGTCTAGTATGAAGAGGTCATCCTCCTCTGGTCTGTTAGGTGCCCCCCCCTCCCAGGTCGGCAATCCATCCAAAGTTACAGTACCATACTTCAGCACAGTCACTAGTGCAGGCAAAACACAACCCCAGTTAACTTCTACAACTACCCAAATTAAAAACAATCGCCCAGCATTGTTACCCATGCTTGGGCATGTCCACTTCTCACATCCGCCTCCAGTATTCGTACTTGAGGCTTGTGCACAGTGGGTGGGGGCAAAAAAAAAGTGCCTCAGAAAACAAAACTCGAAGGGCATGGCGGCCGCAGCAACGGTCTCCTCTCATGAAGCTGATGATCCAAACATGTGGTGTGTCCTGCCATGTGGTATAGGGAAAAGCAAGGAGAACCACTTTCTGGAGGAGCTGTTCACCTAGTAAGGACCCACTTGTCCTGAGGTTCCCTTCTGGTGCTCTGGCCCTGATTAATATGGGTATAATTGTAAGGAATACCTTGGTTATACTTTGTTCTCCATCTATACCATGATTCCCTTGTGCTTAGCTTGATCGTCTACTTTGTCCTCTGTGCCGGGGCGTTTCCTCTCGCTCTATCAATCCACGCCTGTGCTTCCTCAGGAAGGTCAAGGAATAGGGACTGGTTTTTATATAGGACCTTTAGGCGCGCCAAGTAGATCAGCATATATTTCAGGCCAGCTGTGCCTTACTTTAGTCGCTGAGAATTGTGCTGGGCTCCTCTGCACCTGGAAGGTGTAGTCGGGGTAGACTGCCATGTCTGCCGAAGCTCTCCGCAATATACCATCCTGTCTGGAGTAGGATAGGATTTTTTCTCTTTCCTTATAGTTCAGGACCTTTGCAATTATCTGTCTGGGGGGGGGGGGGTTCCTGGAGGCAGTCATCTGGTGAGTGCCCTGTGTGCTCCTTCGATTGTGAAGCCTTGTGTAAGATTTCCAGGTCTGATTACTTGTAGAAAAATGTTTTCCACATATGTTGTGGGGTCTGTGCCGTCTTCCCCTCTGGCAGGCCGACAATGCAGACATTGTTTCTGCAGGCCCTACCTTCTGTATCTTCCCCCCTATTTTCCAATAAGCTAACCTTCTGTTGCAGGATCTGAACATTGGTGTGCGTTTCCTGGAGCTCTGCAGTGTTATCTTTCATTTGACTTTCCAAACTCGTGGTGCGTTCAGATAGGTTCCAGACATCCTGGCGCAATAGTCTGACTTATATCTTGACTGCTTCTTTTTGTGTTCCTTATGTAGCGTTTAAGTCAGCTATAGCCTGCATTACATGATTGTACATCTCCACAGCGTCTTCTTCCTTCGCCTGCGATGATGCAATTACACCTGCAGGTGCCTGCTGCAGGGTTGTGGCATAACTATCAAGTGTCGTTGACTTGGCCTTCAATTTGGCTGATTTAGGAGGCATCCAGTCTATCTAAACCCCTTGGTATTAAGCCACAAGTGTTGTTCACTCAGTACACTGCCAAAGGGTATCCAGGTGGCATTAGAATATTAGCCCGCAGGCGTCGTGGGTTTTATGCACAGGAGTCTGCTCGCCCTCAGCGTTAGGATGCTACTTCAGATGGTGGCAAGCAAGTAGCAGTATTCGGATCCCTAGTTAACCTGCATTTGGTCTACCCACAGGTGAGTCTGACTCGTGTTTTTCCCCACGCGGTCCAAGTTCCCCAACCCGCTGTCCTGGAAGGTCTTCTCTAGTGTGCCAGGTACTCGAGAGTGGTTGCAAGTACCTCACTGTACCTCCCCTCTACCTGCTATGTGCTCAAGGCCCAGGGGGACCCACCGCCCGACGGGCGGTCATCAGCGGACACGCATCTCAGCCTGTGCCTCATTGTCGCAGATTGTCAGCACGGGCACAACGCACATACCCTTGTGTGTGCCCCTCTGCTGACCGACTTGGTCTCAGCCTCCTCCATTGTCCACCAACCTCACCACCCATACTCCGATGCCTGACAGCCCTCGCAGCCGCCCGGCCATGGTTACCAGCTTCCTACGGTCCCGGTCGCCATCTTGGTTCGTCACCGGCTGGCGACCTATGAAGTTTTGAAGCTGCTGTGCTGGCGTTTCCTGGGAGCCTTCCCCCTTCAAACATCCCAGTACACCTCCGAGGGGTGTATTTCGGATCCTCTGCAATTGGAGGCAAAATGTATGCGGCGGACGTCTTTTCTGTGCGGGTCTTGTCAGATCAGGCAGGAGGGTCACAGGAGTTGACCTACTTCATGGCTGCTAGCCACATCCTCAGGACGCTTACTTCCATGTGTCAATCTATCGAAGCACAGGTGGTTCCTGAGATTTGTCATAGGGGATACTCGCTGTCAATTCAAGGTGCACCATTTTGTGTTAACGTCCTCGCCCAGGGTTTTCGCCAAGCTGATGACGGTGGTGGCGGCACACCTCTGGAGATCTAGTGTCCACGTATTCCTGTACCTGGAGGACTGGTTGATCCGGGGAAGGTCTCCCGAGCAGTTATCGATGCAGCTCGAAGAAACCTGTTCTGTGCTTCACAGATTGGGCTTTTCCCTACATTTCCAGAAGTCCCACATCACACCAACACAGAAGCTCCAAGTCATCAAAGTAGTCCTGGACACACTGTTGGGGAAGGCTCACCCCGCCAAAGGAGGAGTCACCAGTGACCTGCAAATGGTTGAACTTTTCAAGTGCCACGACAGTTTACCAGTGGCTTCGTAGGGCTCATGGCTTCCTGAATTATTCTGGTGCCAGATGCCAGACTACAGATGCAATCTCTGCAGTGGCTGTTGAGGGATCAGTGGTCCCAATTCGTCGATGCCATGTAAGACATTCTCAAGGTGTTGAGGTCGTTAGCCTCTCTTGGTGGGATAGCAGAGAAGGCATGATGCCAGGGGAACCTTTTGTTGGCTCCGTGGCCCCAGGCAGTCGAGGATGCATCCTTGGAGGGCTGAGTTGCTCACTGTGGGGATCTGCAGGTGAGTGGCCTTTGGTCCCCATTGGAATTGCTGGTGGCACATCAATATACTTCAATTGCAGGCGATCAGGTTAGTCATGTTGTCCTTTGTGTCTTCCCTCAATGCAAAATCCATCCTTGTGCTGACGGACATCACAGGGGCCATGCAATGCTCAACAAGCAGGAGGTGTATGGTCCCTGTCCCTACGCAGGGGGGCAATGCAAATATGGTTCTCGTTGGAGAACCAAATGTCTGCTTCAGACGACCCATCTGGCAGGAGCGGAGAACTAGCTTCCGGGAGCAGAGAACGTGTTGGCAGATGCTCTAAACAGGCAGAGCATGGTCTCACATGACTGTGTGAGGTGTGCCAGGAAGTTCTCGAAGAGATATTTGCTCAGTGGGGTACCCCGGCAGTGAATCTGTTTTCCACAAGAGCCAACGCAAAGTCAAACAGTTTGGCTTGAGGGAATTCACAGTGAAGGATCCGCTAGGGGATGTGTTCCTGGTAGAGTGGGCCTTCCACCTCCCCTACGTGTTTCCTCTGATACCTGTCATCCCGTGGGTTCTCCAGAGGTTGAGGTTTTGAGCCACCATGATCTTGATAACCCCAGATTGAGCAAGGAGAACATGGTACTCTGAGCTCTTGGACCTGACCATCTGCCTACCTCGCCGGCTGCCTCAGCGGCCAGACCTCCTATCCCAGTCAGAAGGTTGGGTGCTACATCCGAACCTGGAGTCCCTCAACCTACATGTTGAGAGGATGAGATATGATGACTGGAACCTCTCAGAAGAGGTACTTGAGGTGCTACTGGTGGTTGTGGCCAAGGCCTAGACTCTTGGGTGCATAGCCTTAGGCCGTAGGCTATGCACCCAAGAGTCTAGGCCCTGGCCACAACCATCACAGCATCATACAGCCATGCACTCATTTTTTTGACAGTGGCATATGGATTGTATAAATATGTGTATAGAATGCAATTTGCTGATTAGAAAGCAGTATGACAGCAATCATTGTATACTCACTGTATGTATTGTAGAGGACCTGTGCATCTTTTTTGCATGCACTGCAGAATACCGTTCAAGCAGCAATAGCAGATTTGCCTAATGTGGTATGTGGAAATGCAGGAGAAATCATTGTTTCATTGTCTGTGATAAAAGAAAACATAACATATTAAAGTAAGTACTTCGTAATGTCGTATTGCATTGTTTTGCAGACATTTGTGCACTTTGTGCACCCTCATAATTAGTACTTCACAAGTACTGTGCTTTAAACAAGTGTACTGTGCAATGTGCTCAGTTCCTGTGTTGCTTTGCATAATCATTGGGTCTGCGGGGAAAAAAATCCATGAAGGATTTGAAAAAAACCTTGTACATTAATTTGTTTTTATGTGGAACACTCTGTTTCAGTGATGAGTGCACTGGTTACAGTAATGTTTAATGTGCATATCTGTGTGGTATTGTGGTTATAGGCACTGTTGCAGTAGGAGGAATTGAAATGGTGTATGATTTTCCTTTTGGAAGTGGTGGTACTATGGTTGCAGTTAGATACCAGTTGGCGTATTCTAACTGTTTATTTGTGTTCTCTTTTTTGCAGTATTTGTTTATGCATTTGCTTGCTGTTGATGTTTTCTAAGTACTGTGGTATTGCAGGATTGTGGGGTAAGTTGGATACCTGTTGGCGTATTCTAGCTGTTGGAAGTTGTTGAGGGTATGTTTGTAGGTGGCTGTTTATAGTTAATAAGTGTTGAAGGGTTTCCTCAGAAGAATTTTCATTTTTGCTGGTGGGTTAATGGGAAGTAATATTGCAGTATTATGGCTGTAGTTATATACCAATTAGTGTATTCTAATTGATTACAGTTTCATCTATGTGATGGTGGGTATTTGGCAGTAGATCAGTGAGTACATTTTGTTTTCAAGAATATTAAGTAGGCATTTGCAAGATTTGCTGGTAATCTCTGCTTCAGAGTAATGGAAGTATCATTGCATTCAAACCATCCACATGTCTTCTTAATGTACACTGCATAGTGACCAGCACTGGTTGTGGTGCCTGTGTGGTAGATTATGCCTTCTGTTGTGAAGGTTTTCTTGTCAAGTAATACTTGTCGTATGTGAAGCTAGTAAGCTTGCGGTTGTTTTTGGTACCATCTGCATTGTATCGTAAAATCATTACTATTACGTATTGGCTATGTGATTGTATCTGTAAGGTGGAACGAATGTCGGAATTGCAAGTAGTACATAATATGCTGTGGTTTGCATTTTGTACAAGCTACTGAAATGGAATGGTTTCACAGTTAGGCATAGATACATACACACAGCGCTCATTAGGGACTTGTTCCTGCACCACATGGCTGCAGATTGTGCACGTATATTTTCACATGTATGAAATCTGGAAGATTTCATGTATAGGTATGTTTTTGCTTTCCAGTACATGTAGTAAGTACATTAGAAATTCTTGTGGATCTTCTTGTGTGTTTATAGTGAATCTCACCATTCCAGCACAGTAGTCCAATTCTACCCTTATTCCCGAGACACTGTAAGTGTTCTCAGGATTGTTTGTTGCATTTCTGTGAAGGAGTAGCATTTGCAAACACAAATGGTCCGTGCCGTTTAAGTAAATGTTTTCAACAATTGGTGGCAATTGGAATAGAACATTGATTGCTACATTTGCATAGCAATTTACACCAGTTGTATTGGAAAATTTGAATCGACCAGACAGTTCTGTGTCTGACTCTTTTGATGGAAGTCCATATGGTTTATTTGGAGAGGTAGTTCTGTTTGTTTGTGCAGTTCTGTATGCATTTGCTTTTAAAGTACATCCTTCTGTGGTTGTGGTAATTGATGGATTACCTGCTGTTTTCAATGTCTTTGGTGGTACTGTTGGGAGATCATGTATAAATTGTGTTTGCTCTAGTTTTCTTTGACAAAGTTTGCCTTTTTGAGGAACAGGGTACATTTTGAGATGGGGTGTGTAGAGTGCATGTAGTCTGTTGTACTCTACGATGCAAGGAATGTCAGCTTTGACTTTACTTGCATCAAAATTGACCAGAAATAGTCCTTCAAGTGTACATAGGTGTGACAGTGCTATGCAACTCATGCCTTCTTTAAATACTGTGCTGCCAATGTCAATCACTGCTTGATCTAGGTTAAGACCTTGTGACTTATGAATAGTGACTGTGTATGCTAGAGACAGAGAACATTTTCCTCTGCGTACATACATGTCTTTGAAAAGATGGAATCGGGCTGTTTAGCGTCCTATTCTTTTAATTACTGAAAGTTTGTCAAACAGAATATAGAAAAACTGAATGCTGTTGCCACGTGGGTATATCTAGAAGCCAACAACTGTACCAAGTGCTCCATTAACTAAACCTTGTTCAGCATCAAGGTTACGCTTTAGCATTACTCTACAGTTTAAACACAATGTTAACATTTTCTCCAAACCAGCTGTGTTAGAGATAGAGTTCTCTAAGGTATTTAGTAGTGCTATGGCTTGTTGACACGTACGTACTTTCATACAGTGCACGTCCAGTTTGTCTGTAGAGTAAATTTGCACTATTGGTTGCATTTTCTTTTTCAACATTGTTTCATTGAATTGTGCACAGCTTGCTAGGGTTGGCATTGATGACATACAGGTTACATTTTTCTGTGCTAATTGTTCCATGACATCAGTTGGATATGTGTTATGCCAGTATAGCTCATGGATGTGTCTGCTATTTAAGATAGACTGTGCTTCCTCTCTAACTTTAAGTCTACTAGTCGCTGTCACATTCTTTTGTCTTTTGTAGGTACACCATTCACTTGGATAATGAAAGATTGATCTATTGGCCATTGTACTCTTAGAATGTCTACATTTTCTTTGAGATCTAATGGCAAATGAACTACTTTGCCACAAATGCCTTTCAGTAATTCAGAGGGAGGCAGTTTTGCTGTTTTCGGTTATAGTCTCTGAACGAGATTTCATACAGTAGAATGATGTGTTGCTAACATTTTGATGTGGTGGAAGGTGCTTTTGAAAGCAAGTCCAGAAATGCAGGCTAATGAATGTCCTCGTAGTCTTGTGTATTTGCACACTGGACAGGAGTCCATGGTTTGTAATATTTACATTTTTAATTTGTCTTTGGCTTTTACATACTGATTGAGGAACTGCTGTAAAGATTTGAAAGATTTTTGCGGACGTTACAAATTGATGTGCACGGCCATTTGTACACGGGACGTATTGGTTAGGTGGAATGGAGAATTGTTTTTAAGTTTGTTGGGGATATTCTTGCAAGCAGTGTTTCTTCTTCCATAATGGCATTGTTTACCTTTTCATACCCTCACCCACTGCTATGTATAGCAATTGGGTTTGTTTGCTCTTGTTTGTATGCCTATCCATTGAAATATGGCTCGTGCTGGTGGTGTGAATCCACTTACCTGCACAGATGTTTGCAAAGGTATCTATACTGATATGGCGTCTGTTGTGAGGTATTTTTTGTAGTTTACTAATTAATTTTGTTAGTGGTTTCATTCTGTTTAAAACTAATATAAATATTTTCCTTTTGACGAGCATTGCACTGTCTACGAGAGCTTCTAGGATCAGTTTTCTGCAGTAAGTTTTAAGGGTGGAGCGTGATTTTTCCCCTGTTTTTTTAAGGTTCTGAAGGATTCTATGGTGGAACATTTCTTGTAAAATTAATTTTTTGGAATGCTTACTTGTGGCTAAGTTACTGTTGGTAGGTGTAGTGTTTGCCCTACTGGTAGTCACATTCTTGTTAATATGTTTAGTTTTAGTTTTAGATTTGGAAAGAGAAATTATACTGTTATTCCTGCTACCTGGTTCTGTTTTGCTTAGTTTTGCTTAGTGTCTGTATTAGCTGTTTTGTTTGAACTTTTTGTACAAAGTCTGCTAGAGGTGGATTGTCATTTTGCTTGGCTTAAGTTTTATCTACTCTGTTTCTGCATTGTTTTATATCGAGTGACTTTTTGGTAGGCTTTGTCTTGCGTCTGTTGGAGAAAAAAAGAAAGTGTGGGTTTGGAAGTTGTGCAATGTATTTGTGTGTACTGTGGATGAGTGTTTGAATATAAGTATATAGGTATATATAGAGCGGTGTAATTGTGCATAGGGTTGTTAGTTTTGGCTAAGAAGGTGTGTGTTCTTGTAGGAAAGGTTTGCTTTAGTGTGCATAGTGTTCTGATGACAACAGAAACAGTGCACCTGGCAAGGGTAAGGGTAAAACGACTGCTGTGGGCTTAGGTAACATTTTCTAGGCTACAATACAACAACACTGCACTGCAGAAGTACTGCACTTACTTTTTGGGATGTGAAGAATAGGTTACTTCTGGGTTTTATCTTCTAGCAGAGACGTCACTGGCTTTCTGCAGGTGGTTCTTTACTGCAATTGCAAAAGAAGGAAGTTAGTGGGTTTGTGTGTTAATTGTACACTATTAGCTTTAGTAGAACACTTTATTGTAGATTGTAGGAGGATTCGTTGGCAGGAAGAGTTAGTGTGTGTGTGTGTGCTCAATTGTACAGCACTAGATATGAGTGTGGACTTGGGAGTATTAGCATTGTTGGTATGGGGGCCAGTGCTGCAGTGATTACTGTGGCGTATGGGGCTGCATTTTGGGAGTGTTTGAGAGGTTTTTGTACTATTTGTTTTGGAAATGGATTAGTGGAAGTTATAGTAGATTAAGAAAAAGGGAAGAAAGTTACCGTATGTGGATTTTAAAAAAAAGTTTCTAACAGATAGATTCTTTCTATATGAGTGCTGTCATCCTTTTCAGTTGTTGCATTTATGTATGCAAATGTATAGATGGCAGTGTTTCCAATATACATATATGCATTTCTTTGCTTTCTCTCCAATGCTGCATTTTGTCAATTGTGCAATGCATGTTCTTGGCATGCTATCCTAATGTACATGTAGTTTTCCTTTTATGTGTGCATTGTGGCCATTTGACATAGGATCTGGCTCTTGCATATGGTGTTTACATGTCCTCAATATAGTGTTCTATAAAAACATCAGAGGCAGTGGTGGTGAAATTGAAATATGTGGTTTGTAGCTGTTATGCTGGTGGGCAGTAGAAGCAAACTGTGAAAGCAAACAGCATTGTAAGTAACTGTGAATTGATGTGAGGAGATGGTACGATTATTTGATAGGTTATACAAGTATGATTATTTGATAGGTTATACAGGGCAAGTGGCAGGCACCCTGTTTATATGCACGCAATATTTCTACTTGCTATGCTTTGGTAACATACATGCAGTTTCCATTTTCTATGTGCATTCTGGTAATTTTGCAGCACGTGTTTTAGTGGGAGAAGTGATTGCAAAAGTGACAAGAAAAGAAGAAAATAACAGTTTGCACATTACAGCGGGTGATAGGGGAAAGCATGCATGACGTGGTAATTTATTGAAATTTCACATAGGATCTGGCACTTGAACTTGCTGTGCAAATGTTCCCAATGTGTGTTTTTACAAAGAAATCAGAATCAAATATGTGGTTTGCAGTTGTTATGCAAGTGGGCATTAAAAGAACACTTTGAAAGCACACAGCATTTTAAGGAACTGACACTTGATGTCAGGAAATGGGAAAAATGAGAGTATGATTATTGATTAGGTTACGCATAGTAAGTGGCGGGCACCCTGTTCTCATGCATGGAATCTATGTACTTGCTATGCTTCGGTAACATACATGCAGTTTCTGTTTTCTGTGTACCTTACAAAACATATGAATACTTGTAGTTTGTGTTGCTGGATGTAGATGTGGATGAATCTGGAAGTAGACATCTTGGAGAGTTTTGCAGTACTTTTGGATGCAGGTGCTTGGGAATCACAGGAGACCCTTACTCTGAGTGTTGAACAGTACATCTGTAGTGTTGAACTGAGATGATGGAGTTAGATGTAGAGATCTTGGATGTGATTGGTGGATGGGCGTGTGACTGCTTACCAGTAGCCCATGAGAGAGTGCTGTAAAGTGTGAAGTGGAAAGGGACGAAAGGCTGAACCCCGTGTTAGGAGATCTGCGGACACTGCGGTAGTCTGCGGATCACACGTGCTGCATCAGGGGCTTGTCAGCATGCTTGGTATGGAAATGGGAGTGCACTATAGGGATTATCCAATGAGGAGTTAAGGGTGTGCTTTACAGGAAGGGAGGGTTATAATTGTTTTCATTGATGTCTTGGTTGTATGGTGAAGATGGCAGGATATTGTGTCTGGGTATTTGGTGCTAGGTTTGTTGCTGATCTGGAGAGGTATTCAAAATCAAGAGGTGTTTCTGCAGATTTTGGGTTTCCAGGCATGGAGGTTTTGCGGTGGAGTGTAGCTGGACGCAATTTGGAGGAGCTGGTTTCTCTTTTGGTAGTCCAGACATCTTGTTGGTGCACTGTTGAGGAGAATATTTGGGGTACATTAGTGCTCCAAGTTTGATTCCTGTTTTGAAGTCCTTCCTGGAGAGAGTAATGCAAATATTTCCATGTGCAAAGGTGGTGTTTTCGGAAATATTACCAAGAGCACTATGGAATCAGCCAAATGTGTTGAATCCCCATCAAAATCTTGGAAGGTTGCATGTCAATAAAGGCATGGGTGTAGTTATGCGGCATGCAAATGTGTTGCTTTTTCCAATGACAACATTGACTTCCTTAATGTGCAGTTTTTTAATGCCGATGGAATTTTGTTGCCCATTCTGGCGAATGCTTGTTTTTTTTCGGATTCTGAGGGATGCTGTTAAGAGGCTGATATAAGGAGGAAAGGAAGATAACCCCCCCCCCCCAAAAAATACAAAATAAAAGGTGTTTTTTTGTTGTTGAAGCACCTTTAAAAAAAAAGGTATCTTTTCAGAGCCACCACTAAGGGGGAAATCCCCTACCCTGGTTGAAATGTGTTCCCCCACCCTTGGGCAATACACGATATGTCAGCGGACATCGCGGTAGACCGCAGATCACACGTGCCACATCCGGGGCTTTTGAGGATGGCAGGCATGGAAATGGGACTGTAGAGGCCAGGGGATTGGTCAATAAGGTTCCCTGGGTGTGGTGTTCAAGGAGAGAGTGTGGCAGAAGGTCTGTTTGGTGAGTAGAGTGCAGATGGCTATAGCTATAGCTATGGCTGTGTCTTTCAGGAGACAGAGTGTATGGATTTTGGGGACTCGTGGATACATTGGTTGCAGGTGCATGCAGAGCACTGTGGAGTGGCTGCACATCTTGGATTCCTTCATGTGGATGTTCACTTGTATGGAGTGCGTGGCATGAAGTGGCTGGATTTGCTTCCTCTTCGTCCCACTATGGTGACGCAGCATCATCTAGCCATTATTATTGTCCATTGTGGAGGGAACAGTTTAGGACATGTTACCGGAATCTCATTACAGTTTGTGATGAAGGAGACACTTGGGGAAGTCATGGACATGTTTCCAAACTCCTGAGTAATTTTCTCTCACATTGCCCAGAGACAGATGTGGCTGCGCTCTTCTTCATTTGGTCCGCAAATGGAGAAAGCTAGGCACAATGTGAACAAGGCTGTTTGCGCCTTTTTGAGAGATGTTGGCATGTCCTCCTTCCACAATGAAAATATTACGTTTTCTAGCAACAAAATATTTCACAGAGATGGAGTCCATTTTACAGATGCTGGAAATCAGCTTTTTTTTGCGAAATATCCAAAATGCATTGCAGCCCTTTTTACAACTATAGCAAGCAAAGCATTTTTGTAGTTGGTGTTGTCCACTTCAAACCTTCCACAAACAACAAAGGAACCCCAAAAAGGCTCTTTTCAGAGTCACCACTTTCTCCCGGAAAAGAATGCAATGTTTTTGATAGCGTCACCCCCTACATGTTTTTAGATTTCTGCGGACTACCGCGCTGTCTGCTGACTTTTTGGGATTCCCAGGGCCCTGCACCATTTTATTGGCACTTCTATTTTTAAACTGTGAAAGGTGGCTCTGAAAAGAGCCTTTTATTTTTTATTTTTGTTTATTTTTTTTATTTTTTAGACATGACACACAAGGGATGGAAGGGTAGGGAGGGTAGGGGTGGGGCAACCACCACAGGGATATGAAAGGGCAAATGGAGAGAGGAAGATGTTGGGTGCGCCTCATGGAGGTAGGGCGCAATTTCCTTTGTGGTCCTGCACCGCAGCCTCGAAACCACTCCAGAACTGCTCGCCCCTGCAGAGTACTGCGTCAGAGTACATACACAAAACAGTGACCTTGGAAAGGTAAGGATCCACTGAGTTGTGTATGGCATGTGAGGCTGCTTGAGGAATCCTCTCTCCCACACGAGTGTCCCTTGTGATGACAGGAGCGGATGTTGAGGGCGCTGCAGAGGAACTCAACCTACTCCCCATTTGAAGGGGACGACCCTCCGAACTGCTGCTTTGTGATTGGATCTTAGGTGCCGCTGCATGGAAGTATTCCCATAACTGTACAGCCCAGGTTTGATGCGACTGAGTATTAAGCCACACTCAGTGCAGCGAACCTTGGCCGTACTAGCCTTGGGCTTATTTCCAATGGTGGTAAAGAGCCTCCACACCCAAGACTCATGCTGCGAGCAGGTAGCGGGGACTTCCACTACCTCATTCTCGTCTTCCTCTTGTTGTTCCTCTGCATCGTCATGCCTGTTGCCCTCTCCAGGCCCTTGGGGAGTTGGTGGTGGTGGGGGTCGGGGTGCTGAGGTTGAGGCAGAGGCAGGAGCAGCCTTGGATGCCATCACCAAAGGTATCAGGAACGAGGAAGACCGCAATCTGCAAAACAGGAAGCCTGTAGTCCTGCTCACCAGAAAGGAGCCAAAAGTAATTCCTGCTAGTAGCGTAATGCAATTAAGCCAGGTGCAAAAGCAGTTCCAGCAAGGAGCCAAAATCAAAGATGCAAATGCACAAATGTGGAGCAGTGCTCTGTCCTGGCCAGCTAAAACAGAATGAGGAACAGCTCTGGGGTGTGGCCTTTTATAGGGGTCCTGGGGCACGATTTGCGGACAGTCCCGCACTCAGGGGACACCTCGTACTCCAATATGGACTCAAAAAGTTTCAAAAAGTCTCTAGATTGGCTGGGGCATGTTGTGGGAGGTCTGCAAGGGTGAAGTTTCAGAGTAAAACACGGTGGATTGCTCAAAAAAGCACTTTTTTGCTACCCAGGGACCGCACCCTGTTTGCGGATATGGACCGATACTTAGCATGGGAGCGGCCACATGGTGACGTCGTGGACATTCGCGAATGGGACGGCTGTCCGCAGGACACCTATTGCGCTGGATCTGTTGTGTGCATAGGTGTCCTATGGACAGTATTGGGCTCCCCGAACTAATTAAAATTGTGACACACGTGTAGCAGACCGTTCCGAACAGGTGTAGTGTTCGTAGGACCCAGGGGTTGAGATGGGCATGCGCTGAGGCCTCCGCCAGACAGGGTTGGGGTCCCGAAATAATTAAAGGTACGCCATAACTTTGCAGATATGCCGGACAGGCACGTTGTCCATAGGACACAAGGAATGAGAAGCGCATGTGCCCAGGTGTCTGCCAGACAGGGTTGGGGTCCCCAAATTAATTAAAGGTACGTAACAACTTTGCGGACATGCAGACAGAAACGGGTCCTACGGGCACCTCCATTTGAATTCGGACCATCCGGACCGGCATAATGTCCGCAGGACACCTCCATTCTCTTAATTTCAGACATCCCGGACAGTTGCGTGCTTCACCTACTAATAACAGGGCTTTTTTTTAAAACAGACACACAGAGCAACATTACACACACAGCACTTTATTATACACATATACACACAAAAAGGAAAGAGAAGGGGTAGCAGAAATGGAAACATATACAGGGGAACTAGGGTTTTCCACAGGTGGGGCTTCAGGGGAGGAAGGGAGTAAAGTCTCATTGTAACGTATTTGTTTACAGGGAATTTGTGGGGATGGTTGGCTGGGATAGGGGGAAGGGGTGCAGGTGGGGCAGTGGTATTTAATTTTTTCCATAATCTGGCCCTGTACAAAATCTTTTAAGTCGCAAAAGTGTTCAGTAATATGTCCGTTTTTGCACCCAGGCGGTCTAGTTTTTTTTGTACAGTGTTTGTTTCATTTTCTGTGTGTCCATGCACTTGTGCAGGAGCTGCTGCTTCTGGGGTATTTCCTTCATTTCCTATATGTACTGTTACAGAAATAAATATCTGTCAGGTATATGTGAAGCAATGTGTTTGAACTGTCTTACTTTTCAAACTGTGTTGTGTACCAATGGATTTACTGTCTTCACTAATTTCATCCCTAGGGAAATTTTCTTCAAGCTATTCTAGGGTGCTTGCCATTTCTGTGTAAAAAAAAAGAAAAAAATGTTTTTCTAGTATTGTGCACTGAACAAATTGTGCAGTTATAGGAAAACATGTAGTGTATTTACCACGTAGTAGTACAGTTCTGATGTCAGTACTGTGCAGTTGTCTCGCTAACAGTTGCTTCTCAGTTGGTATGTGAAGTAGCACTGAGGTAATATTGTTGGAGGCACAGGTTATTTTTCTTGTTGATGTATTCCATTATGTTGCATACCCTATGCAATTGCTCTGTTGCTTTCATAAGTACAGACTTTGTAGATATGCTTCATTTTTCCTTCTAATACGTATATGTGTTGCCCTTTCTACATGTTCATTGTCTTTGTTGCATGGTACAAGAATTTAAGTGAACCCCTGACCTTTGGGCAGTTTGGACCTTGGGTAGCATCCACAAACAGTTGCATAGTCCACAGACCCTGTGGCTATCAGCATGGGGCCAGGGGGTTCCATATGTTGTATGGTACATCTATACAAATTAAGGGAATCCTGATTAAAAAAACTATGAAATTCAGTGAAAAAACAATGTTAAAGGGAGGTTATGGTTAAGTTGCACTACTAAAAACCTATCAAATTCAGTGAAAAACCTTTGTTAAAGGGATGTTATGGTTCAGTTGCCCTAAAGAAAAACCTATAAAATTCAGTGCAAAAACTTTGTTAAAGGGCCGTTATAGTTACTTTGCACTAATAACAACCTATCCATATTATAGTTACAAGTAAAACTGAAAACTTCAGAAATTTGCCATTTGTCATGACATCTTTGATGTCATGGGTGTTAGTGTTAGCAGTGCACAGTGGTGACGCGAGTTATAGTTGCTTAGTTTACCATAACTGGCGAATTTCTGGGGTTTTTCGGTTCCCATCACAAGGGACATTCCTGTGGGGCAGCGGATCCCTGACTCAGCCTTGCAGGCCATAAGCACCGCAGTAGATCCTTACCTTTCAAAGGTCACTGTATTGTGTGTATACTGCAAAGCAGTACTCTGCAGGGGTGAGCAGTTCCGGAGTGGTTTTGAGGCTGCGGTCTCGGACCATGAAGGGAAGTGCCCTCTACCTCAATGAGGCCCACCCAACATCTTCCTCTCTCCACCTGGCCTTTCTTATCCCTGTGGTTGGTGCCCCTTCCCTACCTGGGTCTCGCTGAAAAAATACCCCAAAAATATAAAACAAGAAAACACACAAAAAAGTCTCTTTTTCAGACCCACCTTTCACAGTTTAAAAATAGAAGTGCCAATGAAATGGTACAGGTCTCTTCGCTGTCAGAGGACAGAGCAGTAGTCCGTGGACTTCCAAAGCATGCAGGTGGTGGCAGCATGTAAACCATTGCATTCTTTTCAGGGAGAAAGTGGAGGCTCTGAAAAGAGCCTTTTTTATTTTTAGTTCTTGGAAGTTTTGAAGTGGGCAACACCTACTGTACAAATGCTTGTTATACTTGCAAGACATTGCGCCTGGCTTTCTCCATTTGCGGACCAAATGAAGAAGAGCGCAGCCACATCTGTCTGGGCAATGCGTGACAAAATTACTCGGGAGTTTGGAAACATGTCCATGACTTTCCCATGTGCCTTCTTCATTGCAAACTGCAGAGAGATTCCAGTAACGTGGCCTAAAGTGTTCCCTCCACAATGAACAGTAATAATGGCTGGATGATGCTGCGTCACCAAACTGGCTCAAAGGAGAAGCAAATCCCACCACTTCATGTCACGCACTCAATACCAGTGCACATCCACAAGAGGGAATCCAAGATGTGCAGCCACTCCACAGTGTTCAGCATACATCTGCAACCAATGTATCCAAGGGACCTCCAAAAGCCAGACGCTCTGCCTCCTGAAACACACAGCTATAGCCACAGCCATCTGCACTCCTCTCAGCAAACAGAGCCTCTGTCACACTCTCCTTTCACACACCACCCAGGGAACGTTATTGACCAATCGACTAGCCTCCACAGTCCCATTTCCATGCCTGCCATCCTTAAAAGTCCCAGATGTGGCACGTGCGATCCACGTGCTACCGCAGAGTTCGCAGATAAATTGGCCTATTCAAGGGGGTGGGGAGAGAAATTTAGCCCAGAGTAGGAGATATCCTCTATTATGTTGGCTCTGAACAAACACCTTTTTGTTTTCTATTTTTTGGGGATGCAGGGTTTCTCTTCTTTTCCTCCTTACTGCCTTACATCAACCTCTGCAAAGCATCCCTGAGATTGCAAAAAAAACGAGCATTTCCAAGATTGGACAACGAAACGCTGCTTGCGGTAAAATAGTGCACACTAAGGGAGTCAATGTGGTCATTAGAGAACACAGCTATCTCAGCATGTCGCAAAACTATGCACATGCCTCTATTAACGAGGGGCCTTCCAACATTTTGCTGGGGATTAAAAACATTTGGGTAGTTCCATTGTGCTGTAGGTGGTATTTCAGAATAAAACACCTTTGCAGTAGGGAAAAGCAGCATCAGTTCTTCCACCAACAACTTCAGTACAGGAAACAAACTTGGAGCACTGCTGTAGCCCAAATGCTCTCCTCCATAGTGCACCACCAAAACATCAGGACTACCAAAAGTACTCATGTTTCTGCAAAGAGCAAGCAATGCCTGCAAATTGCAGCCAGGCACACTGTACCACAAATCCTGCAAGCCTGGTAAACCAGGATCAGCAGAAACACCTCTTGCCTTTGCATACCTTTCCAGATAACATACAAAGGAATCTCCCACTATCCATCCAGTAACTCCAGCCATCTTCACTACACAACCAACACAGCAATGAAAAAAAGTATTACCCTCCCTTCCTGTAAAGCACAACCTGAACACCTGATTGGCTAATCCCCACAGTCCCATTTCCATGCAAGGCATGCTGACAAGCCATGGATGTGGTATACCCTATCCGCAGACCCCGTAACACAGGGACAGCCCTTCTTCCCTTTCCGCTTCACTCTTTGCAGCAATCTCTCATTGGCTACCATTAAGGAGTATCACACACATCCTCCAATCACATCCAAGATCGCAACATCTAACTTTATCAACTCAGTACAACACTACAGATGTACTGTTCAACACTCAGAGTACAGGTCTCCTGTGATACCCAAGCACCTGTATCCAAAAGTACTGTAAAACTCTCCAAGACTTCTACTTATGGATTCATCCGCATCTACATCCATCAACACAAACTACAGGTATGCATATGTTTTGTAATTCACACAGAAAACGAAAACTGCATGATTGTTACCAAAGCATAGCAGGTACATAGATTGTATGCATGTGTACAGGGTGCCTGCCACTTGCCCTGCATAACCTACTCAATAATTGTCCCATCTCCTGGCATCAACTGACAGTTACTTACAATGCTGTTTGCTTCTAAAGTTTTCTTTTAATGCCCACTTGCATAACAGCTGCAAACCACATATTTCAATTTTAGCGGCACTCTGTGATTTTCTTTGTAAAATATCACATTGGGAACATTTGCACAACAAGTTCAAGTGCCAGATCCTATGTAAACTTCAATATATTACCACAACATGCATGCTAGCCCAGATCACCCATTATAATGTGCAAATTGTTATTTTCTTCTTTCCTTCTGTCACTTTTGCAACCACTTGCCCCACTAACACACCTGCTGTGAAATGCCCAGAATGCACACAGAAAATGAAAACTGCATGTATATTACCAAAGCATAGCAAGTACATAGATTGCGTGCATGTAAACAGGGTGCCTGCCACTTACCTTGCATAACCTAATCAATAAGCATACTCTTATTTGTCCCATCTCCTGACATCGAGTGACAGTTACTTACAATGATGTTTGCTTTCAAAGTTTTCTTTTACTGCCCACTTGCATAACAGCTGCAAAGCACATATTTCAATTTTAGCAGCACTCTGTGATTTTCTCTGTAAAAAATCACATTGGGAACATTTGCTCGGCAAGTTCATTCCAAAATGCACCATTGGAAGTAAAGCAAAGAAATGCATGTGTACATTGGAAACAGTGCTACCTGTACATTTGGATAAATGAAACAGGAAAGGATTTCTGCGTTCATGTAGCAAGCATCTATGTGTGAGAAAGTTAACAAAATTCCACACACGGTAACATTCTCCTTTCCAATCTGTACATCTTTCGGCTCTTTTTCTCACCCTACTAGGACTTGTACTGATCCATTTCCAAAGCAAGTAGTGCACCATCATCTCACACACTGCTAAAAGTGTAGCCCCATAGTTTTCAAAGGCTGCAGCACTGGCCCCCATACCAACAATGCTGATAATCCCAAGTCCCACTCCTATGCAGTGCTGTACAGTTGGATACACACACACACTAACTCTTCCTGCCAACAAATCATCCTACAATCTAAAATGTGTTCTCCTAGTGCTATTACTGTACCATTAACACACATACCCACTAACTAATTTCTTTTACAATTGCAGTGAGGAGCTGCCTCCTAAAAGCCAGTGACGTCTCTGCTGGAAAATAAACCCAGAAGAGGGAGGATATCTCAGGGCAACGGGCTCACCTTGGAAGCAAGACGATGCTGAGCAACACAGGTTCGATCCGTGAGTCCGCGCTTAGAAACCTGCAGTCATAAATAACCAATCATAATCAAGAAACATACTCTTCACATCCAACAAAGTAAGTACAATACTGTAGTGGTGTTCTGCCTGTTACTCAGACAGTGCAATGTTGTTGTATTGTAGCCTAGACAATTCTATCCAACCCACAGCACTCGCTTCACTCTTACTCATTGCAACTTGGCAGGTCCACTCTGTATTGTCATCAGAACACCAGTATGGTAATACCCACTAGTTTTATGAAAACATTGTAATGTCCTTACTTCTTCAAGAATAGTACACATGCATGCACACTGAAGCAAACCTTTCACACAGGAACACACACACATAACAGTACAACCTTCCCAACCAAAGGTAACAGCCCTTTCCACAATCACACTCCTCTATGTATGCCTACCCTCATTTTCAGACACTCATGCACAGTGCACACAAATACATTGCACAACTTCCAAACCCACACTTTTTTTCTCTCCAACATACACAAGAGAATGCCTACCAAAAAGCAACTCTGTAGAAAACAACGCAGAAATAGAGCACATAAAACTCAAACCATGCAAAATAGCCATCCACCTCTAGCAGACTTTGTACGAAAAGTTCAAACAAAACAGCTAATACAGTCACTGAGCAAAATGGAACCAGGTAGCAAGAAAAAAAGTGTGACTTCTCTTCCAAAATGTAAAACTAAAAGTAAATGTATAAAGAAGAATGCAACTACAAATAGCGCTAACACTGCATCTACCAATGTTAACATAGCCACAAGTAAGCATTCCAAACAATTAATTTTACAAAAAATGTTCCACCATAGAATCTTTCAGAACCTTAAAAAAACAGGGGAGAAATCACGCTCAACCCTTAAAACTTAACGCAGAAAACTGATCCTGGAAGCTCTCAGAGACAGTGCAATGCTCCTCAAATGGAAATTGTTTATATTGATTTTAAACAAAATGAAACCACTAACAAAATTAATTAGTAAACTACAAAAAGTACTTGGCAACATATGCAATATCAAAATAGATACCTTTGCAAACTTCTGTGCAGGTGAGTGGATTCACACAACCAGCACAGTGCCATATTTCAATGAAGAGGCATACAAACAAGAGCACGCAAAACCAATTGCCATACATAGAAATGGCTGAAGGTAGTAAAAGGTAGGCATTACCATTATGGCAGAAGAAATGCTGATTGAAAGAATATCCCCAACAAACTTACAATCGACTCTCCATTCCACCGAACCAATCCGCCCGTGTACACATGGCTGTGTCCCTCAATGTGTAACGTAGAAAAACAATCCTTCAAATCTTTGCAGGAGTTCCTCAATCAGTATGTGAAAGCCAAAGATAAATTCAAAATTAAAATATTACAAACCATGGACTCCTGTCCAGTGCTCAAATACACAGGACTACAAGGACATTCATTAGCCTGCATTTCCGGGGCTGCTTGCTAAAGCACCTTCCACCACATCAAAATGTTAGCAACACACCATTCTACTATACAAAATCTCGTTCAGAGACTGTACTATGCAAAATGTCCTGCTTTAGCACTGGAGCACTTAAATCACATTCTCCTGCATGGCACAGCCAAATAACTCCTGGAAGAAATAGACCACATCCAAAGCAAATATTTTGGAAGTGAAGAGCACTTAAAAAATCCTGTAACTTTAGAACAGAGTAGCGACAACCTTGCAGATGCCAACCTTCTATTACACATGTACAAAAAAGAAATAGCAAAGTTTAAAAGCACATCTGCTGAAGTACCAAACCAAGTATGTGTGTGGGTTGTCGCAGAACTTTTTATACAAAAAGTACCAAAACTGTAGCTATAATGTACAAAATAGAAGACCATAATGAATCCCAATGGTTCCAATTAGCTCTCTATCTTATAGCAGAAAACAAATACGAAATGACTAACCTCTCAATAATTTGCACATACTGCACAGGAAAACTTGATTATAACCAAATGCCTTGACAGTCTATCACTAATAACTTGGAAATATTCACACTTCCAAAACCACTCCACCAGCTTAATATGTATGAGAGCATTGTAATGCAAACAATACACCCATTTCAAGCGATAATACGCCTTTAACCGAAAACAGTTGCCTCCTTCTGAATTACTGAAGGCATTCATCACAAAGTAGTTTATTTGCCATTAGATCTTAAAGAAAATGTAGACACTCTGGGAATGCAACAGCCAATAGACCAACCATTGATTATCCTAGTGAATGGTGTACCTACAAAAAACAAAATAATTTGGCAGCAACCAGTAGACTTAAACAAAGTTAAAGAAGCCCTGGAATATCTTAAAGCGACCAATGAATACTCCAAAGAAATAAACATTGAAGAAAACCTGACAGAAACCACCGAAATAATTCAGGATTCCTCATCAACTGGGCAATTTGAACTTCTAGATCCTACTACAGCCTCCAATATTTTAGACCAGTATACAATTCACCCACTGCACTCCAAAGACACCATAGGCGATGCACTTGAAACATATCAAACGCGGCAAGCCAAAGGATCTCCAACCAGCATATGAGGAAAAAGATGTAGAAGCAGAAGCCTTTCCTCTACGCTTTCCTACTGGAAATGGTGGAATGTATGATGAAAGATGCACAGAAATAACAGAATACCGCTCTTTATGAATATATTCTGAAGACCCCAGATTCACACAAAACATTGAATACATATTCCACCTCCTATATGAAAGTGAATTAGCAACTCTATGGGCCTCATTACACGGTAGGCGGTGAACCATGGCGCTATTAGCACCATGGTTCATGCCGGTAAAATACCGGCACCGCCTTGGTGGAAAGGGGAATTACCGCCCTATTCCAAAGTTGGCGGGGCGGTAATTCCCCCTTCCACCATTGCCCTTCCCCATTCCCATTTTTGCCCCATAGGGCATAATGGGAATGGGGAAGGTGCTAATTACGGTACCGCAAATTTGAGGTGCCGTAATTAGCACCAAGGTCCCTTTGCAGGTTGGTTTTTAACGGCTGCAAAAAGCAGACGTTAAAATACCTACCCGCAAAGGGACCTTGTAATAAGGCGGTAAGGGTTAACGGTCACCGGTACCATTACTGGTGACCGTTAACCCTTACCGCCTTCCGTGTAATGAGGCCCTATGTTACGGAGTTGCACACACATTGAAAACAGGTTCCAATTTTTTTAACATGTCTGCACACAGCTACTTCAAAAGGCGCAAGAGAAAGATGAAGTTTTACAATCAAGTCTTACAAATCTGTTGGCAAACATGCGTGGTACGAAAGAATACTGGTTCCAAAGTCACGCAGATGTTCGGTGTATTCTGTGCAACCTTGCCCCACCCACATGGTGTGTCACTTTAAGTTGTGCACAGTATGCATGGGAAGACTTACACAATTTCCTACACATAGCAAAGGAAATCAAAGCAGAGATAGACATGAAAACACCAGGAGAACTCTTCTCTCTTGACCCTGTAAACATGTCAAAGTACTTCCATCACCACTTTATTGCCATGCTGCACTTCATCTGTAATAAAAACAATTCCTCCCCTCTGAGAAGTGCAACACTTCTTTTGGAGAAAAATAATATTAATCCACAGGAGCACCAGACATCCACATGCTTTTGTGGATTAAGGATGCTCCTAAATTTGGTCAGGACAGTGATGCCACTGTTTTGCAGTTCATTCACAAATATGTCACTTGCGAAATCCCTTCAAATTTGCGTTTTCAAAGACATACATGTGGCAAGTATTGTCGGCGCAGATATAAAAACAAAGGCAGATACTACACCAAATGCTGCTTTGGTTTCCCTAGACCAGTTTCATCGAACAGACAAGTAAACAGCTTCATGTCTTCTGTTAGACACAGTGTGTGAAAGGCAAATCGCCTAAGAACACATACTGCATTGAAAGAACCGAAGCATCAAAGTACATCAATGATTACAATGATTACAATGCAATCATTGCCCTTCTGTGGAATGCTAACATAGATGTGCAGTACATTGCAGACAATTCCACTGCAGTTGCACGATATGTCAGTGCCTACTTAACCAACGCTGAGAAAACAGAGCTGAAAAACCTCTGGTATGACATATCATCTGACAAAGAGCACTGTCACAAAAATTGTACAGCTTTGGCATCAAAATGCTCTCCCATAGAGAATGTGGTTGCTACGAAGCCACAGACCATTTAACTGGCACAGCCTTGCTTGGGAAATCTGAAAAAGCCTTGGTCCTGCTGCATACAGAAAAGGAGTTCTCAAACCATGCCAAGACACAGAAACAATAGCCAAAAAAACAATCTCAACAGCCAGGACATTTTGAAAAACAATGTATTGGGCACATACTACCCAAATAGGAGCACTGTTTTGGAAATCATGTGTCTATACCACATAGCCCAAAACTTCTCATACAACAATAATATTAAACCAGATGAAAAAAAATACATAATCAAAAGTTGTGAGGGCAGCCTGGTTAAACTTACCAAACGCAGCCTGATTAATCATATGAAGTTATCATTGAAAACTCCTCAGCATAGAGAACTTTACTACATGTCCCTACTGCAACTTTTAAACCATGGGGAAAAGATGCTTTATTGGACACCCATGCCGCCTATGAAGATGCTTTCAATGTCAGTTAAAGCACTATAACAGGTATAAACTTCAAACAGTACAAAAACATGTTGGACAATGAATGCCAACAAGAGGAAGAACTTCAAGCACAACTAAATGTAGACACTCCCGAGAGCAGTCAACCTTCTCTTAAAGGAAGTCAAGAACCACTTGGAGAGCCACTCATAGTTAATGAGGCAGAATTAGTCATGACTGAAGTAGAAAACATCATGTTTCAGTATGAGGTATCTGAAGAAAACTTTGCTCTACAGAGATCACAACTGAATGATGAACAGCGTAGCATTTTCCTTGAAGTAACTAAAGAAATTCAACATGCTATGCAGCAAGAAACTAAAACTTGTACCTGTCCAAACTATAAACCTATACTCCTGTTTGTAAGTGGTGAAGCTGGTTCAGGCAAAACATTCTTAATAACAATCATCATCAAGTCCCTCCAACAATTGACAAACAACAAGCGTTCAGCTGTTGTAACTGCCCCCACAGGTTTACCCGCCTACAACATAGGTGGTGTTACTTTACACCAGTTGCTACTCCTTCCTGTAGAACACCAAAACAAATGAGACTACTGCAAACTTTCAGCAGAAGCTGCTATGGAGCTACGCAGAATTTTGAAACAAATGAAAATGCTCCTAATAGATGAGGCGAGCATGGTCTCCAACCTAATGTTGGCTTTGATTCACCTCAGATTGCAAGAGGTCCTTAAAACGGACTACGAAGAACACTTTGGAGGAAAACACGTTATTGTGTTCGGAGATGTTCAATTAACACCAGTGAAAGGTGAACCTATTTTTAAAACCTTAGGACACAAACTGTGCCGTAACACACTTGGCAGCATAGGAAATGTAAATCTCTGGCAACATTTCTAATACAGAGAACTAACTGAAAAATGTGTCAGTCTGCAGACCTCACCTATGCTAACATTTTGAAAAGCATTCAGATTGGTGTGCTTTCTAAGGAAGCACAGTCTATCTTAAATAGCAGACTCATCCATGAGCTATACACATCTGCTATTCATGTCATGGAACAATTAACACACACAAATGTAAAATGTATGTCCTTAATGCCAACTCTAGCAAGCTGTGCACAATTCAATGAAACAATGTTGAAAAAAGAAATGCACTCAATAGCGAACATTTACTCCACAGACAAACCGGACGTGCACGGTATGACAGTGCCTATGTGTCAACAAGCCACAGCACCACTAAATAGCTTAGAAAACTCTATCTCCAACACAGCTGGTTTGGAGAAAATGTTAACATTGTGTTTAAACTGTACAGTAATGCTAAAGCGTAACCTTGACGTGGAGCAAGGTTTAGTTAATGGAGCACTTCGTACAGTTGTTGACTTCCAGAAATACCCATGTGACAACAGCATTCAGTTAGTCAGCATCCACTTTGACAAACTTTCAGAAGTTAAAAGAATAGGACTCTCAACAGCCTGATTCCTTCTTTTCAAAGACATGTATGTACCCAGAGCACAGTTTTCTCTGTCTCTTGCATATGCAGTCACTATTCATACATTGCAAGGTCTAACCCTAGATCAAGCATTGATTGACATTGGCAGCACAGTCTTTAAAGAAGGCATGAGTTGCGTAGCACTGTCAAGCCTACTTACACTTGAAGGACTATTTCTAGTCAATTTTGATGCAAGCAAAGTCAAGTCTGACATTCCTTGCATCATAGAGTACAACAGACTACGTGCACTCTGCACACCCCATCTCAAAATGTACCCTGTTCCTCAAAAAGGCAAACATAGTAAAAGAAAACTAGTGCAAACACAACATGATCTCCCAACAGTACCACCAAGGAAATTGAAAGCAGCTGCTACTCCATCAATTACCACAACCACAGAAGGATGCACTGAAAAGGCAAATACATACCCAACTGCACAAACAAAGAGAAGTACTTCTTCAAAAAAAGCAAGTGGACTTCGATCAACTGACTCAGACACAGAAATGTCTGGTCCATTCAAATGTTCCAACACAACTGATGTAAATTGGTATGCAAATGTGGCAATCAATGTTCTATTCCAATTGCAACAAATTGTTGAAAACATTTACTTAAACGTCGCAGACCAGTTGTGTTTGTAAATGCTACTCCCTCATAGAAATGCAACAAACTATACTGACAACACTTACAGTCTCTCAGGAATTGGACTAATCTGCAGGAATGGTGAGATTCACTGTAAACACAAAAGAAGATCCACAAGAATATCCAATGTACTTACTGCAAGTACTGGAAAGCAAAAACATACCTATAAATGAAATCTTCCAGATTTCATACATGTGGAAACATGCATGCACTCTCTGCAGCCATGTGGCTAATGAGTGATTTGTGTATTGATCTATATCTAACTGTGAATCCATTTCATTTTAGCAGCTGGCACAGAATGCACATCATGGCATATTATGTACTACTTGCAATTCAGACAATCGTTTCACCTTACAGATACAGTCACATAGCCAATACATAATAGTAATGCTTTTACGATACAATGCAGATGGTACCAAAAACAACTGCAAGCTTACTAGAATCACACACGGGCAAGTATCACTTGGCAGGAAAACCTTCACAACAGTGGGCATAATCTACCACAGGGGTGCCACCACCACTGCATGTGACTATACTGCATACATTAAAAAGAAATGTGGGTGGTCTGAATGCAATGATACTTCCATTACTCTGAAGCAGATATTACCAGAAAATCTTGCAAATGCCTACTTAATATTTTTGAAACCAAAATGTACTCACTGATCTACAAAAGTAGCATAACCTACTGTCCAATACCCACCAACAGATATGTAACTGCAAATAAAAAATAACCTTCTGCCCTGTGAAAGTTGAACAATTTAGCATACACTAACTGGCACATGAGTACATCAGTTGCGCTGCTATACATTTGTTTTCCCAATGACCCAATGATTATAGTCACAGAAACAACAACTGTGGAAAACATACACTAATATTGTTTCACCCATAGTACTTGAAAAGAAAAGTATTGAGTATGAGGGTCTACAATCTGTCCTCAATGACCTGTAAAATGACCAACTGTTAGAATAAGGCAATAGCTGCAATGGCACTTGGCAATAGTGGAAAATGGAAATCCGCTAAGATGAATGAAGGTGCTTGAAGACATACCCTGCAAAACTGTGAAACTGTACACAGAATACGCCAACTGGTATCTAACTCCCCCCCACAATACTGCAATATCAGTTTGCAATAGTAAAGTACTTAGAAAACACCAACAGCAATCAAACAGCATAAATGGATACTGTTAAAAAGAGGAAACAGATAAACAGTTAGATTACACCAACTGGTATCTAAATGCAACTATAGCAGGGGGAGTCCAGGACAGTGGAAGGTGAAAAGCACAACATTGTAGGACCACGTGGTCCGGCTGGGCGAGACACCCGGAACAGGGTCCAAAGCTGCCCCAGACCCCCAGTACGCCAAAGAGACACAGGAAAGACTGTGGACCTCATTACGAGTTTGGAGGCAGCCATGGCGCTATTAGCGCCATGGCTGCCTCCAAACTCGATTAGCGCCATGGCTGCCTCCAAACTTGTGTCCGGGTCCGGGTTCTCGGTATGGGGACTTACCGGGTCATTCCGACCTTGGAGGACCCGGTAAGTCCCCATTCTGAAAACCATTCCCCATTCCCATTCGAGCCCCCATAGGGCTCAATGGGAATGGGGAAGGAGCTAATAACGGGCCCGCAAATAACAGGCCCGTTATTAGCTCCCTGGAACTTTAGCGGCTCTCTTAGTGGGACCTGCTAAGGGACCTTGGAATGCGGTGGTAAGGGGTTAACGGCACCGGCATCCTTACCGGTGCCGTTAACCCCTTACCGCCGCACTCGTAATGAGGCCCTGTGACTGACCTTAAAGGTATTTGGATGGCTCAGCCTGTGGTTGGAGTGTCCCCAGAGGGTACAAGGAACCCTAAACTCAAGAGTGCATGGTCAGTGAGGAAAAGAGGATAACCCCTATGGGATATTAAGAGAACCATTATCAAGACACTATAACAAATCGAATACCGTATGGGACCCTTAGCGGAAAAGGACATATTGTGTAACAAGGATACCTACTCTCCTTTTCTTTACAGTACTTGGCGGGAAGGCAACCCAGGGCTGTCAAATAAGAGAGGAGAAGGTGAAGAAAACAGTGAATAATTCCTTTGAACACAGTACAAGTTGGCAGGGGAGTAAACCAAGTCTGCATATGAGATTAAGAAACCATGAAGAGAACTGTGAGAATAATACATATGAAGTCAATACTTGGCAGGTGAGTAAACCAAGTCTGCATGTGAGATTAATAGAAAGTGAAGAGAACTGAGAGAGTAAAACATATGAACGCAGAACTTGGCAGGTGAGTAAACCAAGTCTGAGTTTGAGAAGCAGTGCTTGGTAGAAGGGAACTAGGTCTGCTAAGCAGGGTCAGGGACCCACCACAGTTTGGAGGAGCATCCAAACCCCTCCTCTTTGTTGCAGTTCCTGGGAGAAGGGAACCAGGTCTGCCCTGGTTGGGGAACGAGCCATTCCCCCACCAATTGTACTGTGTTATAAGCCTGAGGAAGGCAGACATCCCCCCAGTAGTTGAGACTGTACTTTGAGAACGATCAAAACCAAGAACTGCCTTTTTGTCAAGGGGAAGGGAGTCATTTCTCTGGACTAGAAAGATATCCTTTTTTTATTTAGTATGAGGGACAGAGTTTGGATTCGGACATAGGACTGTGGACTGTTGCTTTTGACATCCTGACTGAGACATTAGTATTTTGGTTGCGGCAGGGAAGCCCCTCTTAGAGCCAGGGAAAGATAGGGTTTTCTTTTCACTTTCTCACTTGAATAAAAGTGTACACCAACCACAATGACCCATCATTGTCAGGGTTTTACTTCTACAAAAGTACAGCATGCGATCTGTTCTATCAAAGTATGGCTCTTGGCTCAACTACCAGTTTAACGTCAACAGAAAGGCACTTGGTGGCGCCCTCTTTAATAATAAAAATCAATGAGTAGTGAAAGATACAACCACCTTAAACATTAAAATGTTCAGCAAGGAGGGAAGAAACATTGTTCATGCTTCAAAACATGTAAGAGACATCCTTAGATTCCCTGCATCCATTTAAAGTGGGGATAGTCTCTATTGGGAACTGCAGGCTTCAATATGATCAGAAAAACTATGTTTTCCCCTTGACCACCACCTTCTTGATTGCTGGGTAAAGCCATGTACTAAAGCAATTTGTTTGCTTTTCATCCCGACTAACCCTACCCGTCCTTCCTGTTTACAGATCCGCCAGAGCGCCTGGGGACCAGTTTCATTGGCGACGATGCGCTATATAAGTACCTTTAACATAACATAACATAACATAACATAACATAACATAACATAACATAACATAACCTAACCGTCTAGCATCTGAAACCTGTTTTCTTTGGGCTACAATTTCCCATTCAAATTCATTGAAGAATAGGATCCTTTGAGTATCCCCACATTTAATTTCCACCATTTATGTAGCCCTTTTCATAATCATGTCCTTAACAGGAAATCTGACAAAGGTCCTGGGAGGCTGGCCCTTGCCCAGTTTAGGTTCAAGAGTATGAAGAGCCTGCTCTATTTCTAATAATTCCCTAGGGGGAAAGTCGAGCAATATAGGAAGAGGTGTCTGTAATATCGATCTGCCCTTCTACACTTGTTCAGGGAGCCCAGCCATCCTAATATCAGACTTCCTACAGTAGTTTTCTTGCTCTGAAATGTTCTTGTTGGCATTTTTTCCTTTCAAAAGCCAGGAACCTATGTTCTGTCACTGAGGTTCTCCACTCCAGTTACTATGTGGGTTGCTTGACCATTGCATGGCCTTGCTTCATTTACTCTTCCCAATAGTCAGGACTCTCCATCCCTAATTTCCATTAAGTATCTTTGTTACATTGATCCTCAGCTAGGGGATTCAGAGTGGTGCTCAGACCTTTGTCTTTTTCTTCCCTGGACAGCTTGGATGGTTGAGTCTCACCCAGGGGATCTGTGAGCACTTGCCTGGCCTCCTCATTATCTGCACCGTCTATACTTTGCCTTGAGTATGAGGGATTTACATTTCAAATGGGTCAGCCATCCCTTTTTTCAAAATGTTAAAGGATATTCAAGAGGCTGCTGAAGCTTAATGCTCCAAACTGCCCCCTCTAATGTTGCCAGTTCAAGAATCTTGGTGACATTTTTAATCTTCACTTTATCAACTAAAATCATGATCTATGCACCCTTTAAAATAGGTCTCTATGATTTTTCTTACAATACTTGAAAGAGCTAGTCCCTATGAAATAATTGAAGCAGCATTGTCCATTTTCCAATCTGGCTACATGGAGCGATCAACATATTTTTGTGTGAAAACCCTTCATGTTGACTCGAATCAAGTCTCAGATAAGTTATGTAGTGACAAACCATATTTATTGATGCTCCCCCCCCATACTCTTATCAACACGAAACCACGTATATCACCATTCTGGAAGGCATTCGAATATTTATTTTTACTTACACTTTGACAATATGCATTATGGGCTGAAAACACCATTTTAACATGCACGTTCCTTTTCCATTAAAAATGTCAGTATTGGAAAAGCTTGTTTACAAGGAATGCTAACAAATTACCCTTCAAATATAGCCCTTACAGAGGCGCTTGATCCCTTTAACTGAAGAAGCTCTAGTCATTGGTGTGTGTAATACAGGTTACCTAAATATAAAGTGGTTGGATAACTTAGAATTTTGATTTTGCTCGTGAGGAAAAACATGTGCAACGATTACTTCTAGAAACCATTGAAATGTACTATTTGTCTAAGATTCTAACAGGTCTAAGCAGCATTTGTTAAGCAGCCTTCTAATTTGTATTGAAAGGTGAACGAAGCTTGGGAGCACGAGTTCAGTCCAGGGTCCAGAGATTTTGGTCTACAAGTCCCATGAACATAATCAGCATAGTTAATGGCAAGGAATCCTGGATATTTGGTTGAACACATCCGGTGAAAAGCAAGTTGCAGATCCTTAGTCTATGCTCTCATTCACACTACAATCTAAAAAATGTATTCAATTATCTGACATAGGCAGTTACGCTTGGCAGAAAATTGATGTCATTTACATATATACAGGGACGTCATTTCACCAAAATGCCATGGGTAACGGAAGTGACATCACATGACCCGTGACCTCTGTGTCATTTAACCCCACCCCCAAAGTGATATCGCGGGAAGTGATGCATTGCGACTTTTCACCCTTTGACAAAACAGGAAGTGGTATCACATAGCATTGTTACTAAGTACACTACGAAAAATATGGTTATGATAGCACTATAATGTGATATACATTTCATTGGGATCGGAGTGTATAGGCCATATTACCAAATTACTGTGAATGCAAGCAGACGTCCATATGATGTGGTATTATATAGCACTTACGCTTAAGCGCTTTATATTAGAAAAAATATACATACAATATCACCCACCCTGTGTTGCTACTCATTTATCAGCATCAGAAGGATGAATGGCTGAGTTGAGGTGTTTAAGAACAGACTAATTCAGTGACTCACCCCATGAAGTGTGCCTGAAATAAACATTTAATGAGTCTAGCAATTAATGTATAGAGTTCCAGAAAGACACATTATTTGATATTCCTATTCTTTCTAATTTAGGGTCACTGCTGAAAGTGTTAGACTTGTGGAACCCCTGTTCATTTTTTTTAAAGAGCCCTGAACAGAAAGAAAGCCAGCCACTCCAGAAGGAAAGAGGCACATGGTGCTGGCCACAGCCCAGGAGCTTGCATTTTAAAAAATTAAACACACTTTTTAAAAAACTTTTTTTAGCGGTAGCAAGGGAGACCACAGAGGTAGCAAGGGGTAGCAATGGTTTGTTTACTATAACGCCCCTACTGCTATATTCAATTAACTCTGGGATCTCCCTAAATTCAAGTGAGAAATGATTTAATCTCACTGCGCATTGCCTAAAAACATTGTGAGTTCTCAAAGCCTGCAATCTTTTATACATTACAACACCACTGTCAAAACAGGACAAAATCAGTTTGTGATTAATGAACACCTTTGAGCGATGGGTTGCAAGTGGTTTAAAATATAGAGTGGCATGCCCCACCAGCCATGATTTAGTAGTATTCTGCCGTGCCCACCTACCATGGCTGAGGTCTGATAGCATTTTAAAATTGATAGTGGGCACGGGCAAAGGCTGTGCCTACCGATCATGGCCGAAGACCATGCTAGTGGTCTGGAAGCATTTGAAAAATCTATGGAAAAACAAAACTCTTGAAATTCAAGGAAAAATCTTTAGTTGGAGGGATGTTAAGGTGAGAACTTAATGCAACTAAACCCCTTCAATTAAGCTAAAGCCACCTGAACTTCGTACCCCCTGTTGCCCAGCCTATGACCACAATGATGACACCACAGATCACATCACTGATGACATCACTAATTACATGTTGTATGAGAAAACTGATGACATTACAAATCACATCACTGATGTCATCCCTGGTGACAACACTAATGACATTGTATATAACTGATTACATCAATAACGGAATTAGATATAATATAATTTATAAGTTAGCTCATGAAAATGTTGATTACCTTAATAATTGTTTAGGCCGTGGACTTGGCCATGACAAAGGCTGGGGTCACTGGCCAGCACCAAAGGCCATAGCTAGTGGTTGGTTACTGTTGTATAATACACAGTGGGGACGGCCAAAGGCCTTCACTTATTGCATTTTATTATTTTAAAATATACAGTGGACATGGCCAAAAGATATACAAACTGCTCAAGGTCAAAGGCCATGGCTAGTGGACCATTTATATGTTAGAATATGTAGTGGGCACAGCCAAAGATTGTGGCCGCTGGCCATTATTGTGCCAAAGTCCATAGCTAGTGCCTGATTAGTCGATATATTTACTCCTACGTCCCATCCCCTTTCCTCCATACTTTTGGGACATTCCATCCTGTGGGACGGGACCGGAGCACTTTTTGTAAAAAAGCACCACATTGAAAAAATGGGTCCTTCTTCTCTTTTTACGCGGGGTACCGCACGCGGCCGTAACCCTGCCCTCCTTAGCTCCACCCTGCGCATCGCCCTTCAGTCCTTTTCTCTGCGCGGTCGGCCGGCTGGACGCACTAGCATCACTCAAAAGACCTTTTTCTTCCCATTGTCCTTCTTTCCTGTTCCGGTTCTGCATTCGCGTAGTCCTCTGTCTATGCCAGAGCATTTGGGATTTTCCACTTGATCCTCTTGCAAGCGTCGCTTCGCTAGGGCGGATCCCCATTCTCTCTGCTTGGAGTGTCTGGGTCCGGATCACCATTGGGACTCGTGTTTCTTCTGTGACTCCCTTTCGGTCAGGGCATTTCAATGTCGTCTTCATCGGTGGGAGGAGATCTTGCAGAAGGTTCCTCCGTCGCATTTCCAACTCTTCATTGACGGAAAGAAGAGACGCCCAGTAAGTTCCTTACTTCTCAGGGCACCCTGGCCGCGGGACTCCTTCCCGGGGTCCTCTAGGTCCGGGAGGGGCTTCAAAAACTCTGCTATTAGGGTTCTTCCTGAGGTGCCTTGCAAGCCTAATAGGCGTACCATGGTTTTCTCCAAGGGTTTCCGTGAGGGGCCTGCCTATACCGGATCACGATCCGAGGTCCACCAATCAGGTGCTAATAGCCAGCATAGTCGTGCTGAGGCGTTGGGTACCAGAGTTCGCTGCGAGGTCTCCTTGTCAGGAGCTTCCCACACAGACACCGGGGTGTGCCCTGAGGCCTCTGTTGAGGTTTTCTGTACCGAACCACGGTTTGAGGCCCCTCTCGAGGGAGCTATTAAGACCGACCCTGTTCCGAGGTTCCTCTTAACGAGGCTAAGGTGTGTACCAACAGAACTGAGAGGCCTGTTAAGGTCTTTTCTGTGAGTTGGATTCCTCAACTTTCCCGCACTCGCAGTGTTACCGGTTCTGTTGAGGGGGCACAGGGAGAAGTCGTCGACTGTAACTCCTCTGTTACCGGCATTGCCGAGGTTCCTCCTGTGGAGGCTAATTGAAGGGACAGGATGTCCAGTAAACATCCAAGGCCCCATAGTACCCGCTCTGCCGAGGATCCTTGTGTCAAGGCTAAGATTTCAGTCAAGTCCCCTGACCAGTCTGTGGAGTCCACGTCCTCATCTACACATGTGACGCAGTTCTCCTCAGATGTTCACAAAATGGCGTGCCTTCCGCGTGGACTACGGCAGCCATTTTGGATTCTTCCCTCACACCCACACTAACGACGGCAGGTTCTGGGAACCACCTTTTCGGTGGACAACGTTTTCCACGCGACAGTATGAATCCATTCCGCCCTTCCTCTGACTGGCGTGCTCGGATGTCACTACCACATTCGGTCTCGCTTCCTCCTACATCTGCCCCATTGGTCTACGTAGACCCGGTTGGTGGTGGGCCCTCTTGGCAGCCCTCCTCACTGCGTTTCGTGGTGTTATGCTCTGCCCACTCCAGTGCCTAAGGTCTCTGCAGAGGATGCCTTTTTTGGTAAATTTCATAGTCTAATGAATTCTGATCCCAGGCGGGAGTACTTTAAGGGCCTTTTTAGCGAAATATGCCCTTAGACTCCGTTGCCTGCTCCGACAGTTCCTGTTGTGGCACCTGTCACCCCGGCGGCAGCTCCTCCTCTGCCTCCCGGCCCTCCTCCGGCTCTTCTGCCTCTGCCTCCCTTGTCACCGGTGGACAAGACTACAGCAGAGCGTGATGTAAATCTGACGCAGGTCGCATCGCAACCGGGGGATCTGGATGCTCTAGACGACCCTTTGGCAGATCAGGACATTGAGGACCAGCCCTGCTCTGTCCGAGCATTTCACGACCGGGTACTGGACATGATGTCACTCCTTGACATACCAGTGCCTGAGGCACCTGCCCCGCAGAAAGGGGTGCTTTCGGGAGCGCTAACCTTGTCTCCACAGGAGTGCACCGGTCTGTTCCTTCAGAGGGACGGTCTGGTCGAGGCCCGCAAGGTCTGGGATAAACCCCACAACGGGTTGCACTTTAATAAAACGATTGACGCCCGTTACAGGCTTCACTCCTCCGAGGAAGTAGCCTTGGCGTCATGCCCGCTCCCGTCCTCGACGGTGGTAGCTGCTCCCACTCTGCAATCCAAGCCGGCCTCTGTGACTTCCACAGCTGCGGCTCAAGTTCTCTCCAAGGAGGACAAATTGCTCGATTCCTTGGGCAAGAAGATTTTTGCCAATTCGGCACTGCAATTGCATCAGGCCAATGCAGAGCTCAGCCTGGCGGTGGTGAATATGAAACTGTGGAGAGATTTGGCTCACTTCCACGAGTTAATTCCTGTCGACAGGTTAGAAGACTTTAAGGACGGCTTGTCACACGCCAGATTGTTGGTGCAGGATATGCTGGAGGCTGCTGCACATCATGTTGAAGTCATGATGCATACCCCCGGGCACCCAGACCACGTCCATCAGACCTAGGAGCAGGCATCATGTCGCCTTGAGAAAACCCAGCAACCCCTGCTAGAGGCTGTCTGGGTTCAGTCCTGGCGCCTATGGCGCCAGGCTCATATGGGACATCGGTCCTGGCGCCATAGGCGCCAGGCTCATAGGTGCACATTTACCTGATGCAGGCCATGCTGCAAGAAGATCCAAGCCCATGTGAGGCCTGGAAGGGACTACTTTACCTTAGGGACTATTTTGTTACTCGGGTGTGGTCGGGGAGGAATACCTACCTGGGACTACTTTGGTGGCTATTTAAACCACGCCCGAAGAGCAGCACACGCTTCGCGTTATTCTGCATCCAGCCGCGTAACGTTCACAGTGCCAGCAGCAGCATCCAGCCTTCTGCCACGCCCGCCTCGAACCTGGAGCACCTAGAAAGAAGGAAAGAAGCAAAGGTTAGAACAAGAGTATTACCTGATGTCTTACCTGATTCCAGATTCATCGCATCTTCAAACCAGAGGAAAGACTTTGTTTTAAACGCGTCGCATCGCCAGCAGCAGCGCCGCGCCATACTCTCCGTTCCACGCAGCATCTCTTCGATCCGGTGCTGTCTCCATCTTTACATCGCCGAAACCCGGCACCTAAGGGGGACAAGAAACAACAAGGTGAGCAGAGAGAACAGACAGAGACAATCTCTTTAGCCGCCATATGCTTACCTGATTTTACCGCCGGAGGTATAATTCATCAGCACGCCACATCTTCTTATGCCGCACCTGTAAGATAAGGAGAAAGCAGCAAGTTTAACCCTTGGCATTATTTACTGGACAGTGTTGGGTAACACAGACTTTTACCGGAGCGCTTTCAGCTGCCAATCTTCTTATTGGGTCAAAGCTGCAAGATAAAAGAGGAATTGGACAGGAGTGAATTCCAGACATTTTGAACTCTTACGAACTATATACTTACGGCTCTTCGCCAGGACCTTTTGGAGTCAGGATTCGTCTACAACTCCTCCAATATCTTCAGGCCAGTGAAGTAACTGGTCATCAACACGCCCCTGCGTGCTTCGCAGGATGGAGGGCTCATCCTTCAAGAATATATGGAGAATATTTCTACGGGTCGAGCAGACAAGATTAGGAGGGCAGATCCAGTCAGTCATCGCTGCACTACGCATCACGTGGGTGGAGGCCGCAGCAGTCCGGGTCCGACCGACGCCCTTGTGGGAGCCAGGTGAGCGTAACAGTTGACATCTCAGCTCGTGGCCTCATGCTGGGGGTGGACACCTCTCCTCACCCTTGGCTTCATGCAACAAAGTTTTCGAAGGAGGTCCAAGATAAAGTTCTGGACCTGCCTTTTGATGGCAAAGAGTTGCTTCATTCTTCAATGGAAGACAAGCTCTAAGGCGAGCACGCAACCTGCCAAGTCTCTGTCGCTGCTCGTGAAGGCCCCAGTCAAAGGTCAGAGATCTGGGTCCCTCTCTCTATCTCAATCCTCTTCAGGCTTTAGAGGGTTCCAAGATTGCAAGTCGCGCAGGACTGAACCTCCGCCGGGTAACTCCCGCCGGAGGCAGCAAGGTGGCCCGTTTTTCTCTCGGTCGTCAGCCTCCTCTTCAGGGACAGGTAGTCTCGCCGCCGAAAAAAGTCTGCAAAATGATATTTTTTGGCACTAGCACGAGACTCTGGTGGGAGGATGAATCTCGTCTCATCTGGAGGCGTGGCAGACCATCACTGACAACTGGTGGGTTTTGTCCATCGCTCGGGCGGGCTTCCGCTTGCCCCTCCCCCTTACGCCACCCTTCAATCCTCCCTTTCAGCAGTTGGGGACGCCCTCCCTCAGAGCCGAGGTCCAGAGCTTCTAGATCTCAGGGCTGTAGAACCCGTTCCCCTAGTGGAACGAGGGGAGGGCTTCTACTCTCGTCTGTTTACGGTGCCAAAACCAACCATGCTGGCCTGCGCCCCATTCTAGACCAGTTCAACCTTTCTCTTCCCCAAGAGAAATTTAAGATAATTACACCCTGCCAAATAAAGTCCTCTCTTCAGAAGGGCGACTGGCTCAGCGTGGTGGACCTTCAGGATGCTTATATGCATATCCTTATTTGGAGTCCGCATCGAAATATCTGCGATTCTCCCTGGGAGAAGAGCACTACCAGTTTCGGGTGCTCCCTTTTGGTCTCAGCACTGCATGTCTTCACGAAGATGATGTCAGTCATCCCGGCTTTTTTAAGGCTACAGGGTATTCATGTGTATCCATATTTGGACGTCTGGCTTCTGTGCAGTGAAAGCCTCGAGCAGTCTTCAATCTCTCCTTCAGCTCCTGCTCAGTCTTGGGCTGTCGGTGAACTGGCGAAAATCCTCCATGATGATCTCTCAGGATCTGATATTCCTGGGTTTCCATTGGAACACGATCGACTGCAGAGTGTACTTGACGGTGGACAGGATGGCAGATCTGTTAACCACGTGTCAAGTCTTCATTCAGTCGCAGAGCATGTCTGCTTGGTGGTTCCAGAGGCTTCTAGGCCTTGTTGGCTCTTCAGAGCTCCTGGCTTCAGGCAGTGGACTCGGACACCAAGATGGTTCTGGTACCATCCTGCATGATGACAGATCTCCTATGATGGTCTTCTTCCAGCAATCTGCCGGTGGTTGCGCCCTTTCAGAAGCCCTCCCCTCAGGTGACCATTGCGTCGGACTCCTCCCTTATCGGGTGGGGCGCAACGATGGATCATCTTCAGGTTTTTGACCTGTGGTCGCCGCAGGGCAGACAATTTCACATAAATTATCTGGAGTTCCTGGCCATTTCCCTGGCGCTCAAAGCCTTCAACCCAGGGATTGTGAACAAGGTGGTCCGCATCTGCACGGACAATGCGGTTTCCATGTTTTACGTCCACAAGCAGGTGAGTACCCGGTCTCCTCCCCTTGTAGATCTAGCCATTCAGATTTGGGAAAGGGCCATTCAGCACAGTGTTTGGCTGTTGGCGGTACACATTCCGGGCCAGCTGAATGTGACGGCAGACTCTCTCAGCCGGCGAGTGGTGGTCAGCTACGAGTGGGAGCTGAACACGGAAATCCTCTCCGACCTTTTTCGCCATTGGGGCACTCCAGAAGTGGACCTCTTTGCGATGTCATCGAACAGGAAACTTCCTCTTTATGCATCCAGGAATGGGCTCAGAGCTTCTTCCCTGAGGGACACTCTCAAGATTCCGTGGCACAATATGAGGGCCTACGCCTTCCCGCCTCTTCCCCTGATTCACCGGGCGCTATGCAAGCTCAGGAATTAGTTAAATTTCACTCTCCTGTTCATAGCCCTGTGGTGGCCAGCCAGATTCTGGTTTTCAGAGCTTCAGCATCTGTCGGTCTGCTCACCAATCACGCTCCCGCTCGTTCCCGACCTGCTTCATCAGAGCGATCACCAGATGTGGCACCCCTTCCCACAATCATTCAGCTTGGCGGCCTGAAGTCTTTAGAAAGCTTCAAATTATCCATGGATAATATGCGTATTATCCAAGCAGCTAGAAAACCTTCAACCAGGTGTCAGTATAGGAGCAAATGGCTCAGTTTCTGTCACTGGTGCTTAGCAAAATATCTGCACCCCAGAGAAGCCGATATCGACACAGTGCTGTCCTTCATTTCTGATCTGGCAGTTTCAGGCATGCATGTTTTGTCTTGTAGGACTTATATATCGGCTATTGCCGCTTACCTGTCCAGGGACTCTTGCTCTTTTTCTTTGACAAACCCTGACATTAAAAGGCACTTTACAGGTCTGTTGCATCTGTATCCACCTGTGCTTAACCCGCATCCTAAATGGGATCTGAATGTAGTTCTTGCTGCTTTATGCCATAAACCCTTTGAGCCCATGGCTACAATGGATTTGAAATTCCTTTAATGGAAAATGGCTTTTCTAATTGCAGTGACTTCAGCGAGGTGTGTGAGTAAGCTTCAGGCCTTGTCGGTAGAACATCCATTCATTACCTTTCACAAGGATAAGGTTGTCTATGGTTTCTTTGCAGTAGTGCAATTATGTAGTTATAAAGGCAATGGCAGCTACTTCTTACATGTTTCACAGTACCCGACACTCTAAAACGAATGCATTCATGATTTCACTATGTAACATGGAAAGATTTTGAAGGTTACACTTCCATGAGGCATGGTGCCGACAATGGCTACGTTTCCATATAAGTTCCTTCATGTACAGTGAAGAAGTGTGTAATACAATGGTGTGTACAGCAATGCATTCCTCCATGACCTACTGATCTGTTGATAGTTCTTCCAATAATCTTTCATAGTTTTCTGCCACCATTACAATAACAATCCCTTGTGGAGGCTTCCTATTAAAACTGCATGCACATGTGATGTCATCAGTGATGTCATGAATGAGATTTGTGATGGTATCTTTGATGTAATCGATGTTAGTCCTTACAGTGCACACTGGTGCACGAGTTATGGTTGCTTAGCTTACCACAACTGTCGAATTTTGGGGGATTTTCGGTTTTACCTGTAACCATAACGTCCCTGTAACAACATTTGTCCAGTGAATTTCATAGGTTTTTGCTAGTGCAACTTAAACATAACGTCCCTTTAACAACGTTTTTTAACAGTGAATTTCATTGCTTTTTAGCAGGATATCCTTAGTTTGTAAAAAAGAGCTGTCCAACATAGTGAAACTACTTGCAGTATGGTAACGCAGACAGCAGTCACAGACTATGCGTCTGGTTGCGCACATTGGGTGGCATCCAACTTGCTCAGGAAGGCACCTGCTCTCTTACATAGTGGTGGCAATCACCAAACGCAAAAAATATTATTATTTTTTTTAAATTATTTATACATTGTTTTGACTGAAATAAATTCCAACCTTGCAACATTAGATTACATTACAAAATAAGCATACAAATACTTAAAAAATGTATACATCTTCTGTTACTTCCTTTTACATGAATATAAAAGTATTTTTTGTAAAAATAAAAAGTGACAACTGAGGCATAAAACAGAGCTAAGTAATACTAATTCACATAACCTTGCACCTACATTATCCAGGGATTTACATTATATACAATTCATTCATTAATGTAACAAAAATAAGAAAAGGTGAAAGAAAAAGTTCGTTTTGCCACATTATTGTGATAATGGCTTCTAATGTAATGTCCGAAGATAATTAATGATTATATATCTAATGCATTTTCAATTTGTGTGAAATAAAGCATGGCACAGCTGATAATGGGTTACATTCACATATTCCACAAAGTGATGTTTAAAGTTGAATACATCTCTGTGTCAACAATTTCTTGCAATCTATCATCCAATGTCTTAGTTTCAGTCTCTTCATAACAAAAGCAATACATTATTTCTGTCTGGGATATAGTTTTTTCCTTACATAATCAATTTTCACAAACATATATGAAAACAGCAGCATGGCAAAGAATGGCAAGAGGAAATGGAGTAGGTGTAGAAATTGTGTACATACAAAGCAAACAGGAAAACGACATTGGGTGGACACTGTAAGGGAATGCATCAGCAACAGAATTAACGTCTGCCTTCACCAATCGTACCGCACTGCTACTGTACATGGGAACAAAGCAGTAACGGCTAGAGTAACGACTAGCAAGAGCAAAACATAGGTACAATGTAGTAAGGAAGAAGAACAGTCTGTAATGATTACACAGATGTTGCAGTATGCAATAGTACATATGTGTAACATCTCTTTTGGTAATGCAGCAATGCCAAGCACCTTCAATTTGCAGTAAAGAAATGTCCATCATAACAGAATGACTTTCTACAGTAAACCCATTGGTACGCACTGTAGTGTGAAGCATACATTATGTACTCCATATTCCTGCATGTACAGCAAAGACATTCTGTTTTTCATAAGAAGACATACTGGAAAGGAAAACAAGTCAATAGAAGCCGCAATCCTTGCACAACACCGTTTGCGCACAGCAAAGGAAAGAAACTGCAAATCGCAAAAAGGAGAGGCTGGAAGGCAAAGTGAAAACAATGGGGAACAATTGTGCCCCCTTTACAAGTTGCGTACACACGAATGTTGTGGACGAAATGAAATGGCTGTGGCACACCTGCACGTATATTCCTTCCCCATGTTGCAGGCCGCCATCCCCTCAAAAATCGTGTCATGGGGGACGTGACAGTGACACAGCAATCTCTTCCTTCCCTAACAAGCAAGTTCTGCAAATCCGCATTTCCCCACAGTAAGTATGGAAATGTGCTACCCCTTCCCTTCCCTAATGGGTTGTAGGGATGTGCGAAAGTGAACATTAATAATGGTAGTGTCGCTAAGTGTTTGGGTGGTATGCTTTTTTTCCTGAAATGGCATTCAGACTCAGCGACACACAGTCCTCCTTGCAATGCTTGCAATTAAGCAAAAAACAATGTGTCCTACGGAATACCCACAATCACAATGTAGTCATCTGTACGACAGCAGCAGGCTCTGCATGGCCACATGTTGTCCACCACCTAACAATGCGTGCGGGAACAGATGTTTGTGTGTACTGCAAGTACAGGCATATGTATATGTGCCTCTGTGTCCTGGTAACATAAGCACTCTGCAGCAAATGCAAAGGAACGTTAATGTGGTTGGGGCGTGCACCCACGTCCTACAGATATGTATGCAAATAAGCATCCCACCTGGTGCACCCTATAAGTAACCAGCATCTTCTCAAAATGGTCAGTGCATGTGTTGTGCACTATTACTCCATAGAAAATTGGCAACAGTGTGCATAGTACACCCATGCACATGCGCACAACGCAGTGAGCCCAAAACGCATCCAGCGGACAGTCGTCGAAAATCATAGATGCCAATATTCTGTGCCCTAAAATGTGTAGGCATGTTAATGTTTCAAAAATCGTACCTACCATACTGATGACATAACGGGAAATGATGGCACAGCAGCTTCAAGCAATGAAATAACAGGACATAACATCACATGAAATTATTTCACATTAACTTTGACCTTATGACATCACAGGAAATGACCTGAATTGGCATATGGCCTTCAAGAGATCACAGGAGCAAGTGCCTGGTGTGCTCAATCCCATATCCTCTCACCCATCATGATAAAGAGAAGTACCAAATGAGTGACATGTACATAGTGTCACCAGTTTCTTCCTCAGCACAACACAATTTCCTCTTAAACATATCGATAACAACAATGTGATACACCATTCACTTTGGAGTTTTAGAACTGGATGAAACCTAGTGAGCAATGTATGAGATCACGACACATGTATTACTTCTGAACAAATGAACCATTTTAATAGGTCTTGGTAAAACAACCGACATGTCAGTGAGTGAACACGAGCAAGTAAAAAAAGTAATAATAGTCTACTCAGTAGGTGAATGCAGTAACTTTTTAAATAGCAAAGAGTACTTTGACATTAAACAGATTTTGCTTTGTAGAGGCCTAACAAAGCCTACACTTTTTTAATAAAAAACAAGTGTACTTGGTGGTATGAACCGTAATTTTACATTAAAATAAGTAAGAATCAGCCTGCCCAGAAATGTTAGTGCGCAATCCCTCTGGCTCCATAGTCCCATTTCCATCGGCGCCATCCTGAAAATCCCCAGATGTGGCTTTTCTGCTACGTGCAAGCGTGGGGGCATAACATGCAATCAGGGTTGGGGAAGTTTGTTATAACGGGCGGCTCTTAAGGAGCTTTGTTATTTTTTGTATTTTAGAATCCTCTAGAGGAACACCTTTTTTTATTTTTTAAATCCTGTTTTCTTGTGCGGACACTGTTACAGTAAACTCTTCATCGCATTTTGTAGACGGGCAAACAAAACAGCATTACCAATGGCCGACAAGAAAATGCCATCTGGTTGGAAAAATTCTGCATTTGCACAACTAATGTGTTCATTGTTGCAAAAGAACATCCCAGCAGCGGACAGAAAAGTGTACATACTTCTGTTGATGACACACCTTCCTGCATCAGGCTCGGAACAACATCCATGAGCAGTGGGCCACACTCTTTGTGGTGTTATCAATGAGAACAGCACCTTGGCAGTGGGGAAAAGGCCTCTTCACTAGCTTCAGCAACCTCTTTAGTCGATAGAACAAGCCTAAACAAGACATGTAACCCATGTGCAAGCCGTCGTCGTGGATGACGATAACCTTGCTTCTTCCAAAACTTGCTAGGTCTTTGCAAAGTGCATCCATGTCGGCGAAACTGCTCTCGTAGACACCGTTCCACAATGCTACCACTCCTTCCAACGCAAAATTGCCATCAAAGTTTCTTTCCCGGGCATACTTGTGCAGATCTAGTAGAAAGGCATCATCTATAGGCAACACAATGGGTTTCGCCATGTCAGGCAGCCGCACCACGCACAGAATAATGTACAGTAGTTTCAACGCCCCCTCTTCCTCTGAACCACACCCACAATACCTGATTGGATAATCGCCAAAGTCCCATGTTCACTGGACAACCACGTAAAAAGCACAGATTGTGACACGTGCGGGTCCCAAACTACGGCGAGGACCACTCCCCAGGAAAGCAGTGGCAGTCCTTCTTCCCTTTCCACTACCTTTTGTCCAGCACCACCTCATTGGGTATGGGTAAATGGGGACACATGATTTCACCAATGGCATCCAAGAGGTTACCATCTAACACTGTCATAGGTAACGTTAGAGAATCAGCCTGCTACTTTATTGTCACTTGCCAGCACGCCCACTACACATTTCTGTGATAGATTGCAAAATATGTGCATCCACATTCATCCACTTGCGCACCCACTACCACAAATTTAAGGTACGCTAAATGTTTCTGCAGTATGCATATTACAGTGCTATAAGTGCCTCTGTGCACGGTATCTGCCATTGAGTTGCCAGTATGGTCTTTAAAAGCATACTTGTCTTTTTCTCATCCACTACCATGAAAAAGCACCTTAGTGATATGTGCTTGCAATGTTCTCATTGACCCAATCATACAGTGTAATATTGCCACAGAAACTCCCTGATTTGCTTCCGACAATGCTACGAAATGTTTTCCCCACTAACACACCTCCTACATAAATTGTACAAACATGGCATCAATAGCAGCATTCAATGTATGGTACCCAGAGAAAGCAACTTTCCCAAAGAGCATTGTCGGCACTGCTGTACTTCGAGGTAGCCTGCACTATTACAGCAGGCTCTATTTAAATCTGCCCCCTTCTACTCTCCACCCTCTGCAACGCATTCAGAAGAGGAGTGCACGACTTTGGACGGTATGTCTCCTGGACTGAAATGTCGCCAATAGCTCCGAGTGGCTGCGAGGAATGAAGTGAGAAGACTCTGCATTATGCAGAAGGCCTTCTGGGCCTTGGTACCACAATACCTTCAAATGTAACTCCCTATATATCTGCGTGCGCTTGCTCTTCCCTCATCCATCTCCAACTCCCACAGGGTCACGCACTTCTGCAAAAAAGCAGTTGTTGGTAGATGTGTTTTTTCACCTGGGGCTTCCCTGCGCAACATGCTCCCTGCCTCCTTGACATTTGCGGGGAACCATTGCTGGTTCCAGAAGCACCTCAAAGTCTTTCTCTTTGCGTCTACTGTTTCTGCTCATCTCCCCAGCTAACTGCATGTTGTACACTTAATCTGCACTACTTACCTGACGACTCTGTGATGTTGGACCCATGTCACCTCCCCCTGCCAGGCAAACCCCTACACTGGCTTTCTAGAAAACCCTGCAGTTGAGGACTGTTTCCTGTATGACTAACAGTGCATCCACCACCTCGTGTGTGCACTTATCGGTACACTTGGCACAATTGGGACGTATTTTTACTTATTGTCATTTGTTCTTCTTCCCATGTACTGTACCTTCCCCTCCCTCCACCCATGCACTTTGGTGATCTAAGTCACACCTGCCCTAGTACGTTCATTGTCTCTGTCTCCCCTCTGTTTGCCTTCCAGTGCCTTGTTGTACTTTGCTAGACGTGTGTGTATGCGCATTACGAGTGCCGTAGCATACAATCGCACATCATATGATATGATATACACACAATGCATGCACGACAGTAGGATGTCTGCCACTTACCATATACATTGCAAAGTTGTTTTCTGTTTCCCACACTACTCCACTTACTGCACACTTTTCACAAAATATTGGGCACACGCAGCACACCTTGCATGTTACTAACTCCAGAGAAATACATACAGTTGATGCATACACCCAGGCTACCTGCTCCTTACATTGCTCACTTCCACCATAGCCTTCTGCACTTCTTTGTGTAAAGAAACCTTATGGTACACTGTTTGAGTACACACCTGACCCACCAAGCTTATAAACAATGGCTTTCGCTCCACAGTTTCCTTTCCATGGCTCCCATCTAGAAAATGGCTGGATGTGGCACGTGGAAGCGTAAAGTACAGCGTAAACCGCTGACTTTTTGTGGTAGGGAGGGAGTTGGGGGTAAATGTAAAACAGGATAAGGAGTTAGGCCTGTAGTACTGTCTCAGAAAAGGAAAGTTGTTTTGGGTTTTTTTGTCCTGTTTTTGTTATGTACATGCTTGCTTACACTTTTTTTTTGTTTTTTATGTCTTTCGGTGCATTTCTGTTCTCTTCTCCTCCTCACACTTGTATGCAATGAACGTCAGCGCTTCTCTTACACTTCTACAGAATTGTTTGCAATGCTGCGAGCAGAGTGGAATAAAAAACAGCATTGCCAATGGAGGGCAAAAAAATTCCATTTCCTTGGACCCACTGCAAATCTTGCTCCTTAATGCTGTCATAGTCGGTGGTGAACATCCCAGCATGCACATAAAAGCACACATGCTTCTGTTTATAAAACACCTCCCAGCCTTTAGCTGTGGGCTAATTACAGCCTAATGTGCAACACGTACAATTACCTACGCCATATGCTTGCGAACACATAGCACCTCACTTTGGTTGTTCCACCAAGTGTAAAATGCTCGCCGCACCCACTATTCAAAGGTCACCATCCTCGGACAGAAACTGAGGCAAATCTACATGGCTGCAGTATGGTATGCTGGCTGTCATCAAGGGATAGGCGCTTGGGTGCATAACCAATGGCCTACGGCCCTTTGCCATGTACCCAATACCTTAGGCCTTACCTACACCCAGCACAACATAATGGGGGCATGAAAGAGAACATTTCCCACATACCACAATCCAGAAACGTAACAAATGATGGGTGGTGCAAAGGGCAACTCAAGTCAACCACAAATAGCAACATGTGGCTCCCTAATGTCCAAGGTGGTGGTATAATGGGTACCACATGGTACCGGACGCATATCAGCTCACTTGTGCTGTTCATCCACGTCTACAAGGTCCTGCAGAACCATTTTTTCAACATCACCACCATCGGAGACCTGCATAGTTAAAAGTGCATGTCTGCATTATGGTGCCATGCTATTGAGCAGGCTTAACCTCTTCGGGGACTGGCCTACGGCCTACAGGCTTTTTGCCATACATCCAACTGTGTAGCACCTGGCCACACCCAACTCAACATAAAAAACGTATGCAGGTGAAGAAGTGGCCAGGTACATGCAGGTCAGCCCTAGCCACTTCTAAGCAGCCACTAGTTCACCTCTTCTACCACAGGACACAATGGACTTTGTCACTCCATCAGGTCCAAGCATATAGTACACAGGGTAAGAATATAAGCAATCCCCACAACCATACAAGCAACATTTTATTAAATAATCGCAAACCGCACATCGAAGGCAACATTGTGAAACCTACTGCACAGCGGTTTTTTGCTAGTGCAAGGTGGGCACGCATTCATGGAAGGGGCTACAGGCTTAGCACACGCAACACACCGCACTGCTGTGTACGTTGCAAGTTTCATGTGCTCTCCATTGTTTTCCGCTTCTGCCATTCCTCTACCATCACTGACTGCTGCACCTCAGCACACACTGCACACCCTAGTGCAACCTATGTTTTACTTCTCATGTCATGTGTAATGCAGGCCCCATCTGCAAATGTGCCTGCCAACTTTCACCCACGCCACATTTGTACATACATCACTCAATTGCATTGCATTGCCTGTGCATACCAGTATGTGAGTGTGTACATTGTGCATATTGCAATTTCTAATGCTGATGACTTCCTTTCTTGGCACAATGTGGTAAAACCCATAGCAAACGCAGATGTTGATATGTAGCTCCCTATTGTGCAACAGGAACAATGATGTACACCATATGGTAATGTACGCATAGCAGCTCACTTCTGCTGTTCCACCAAGTGCACACTGTCCGCTGCAACCATTGTGTGCTACTCACCAACTGCAAATGCATGCAAAGTAACAACTGCATTTCTGCATTATATTGTGGAGGCCACACTCCCCACAAAACAACAGAGCCATGCAGGCGACCAGGTACGCATGTGCCAGGAATCACAAAGGCAACATACGCACCAACACTTCTCCCCAACCGCCACACCATAAAGCAGGGACGGAAGGACACGTCTTCCACTTACAGTGATGCAGAAACATAGCAATGTGTTTGGGACCGCTACCCACTTCCAATAAGAAAGCATTATAAGCATGCCAACCAAACAAGACAATCTTTGCAACATGCAGCCTGCTCCCACCACTCTAGTATGTATATAGAACCAATGTTGCGTACTGCACAGCAACACTTACTAATCTGCGCAATGGACACTACTCAAGCACATAGAAGAAACATTTGCACCGGGACCTGTTCCATATGTACACTATTCCATTAATACACCCAGTGCACACACTGCACAGCTGGTCACTGCACCATCTCCACCCATACACCAACAACTGTTGGTTCTTGTACCAATCACCAGACACGTGCAACCAACATTCTGTGCACTGCAGCCAAATCACGCACAATAAGCAACAATGTGGCAGCTACTTTCAACCAGTCGACATACCTTTTCAACCAGTGGACATCATTTTCTATGCTAGGGCTGCAGGCACTCAGACTTACTTGACACAAGACACCATAGTACACGATATGTTGGCATCCTCATGTGTCGTGCAATGCACTCCCTTCTGCAAATGTGCCTACCACCACTCATGAAAGAAAGACATCATCAGGGTAGCTCTCATACCATAACTAAGGCTGACCACACAAGATAGTTGCCTGTTGAGGTGTCTGCGCATTGGCGGAGCATGCACAGATAGCGCTATCACACCACCGTCTGGTTGTACAATGATATACATCACGTGAAGCTCTTCTCACTCCCGCACCCTTTCCATCCCTTCTTCCCACCACCAGATGCCGTACACTATGTTTTTCAGATCCTTTTGCCACTGCATTGTCCTCTGATAGAACATGCCGCTGGCAGGGAACACTTTTTACACATCCCGTCACCGCACACTGCAGTGCAATGAAAGTTTTGACTGCGCTGCGAAACAGGGAAATACGACGGCAGAGCCAGATATGACTAATTTAGTACGCACACTGCTACGTACAAAAGGCCCAGTCATGCACACAGTAATGTAGATATTTGCCACACACACCACAGCCCTGTCCTATGATGCACCATGGTGGCATTTCCCAAAACCTTTCATGCACAACACGCTTCCCTCCAGCCAACCACTGGTTGCATCGACTGTTCGCTGACAGCATGCCGTACTGTAGGCCAAAGAGACTTCCGTCTGCAGAGCAAACAGAGAAATGGGTCTTTTTGGGACATACATTTCAGTGTTTTACAACAAAATGACTGGTCCGATTTCCACCAAAAACGCAAAAGCACACTTTCGGGCCTAAACCCCCGCTCCTGCTGCAAATTTGGTGAAAATCTGTCCAGCCGCTCGGGCTGTAGCCGTGCGCAATATTTTTCCACATTCAGTCTATGGAAAAAAAATGTGGGACCTCCCCTATAACTTCCCCCCCGCACGAAACCTCACCCAACTTGGCGAAAAATTCAGAGCCGGCCATATAATTTGTTTTGCAAAGTTTGGTGAGGATCCATCCAGGGGGAGTGAAGTTATAAGCCGCCGAAAAAGTGCTCTTCCTATGAGTTTAGCAATTTACCGCGGTCCTTGTAATATATATAAATCTATAATAATCGCTAAAAAAAACCTTGTTAAAGGGACGTTATGGTTAAGTTGCACAAACAAAATGATTACAAGGAAAACCCTTGAAACTCACCAGTTTTGGTACGCTAGGCAACCATAACTCATACAACCTTTGTGCACTGCTAAGACTAACACCCAGGACATCAAAGATGACATCACAAATGTCATATTTACAAGGTGCCTACCTTCTTCTAGTTGTGCACAAAGCACATTTGGGCATAGCCATACTTCCCTTGGATGTATTTCTGAAATAATGAAAAGTTCATTAACCCTGGTAACATATCTTTTAATGCAACCTGCAAATATAGTGGAGTAACGTAGCTCAAACTATTTCCTCCACAATGAACAATAATATCTGGGCATTGAAAATGATAATAAACTCAACCAGTTTAGGCCAGACACTGTATACCGTCAAACCTCCACTCCCTCCTAACCAATAGCACCAGCGATACCACACAACTCGCTGTACCTTTTCAAATTATTCATCAAACAATCTCCTAACATCCACACAGTCAGCTTTTTCTTAGCAATAGCCACATCATCTTCCCTACACACAACAATTACCTACTACCCTCTCTTACTGTAAACCACAACCAGAACACCTCATTGGCTAATCCCCACAGTCCCTTTTCCATGCCAGGCATCCTTGAAAGACCTGGATGTGGCACGTGCCGTCCGCGGACCTCTGCGCTGTCCACAGACCTCATAACACAGGGACAGCCCTTCTACCCTTTCCACTTTAATGTTATGAACACTCCCTCATTGGCTGTTTTCAAAGAGTCCCACATCCATCCCCAAATCATATCCACAAACTCTACACCTAACCCAGTCATCTCAGTTCAATACTTCAGATGTACACTTGAACTCTGAGAATACATATCTCCTGTTAATCAAAAGCATCTGCATCAAAAGCTACTGTGAAACTGTCCAAGATTTCTATTTCTAGATTCAACAAGATCTGCATCTAACAAGACATAGTACAGGTATGCTTATTTAAAAAAAATCTCTTTCACAAATGTATATATACATATATATAAATGAGGTTTCAACAAAGAGGCTATCCGAAAAAAGTGCTGGAGAGAGCTTATCTTAAAGCACGCCAAAAGGATTGTCTGATACTACTGATGCCTAAGGTTCAAATTGAAAATGCAATAGAAGAAACAGACACAAGACTCATCTTGACATTTAGCAAAGCCTCAAAGTACATTCGCCATATAATACACAAACATTTGCATGTACTTAAGCAAGATGAGCACCTGGGGCGAACCTTGGGAGCAAACATCAATATCACCTATAGACGTTCCACCTCTTTGAAAGATAGCCTAGTGTCCAGTTACATGACTCCCAGAACCACATCAGTGGTCCCAGGCTGGCTAGGTGCCAATCCAGTAGGTTTCCATAAATATACAAAGTGTAAGGCTTGCAAATTTGCAAAAAACATCAAAAACCACCAACATCCAGTACTGAAAAACAAAGTGATCATAAAATCCAGGATCACATGTGAGACTGAGTATGTTGTCTATGACCTTACCTGCCCGTGCAATCAGTGGTATGTCGGGAGTACGATCGGCAAGTTAAAACTCAGAATCTTACAACACATAAGAACAATCAAAAAAGTCGATCCAACATACCCCATGGCCCTACATTTCCAAGAGAAACACGAAGGGAAACTAAAAGGTTTTGGGTACTTTGGAATGCATGCCATCCAAAAATCAGCAAGGGGTGGCAATAGGGAACTCTCACTGAGACAAATGGAAACTAGATATATTCTAGACTATGAGACCAAGAAATCAAAGGGCCACAACTTCGATGAAGAATTATATACATTTCTAGGCACCTAACTTTTTATAACAACTTGTGATGTAATTAGAAGTATGAATTGCTTGAGAGGATTCCAGATTCCAGCATGGCCTGTTTAGTTCCTGTCCCCACAAATAACATGTGTTTTTAAGACTCTTTTCATGATGAACTTGATTATTAGCCTCGTGTCAATGCAAATGCAAATACCCTCTGTTGATTATAAGTTTGTTTGCAGCAGAGACAGAAAATAGGCTTCTCACTAGCATAAAGGTTAGAAGGTCTTCTAAATCAATATCTTTTCTATTGTAGAATTGGACATATTTTAGACCTTTCTTCTCCTTTATTCTTATTTCTTTGTTTTAATATTTTTTTCACTTCTTTTCTTTTGTCAGGGCGAGCAACCTATCTTTTAGTTGCAGCATTTATTAACACAGGAACAGAACTACCCGCATGTACAATTTTTCCTTGTCTGTCTCTCTCCATCTTTGGTTGATACAACCTTTGGGTTGGCAACACCACTTATGATCTACTTTGCAAGTGAGGTTTTATTATGTATAGCCAATTGATTTTACGACTGTTGCGAACTTTTAATCATTGCGGTAATTAATGAAACATGTGTATTTTTATAGTCCACAAAAAACCTATTATCTTATTCTCATTTAGAGAATAATACTGAGAGGCTGCTAAATGCAAGTTGCACTTTACTAATTAGGAGTTGTACTCCGTGGCTGCTGATTGCACATAATATCATAGCACTTTAACAACATTTTGTTGTATATGGCATATTTTACACAGTCTAAACAGACATTTGTACTAGAATAATGTATTGAAATACACATGCGTCTTAAAATGAAAAGTCTATAGTACATTTTGCACTAAATTTTAAATACTGTATTGTTCATATTAATAAACACCTGATATGCAGTGTTTTTTACTTTGTAATATGTCTTTGCCCTCCATTTAGAATGTTCGATTTCACAGCATGCTTAGTTTAGCTTTGTTATGGCATTATGTATAGCTCAGCTGTTGAACCCATTCAAAGATGGCAGACTTGTGTAACAGACTCATAGGAAATGTGCGCAACTCTCTATTCTAAAATCATAGAGTTCAAATCTGTATAAATAGTCCTTCCTCTGTGTCTTTCGCCCTTAACGTGAGCAAGCGGTTTGTTACCGCAAAACGTGTTGTTTTCGTGCTGTTTTCCTTTTCTGTCCTGGACATTTAATGAATTAAAGAACATTTTTTGGCTGACTAGAATGGTTTGCTGCCTCAGTGTTTTGCCGTGATTCCTGTATGCAAGACCGCTTCCTTGAGTGTCTTCCGCTTTCCCTGCACTTCTGTACAGGGTCTATCATATATATATATAGGTAGTGGCTGTGTAGTTATGGTTAAGTTGCTGTTTCCATAGGAAGAGAACTTTTTGGGCGGCCTATAACTCTGCTCCCCCGGGACGAAAAATATATAGGCCACTCTGAATTTTTTTGCAAAGTTTGGAGATGTTTGGTTCAGGGGGGCAAATGTTATAGGGGGGCTCCCAAAATATCTTTTTTTCCCATAGACTGAATGGGGGAAAAACTTTGCGCATGGCTACAGGTCAAACCGCTGGACGGATTTTCACGAAATTTGCGGCAGGTACAGGGGCTTGGTCCAGAAAGCCTGCTTTTGTAAATTTGGTGACCTTCCGTGCAGTACTTTTTATTAAAATGACCAGAAAGTAGGTCTGAAAAAATGAGGGATGTCTATGTCTGCTTCGCGGTCACACTTCCATGTTCGGTTCACGGACAAGATACCGATTGGCTAAGGGGCTGGCGTCATGACCGTGGACACGCAACGTCTCTGCCGATTGGCTGCTGCGAGACGTGTTCTGCGTCAGATTGTTTGGCTGCGCCCGACATCTTGGATCCGCCGATAGTGGAGCGACAACCAGCGTACACATGCTATATTTATGAAACTCTTTTGCTGTGTCACAGAGCGTTGGGACAGGTTCAGACAGTAAGACATGGGTGATCAATGCATTTGGTCTGGGGGTTGGTCTTCATGATGTATTTTCTATGGCCACCTTGTACGCACAGAAAATGAGGGGTGTAATAACGGTAGCATTTCAGTCCATGCAGTGCACAGGAAACTTGTAACTGTTGTAAGGACACGCGTAGTGGTAGCGAACATTGTGAAGTGGGAGAATGGGACAAGATCCTCCCCCCAATCTCATCCAGACCATGACCTAGAGGATCACGGCCCAGACACCCCCCATGAGACGAGTTTGTCTATTTACGAGATGATAAAATACCCTGGTTCAGAAACTTACACATAAGAGGAGCATGCCCACCAGCACGCCAAGCTGAAGCCGACGCCTGCGACATGGATGAGCTTGACTAAGAACAACAGCCACAAGTATCCACATCGTTAGAGATGCCATAACGACATAGCCAACAGACGAGAACACACGTGCCACCATGCCCACTGGTCACTCACACACCAACCTACACGAAGAACATACTCAGTGCTATGACGTAGGTGACTGACACACCCACTGACGTGCATCGTTGTTATTTTTTTTTTACATAGGCCTTTTTACAGCACCGCAGAAACGCAAGACGCCGAAGAGCTTGTGTACATGCTTGCTGACGCTTCTTCCGCCACGCATCCCTATGACGACACCACCATGTATATCTAATGCTGTGTGTGACACTCTGTCGCCCCGCGATCTCCATACTATGGATCATGTACCGCCACCCATGAACTAGGCCCGAGTAGGCCGCAAGCAAGAGTCCCCAGGCAGGAGCCTCGCAATGAAAATCCTCTCAGAACAAGAGTACAAGTGCTGACCATGCAGGACGAGCCCCCAGCGAGAGCTCACAGCCAAGGCCATGATGTTGCAACTTGCATGCTGCGAGCCCAGCGCCAAGGTTACGCCTGTAAGTGCCAAGCCCTCAGAGATGAAATACAAATCTAATGCTCATAATTCTGCTCCAGCTACGCTCTCTCCACATGTGACCAAGCCGAACTGGCAAGGTGCCAAGCTCACGAGACAGGAAGCTGCCAAGGTCCCACGTCTGGGACACAGGTTGCAACAACGAAGCGGCAAGATGGACACCTACAGCGATGGGAAAGACCTGTCCACAAGCCCATGAGCGGACCTGTCCATTGTCTGCACAAACACATAGTTGCACATAGTTGCACATTGTTGCTAAGGACAGGTACATCGCAAGCTGGGAACGGCAATGGTCCCAGGCTTGGGGGCTCGCGGGAGAACCAATCAGAATACAGGGGCGCTTATTACTGACGCCATTACTCTTAGCCAATCACCAAGGGTCCCTCTGTAACAATTCTAAAGTAACAACTGCAAGGGACAACCCAAGCGTACCACCTGACCCATCCTCATCCACTAATATTTCTTTCCATATGTTAGCTATACTAACCCTACCACTCGGGGAACCAATACAGAGTGGCGATAGGTTTTGTGCTAACTTTCCCAGGTGACGCGAGTAGCACGTCATACTGCCGTAAAAAGGGCCTTCGAGCCCCACTACGCGTGAGAGTCCTGTCGGATGCATACGAACCGAGACTCATCCCTGCCGTTATTATAATAAACTGCAGTACCGCCTTGCTTCTTGTGTGTGTCTCATACTCCTTTTGGGGACACAGGAGAAGTTGGGGCCTCCCCAGCCCGGAGGTCCGCCGGCGGCTCGGCCGGCCCCGGGAGAATCACGCCGACAAGTTGGAGGCACTGCTGAGATCGCTTGATGTCCGTGGCCTGGTAATACAAGTCCAAGGCCCTTGCAGCGAGCCGACCCGGCAGCGCAGCCCCCTCTGCTGTTGCCCCCTTTGAGGACTACAGGACCATCGCAGAACTGCGAGAAGACCGGACAGCGCAATCCGGATATTGGCCTTCGGGAGCCGATTGAGAAGTATCCCGCCAGTGGTTGGCGAGTGTTCAGACGTGGTCCAGACGAGGGGAGGTGGTGAGCCGCTTGGAGGGGTGCACGCAGTCGAGCGGCCCCGCATCAAGGGAACTTGGTGAGTATGACACACCCAACAAGCAATGTGACATTGTGAGGGAGGGGGGAGGAATTGTAATAAGGGCGGCGGGAGGTGTTTTTACGGTGTGTTGCAAGGATTTGAAGTGTTGACAGACAAGTGAGCGGTAGCGGGACAGAGAAGAAGGCCGTCTTCTATCGCATCACAGAGCAGGGTGGGTGGAGCCAAAAGGCACCACGTGCGGTTGTTCGAAGGCATTGATTTGTCTAGATCGCGGGCACCTGCAAAAGGGGTGTGTGGCTTTCCTATGAATTGGCGTTTTGATCAATGAATAAACGAGGATCCCTACTGATTGAGTGTAAAACTTGTTAGGTAGATGATGTTTTCCCGTAGGTGGTAGCTAGGTTGTTGCCAAGTGCGGAGGATAATTGGCTGGTTAAGCTCCCCTGACGAGGGGCGTATCACATGCGAGGCGACGTAGCATGTGCAGTCCGATTATAAGAGTTTTTTGTTGAGTACCTTGCTCCGGGCGTAGCGAGAGGACAGCTGTGGGGTTGACGAGGGCAAAAGTATAAAACATATTGCGCGTTCCATTAATGCTATAAGAGGTTCTTACCAGTAATAGTTTGAAGAAGTTGGTGACGTCACCCATAGGGCTTCCATAGGACACCGCGGCCACACCGTATTGACCAAGGGGTGGCCAGGGGATAAGTATCGGGATAAGGGTGGCATAGAAGAGGTGGGGAGGCCGCGCACGGAGAACACCAGCAACCCTCACCCTCGATAAGGGGAGGGCGAAAAGGGGAAAAGTGGCCGCGCACGGAGAACGCCGGTCACGTTGAGCAAGGTGGTTGAAAAGAGGAGGGAGAAGTTTGGAAAAAAAAAAAAAGAGGTGGGGCGGCTGTATCAGCACGTCACACAGGGCACGCAGCCACAGGGGGCTCCGTGCGCTGCGGCCACAGGGGGCCATACGAGTGATATCAGAGGAGGAAAAACAATAGAGGAAAAGAACTGTATATCAGCAATTGTATTACCTTTCAGCGGACGGTCGGAAGTCCCCAATTTAAGGGGCCAGGTAAAGACGGTGGTTGCTGAAAAAAGTTGAAGTATAACATAGCAATGTCCCATGGGTCAGGGTCCGGAGGGTGGGGAAAAACTCTAACTACCCCCCTCCAACATATTTGCAAGACACTATCACCTTACAAGGAGAAGCTTATTAAGTATAGTATAGACTGGACACAAGGAACAGACAACAAAATGACAACACCATGGCTGCCTAACGGCAGTTTTGACCCATACGTCCAACACTCGCTATTGACATACATACATAACACGCAAAAGAGGAAGAAATTAGCTCATCATTTAGAGATATTTAACTTGTGGAGGATGTTCCAGGGATCTAAGCCAGGAGCAATGGGGATGTTTACTATGGAAGGGGCACGAGAGGAGAAGGGGAGCAAAGAAACAAAGGAAGGTAAAGAGGTGAAGGAAGAAGAAGGGGACGTGGGCACGGCGAGCAGCAATTCACCACGAGTGAAGGAGGGCATGAAGGAGGAAGGAGGATCGGTTGCAGTATCAGAAGTAAAGATGGAGAAGGAAGGGACAGACGATACGCCTCTGGTGAAAGTAGTAAAGAAGGAGGAAGGAGGATTTTACACAGTGACGGAATTAAGAGAAGCTGCCAGGCCACAATTAACAGCTGCTGAGGGATATTCAAACCCCGCGTACAGCCCTCTACCTTACGCCCCTAATGATAGCTACCAGAGGGGGGCGGCGGCAGCAGCGGGCACGTTAGGATTAAACAAAATACAGGTTGGCACAGGGGGATGGAAAGAAAGTGAACACATTGCAAGCATAGGACCAGATGAGTGGATAGCAGCACAGGTACTCCTAAAGCTCAGAGGGACACTAACAAGGGAGGAGGAGGACGCGGTGAGGAAAACAAAAGAGGAAGAAACAGACAAAACACAGACAGGGACTGAGGTGAGTAACGCAGAGGAAGGGCGACTGTCAAAAGCAGAGGAAGAAATGTTGGAGAACATGTTGGCCGAGCTGAGAGAAGTACGAAGTGACCTGATTAGACAGTACGAGCAAGAAACACGGGGAAGGAAGAAAGAAAAGAGAGTAGGGAGAAGCAGGAGAGGATGAGGGAGAGATTGGAGGAGAGAAAGAAGGAAGTGGAAAGGATGAAAGCGATAGCAGAGAGGGTGTCACGTATTGGAGCAGCGGGAAATGAAAAGGAAGGAGGAGGAAAAGGAAAAGGAAATGGAAATGTGGAAAAAGAAAATATTGTCTGAAAGCGCCCGGAAATATGAAGAAGGTAAAGTAATAGAGAGCATATTCAAAAGAGGAGGGGCAAACTGGGGAAGACGGGAAGAAGACGAAACGATACTGGCGGAGGTAAGTAATGAAGTAATGAAGGAATTACACAAGAAGAGAGAGGAAATAGGGGGTGAAGTATTGGGAAACGAGGGAAGGGAGAGAGGAGATAGGAGAATGGAGCATGAAGTAAGAACTTACACTCGCCAGGATTCGGAGGTACCTACAACATCAACACAGGGAACAACTGTTAATAGAGGAGAATATAATGAAGGGAACTTGATCGATTTAAAGACGGTTACAGTGGGGGGAAAACTGACAGACTGGAGATTGTCTTTCCTTGATGAGTTTTGCAGCGAGGAGGAAGGATGTTCGGGAAAGAATGGAGGAGATGACAATAGGGAAAGCTTAGATAAACTGTACATCACACGGGTAAATTGCGAGTCACCTTGGGCATGCGGGAAAAGGGAGGAGGTAAAGACGAGCGAAGAACAGGTAAGAGAAGTAGCAGGGAGAACGCCACATTCAGTAACACCAACGCCGCGCCCACCTCGCCCACCAACACCACGCCCACAGGACACTCCATATGTTGACAGAATCAGAGATCTCCCGGGACATAGACAGGAAGAAAGGACGAGCAGTCCTTTTGTGTTACCCGCGGTGAAACACGAGGGTAACACAAGAGGGAGGGAGAAGGAAGGGGACGACAGAACAGATAACTGTAATGATCTAATGATAGAATCACATGACATGGAGGAAGAGGATGGGGACACTGATATAGCCCCACGAGCATTAGGGGAAACGAAGGGGGGGACTTAATACCACTCCTAGAAAGGGGAGGGGCCAGACCACAATATGTCCCATGGAAGCATGCCGACAAGGAAAACATAAAGTGCAGACTCCCCTCCCTAAGTGGGGGAGCTGAGAAATGGATATATGAAATGGAGAAACACACTGCAGGACAAAAACTAGCGGTGGGGGGCGTGAAAGGGCTCCTAATATCAATATTAGGGGATGCTGCAGATGACATCTGGAGAAGGGCAGGCTTCCCAGGGGTCACAGTAACAGATACCTCGCATGATGGGGCACCATTTGCCAACTGCAGGCACGCGCTGTGGCAGGCATTAAGGGTTCAGTATCCAGACACATCAGACATAGGAGCGATTACGTCACGCAAAATGCGTGAGAATGAAGATCCTATTGATTACATCCAGGAGATTCAGGAGAAGTGGCGCTTGGAAACTCGGGAGCCGTGGGATAAAACATTAGCAATTTTCTACCACATACACAAGGTCTCCCTCAACCAGTTCAGAAACTGCTGAAGAAAATTGTGGGGATGGAAGTGAAAGCTTGGCCAGAAATACAGCTAACTATAGTGCATCACTGTAGGATGTGGCAGGAAAGGATAAAACAAAAGGAGGAAGGTAGGAAGGCAGAGGAGGCAAAACTGGTACAGAAGAAGTTATCCAAATACACCATGGAGGGAGCACTATTGACAACACCCGTGGTAGCCACACCAGCACCTACTCAGGCCATAGTTGCACAAGGCATGACACAACAACATGTAGCACAAATTCAGCAGCCAGCGCAAATAATAACACAACAAATGCCCCCGCCCCCACCCTACACGGCAAACACAGCAGGGGGATACATGCAAATGGAAAATGGATACTATAACAACTACAGAGGGAGGGGCGGACTGATGAGAGGAAGGGGCTATGGCCAGCATGCACAGTAACAAGGGGGGACATTCCGGGGATACTACTCAAACGGGCAGCAAGGGTATCAGGATAACACAGGGAAGTTTCCATGGCAAGCCAGGGAACCACCAACATGTTGGGTTTGTGGAATGGTGGGACACATGTCGTGCACATGTAGAATGAGACCCACCCCACCAGCTTGGGGGGAGCCGGGGCAACAAGGGCATATCGGGGAGCAACTAGTTTACCAACAGCAGCAAGGAACACAACAGTGCACCTCGCAACAACAAGTGTCCACGCAACAACCACAGCAACAGATACAACAGCATACTGCACCACAACCACAGGCACAACCACACGCTGCACCGCAACAACAGGTACAGGCATACACACCGCCACAACAACAGGTAGTAGTAACACAACAGCACCAGGTACAACCAACGCAGCAGCTTACCCAGATACAAGACAACCAGGTGTCAACAACTGGTACACAACTACAACAAACACAGTTGGGGAAGGTGACCATATTGGGACATAACCCTTACACAGGTAGTGGTCAGTCACTATATCCACAATAGGACAGCCCACAGATGTCTTTAATGTGTCCCATCCTATCGGTAACACCTAACACTGCGGAGGAACCACGCATACAGGTAGCGATAGGTGACAAAAAATGTTCCTTCCTTGTTGACACCGGGGCAACTAGGTCCTGCATAAGGGAGGGTAAATTTAAACTGTCAGGCGAGGCCATGCACACTCAAGGATTCTCTGGGGCTCTAGGGTTGGTTCTCTTCACTGATAACATCGTCTTATCTATAGGAGATCATGATATGTCTCTCCCGCTCCTGTATTCAAAGCAGTCACCAGTAAACATTCTTGGGAGGGACATAATGAGCAGATTGAATATGACAATTTCCTTCACGGAGAACAGCATAATCTGCTCCACGCCAGGAATAAACATGCTCACATCCCGACAAATATTGTAAGCTTACTGTGGCCAAACAGTGGCTTGGGCTGAACCTGTAGATGGAGAACTATTTCAATATGGGACAGACATGGCATTTGCATGGATGCCTGGGATTGAGGGCAAGACCTGGAGGAGGCCAGCAGCATAATTTTTCAGACCAGAGACCCCGGCAAGTGAACAGGAGGAGAAGATAATTTCAGTGAGCATCGAGAGCATCATGGCAACTGCAGATTACATCGCAGTACATACCCAAGACAGAGAGGGGAGAGCCTGGAGAGCAGTAATAGCACTGGCTGAGGGGTGCAGGCTCACACAGGTGTCTGATGAGGAGCTCTTCTCCGACGATAAAGAAGGAGAGATGGTGTTTATGATGAGTGTTGACATCTGGCTACGGGTGACATACAAGCAAGTGGCACTAAATATGTCAATGGCACTAGAGGCTCCTGCATCCACACCAGTACCATTTTATGAGGAAGACATGGCAAAAGTACCAGCATCACTGTGGACCACCAGTCCATATGACGTGGGCTGCATAAAGAGCATCGGAGGATACAACCACGTCTACAAGGTCCTGCAGAACCATTTTTTCAACATCACCACCATCGGAGACCTGCATAGTTAAAAGTGCATGTCTGCATTATGGTGCCATGCTATTGAGCAGGCTTAACCTCTTCGGGGACTGGCCTACGGCCTACAGGCTTTTTGCCATACATCCAACTGTGTAGCACCTGGCCACACCCAACTCAACATAAAAAACGTATGCAGGTGAAGAAGTGGCCAGGTACATGCAGGTCAGCCCTAGCCACTTCTAAGCAGCCACTAGTTCACCTCTTCTACCACAGGACACACTGGACTTTGTCACTCCATCAGGTCCAAGCATATAGTACACAGGGTAAGAATATAAGCAATCCCCACAACCATACAAGCAACATTTTATTAAATAATCGCAAACCGCACATCGAAGGCAACATTGTGAAACCTACTGCACAGCGGTTTTTTGCTAGTGCAAGGTGGGCACGCATTCATGGAAGGGGCTACAGGCTTAGCACACGCAACACACCGCACTGCTGTGTACGTTGCAAGTTTCATGTGTTCTCCATTGTTTTCCGCTTCTGCCATTCCTCTACCATCACTGACTGCTGCACCTCAGCACACACTGCCCACCCTAGTGCAACCTATGTTTTACTTCTCATGTCATGTGTAATGCAGGCCCCATCTGCAAATGTGCCTGCCAACTTTCACCCACGCCACATTTGTACATACATCACTCAATTGCATTGCCTGTGCATACCAGTATGTGAGTGTGTACATTGTGCATATTGCAATTTCTAATGCTGATGACTTCCTTTCTTGGCACAATGTGGTAAAACCCATAGCAAACGCAGATGTTGATATGTAGCTCCCTATTGTGCAACAGGAACAATGATGTACACCATATGGTAATGTACGCATAGCAGCTCACTTCTGCTGTTCCACCAAGTGCACACTGTCCGCTGCAACCATTGTGTGCTACTCACCAACTGCAAATGCATGCAAAGTAACAACTGCATTTCTGCATTATATTGTGGAGGCCACACTCCCCACAAAACAACAGAGCCATGCAGGCGACCAGGTACGCATGTGCCAGGAATCACAAAGGCAACATACGAACCAACACTTCTCCCCAACCGCCACACCATAAAGCAGGGACGGAAGGACACGTCTTCCACTTACAGTGATGCAGAAACATAGCAATGTGTTTGAGACCGCTACCCACTTCCAATAAGAAAGCATTATAAGCATGCCAACCAAACAAGACAATCTTTGCAACATGCAGCCTGCTCCCACCACTCTAGTATGTATATAGAACCAATGTTGCGTACTGCACAGCAACACTTACTAATCTGCGCAATGGACACTACTCAAGCACATAGAAGAAACATTTGCACCGGGACCTGTTCCATATGTACACTATTCCATTAATACACCCAGTGCACACACTGCACAGCTGGTCACTGCACCATCTCCACCCATACACCAACAACTGTTGGTTCTTGTACCAATCACCAGACACGTGCAACCAACATTCTGTGCACTGCAGCCAAATCACGCACAATAAGCAACAATGTGGCAGCTACTTTCAACCAGTCGACATACCTTTTCAACCAGTGGACATAATTTTCTATGCTAGGGCTGCAGGCACTCAGACTTACTTGACACAACACACCATAGTACACGATATGTTGGCATCCTCATGTGTCGTGCAATGCACTCCCTTCTGCAAATGTGCCTACCACCACTCATGAAAGAAAGACATCATCAGGGTAGCTCTCATACCATAACTAAGGCTGACCACACAAGATAGTTGCCTGTTGAGGTGTCTGCGCATTGGCGGAGCATGCACGGATAGCGCTATCACACCACCGTCTGGTTGTACAATGATATACATCACGTGAAGCTCTTCTCACTCCCGCACCCTTTCCATCCCTTCTTCCCACCACCAGATGCCGTACACTATGTTTTTCAGATCCTTTTGCCACTGCATTGTCCTCCGATAGAACATGCCGCTGGCAGGGAACACTTTTTACACATCCCGTCACCGCACACTGCAGTGCAATGAAAGTTTTGACTGCGCTGCGAAACAGGGAAATACGACGGCAGAGCCAGATATGACTAATTTAGTACGCACACTGCTACGTACAAAAGGCCCAGTCATGCACCCAGTAATGTAGATATTTGCCACACACACCACAGCCCTGTCCTATGATGCACCATGGTGGCATTTCCCAAAACCTTTCATGCACAACACGCTTCCCTCCAGCCAACCACTGGTTGCATCGACTGTTCGCTGACAGCATGCCGTACTGTAGGCCAAAGAGACATCCGTCTGCAGAGCAAACAGAGAAATGGGTCTTTTTGGGACATACATTTCAGTGTTTTACAACAAAGTGACTGGTCCGATTTCCACCAAAAATGCAAAAGCACACTTTCGGGCCTAAACCCCCGCTCCTGCTGCAAATTTGGTGAAAATCTGTCCAGCCGCTCGGGCTGTAGCCGTGCGCAATATTTTTCCACATTCAGTCTATGGAAAAAAAATGTGGGACCCCCCTATAACTTCCCCCCCGCACGAAACCTCACCCAACCTGGCGAAAAATTCAGAGCCGGCCATATAATTTTTTTTGCAAAGTTTGGTGAGGATCCATCCAGGGGGAGTGAAGTTATAAGCCGCCGAAAAAGTGCTCTTCCTATGAGTTTAGCAATTTACTGCGGTCCTTGTAATATATATAAATCTATAATAATCGCTAAAAAAAACCTTGTTAAAGGGACGTTATGGTTAAGTTGCACAAACAAAATGATTACAAGGAAAACCCTTGAAACTCACCAGTTTTGGTACGCTAGGCAACCATAACTCATACAACCTTTGTGCACTGCTAAGACTAACACCCAGGACATCAAAGATGACATCACAAATGTCATATTTACAAGGTGCCTACCTTCTTCTAGTTGTGCACAAAACACATTTGGGCATAGCCATACTTCCCTTGGATGTATTTCTGAAATAATGAAAAGTTCATTAACCCTCGTAACATATCTTTTAATGCAACCTGCAAATATAGTGGAGTAACGTAGCTCAAACTATTTCCTCCACAATGAACAATAATATCTGGGCATTGAAAATGATAATAAACTCAACCAGGCCAGACACTGTATACCGTCAAACCTCCACTCCCTCCTAACCAATAGCACCAGCGATACCACACAACTCGGTGTACCTTTTCAAATTATTCATCAAACAATCTCCTAACATCCACACAGTCAGTTTTTTCTTAGCAATAGCCACATCATCTTCCCTACACACAACAATCAAAACACCTACTACCCTCTCTTACTGTAAACCACAACCAGAACACCTCATTGGCTAATCCCCACGGTCCCTTTTCCATGCCAGGCATCCTTGAAAGACCTGGATGTGGCACGTGCCGTCCGCGGACCTCTGCGCTGTCCACAGACCTCATAACACAGGGACAGCCCTTCTACCCTTTCCACTTTAATGTTATGAACACTCCCTCATTGGCTGTATTCAAAGAGTCCCACATCCATCCCCAAATCATATCCACAAACTCTACACCTAACCCAGTCATCTCAGTTCAATACTTCAGATGTACACTTGCACTCTGAGAATACATATCTCCTGTTAATCAAAAGCATCTGCATCAAAAGCTACTGTGAAACTGTCCAAGATTTCTATTTCTAGATTCAACAAGATCTGCATCTAACAAGACATAGTACAGGTATGCTTATTTAAAAAAAATCTCTTTCACAAATGTATATATATATATATATATATATATAAATGAGGTTTCAACAAAGAGGCTATCCGAAAAAAGTGCTGGAGAGAGCTTATCTTAAAGCACGCCAAAAGGATTGTCTGATACTACTGATGCCTAAGGTTCAAATTGAAAATGCAATAGAAGAAACAGACACACGACTCATCTTGACATTTAGCAAAGCCTCAAAGTACATTCGCCATATAATACACAAACATTTGCATGTACTTAAGCAAGATGAGCACCTGGGGCGAACCTTGGGAGCAAACATCAATATCACCTATAGACGTTCCACCTCTTTGAAAGATAGCCTAGTGTCCAGTTACATGACTCCCAGAACCACATCAGTGGTCCCAGGCTGGCTAGGTGCCAATCCAGTAGGTTTCCATAAATATACAAAGTGTAAGGCTTGCAAATTTGCAAAAAACATCAAAAACCACCAACATCCAGTACTGAAAAACAAAGTGATCATAAAATCCAGGATCACATGTGAGACTGAGTATGTTGTCTATGTCCTTACCTGCCCGTGCAATCAGTGATATGTCGGGAGTACGATCGGCAAGTTAAAACTCAGAATCTTACAACACATAAGAGCAATCAAAAATGTCGATCCAACATACCCCATGGCCCTACATTTCCAAGAGAAACACGAAGGGAAACTAAAAGGTTTTGGGTACTTTGGAATGCATGCCATCCAAAAATCAGCAAGGGGTGGCAATAGGGAACTCTCACTGAGACAAATGGAAACTAGATATATTCTAGACTATGAGACCAAGAAATCAAAGGGCCACAACTTTGATGAAGAATTATATACATTTCTAGGCACCTAACTTTTTATAGCAACTTGTGATGTAATTAGAAGTATGAATTGCTTGAGAGGATTTCAGATTCCAGCATGGCCTGTTTAGTTCCTGTCCCCTCAAATAACATGTGTTTTTAAGACTCTTTTCATGATGAACTTGATTATTAGCCTCGTGTCAATGCAAATGCAAATACCCTCTGTTGATTATAAGTTTGTTTGCAGCAGAGACAGAAAATAGGCTTCTCACTAGCATAAAGGTTAGAAGGTCTTCTAAATCAATATCTTTTCTATTGTAGAATTGGACATATTTTAGACCTTTCTTCTCCTTTATTCTTATTTCCTTGTTTTAATATTTTTTTCACTTCTTTTCTTTTGTCAGGGCGAGCAACCTATCTTTTAGTTGCAGCATTTATTAACACAGGAACAGAACTACCCGCATGTACAATTTTTCCTTGTCTGTCTCTCTCCATCTTTGGTTGATACAACCTTTGGGTTGGCAACACCACTTATGATCTACTTTGCAAGTGAGGTTTTATTATGTATAGGCAATTGATTTTACGACTGTTGCGAACTTTTAATCATTGCGGTAATTAATGAAACATGTGTATTTTTATAGTCCACAAAAAACCTATTATCTTATTCTCATTTAGAGAATAATACTGAGAGGCTGCTAAATGCACGTTGCACTTTACTAATTAGGAGTTGTACTCCGTGGCTGCTGATTGCACATAATATCATAGCACTTTAACAACATTTTGTTGTATATGGCATATTTTACACAGTCTAAACAGACATTTGTACTAGAATAATGTATTGAAATACACATGCGTCTTAAAATGAAAAGTCTATAGTACACTTTGCACTAAATTTTAAATACTGTATTGTTCATATTAATAGACACCTGATATGCAGTGTTTTTTACTTTGTAATATGTCTTTGCCTACCATTTAGAATGTTCGATTTCACAGCATGCTTAGTTTAGCTTTGTTATGGTATTATGTATAGCTCAGCTGTTGAACCCATTCAAAGATGGCAGACTTGTGTAACAGACTCATAGGAAATGTGCGCAACTCTCTATTCTAAAATCATAGAGTTCAAATCTGTATAAATAGTCCTTCCTCTGTGTCTTTCGCCCTTAACGTGAGCAAGCGGTTTGTTACCGCGAAACGTGTTGTTTTCGTGCTGTTTTCCTTTTCTGTCCTGGACATTTAATGAATTAAAGAACATTTTTTGGCTGACTAGAATGGTTTGCTGCCTCAGTGTTTTGCCGTGATTCCTGTATGCAAGACCGCTTCCTTGAGTGTCTTCCGCTTTCCCTGCACTTCTGTACAGGGTCTATCATATATATATATATATAGGTAGTGGCTGTGTAGTTATGGTTAAGTCGCTGTTTCCATAGGAAGAGAACTTTTTGGGCGGCCTATAACTCTGCTCCCCCGGGACGAAAAATATATAGGCCACTCTGAATTTTTTTGCAAAGTTTGGAGATGTTTGGTTCAGGGGGGCAAAAGTTATAGGGGGCTCCCAAAATATCTTTTTTTCCCATAGACTGAATGGGGGAAAAACTTTGCGCATGGCTACAGGTCAAACCGCTGGACGGATTTTCACGAAATTTGCGGCAGGTACAGGGGCTTGGTCCAAAAAGCCTGCTTTTGTAAATTTGGTGACCTTCCGTGCAGTACTTTTTATTAAAATGACCAGAAAGTAGGTCTGAAAAAATTAGGGATGTCTATGTCTGCTTCGCGGTCACACTTCCCTGTTCGGTTCACGGACAAGATACCGATTGGCTAAGGGGCTGGCGTCATGACCGTGGACACGCAACGTCTCTGCCGATTGGCTGCTGCGAGACGTGTTCTGCGTCAGATTGTTTGGCTGCGCCCGACATCTTGGATCCGCCGATAGTGGAGCGACAACCAGCGTACACATGCTATATTTATGAAACTCTTTTGCTGTGTCACAGAGCGTTGGGACAGGTTCAGACAGTAAGACATGGGTGATCAATGCATTTGGTCTGGGGGTTGGTCTTCATGATGTATTTTCTATGGCCACCTTGTACGCACAGAAAATGAGGGGTGTAATAACGGTAGCATTTCAGTCCATACAGTGCACAGGAAACTTGTAACTGTTGTAAGGACACGCGTAGTGGTAGCGAACATTGTGAAGTGGGAGAATGGGACAAGATCCTCCCCCCAATCTCATCCAGACCATGACCTAGAGGATCACGGCCCAGACACTCCCCATGAGACGAGTTTGTCTATTTACCAGATGATAAAATACCCTGGTTCAGAAACTTACACATAAGAGGAGCATGCCCACCAGCACGCCAAGCTGAAGCCGACGCCTGCGACATGGATGAGCTTGACTAAGAACAACAGCCACAAGTATCCACATCGTTAGAGATGCCATAACGACATAGCCAACAGACGAGAACACACGTGCCACCATGCCCACTGGTCACCCACACACCAACCTACACGAAGAACATACTCAGTGCTATGACGTAGGTGACTGACACACCCACTGACGTGCATCGTTGTTATTTTTTTTTTACATAGGCCTTTTTATAGCACCGCAGAAACGCAAGACGCCGAAGAGCTTGTGTACATGCTTGCTGACGCTTCTTCCGCCACGCATCCCTATGACGACACCACCATGTATATCTAATGCTGTGTGTGACACTCTGTCGCCCCGCGATCTCCATACTATGGATCATGTACCGCCACCCATGAACTAGGCCGAGTAGGCCGCAAGCAAGAGTCCCCAGGCAGGAGCCTCGCAATGAAAATCCTCTCAGAACAAGAGTACAAGTGCTGACCATGCAGGACGAGCCCCCAGCGAGAGCTCACAGCCAAGGCCATGATGTTGCAACTTGCATGCTGCGAGCCCAGCGCCAAGGTTACGCCTGTAAGTGCCAAGCCCTCAGAGATGAAATACAAATCTAATGCTCATAATTCTGCTCCAGCTACGCTCTCTCCACATGTGACCAAGCCGAACTGACAAGGTGCCAAGCTCACGAGACAGGAAGCTGCCAAGGTCCCACGTCTGGGACACAGGTTGCAACAACGAAGCGGCAAGATGGACACCTACAGCGATGGGAAAGACCTGTCCACAAGCCCATGAGCGGACCTGTCCATTGTCTGCACAAACACATAGTTGCACATAGTTGCACATTGTTGCTAAGGACAGGTACATCGCAAGCTGGGAACGGCAATGGTCCCAGGCTTGGGGGCTCGCGGGAGAACCAATCAGAATACAGGGGCGCTTATTACTGACGCCATTACTCTTAGCCAATCACCAAGGGTCCCTCTGTAACAATTCTAAAGTAACAACTGCAAGGGACAACCCAAGCGTACCACCTGACCCATCCTCATCCACTAATATTTCTTTCCATATGTTAGCTATACTAACCCTACCACTCGGGGAACCAATACAGAGTGGCGATAGGTTTTGTGCTAACTTTCCCAGGTGACGCGAGTAGCACGTCATACTGCCGTAAAAAGGGCCTTCGAGCCCCACTACGAGTGAGAGTCCTGTCGGATGCATACGAACCGAGACTCATCCCTGCCGTTATTATAATAAACTGCAGTACCGCCTTGCTTCTTGTGTGTGTCTCATACTCCTTTTGGGGACACAGGAGAAGTTGGGGCCTCCCCAGCCCGGAGGTCCGCCGGCGGCTCGGCCGGCCCCGGGAGAATCACGCCGACAAGTTGGAGGCACTGCTGAGATCGCTTGATGTCCGTGGCCTGGTAATACAAGTCCAAGGCCCTTGCAGCGAGCCGACCCGGCAGCGCAGCCCCCTCTGCTGTTGCCCCCTTTGAGGACTACAGGACCATCGCAGAACTGCGAGAAGACCGGACAGCGCAATCCGGATATTGGCCTTCGGGAGCCGATTGAGAAGTATCCCGCCAGTGGTTGGCGAGTGTTCAGACGTGGTCCAGACGAGGGGAGGTGGTGAGCCGCTTGGAGGGGTGCACGCAGTCGAGCGGCCCCGCATCAAGGGAACTTGGTGAGTATGAAACACCCAACAAGCAATGTGACATTGTGAGGGAGGGGGGAGGAATTGTAATAAGGGCGGCGGGAGGTGTTTTTACGGTGTGTTGCAAGGATTTGAAGTGTTGACAGACAAGTGAGCGGTAGCGGGACAGGCAAGAAGGCCGTCTTCTATCGCATCACAGAGCAGGGTGGGTGGAGCCAAAAGGCACCACGTGCGGTTGTTCGAAGGCACTGATTTGTCTAGATCGCGGGCACCTGCAAAAGGGGTGTGTGGCTTTCCTATGAATTGGCGTTTTGATCAATGAATAAACGAGGATTCCTACTGATTGAGTGTAGATGATGTTTTCCCGTAGGTGGTAGCTAGGTTGTTGCCAAGTGCGGAGGATAATTGGCTGGTTAAGCTCCCCTGACGAGGGGCGTATCACATGCGTGGCGACGTAGCATGTGCAGTCCGATTATAAGAGTTTTTTGTTGAGTACCTTGCTCCGGGCGTAGCGAGAGGACAGCTGTGGGGTTGACGAGGGCAAAAGTATAAAACATATTGCACGTTCCATTAATGCTATAAGAGGTTCTTACCAGTAATAGTTTGAAGAAGTTGGTGACGTCACCCATACGGCTTCCATAGGACACCGCGGCCACACCGTATTGACCAAGGGGTGGCCAGGGGATAAGTATCGGGATAAGGGTGGCATAGAAGAGGTGGGGAGGCCGCGCACGGAGAACACCAGCAACCCTCACCCTCGATAAGGGGAGGGCGAAAAGGGGAAAAGTGGCCGCGCACGGAGAACGCCGGTCACGTTGAGCAAGGTGGTTGAAAAGAGGAGGGAGAAGTTTGGAAAAAAAAAAAAAGAGGTGGGGCGGCTGTATCAGCACGTCACACAGGGCACGCAGCCACAGGGGGCTCCGTGCGCTGCGGCCACAGGGGGCCATACGAGTGATATCAGAGGAGGAAAAACAATAGAGGAAAAGAACTGTATATCAGCAATTGTATTACCTTTCAGCGGACGGTCGGAAGTCCCCAATTTAAGGGGCCAGGTAAAGACGGTGGTTGCTGAAAAAAGTTGAAGTATAACATAGCAATGTCCCATGGGTCAGGGTCCGGAGGGTGGGGAAAAACTCTAACTACCCCCCTCCAACATATTTGCAAGACACTATCACCTTACAAGGAGAAGCTTATTAAGTATAGTATAGACTGGACACAAGGAACAGACAACAAAATGACAACACCATGGCTGCCTAACGGCAGTTTTGACCCATACGTCCAACACTCGCTATTGACATACATACATAACACGCACAAGAGGAAGAAATTAGCTCATCATTTAGAGATATTTAACTTGTGGAGGATGTTCCAGGGATCTAAGCCAGGAGCAATGGGGATGTTTACTATGGAAGGGGCACGAGAGGAGAAGGGGAGCAAAGAAACAAAGGAAGGTAAAGAGGTGAAGGAAGAAGAAGGGGACGTGGGCACGGCGAGCAGCAATTCACCACGAGTGAAGGAGGGCATGAAGGAGGAAGGAGGATCGGTTGCAGTATCAGAAGTAAAGATGGAGAAGGAAGGGACAGACGATACGCCTCTGGTGAAAGTAGTAAAGAAGGAGGAAGGAGGATTTTACACAGTGACGAATTAAGAGAAGCTGCCAGGCCACAATTAACAGCTGCTGAGGGATATTCAAACCCCGCGTACAGCCCTCCACCTTACGCCCCTAATGATAGCTACCAGAAGGGGGCGGCGGCAGCAGCGGGCACGTTAGGATTAAACACAATACAGGTCGGCACAGGGGGATGGAAAGAAAGTGAACACATTGCAAGCATAGGACCAGATGAGTGGATAGCAGCACAGGTACTCCTAAAGCTCAGAGGGACACTAACAAGGGAGGAGGAGGACGCGGTGAGGAAAACAAAAGAGGAAGAAACAGACAAAACGCAGATAGGGACTGAGGTGAGTAACGCAGAGGAAGGGCGACTGTCACAAGCAGAGGAAGAAATGTTGGAGAACATGTTGGCCGAGCTGAGAGAAGTACGAAGTGACCTGATTAGACAGTACGAGCAAGAAACACGGGGAAGGAAGAAAGAAAGAAAAGAGAGTAGGGAGAAGTAGGAGAGGATGAGGGAGAGATTGGAGGAGAGAAAGAAGGAAGTGGAAAGGATGAAAGCGATAGCAGAGAGGGTGTCACGTATTGGAGCAGCGGGAAATGAAAAGGAAGTAGGAGGAAAAGGAAAAGGAAATGGAAATGTGGAAAAAGAAAATATTGGGCCTCATTACGACCCAGGCGGTAAGGGGTTAACGGCAGCGTTAACAGCGCCGACCCTTACCGCCTGAGTACGAGGTCCCTTAGCGCCATGGCGCTTTTAACACCTGCTTTCAGCAGGTGTTAAAATCCATGGCGCTAAGGGACGATGGAGTTAATTACGCCACCGTAATTTACGGTGGCGTAATTAACGCCTTCCCCACTCCCATTACACCCTATGGGGCAAAAATGGGAATGGGGAAGGGTAAATGGGGATTGGGAACTTACCGCCCCGCCAAGGTCGGAATGGGGCGGTAAGTCCGCCAACCACCATGGCGTAAACATAGTTTACGCCATGGTGGTAAAGTCACGGCCCAGGCGGTAACTTACCGCCTGGGTCGTAATGAGGCCCATTGTCTGAAAGCGCCCGGAAATATGAAGAAGGTAAAGTAATAGAGAGCATATTCAAAAGAGGAGGGGCAAACTGGGGAAGACGGGAAGAAGACGAAACGATACTGGCGGAGGTAAGTAATGAAGTAATGAAGGAATTACACAAGAAGAGAGAGGAAATAGGGGGTGAAGTATTGGGAAACGAGGGAAGGGAGAGAGGAGATAGGAGAATGGAGCATGAAGTAAGAACTTACACTCGCCAGGATTCGGAGGTACCTACAACATCAACACAGGGAACATCTGTTAATAGAGGAGAATATAATGAAGGGAACTTGATCGATTTAAAGACGGTTACAGTGGGGGGAAAACTGACAGACTGGAGATTGTCTTTCCTTAATGAGTTTTGCAGCGAGGAGGAAGGATGTTCGGGAAAGAAGGGAGGAGATGACAATAGGGAAAGCTTAGATAAACTGTACATCACACGGGTAAATTGCGCGTCACCTTGGGCATGCGGGAAAAGGAAGGAGGTAAAGACGAGCGAAGAACAGGTAAGAGAAGTAGCAGGGAGAACGCCACATTCAGTAACACCAACGCCGCGCCCACCTCGCCCACCAACACCACGCCCACAGCACACTCCATATGTTGACAGAATCAGAGATCTCCCGGGACGTAGACAGGAAGAAAGGACGAGCAGTCCTTTTGTGTTACCCGCGGTGAAACACGAGGGTAACACAAGAGGGAGGGAGAATGAAGGGGACGACAGAACAGATAACTGTAATGATCTAATGATAGGATCACATGACATGGAGGAAGAGGATGGGGACACTGATATAGCCCCACGAGCATTAGGGGAAACGAAGGGGGGGGGACTTAATACCACTCCTAGAAAGGGGAGGGGCCAGACCACAATATGTCCCATGGAAGCATGCCGACAAGGAAAACATAAAGTGCAGACTCCCCTCCCTAAGTGGGGGAGCTGAGAAATGAATATATGAAATGGAGAAACACACTGCAGGACAAAAACTAGCGGTGGGGGGCGTGAAAGGGCTCCTAATATCAATATTAGGGGATGCTGCAGATGACATCTGGAGAAGGGCAGGCTTCCCAGGGGTCACAGTAACAGATACGTCGCATGATGGGGCACCATTTGCCAACTGCAGGCACGCGCTGTGGCAGGCATTAAGGGTTCAGTATCCAGACACATCAGACATAGGAGCGATTACGTCACGCAAAATGCGTGAGAATGAAGATCCTATTGATTACATCCAGGAGATTTAGGAGAAGTGGCGCTTGGAAACTCGGGAGCCGTGGGATAAAACATTAGCAATTTTCTACCACATACACAGTTCTCCCTCAACCAGTTCAGAAACTGCTGAAGAAAATTGTGGGGATGGAAGTGAAAGCTTGGCCAGAAATACAGCTAACTATAGTGCATCACTGTAGGATGTGGCAGGACAGGATAAAACAAAAGGAGGAAGGTAGGAAGGCAGAGGAGGCAAAACTGGTACAGAAGAAGTTATCCAAATACACCATGGAGGGAGCACTATTGACAACACCCGTGGTAGCCACACCAGCACCTACTCAGGCCATAGTTGCACAAGGCATGACACAACAACATGTAGCACAAATTCAGCAGCCAGCGCAAATAATAACACAACAAATGCCCCCGCCCCCACCCTACACGGCAAACACAGCAGGGGGATACATGCAAATGGAAAATGGATACTATAACAACTACAGAGGGAGGGGCGGACTGATGAGAGGAAGGGGCTATGGCCAGCATGCACAGTAACAAGGGGGGACATTCCGGGGATACTACTCAAACGGGCAGCAAGGGTATCAGGATAACACAGGGAAGTTTCCATGGCAAGCCAGGGAACCACCAACATGTTGGGTTTGTGGAATGGTGGGACACATGTCGTGCACATGTAGAATGAGACCCACCCCACCAGCTTGGAGGGAGCCGGGGCAACAAGGGCATATCGGGGAGCAACTAGTTTACCAACAGCAGCAAGGAACACAACAGTGCACCTCGCAACAACAAGTGTCCACGCAACAACCACAGCAACAGATACAACAGCATACTGCACCACGACCACAGGCACAACCACACACTGCACCGCAACAACAGGTACAGGCATACACACCGCCACAACAACAGGTAGTAGTAACACAACAGCACCAGGTACAACCAACGCAGCAGCTTACCCAGATACAAGACAATCAGGTGTCAACAACTGGTACACAACTACAACAAACACAGTTGGGGAAGGTGACCATATTGGGACATAACCCTTACACAGGTAGTGGTCAGTCACTATATCCACAATAGGACAGCCCACAGATGTCTTTAATGTGTCCCATCCTATCGGTAACACCTAACACTGCGGAGGAACCACGCATACAGGTAGCGATAGGTGACAAAAAATGTTCCTTCCTTGTTGACACCGGGGCAACTAGGTCCTGCATAAGGGAGGGTAAATTTAAACTGTCAGGCGAGGCCATGCACACTCAAGGATTCTCTGGGGCTCTAGGGTTGGTTCTCTTCACTGATAACATCGTCTTATCTATAGGAGATCATGATATGTCTCTCCCGCTCCTGTATTCAAAGCAGTCACCAGTAAACATTCTTGGGAGGGACATAATGAGCAGATTGAATATGACAATTTCCTTCACGGAGAACAGCATAATCTGCTCCACGCCAGGAATAAACATGCTCACATCCCGACAAATATTGTAAGCTTACTGTGGCCAAACAGTGGCTCGGGCTGAACCTGTAGATGGAGAACTATTTCAATATGGGACAGACATGGCATTTGCATGGATGCCTGGGATTGAGGGCAAGACCTGGAGGAGGCCAGCAGCATACTTGTTCAGACCAGAGACCCCGGCAAGTGAACCGGAGGAGAAGATAATTTCAGTGAGCATCGAGAGCATCATGGCAACTGCAGATTACATCGCAGTACATACCCAAGACAGAGAGGGGAGAGCCTGGAGAGCAGTAATAGCACTGGCTGAGGGGTGCAGGCTCACACAGGTGTCTGATGAGGAGCTCTTCTCCGACGATAAAGAAGGAGAGATGGTGTTTATGATGAGTGTTGACATCTGGCTACGGGTGACATACAAGCAAGTGGCACTAAATATGTCAATGGCACTAGAGGCTCCTGCATCCACACCAGTACCATTTTATGAGGAAGACATGGCAAAAGTACCAGCATCACTGTGGACCACCAGTCCATATGACGTGGGCTGCATAAAGAGCATCGGAGGAGTAGAAATAAAATTGAAAAAGGGAGCAATATTACCTAGGGTAAAGCAGTACCCACTATCAAAAGAGGCAGACAAGTGCATATATGAAACAATAACAGCATTGATAAACAACGGCATATTAGTACCATCCGAGTCACCATGTAACACAGCCGTGTACCCAGTGCGCAAAGCAAAAGGAGGGTCTTGGCGTTTCATCCAAGACCTTAGGCCCTTGAATTACATTGTAGAAGCAGAGTACCCCATAGCAGCAAACCCAGCCACAATACTATGTGGAATACCAGCAGAGGCATCACGGTTTACTGTAATTGACCTCAAAAACGCCTTTTTCTCGATACCTCTACACCCAGATTCACAAGACCTCACAAGCTTCACATACAGGAACACAAAATGGAAACATACAAGGCTGCCTCAAGGGTACTGTGAGTCACCATCTATCTTCAACAGAATAATACAGATGGATTTAGGGAATATCAAAATTGAGAGCACGGTGCTGCAATACGTGATGATATCATCATTTGCAGCACCACTGAAGAAAGATGTACGAAAGACTCAGTAAAGATGCTCGCAGTGTTGGCTGAGAAGGGGTACAAGGTGGACAAAGAAAAGTTACAGTACTGTCAGGAACAGGTACTGTACATTGGCCAACTTATCTCTCAGCATGGAAGGAACATTGCACCATAAAGAGCACAAGCAATAACCAACACACCACAACCACAGACAGTGGGAGAACTACAGCAATTTCTGGGCCTATGTAACTATTGCAGAATATGGGTTTTTGACTACAGTTCTTACATAGGACCCCTGCTCGAGGCCCTCGGAGACGCACAAAAAGGGGACAAAAAGTTGGGGTGGACAAGAGAAATGAAAGAGGTGTTTGATGAATTGAAACACGTTATATCTACAGCACCTGTGCTAGCCACTCCAAACTATGAACACCAATTTTTCATTTTTTCACATTGCGACTCAGCAGTAATGAAGGCAGTACTGACACAGAAAACAAGCATGGGCCACAAGCCGGTAGCCTTCTACAGTGGACACTTGGACCCTGTAATGTTAGGCCACTTCCCTTGCGAACAAAGCCTGGCCGCCGCATCTTTTGCAGTGGAAAAATCATCATCGATAACAATGGGGTGCCTGACCACACTATTCGTGGAACATGCCCTCTTTGCCATTTTGAACAAGCCTAAATCCACACTGACCACCCAGAGAGCTTCAGGTTATGAAATTATTCTTTCCAGGTCAGAATTGACAATTGTAAGGTGCAGCAATGTGAACCCGGCAAGATTCATAGCTGAGGTAGTTGAGGAGGGTGACTACGCTCATGACTGCACACAAGCCATTGAACTTTACTCCAGCACAAGAAGAGTTGAGGAAAATGCCCTAGCAGTGGGGGAAATAATGTACATTGATGGGTCATCGACGATAGACCAAAGCAATGGTGTTAGAAGGACAGGAGCAGCAGTGGTTAGGTTGACGGAAGACTGGATGTATGTGCCAGTAAAATGGGTCCAACTACCACAACATTATTCGACACAAGCCGCAGAGCTAGTGGCCCTAATATTGGCATTAAGGGAGAGTTTTGATAAAAGAGTGAAAATATACTTTGACAGTGCATATGTCACGTCAACAGTCCACTCAGGATCAATAAAATGGCAGAGGAGAGGATTCAGAAGAGCAGATGGTACGCAAGTACAACATTCTCTATTACTAGCAGAACTAATTGAAGTAATTAATGACCCGAAAGAGATAGCTCTGGTTAAGTGTCAGGCCCACACCAATGGGGATGACCCTATCTCAAAAGGTAACGAAACAGCAGATGCACATGCCAAGCATGCTGCGTATTTTGGGAGATGATAAGGGAATTGACACATACCTCACAGACTCAGCACACGTCTCGAACAACATGTGGTATCAGCACATGACCAAAATTGGTAAGCAGACAACTGAGGACAACTGCTATGTTTGCTCGTTGATCCCATACGCTATGAGCGCATCAAGAAGATTTGTAGCCACTGAAGTACCAGCAAAGACAGTGGAATGCCTGATATATTTGGCACTCTTCCAAACAAAAGGACGGTTTCAAGGGACAGTGGTGACACTTCAATGGAAAACAAGGGATACATATCCATACGAAAATAATTTAATCAAAACATATTTGATGTACCACAAAAGAAGCCTCCATACTGAAGCTTTCAGATACATGACAGATGGCCCAGAAAAAGGAGAAACGAAGAAAGTAACGTTACAATACCTGCTGTGCGATTGGTATGCAAACGAAGTTGCTTGTGAACAAAGGTGTTGGGAAAGACCTCTAATATCTATAACTGGGAAAATATATCCGAATGAAGGGTGGGAAATAGGAGTGGTTGGGAGCAACATGGTAACAAGAGAAAATATTACCACCATAAAAGAGCACAACGACTGATGTTGGACAACGTGGGGAAAATATGTACCGATGTTAACATGGCTGGAGAAGGACGAAAATCCAATAACTATACTACCACTCACAACACCCGCACTGTGCTATCAACACAACAGCGATGTGGATGTGGGATATAACACCAACTGTGAAAACACGATAGAAATACCAGAGGGGGGTGCCGGAACAGCAGTCATAATGGACCACTATTGGGCCTGCGGCGATAAGGCGTACCACAACTTGCCTTCATCATGGAATGGAATATGCACTATGGTGCACATCAATGTGCCATCCCTGGTTGTGCCTCAGAAACATGTCAACATTGCCAACTTTCCCCAGATGGACGAAGGAAACAAGAGGAGGAAAAGATCAGTAGAAGTAGAAGAAGGTGATGAGAACAACAACAATAATGTTTTGCCAAGAGTGAAAAGACAAGGAGAACACCTGATGGGAAACTATCTGTGGGGAAGATCAGAAACAGCTCTCACCTCCATCCCACCAGAACACAGACTATTCAGCAGAGCAGCAATGTTCTTCTCATCCATAATACGCCCAGGACTACAGGCATATGCAAATGCAAAATGGTTGCAGATCACCAGATGGGAGCTGATGATGACAATAAATTCAACAGTAAATGGATTCAACGCAATAAAAGAAGAACTGAGAGTGGTAAGAATGGTAGCACTGCAAAACAGGTATGTGCTAGACCTTCTCACGGCAATGGAAGGAGGAGTTTGTGCAAAAATAGGGCAATCATGTTGCACATTCATCTCTGCTAATGACGCCCAATAGTCCCTCTTAGAAAGTTGAATTTAGAAGTGTACCCAATTGCATTTTGAAGTGTACCCAATTGCATTTTGAAGTGTTCCCAATTGCATTTAGAAATGTCCCCAATTGCATTTAGAAGTGTCCCCAATTGCATTTAGAAGTTGCTCCCAATAGCCTCTCTGAGAAAGTTGAATTTAGAAGTGTCCTCAATTGCATTTAGAAGTGTCCCCAATTGCATTTAGAAGCTGCGCCCAATAGCCTCTCTGAGAAAAGTTGCATCTAGAAAGGTGCCCAATTGCATTTAGAAGTATACCCAATTGCATTTAGAAGTGTACCCAATTGCATCTAGCGGTTGCGCCCAATAGCCTCTCTGAGGGGGTTGAATTTGGAAGTGTACCAAATTGCATCTAGAAGTTGTGACCAATAGCCCCTCTTAGAGGGTTGAATTTGGAAGTGTACTCAATTGCATTTAGGAGTGTACCCGATTGCATTTAGAAGTGCACCCAATTGCATTTAGAGGTTGCGCCCAATAGCCTCTCTGAGAAAGTTGAATTTAGAAGTGTCCCCAATTGCATTTAGAAGTTGCACCCAATAGCCTCTCTGAGAAAAGTTGCATCTAGAAAGGTGCCCAATTGCAATTAGAAGTTGCGCCCAATAGTCCCTCTGAGAAAGTTGAATTTAGAAGTGTACCCAATTGCATTTTGAAGTGTCCCCAATCGCATCTAGAAAGGTGCCCAATTGCATATAGAAATTGCTCCCAATAGCCTCTCTGGGAAAGTTGAATTTAGAAGTGTACCCAATTGCATTAAGAAGTGTACCCAATTGCATTTAGAGGTTGAACCCAATAGCCTCTCTGAGGGGGTTGAATTTGGAAGTGTACCAAATTGCATCTAGACGTTGTGACCAATAGCCTCTCTGAGAGGGTTGAATTTGGAAGTGTACTCAATTGCATTTAGAAGTGTACCCAATTGCATTTAGAAGTTGTGACTGATAGCCTCTCTGAAAAAGTTGACTTTAGAAATGTACCCAATTGCATTTAGAAGTGCAGCCAATTGCATTTAAAAGTTGCGCCCAATAGCCTCTCTGAGAAAAGTTGAATTTAGAAGTGTACCCAATTGCACTTAGAAGTGTGTCCAATTGCATTTAGAGGTTGCGCCCAATAGCCTCTCTGAGGGGGTTGAATCTGGAAGTGTACCCAATTGCATATAGAAGTTGTGACCGATAGCCTCTCTGAGAAAGTTGAATTTAGAAGTGTACCCAATTGCATTTAGAAGTTGTGACCGATAGCCTCTCTGAGAAAGTTGAATTTAGAAGTGTACCCAATTGCATTTAGAAGTTGTGACCGTTAGCCTCCCTGAAAAAGTTGAATTTAGAAGTGTACCCAATTGCATTTAGAAGTGTACCCAATTGCATTTAAAAGTTGCGCCCAATAGCCTCTCTGAGAAAAGTTGAATCTAGAAGTGTACCCAATTGCATTTAGAAAGTGTGCCCAATTGCATTTAGAGGTTGCGCCCAATAGCCTCTCTGGGGGGTTTGAATTTGGAAGTGTACCCAATTACATTTAGAGGTTGCGCCCAATAGCCTCTCTGAGGGGGTTGAATTTGGAAGTGTACCAAATTGCATTTAGAAGTTGTGACCAATAGCCTCTCTGAGAGGGTTGAATTTGGAAGTGTACTCAATTGCTTTTAGAAGTGTACCCAATTGCATTTAGAAGTGTACCCAATTGCATTTAAAAATTGCGCCCAATAGCCTCTCTGAGAAAAGTTGAATTAGAAGTATACCCAATTGCATTTAGAAGTGTACCCAATTGCATTTAGAAGTGGATCCAATTGCACTTAGAAGTGTACCCAATTGCATTTTGAAGTTGCGCCCAATAGCCTCTCTGACAGGGTTGAAATAGAAGTGTACCTAATTGCATTCAAAAGTTGCTCCCAATAGCCTCTCTCAAAAGAGTTGCATTTAGAAGTACCCAATTGCATTTAGAAGTTGCACCCAATAGCCTTCTGAGAAAAGTTGAATTTAGAAGTGTACCCAACCGCATTTTCAAATTGTGACCAATCACCGCTTTGTGAAAAGTTGAATTTAGAAATGTACCCAATTGCACCTAGCAGTGTTCCCAATTGCATTTAAAAATTGCGCCCAATAGCCTCTCTGAGAAAAGTTGAATTTAGAAGTGTACCCAACCGCATTTAGAAGTGTGCCCAATTGCATTTAGAGGTTGCGCCCAATAGCCTCTCTGAGGGGGTTGAATTTGGAAGTGTACCCAATTGCATTTAGAGGATGCGCGCAATAACCTCTCTGATGGGGTTGAATTTGGAAGTGTACCAAATTGCATTTAGAGGTTGCGCCCAATAGCCTCTCTGAGGGGGTTGAATTTGGAAGTGTACCAAATTGCATTTAGAAGTTGTGACCAATAGCCTCTCTGAGAGGGTCGAATTTGGAAAGTGTACTCAATTGCTTTTAGAAGTGTACCCAATTGCATTTAGAAGTGTACCCAATTGCATTTAAAAGTGTACCCAATTGTATTTTCAAGTTGTGACCAATCGCCGCTCTGTGAAAAGTTGAATTTAGAAGTGTACCCAATTGCATCTAGAAGTGTCCCAATTGCATTTAAAAGTTGCACCCAATAACCTCTCTGAGAAAAGTTGAATTTAGAAATGTACCCAATTGCACCTAGCAGTGTTCCCAATTGCATTTGAAAGTTGCGCCCAATAGCCTCTCTGAGAACGTTGAATTTAGAAGTGAACCCAATTGCATTAGGAGTGTACCCAATTGCACTTGGAAGTTGCACCCAATAGCCTCTCTGAGAAAAGTTGAATTAGAAGTGTACCCAACCGCATTTTCAAGTTGTGACCAATCGCCGCTCTGTGAAAAGTTGAATTTAGAAGTGTACCCAACTGCATTTGCATTAGGAATGTGCCCAACGGCCTCTTTGTGAATTTAGAAATGTTACCAATAGCCAGTCTGGAAAGTTGAATTTAGAGACACGCCCAATAGCCCGTCTGAAAAGCTCAGATCCTATAAATAATGCAGAACCTAAACCACTAGTCCACTGCCCAACCACAACCCTTAAAGAAATCTTTGCTTCCACCTGCGCAGGAGAACATGCATGGTCTATCATAAATTCCTCCCTCTCGTCCGGTATCTTTCCCGACGCATTCAAAATGGTGCACGTCAAACCTCTAATTAAAAAACCTTCGCTCGACCCTCTCGAGCCGAAAAACTACCGCCCAATCTCAAACACCAGGTTGCTTGCCAAACTCATTGACCGAACCGCCTACTCCCAACTAAATGCCTTTGTCGAAACCAACAACCTCCTAGACCCCGCCCAATCAGGTTTCAGATCATGTCACGGAACTGAAACAACCCTAACCTCGATCTGGGATGACCTTAAAATGACAGCAGACTCCGCGGGATACGCCGCACGAATCCTCCTCGACCTATCGGCCGCCTTTGACACGATCAATCACTCAATCCTCCTAGACCGACTCCACTGCCTAGGAATTCGTGGAACCGCCCTTAAATGGATAGCTTCATTCCTCAAAGACAGGCACCAAATAACGACACTCTCCAGCTTTACCTCACAAGCCCGACCAGTCGACACGGGAGTCCCTCAGGGAGCACGTCTATCCGCCCTCCTGTTCAATCTCTACCTGATCACCCTCCCACCAATAATTCGTTCACACAACATCCTGTGTTACAACTACGCCGACGACACTCAACTAATTCTAAAATTCCTGAACTCGAAACCCAACTTCCGACCTGACCTGGCATCCTGCCTCCTTAACATAGAACTCTGGATGACCCACCTCCTAACACTCTCGCACCAAGTCAACAATGTCTCAAAATCCTGCCATTACCACCTCAAAAACCTTAGGCGCATCCTTCGATACCTCTAATTTCCCAACAGAGTCTCCGCGGTCCAATCAATCGTCATATCAAGACTGGACTACGGAAACCCCCTATACCTCGGAATTCATGCCTACCAACTAAACAAACTCCAAAGAGCACAAAACGCAGCAGCCAAAATGCTACTTGCGCTCCGTCCAAGAGATCACGTATCCCCAGCCCTTAAGACACTGCACTGGCTTCCAGTAGCCCGTAGGGTGGCTTCCAAAACCTTATGCCTCTCCCATCGAGCACTGCACAAAACTGGACCGCAATATCTTCAAGACAAGCTAAGACCTTATCACCCCACTCGCACCCTAAGATCAAGCTCAGCCGGCCTCCTAATAATTCCTAAGACAAACTCAGCCAGGTTAGGCGGATCATCATTCTCAGCCCTGGCCCCAACCCTATGGAACTCGCTCCCACCCCACATCCGCCTAACTGAAGACTTAACGGCCTTCCGCAAACTACTAAAAACCTTGCTCTTCCACTAAAACTAACCAGTTCCAAACTAGCTTCTTCACAATAACACCGACCCAGCAATCGACCTGAAGCAAGAAATCTACAACTAAATAAAATCGAATGTAAACTATAAAGACAAACAGTACTAAACGAGTAATGTAAATCAAAACAGTGAAGTGGATAATAGGAATAAATCATCGGGAAACTAGGAGATATGAATCGATGAAATGGTCATAATGAATGAGGAGGGAACGTAACGAATTACATTGATAAAATACCTAGAATGGAAGAAGCGTATAGAAAAGATGAACACACTGAGTGGAAGGGTGCGAGAGTGGTAGAATAGACGACTAGAAAGATCAAATGAATATAGAGATCAGAGGAAATAGATGAACATACTAGAGCCAATGAGTATGCAGAGTGGTTGCGTGTGGAGAGTGGATGAGCATGTAGAATTGACGAGTACGTGTAGAGTTGACGAGAACGCAAAAACAGAAAAGCGAACAGAACACAGGAGGGCGTAGAACAGTCGACTAATCCGAACGGACAAACGTATAGACTGGATGGACGTTTGACCAGACGAACGTGTAAGAGTGAACGAGCATGTAGAGAGGACGAGCGTGGAAGGCGGATGAGCGGGGAGAGCGGATGAGCGTGGAGAGCGGATGAGCGTGGAAAGCGGATGAGTATGGAGAGCAGATGAGTGTGGAGAGCTGATGGGTATGGAGAGCGATTGACTCTGGAAAACGTATGAGTGTGGAGAGCGGATGAGTGTGGAGAGCGAATGAGTGTGGAGAGCGGATGAGTGTGGAGAGCGGATGAGTGTGGAGAGCGGATGAGTGTGGAGAGCGGATGAGCGTGGAGGGCAGATGAGCATGGAGGGTAGACGAGCGTAGAGAGCGGAGGAGCGTGGAGAGCGCAGGACCGTGGAGAGAGGAGGAGCATGTAGAGCGGAGGAGCATGGAGAGCGGAGGAGCATGGAGAGTGGAGTAGCATGGAGAGCGGATGTGTGTGGAGAGCGGATGTGTGTGGAGAGCGCAGAAGCGTAGGATGCAGTTGAGTGTGGAAAACAGATGAGGGTGGAGAGCGGATGAGTGTGAGAGCGGACGAGTGTGGAGAGTGGACGACTGTGGAGGGCGGATGAGTGTGGAGAGCGGATGAGTGTGGAGAGCGGATGAGTGTGGAGAACGGATGAGTGTGGAGAGCGGATGAGCGTGGAGAGCAGATGTGTGTGGAGAGCGGATGTGTGTGGAGAGTGGATGTGTGTGGAAGCGGATGAGTGTGGAGAGCGGATGAGTGTGGAGAGCGGATATGTGTGGAGAGCGGATGTGTGTGGAGAGCGGATGAGTGTGGAGAGCGGATTAGTGTGGAGAGCGGATGAGTGTTCTGGAACGGACGAATATGTGGAGCGAACGTATGTGTGGCGCGGATGAGCTGATGGAGCGGATGATGGTGTGAATAGGTGAATGTGTGGTGTGGGTAAGTATGTGGAGCGGATGTGTGTGTGGAGCGGATGAGTGTTTGGTGCGGAAGAATATGTGGAGTGGACGAGTGTGTGATGCGGATGAATGTGTGGTGCGGATGAGTGTGTGGAACAGATGAATGTGTGGAGCGGACAAATACACAGAGCGGATGAGTGTCTGGAATGGATGGACGCGCAGAGCAGACGAGTAGTATTGTCAAGCCGATGAGTAGTATGTTGTGTCAACGAGTGGGTGGACCGGATGAGTGTTGTGGACTGAACGAGTGTCTAAACTGGATGAGTGTCTAAACTGGATGAGTGTGTAGACTGGATGAGTGTGTAGACTGGATGATTGTCTAGCCTCTTCGAGGATGCGGACTGGACAAACGTATAGAGCGGACGAATGTGTGAAGCGAACGAGTGTATGTGGAGCGGATGAGTGTGTGGAACAGACGAGTATGTGGAACAAACAAGTGTATGTAGAGCGAATGAGTGTATATGGAGCGTAAGAATGTATGTGGTGCTGATGAGTCTGGGGAGCGGACGAGTGTACGGAGCTGATGAGTGTGGGGAGCAGACGAACGCTTGGAGCGGATGGATTTGTAGAGCAGATGAGTATGCTGAATTGCATGACATACATAATATGCTTTGGAATGCAGGGAACATTTGGAAGAGCATACATCATACCACACCCCACGCTTACTCTCTCCCTTACGCCACCACTCAACTCGAACACAGAGATACTATGACACCATTCGGTATAGCTATTCTCATATCTACATTCTCCCGCTCACTCCACAGCACTCTAAGTTTCACACCCCCCAGCCAGGCGTTTTCCTCAGGCCTAACGCAGCCACACTCGTCCTGGATAAAGATGGCCAGAGCGAACACATACCCCTGATCACTCAACCACCACACCTACCACTAAGAAGCAGCTACCACTTGAATTCCGCACCAGCTGCACACATACCTGCTGCGCACATGCACTTTTAGGACTCTCTCTTCTCGCTATACTGACCCGAACTTCGGTTCCCAAGGGCGTTCAACCTACCAGCGTCTTCAGACCATACCAATGGTATATAAGGCTCTATATAAATGCAAAATAACATAACATAACATAACTTACTGAAGCAGTATCACAACTTGCCCTGATGCACTCCAAAATGGTGGAAGAAAGTAAAGGACTAGAGAAAGACGGCAGCTGGTTTTCGTTCCTATGGTCATGGATGCCTTCATGGCTATCAGATGGGATGAAGATAATAGTAGGATGCATAATATTGGCTGCAGCTGTGTTGATCGTAATAAAGTTTTGGAAAGCTAGGAAAGCACGTACAACAGACGAAATAATGGAGATGGTAGGCATGCACGCCTTACGTCTCTGGCATTTCTTTGCAATTTGCAATGAAGGAAGGACTTTCAAAGCTCATGGACATGTTTCCAAATTGTCAAATACTTTTTTCCCGTATTGCACAAAGACAAATATGGCTGCGTTCTTCTGCTTTTGGTCCACAAATGGAGAAAGCGAGATGCAATGTGAATAGGGCTGTTTGTGCCTTTTTAAGAGATGTCGGCATGTCCTCATTCCACAATGAAAACATTTTGTTTCGCAGCTCTTTCATTTTCTGCAGAGATGGAGTCCATCTCACATATGCTGGCAATCAGATTTTTCTTCGCAATGTACAAAATGCATTGCAACCCCTTTTGGATTCACAATAACCTATATGACAATCCGTTTTATCCAATCCACAGTTTTTGACCCACACAACACACCACCGAAAGGCTGTTTTCAGAACCACCACTTACCCCCAGCATTGTCATGATCTCTGCTTCCAAAAGGTCAGGGTTTTCCCAACTCCCTTGGAAGCAGATCCATAACCCAGGTTCCGAGTGCCAACCAGTCCCAATTGGGACCTTTTGGACCCAGTCCTGGCGCCAGTGGCACCAGGCTCATAAATATGCCCAGTCCCAGCGCTGGAAGCGCCGGGCTCATAATGCTTGGGTGGACTTACCTTCAGCAGACCATGCTGCTTACTTGCCTGCCAGTTGAGCCTCTGATCCTCTTCTGTTTGGAACTACTTTTCCTGTTGGGTGGGGCTGGAGCCACTCCCTAGATTCAGAACACTGGAACTCTTCTGGAAGGCAGGAACTCTTTTCTTACCAGGAACTCTTTTCTTACTTAGGCGTGGCTGTGGAAGGAGACACCTAAGCACTACAGGAGGCTATTTAAACCACACCCGGTGGATGAATCTTGCTTTGCGTTATTCTGCAACCTCTGCAGCAGAACGCTCATCGTGTCATCTGCATCCGGTCCTGGGCCTAAGGAAAAAGGCTTACCATCCTGAATCCAGTCTTCAGCAACACCTATAAAGACAAGAAAGAACAGGTTAGCATTCCGGCATCTGAAAGGCAAAGGCTTACCATCCTGAATCCAGTCTTCAGCAACACCTATAAAGACAAGAAAGAACAGGTTAGCATTCCGGCATCTGAAAGGCAAAGGCTTACCTACTCTTCATGCGCTCCGGAGGTCTTCACACTGCATTCCGGCATCTGAAAGACAAAAGTTTACCAACTCTTCGCACGCTCCGGAGGCCTTCGGCGCTGCATCCCGCATCTGAAAGACAAAACAAGGTGCGTTTAAAGACATTGGGGAACTTTAATACTCACGTGCCATTACTCCTTTCCACATCTAATCCAGTGGGTATTCCGGCACCCTGCAGCCGCTCCGAACTCGTACCTGCAAAATAAAAAGACAGTTAGAGCGCATAGTGAAGCAGGCAACAAGCGCTTACTTACGTGCTTCCAGGCGCTTCTATTCATCACACGGGCTCCATCTTCAACTCACTTCAGCCCGTCATCCGCCATCGCCGGAACCCTGCAAAACAAGAGACATCATTACTAAAGACTTTAAAGACATTTGAATGACTCGAAACTTACCGTTCGTGCAGTAAACGACGGACAGCAGTCCTCTGAAGTCAAGAGGCCTGCGCTACCTATCCAGTGAAGAAACTGGTTACAGCACCCTGCCCCGAGGCAGATGGAGAGCTCGGCATTCACTTACCTAAGACATCTTACTCTACACGTCAGGCATACAGTGCACAGAGGTGCAGCCCAAAGAGCCAACCGGGTGCTACACATCACCTTTGAAGATACGGTAGTCGCCCAGTCAAGACCGGCGCCTCTGCGAGAATCAGGTGAGCGTTACAGAATGCAAAGCCTACCGCAAAACTCTCGCCCAGGCGCTATGGAAACCTCGGATACTGACCCCCTAGCCCGGTTACTTGGGGAACTAAGGGCAGAAGTGCATGCAGCTCGTCAGGAAACGAATGCTCTAAGAAGGGAACTAATTATTTCCAAGGAGAGAACAGACAATCTTGCTAGACAAGTGCTACAGTCACAAACCGGACAGACCCCGTTACCCGCATCAGGGGCAAATCTTCCTTCAACATCCTCTATGAATCCAGTGCAGATCAACCTACCTGGGAATGTACCTCTGGCTCCGCCCGAACGATTTTCTGGTGACCCAAAGAGGTTTGCAGTATTTATCAATCAGTGCCGGTTGCACTTCTTATGCCGGCCAGCAGCCTTTCCAACTGATCAAGCAAAAGTAGCTTTTGTACTTTCGTACCTTAGTGGCAATGCGGCAGACTGGTCGATCCCTCTAGTTAATCAAGATGATCCGGTTCTCCATGATTTTCAAGCCTTTCAGCTTAGTATGGAAAAACTGTTCGCAAGACATTCACAGGGGCAGGCCTTGGACAATGAGCTTCTTTCGTTGCGACAGGGTAATCAAGACCTTTTGGCTTATATTGCATCTTTCAATAGACTAATAGTGGAAACTCAATGGCCTGAGGACAAAAGGATTACGCTGTTTTATAGAGGTCTACGTGGAGAGCTCAAAGACGTTTTAGCCCAAGTAGTGAATCCCCCACAAGACTGTTCGGATTATATAGACTTGGTTGTTCAAATAGATCACAGGCTGCAGAACAGGAAGGCCGATCGTTCCAAGTTTGATGCTCGAGTATTTTCCAAACCGCCAACTCCTTCCAAAGGAGTAGACTCCGGGGAACCCATGCAAATAGGGGGTCTGAAAGGTCCTCTAACACAAAGGGAGCGGGAAAGGAGGAAACAGTTGCAATTATGCCTATATTGCGGAAACTCAGGCCACTTTCTTCGAGACTGTCCGGTGAAACCTGCCAAGAAGGCAGTAGGAGCTGCAGTTACCAAAGTTACAAACTCTGAGCAGGAAACAACCTCGCCCTACAAGAATAGAGGTCCTCTTGCCGAGCGTGAAAACCAGTTCCGTGACCTCGCATTTCGTGATACCTATGGTCCTCATTAGCCCTGATAATCCGGATCGATTACATGCAATTGAAGCTTACGTCGACAGCGGTGCCATCGGCAATTATGTGGATCATGAAATGGTTTTGAGGATGAATCTAACTCTTTGTCCCAAGGCTGTAAAGGACGTCATTACTACGGTGGATGGTACGGAGATAGCCTCCGGGCCAGTAACGCATACCACTCAAGAGGTGACGCTAGTAAGTCAAGATGGACACCATGAGAAGATCGTGTTCGATGTGATCAAGGCCCCTCAGTTTCAGATTATTCTAGGAATACCTTGGTTAGAGAAACACAATCCTCTGATCGATTGGCGAGCAAGAACGGTCCAGTTTCCAGAATGTGTCTCTACTTGTCACCCTCCACCTGGTGTTGCACTGGCCGCAATTTCTTCAGAGACTCCCCAGTTACCTCCCGAATACCTAGAATACCAAGATGTTTTCCGGAAGGATCAGGCTAACTCTCTACCTCCTCATAGGTCTTATGACTGCCAGATAGACCTGATACCTGGATCTACTCCTCCTTGTAGTAGAATTTATGCCCTCACCAAGCCTGAGAACCTTCACCTTCGACAATACCTGGATCAATACCTGGCAAATGGGTTTATTCGTCCTTCCAAGTCCCCTGCTTCTTCAGCTTTGTTCTTCGTTCCAAAAAAGGAAGGAGACCTTAGAACTTGTATCGATTATCGCTCCCTGAACCAGATCACCGTTAAGAATAGATATCCGTTACCTTTGATCCCTGAACTCCTGGACCAAGTCAGAAAAGCATGCATATATACAAAACTGGATCTTAGAGGAGCTTACCACTTGGTACGAGTAAAAGAGGGCGATGAATGGAAGACGGCCTTCCGCACCAAGTATGGGCTATTTGAATATCAGGTCATGCCCTTCGGACTTTGCAATGCCCCGGCCGCCTTTCAATATTTTATGAACGATGTCCTCAGAGAGCTCATAGATGTATGTGTTGTTGTTTACATTGACGACATCCTCGTTTATTCTTCATCGGAATCTGAACATCGGAAACACGTGAAAATGGTCCTCGAAAGATTGCGTCAACACAAACTTTTCGCTAAGTTGGAAAAATGTGTTTTCAACGTGACTGAAGTTGAATTCTTGGGATTCATATTATCTCCTGGCGGAGTGCGTATGGATTCAAAGAAGGTCGATGCAGTTCTCAAATGGCCATCACCATCCTCCGTAAAAGGTGTGCAAAGCATGTTAGGCTTCGCTAACTTTTACCGCAGGTTTATCCCCGAATTCTCTCGAATAGTCCAGCCCATCACTGCCTTGTTAAAGAAAAACAAACGTTTTGAATGGTCTACCGAGGCGGAACAAGCTTTCCAGGATTTGAAGACTAAATTTATCTCTGCACCAATCTTAAAACACCCTCGCCCCGAACTCCCCTACATCGTGGAAACTGATGCTTCAAGCCTTGCCATGGGGGCAGTTCTATCACAAAAGGACCCGGTAACCAATCAGTTGCATCCCGTGGCATTTTGGTCCCGCAAATTCTCGCCTCCTGAAATCAATTACACGATTACTGACAAGGAACTTCTGGCTATCAAGTCTGCCTTTAAGGCTTGGCGGTATTATCTGCTGGGGGCCCGACACACCGTTACTGTGATTACGGATCACCGAAACCTGCAATATTTGAAGACCGCAAAAGCCCAATCCTCTAGACAACTCCGTTGGGCATTATTCTTTGCCGAGTTTGACTTCATAATTACCTATCGACCTGGTACAAAGAACGGTAAAGCCGATGCCCTTTCTCGGATGGGAGTGGAAGAACACTTGGTCAACCCTAAACCTGTACCAATCATTCCCGAACAAAGAATTCTGGGTGTAATCGCCACAGAATCCATAGAGGAAGTTAAGGATAAAGCCAGGCAACTTGTAACTCCAGCAGACATACAGAATTGGCATCTGCAGGGAAAGGACTTTGCAGTAAAGGACAACTTATTGTATTTCCAAGAACGATTATACCTACCCAGCACAGATTTACAGAAAAAAGTAATCTCTTGTTATCACGACTCTTTAATGGAAGGTCATCCCGGTATAGCCAAGACCTCAGAAAAGATCAAGCGCTACTTCTGGTGGCCGTCTTGGAAAAAAGATATCAGAGACTTTATAATGTCCTGTGGAGTATGCGCCCAAAACAAGAGTCAAAAGGAAAGACCTGCAGGCCTCTTACGCCCTATTGACATCCCACCTCGCCCTTGGCATACGCTTTCTATGGACTTCATCACCGATCTACCTCCATGCTCCGGATACAATACGATTCTAGTAATCGTGGACTTATTCTCCAAGATGGCGCATTTCATTCCGCTCAAAGGCTTGCCAACAGCAGCAACTCTGGCCCGAGAATTTCTCGAAAACATCGTCCGACTGCACGGTTTTCCTTCGGTTCTAATTTCGGATCGAGGTAGTCAATTTATTTCTCATTTTTGGCGAAGTTGCTGTCGGTCGGCTCAAATTGATGTGAGACTATCGACCAGTCACCACCCTCAGACCGACGGACAAACCGAGAGGACCAATCAAACTCTGGAACAGTATTTACGCTGCATGCTGCAACAAACTGAAAAAACTTGGAAAGATATCCTTTGGATAGCCGAGTATGCCTACAATAACTCTGTCCATTCGGGAACTGGGAAAACCCCGTTTTTTCTTTTGTACGGCAGTCACCCTCGAACCTCGGAGTTGGATCCCCTCCAAGATCTTGAAACACCAGCAGTAGACTACCTGCATTCTACAATCACCCAAGCCTTTAAGGAAGCTGTTTCTCACCTTCAAAGGGCTAAAGAACAATACAAGAAAGGAGCAGATCAACATCGGAAGGAAGCCCCTCACTATCAAGTAGGGGATCAAGTCTGGTTATCCACCAAATATCTATCTCTAAAAGGGCCACGCACATTCAACCCAAGATACCTTGGTCCCTATTCCATCACTACCATAGTAAACCCAGTAGCGGTCAAGTTGGACTTGCCCCCGCACATGAAGATACATCCGGTCTTCCACGTCTCTCTATTAAAACCCGTGCAACCTCAAGCCCGACTAACCAAATCTCCAAAACCTATCCTAGTGGATGGAGAACTCGAGTTTGAAGTCAAAAGCATTCTGGACTCCAAGATCTCCAAATCTAAACTATTCTACCTAATTGACTGGAAAGGCTACGGCCCCCAAGAGAGATCCTGGGAACCTGCTGAATATGTCCACGCTCCTCGCCTAATCAAAAGATTTCACCGAACATTTCCTGACAAGCCAAAACCCCCGGAGAAGCCCGGTTTGGGAGGGGCCTTGAGGGGGGGTACTGTCATGATCTCTGCTTCCAAAAGGTCAGGGTTTTCCCAACTCCCTTGGAAGCAGATCCATAACCCAGGTTCCGAGTGCCAACCAGTCCCAATTGGGACCTTTTGGACCCAGTCCTGGCGCCAGTGGCACCAGGCTCATAAATATGCCCAGTCCCAGCGCTGGAAGCGCCGGGCTCATAATGCTTGGGTGGACTTACCTTCAGCAGACCATGCTGCTTACTTGCCTGCCAGTTGAGCCTCTGATCCTCTTCTGTTTGGAACTACTTTTCCTGTTGGGTGGGGCTGGAGCCACTCCCTAGATTCAGAACACTGGAACTCTTCTGGAAGGCAGGAACTCTTTTCTTACCAGGAACTCTTTTCTTACTTAGGCGTGGCTGTGGAAGGAGACACCTAAGCACTACAGGAGGCTATTTAAACCACACCCGGTGGATGAATCTTGCTTTGCGTTATTCTGCAACCTCTGCAGCAGAACGCTCATCGTGTCATCTGCATCCGGTCCTGGGCCTAAGGAAAAAGGCTTACCATCCTGAATCCAGTCTTCAGCAACACCTATAAAGACAAGAAAGAACAGGTTAGCATTCCGGCATCTGAAAGGCAAAGGCTTACCATCCTGAATCCAGTCTTCAGCAACACCTATAAAGACAAGAAAGAACAGGTTAGCATTCCGGCATCTGAAAGGCAAAGGCTTACCTACTCTTCGTGCGCTCCGGAGGTCTTCACAGTGCATTCCGGCATCTGAAAGACAAAAGTTTACCAACTCTTCGCACGCTCCGGAGGCCTTCGGCGCTGCATCCCGCATCTGAAAGACAAAACAAGGTGCGTTTAAAGACATTGGGGAACTTTAATACTCACGTGCCATTACTCCTTTCCACATCTAATCCAGTGGGTATTCCGGCACCCTGCAGCCGCTCCGAACTCGTACCTGCAAAATAAAAAGACAGTTAGAGCGCATAGTGAAGCAGGCAACAAGCGCTTACTTACGTGCTTCCAGGCGCTTCTATTCATCACACGGGCTTCATCTTCAACTCACTTTAGCCCGTCATCCGCCATCGCCGGAACCCTGCAAAACAAGAGACATCATTACTAAAGACTTTAAAGACATTTGAATGACTCGAAACTTACCGTTCGTGCAGTAAACGATGGACAGCAGTCCTCTGAAGTCAAGAGGCCTGCGCTACCTATCCAGTGAAGAAACTGGTTACAGCACCCTGCCCCGAGGCAGATGGAGAGCTCGGCATTCACTTACCTAAGACATCTTACTCTACACGTCAGGCATACAGTGCACAGAGGTCCAGCCCAAAGAGCCAACCGGGTGCTACACATCACCTTTGAAGATACGGTAGTCGCCCAGTCAAGACCGGCGCCTCTGCGAGAATCAGGTGAGCGTTACAAGCATACACTTCATTGTGTTTGCTCCGCTTGCACCCTCCTTTTTTTTTCCTACGACTGTCCGCAAACTTTTCCACAACTCTGCGGGGGTCTACAACAGTCACTTCTTAGTTCTATTGTTAAACTGAGAAAGGCGGCTCTCAAAAGAGCCTTTTCTGTAATTTATGTTGTTTTCACGTCTATTGCTCCTCAGCACATGACACACTAGGAGAGGAGGCCAAAGGAGGGTAAGGAAGGGACACCAGCCACGGGGATAAGAAACGGCAAGTGAACAGAGAAAGATATAGGGTGAGCTTCACTTAGGTAAGGAGCAGATCTTCTGGTGCTCCGTGACCGTAGCCTCAAAAGCACTTTGAAAACTCTCCCCCCTGCAGAGTACTACGTCACAATACATACACACTATTGTCACCTTTGAAAGGTAAGGGTCAACAGCATTGCGAATGGCTTGTGAGGCAGCTGGAGGGAGGCGCTCCCCTACAGGAGTGTCTCTTGTGGTGGGAGGATCGGACTCGGAGGATGCTGTGGAGGAACTCAATCGACTAGGCTCTTCACATGGCACCACCTTGCGAATGCCCGCAGTGTGGAACGAAGTGAGGTGTCGCCTCATGGTTTTTGTACCAAAGCTGTCTCTTTGGATAATGTTGCTCCCGTCCGTCCCTGTCCGCAAACAGGCACTCAGTCCGTCCCTTTCTAATATCAATAGGGAGGGGGTTCTGTATGTTCTATGTTAAATGTATATCAAGTACGTACATTATACTACATATCTCCCACAATCACATGATGACAGTGTATATTCAGCACAACAACTTTATTGACACAATGTTATGATTAAGTTCCCCTTCCAAAAACCTGTAAAAATTCACTACAAAAAAAACTTTGTTGAGGGGACGTTATGGTTAAGTTGCCCTACCAAAAACCTTTGCACTTCACTAAAAAAACTTTTCAAACGTCCCATTATGGTTCAAAGTAAAACCGAAAACCCCCTGAAATTCGGCAGTTATGGTAAACTAAGCCCCCATACCTGCCATCACCACTGTGCACTGCTAACACTAACACCCAGAACATGAAAGATGGCATCACAAATGTCATTGATGACATCACTGACGACATCACATGTTTAGCCCCTTTGTTTTCGTTCCCTGCCACATATATATATGTACATTGAGTAAAAAAACGTTGCTAAACGGATGTTATACTTCACAGTGAACCCAAAAAACACTGCACATTCCCCAATTATGGTAAGCTAAGCAACCATAACTCGCACCATCTACGTGCATTGCTATGACTAACACCCAGGACATCAACGATGACATCACAAATGTCATTGATGACATCACTGAAACACAAGAATCTTTTCTGTGCATTAAGTTAAATAGTTCGGTTATGAACACTTTCTGGTAATACTTAGTTTACGTTCCCTGTATATGCTTCTATTTGTATGCATTGTGGTCTCTTTATGTTTTGTGTGTAATAGTACAATTATGTGACACCACCACTGCTGTAATCAATGAGCATGAGAAACACTGCCCCCTAGCGTAGAAATAACACACGCGCAATATTTTCCCCTGTCCACCTGCCCCTCCATATTAGTGTTTGGTGCCTCTTCCCTCATTTGCCTCCCCACCTTTCGTTCTAAGCTCTCCTGCCAGAAATAATGCATCCAAAAACAAAATAAATGTTCCTTTAGGAACCACCTTTCACAGTTAAAAAATAGTACAAAAAAAAATGTATAGACTCCATCTACTTTATATTTCTCAGTAAAGTACATATACTCAATAAGATTTTCCAACATTTCCATTTGCATTTTATGTTATGCCAATGGGAATATTGTGGCATTCATCCTCCAGCCCAAGTTATCAGCCCAAGTGAAGCGAGGATGAATAACGAGGACTCTGGACCATTATCCCCCCATTCCAGCCCCTGAAATGGGGGTTGAAGGCCATTAACAGCCTAGGTTCCCAAAGCAGGAACCCTGTGGCGTTCCCAGTGTAGGAAGGAAAATCCTTTTCCAAGATGGCCACCATGGAAAGGGAAGGCGGGGGTTCCATACAGGGCCCCTCTTCGCTTTCCATGGCAGCCTGCAGAGGGCAAAAAGAGAACCCTATGACCAAATTACCACAAGAACATTTTTCTTCCCTTTCAGATCTATCTTAATTTCGAATAACTGCATCACAAAGCCAGTCCCAGGTAGACATGGCCACTTTAATCCTATGTTTTGTTCCTTGTGGTCATGGCCAGTAGCCAGATTGTCCGGATCATGACCTTTTTCCATGAACCGGACAATCTGGCCACTGCCCATGGTCACAGGCTACCCCTCAGTCACTAAAGGTATACCGCTATTTTTTGTAACTTGTCAAATAATAAAACACTGGTACATTTGCAAAACCATGCTTGTAGGTCCTTGCCAATGCTCCTTACGCAAGTTTGCTGGAAATCCACCCATGTTTTATTTTTCCAAAAGTGTCAAATGAATGCACATACAATCGTCATATAACCTAGTACCCATTTGACAAAATCCATTCAGACTTTACGAAAACATTTATATCTAGATCTATAAACTTTTTGCAAACCTTTGTGTAGATTTGTCAAATGGCACCACATTTATGAGCCTTTAGATTATTTTGGCACCCCCCTCTAATTTTGCCCCCTCTTGACAAAATCCCACCAAACTTCACAAAAACATTTATAGCTAGATCTATTATCAGTTTGCCAAATTAAGTGTAGATTCGTCAAATGGCACCTCATTTATAAGCCATTACATTATTTTGGGACCCCCCTCTAATTTCCCCCCCTCATGACAGAATCCCACCAAACTTTGTAAACTCATTCAGAATCAGGTCAGAAATATCCCATACCATCCACATCACCCCTCACCTCCCCAGAGATTATTTGATAAGTTTGACAAGTGCAATGCTCAGAAAATATTATTGTCCTGAGGGTTCGGGCATGTATTTTTATACATACATTGATATATCGCACAAACATTTCCAATGCACCTTACCTTAGTTTTCCTCTTTTGTAAACATGCGAAATCTGGTAGCAGGGCACGGCCATCTTGTGCTAATCTTATCTGTTGCTGCATCGGCCTAAGGTGAACTGCCCTGACGGCACTAAATCATATGTCTCTCCCCTGAGCCTCACATCACCAAACCTAGTGATATTCTCCGCCTTTCTCTGTGATGTTCCCCGGCAGCGTAGCCAAACGCGCCCAGTCATCACCTACGTGACGTGACGCAGAACCCGAAAATCAACGCAAATCGTCTCACAACACAGCACGTCACAATTCGGAATATTAAACCGTACTTTAAAAGGAAACAACAAGACTGTACAATTTGTAAAGTACTTTTATTTCACAATAAACGCTCAGAGAACATCCGACTATTGCCATATTCAATCAAATTGGAAATTTGTTTCTTCGCTCGCAATCCAAAATGTTTATTGTGAGTCACGCGTTGTTCTTTTTGCATACACCAGGTGTTCGTTTTGGGTAAAATAAGCGCTTGAGTCCCACAGTGAATTCCAGGGCTTGTGCATCAACTTGGGGCTAGACCACCATAAAGGATGTTATGTTGCTCCTAATCGCTAGTACAGCGTAAGGGCATATGGGCCGTTGGCGATCGTCCGAAAAAAGAGTCAAATATATCCAGTTGTTCCCAAGTATCTGCAGCTGCCGGTTAAAGAAAGAACCCGTCAGTTGGCATCTGCAATCTATGACAATCGCAGAATGGCAGGATGTACCTGTTTCCAAATCCAAAACATAATAGAAATGTGTCTCACTTGCCGATCTTTATTACAATTTATCTATTGACTTATTAATTCGGCATAGAGTTTAAACTAACGATTAGCACAGACATGAAACAATCTCAACAGAGCGAAAACAACATGGAAAGTGGTACACAATTTGCTTCCAAGGACATTGCTATGTAGTATGATCAACTCGAAACGGGATACGGAAGCTGATGCTACAATTCGAGGTGCTCATAGATGGCATTTTAATGAAATATTAGCGTTGAACCTGGGAGAACCGAGTAATGCTCTACATGCATCTCAAGAATATTACACACAAAGGTTATACTTGCGTTTCATTGCAATATGCCACACAGAACAAATGAGTAGAATGTAACCCAGAAATAATGGTCAGATAATGATAAGTTGATGCTCGTTCGGGTATAAAATCATTGAAAATCAAACTTACATTATATTCACCATTTCCATAACTCAGACCATAACGCAGACTCCGTTTGCACCAACGATTTTGATGCACACTTGCACAGTAGGAAAAATGTGGGGGCTGCCCTTGCTCGATGATCATGGCTCTGCTAAGGGGTAGGGAAACTTTGCAATGACAGAATGCGCCCTACTCCAACATTGAAGCAGAGGGTACACAAAAAAGAGTCAAAGTGTTTCTAGCAATAGCCCCATCTATGCTTAGGTTACCGACTCCTTCACTTATGTAGCCTTTTGTGGGATTGTAAGGCAATTGTAAAAAGTGAAATAGTTGAAACATTTTTTTACAAAGGGGATACATTTTAACACATAAATTGAATGCTTTATTTGGACACTTCTTAAAAACATTGTTGATCAAAAAAACAGATGGTAATCATTTGTATCTGGATTTGAACTGTTCCACGAGCTCTGTTTCAGGTGGACACAGGGCATGCTGGCAATGTTTTCTGACAATGTATGTGTACTCGGAACAAAATTGCACGCAATTCCATGGTTATACATCTCCATCCCTTGAATGCCGAAATGCAATCTCTTTGGCCTGTACTTTAGGCACATATTGTGGAACACCTACAAATCTACTGTGTGACAAAATGCTGTGAGTCCCGTCAGATCGCTTGAGAGTTTTATCAAACGCAATCTTCTCAAGTGCTTTGTGTGGAGGCGAAGATGGAATCAATCACTTCTTCCGTTCCTGCACAGGACTGTTCACGAACATCCTAACTGTGGAACTAAAAGTCCCAGAATGCAAACAAAATATCTAGTACTAGCTAAACACCTACAGATTACAATGAAACATGTTGACAAGTAACATATACCCTTTACATATTAAAATTCTACACACCATGTGCCATTTAAAAGTGTACTACAGATCTTTTCCATCAACTTTTCTTCTCTTTTACAAAAACCTATACACAGAGCTTCTATAAATGCACATGCGCATTTATTAACTTTCATGAAAATGCTCCTAAAAACAAACATTTTTAAACGTCCAGCAATTTCATTAACTGTTTTTCCCAACAACTCCTCCTACCTTCATAAATAACCTTGCTTACTAAAAGTACTTCACCATTACCACATATCCCCACTAACTTTTGTTTACAATTAAGGGAAAGAAGCACATTGCCGAAGACAAGAACCGAAAAGTAATACCCTTCACATCCTACAAAGTAAGTACGCTAATGTATCATGTATATGTATAAAATTACAACAGGACAGGTCCATTATATATTACCCCCACTACTCTTTTCAAACCAACATTTCTTTCACTCTAACACATTATATTGCACCATTCACTTTTCCTATTCCCATCTAAACACCACCATTGCAACACCCATTATTTTCCTGAAAACAGCACAATGTCCCTACTGATTCAATCACACCACCACTTCCTTACTCACTAACCCAATGCCTTTACACCTCTACAGACTCTTACTCTCACAACCTCCCCAACCACACCTGATATGCCACATCACAATCAAACAGCACTGTATTAAGCTCTCCAATCACACCCATTCACTATACACGCATATACATTGCACACATTTCAAACCCAAACTTTCTATTTTCCCAACCGACACAACAAAATGCCCACTAAAATGCAACTCTGTAGAAAAGAAAGGAAAAATAGAGCAGATAAGAATAAAACCAAACCATATAGTCATCCACCTCTCAAACAATTTATAGAAAACATTAAAAACAAAAGAGCTAGTAAACTCACTCAACAAAACTAAACCAGCCACAACTGATAAAGATAAGGCCCCTCTTGCAAAAATTATAAGTACCAAAATATGTACTAAGAAAAACAGACCTACTAACAAATCTAACATATCTATCAGTGTTCATGTAGTCATGTTAAAGCAATAAAAAAAATGTATGTTACAAAAAAATTCCACCATAAAGTTCTTCACAATCTTATAAAAACAGCTGAAAAGTCAGGATCTACCCGTAAAAACTACCACAGGAGACTAATCCTCAAAGCTCTGATTGATAGCGCTTTTCTACTAAAGAGAAAATAGTTTATATTGATTTTAAACAGAATGAAACAACTAACTAAATTAATCAATACATTACAAAAAGTACTTTTAAGCATGTGCAGTGTCTCTATAGAGAACTTTGCAAACTTCTGTGAAAGTGAATGGATTCACACAAGCAGCACAGAACTATATTTCAACTAAGAAGCTTGTAAACAAGAACAAGAACAACAAAAAACAATAGCCATAGACAATAATGGTCCAGGGTATGAAATGGTAGAAGACACCAATATGGCAAAAGAAACCCTTGTAGGAAAAGTGTCCCCAACAAACTTTCAACCAAATGCTCCTTTTACAAATAAACCGTCCAGTGTGTAACATACGCCAACAATCCTTTACAGCAATTCCTCAATCACTATATGAAAGTAACAGACAAAAGTAAAATTAAAACTTTACAAACCATGGACTCTTGTCCAGTCTGCAGCCACACTGGACTTCAAGGACATTCATTAGCCTGCATTTAGGAACTGCTTGCAAAAGCACCTTCCACCACATCAAAATGTTAGCAACACACCATTCTGCTATGCGGAATCTTGTGCATAGACTATACTATGAAAAAGGTCCTGCTCTAGAACTGCAACATTTAAATAACATTCTCCTTCATGGAACAGCCAAAAAACTGCCAAACAATTGCTTAAAGAAATAGAGCACATCCAAAGTAACTACTTTGGAACTGAAGTTGACTTGGAAAACTCTAACTTCAGAAAACATTACCGAAAACCTCATAAACACCAAAGTCCTAACAAAGACATACACAATAGAAATAACTAAGTTTCAAAACACATCTGCTGAAATACCAGACCAAGTATGTTGTCACAGAATTTTTTTAATAAAAAAGAGCACACAAATAGTAGAATTAGCCTACAAAATAGAGGACAGTGAGGAATTCCAATGGTTCCAATTAGCTTTATATCTAACAACAGAAACTAAATACAAAATAACTAACCCCTCAATAATTTGCATGTACTGCAACACAAAGCTTGACAATAACCAAATGCCATCACGTGCTATCACTAATAACTTAACTTGTATGAGAGCACTATAATCCAAACAGTAGAACCCATTTCAAGCTATAATATGCGTTCAACTAAATCAGCCAAATTACCTCCATCCCAGTTACTAAAGGGCACGCCTGGCAAAGTAGTATATTTGCCATTAGATCTCAAAGAAAATGTAGAAACTCTAGGTATACAGAGACCAATAAATCAATCTTTGATTGTACTCATTTAATGTTGTACCAACAAAAGACACATTTTGGCCACAGCTAGTCGTCTTAAACAAAGTTAGACAAGCCCAACAATATCTAAAATAAAACAATGGAGCAATTGGTACAGTTGTTGGCTTCCAAACATATGCCCATGACAACAACATTCAGTTTGTCAACATCAACTTTGACAAACTTGCAGGAGTTAAACAAAGTGGCTGCACAATAGCACGCTTTCTTCTTTTCAAAGACATGTACGTACGCAGAGAGCAATTTTATCTGTCTCTTGCATGTACTTTAACTATTCACAAATCACAAGCTCTAACCCTAGATCAAACATTGATTGCCATTGAGCGCTTTGTAACAGTATTTGATTCCTGTATAAGTGCCTAACAAGTTACCAATAAATAAATTGGCAGCACAGTCTTTAAAGAAGGTATGAGTTACATAGCACTTTCACGTCTGTGTCACGTCTGCATACACTCAATGGTCTATTCCTAGTTAACTTTGATGCAAACACTAACATTCCTTGCAACCTTGGAATACAACAGGCTACATGCACTATAGACCCCCATCTAGATATGTACCCTGTACCTCAAAAAAATAAACCTTTAAAAAGGGATCTAATACAAACACAATCTATGACAGATCTCCCAAAAGTGTCTAGTACAAAGTCAACTGCACGTCCATCACAAAACAAAGGCACAAATGTCTCTTCCCAAGAAAAATCTGCAGGCCCATCAAACGATCCACAAACAGAACTCTTTGGTCCATTTAAATTCTGCAACACAACTGGCGTAAATTGTTATGCTAATGTAACAACCATTGAGAACAAAGTTCCGCACACATCTATTACTGCGCCACTTGAAATAATAATCAAGAATCATATAAGTTCGCTTTTTCTTGCATTATTCTGCATGTTTTTTTATTATTCTTTTTTATATGTATAGCCCATGTTGATGACACGTGTGTGTGCCTTTTCCAAATCTGGGCAATATTGTCTCCGCAGGTTACTGTCCCAGTTAAACAAAAATATATGAACATAATTTAAGAGAACAGATCAATTGTCGTAGTAAGTATGTGATCTATGCCATCATATGCATTTGCAGCAAAATGTACATTGGAAGTACGATTCGAGAACTTCGCACGAGAATTTGTGAACATTTGACAGTAATGGGAAGTCAAGATAAAAATCTAACATTGGCAGAACATTGGCAGAAATGTCACCAGATAGACTGGAAGCAGGACATTAGATTCATTGGTTTAAAAAAAGTGTCCTTTGGATGCAGAGGTGGAAACTTGGAAGTACGACTGTGACAAGAAGAAGCAAAACTAATCAATTATTTCAGATGCATAAAAACTGGTCTGAACACAGACAATGAGATGTCCAATTTTCTATAATCGTTTCTTATAACAAAAGGAACTATGTCAGATAATGAAGGAAAAAAACCAAGACTCCAGGATCAAATGTTCCTGGAAACATGTTTACAATGTATTCTATGTATGTTCAGAATCTATGAAATGTTGAATCATATGCAATCCATGCTGCTTATAACAAAAAGCAACTACACATATTTATTTTTGCACAAAATTTGGTATTTATTTGAAATTTATCCAAAATACTTGCATTTCGAATGAAACATAATCCAACTCATATACCTATCCATTCAGAAATGAGAAGCAAAAACAAACATGGGTCATAAATAAAGTTTTGGATAGCAGAATTCCGTAAAATGCATCAGGAACTACAGTTCCCATGATGCTTTGGTAAAATAAGATGCACGTGACTTTGTTATGTAGATATGGGGTTAATCTTTATTTCCACCTGAGGAGAAGAGGTACCTTTTCTATTTAGAACTTGATGACAGAATCGCGGCACCAATGTTGACAAAATTCTGAATTTTTACAAATATAATACAAATTGTGAAACTGTTCGCTCAAAACAACGTACCATAAATCAATAGAGGCAAATTATCCCAATCTATGGCCGACGTCAGGGGAAGCTGAAACTAAAGTAGGACTAACGGGTTGCCGTGGCAACAGTATACATACTCTAAACCCCACAAACCTAGTGAACTCATAGTAGGATGCGACGCATGACGCTGGAACTGTGATTTTGGAGATAAGCCCTAACGTTGTGGAAGACCACCCATTCCTATTCCCAATCGTATTAAGATCCGCATTTAAGACCAGGCGCTCGTAGCGAGCTGCAGTTATCTTGGTACACAAAACTACACGCGCACAGAACTGCTGCTAGAGAGTTGAATGCAACATATGTATAGTGAAGAGGCGGTCTGAACCGGCCGCTGAATCTTCGATGTGACAAACTTCGATAGGAGCCTAACTGCTTTAACACAATGCAGCGCGCAGGATAAAATTGAATACAAATGAAATTAATGACCAGGAAATATTTTAAGTTTGGATTAAATTAGGAATTTTTAAATTAAACAAATGCACGTGTCGCATAGTTTTAACTCCTGAAATGACTTAATGACATTTTGGGAGTGTAAAAAGGAGAAACTAACCCATTACCCAAATTACATCTTCTTACCTTTACAAGTACGAACATCGTTTAAGAGTCTGATGGGACTCCGGCTTTCATATGCTGAAAATACGTTATTAGAAAGCTGCTGAACACCAAGAGATAGGTAAGCATTATTTTGAGAATATTTACATTTAATCACATTAGCAGACAAATGGAAAATGGTCCTAACCCCCTTTTTTATGTTGTTTTTTTCTCTTCTTATTTCTTTTTTTTATACCCTTTTTTCTCTCTCTGAAAATACTTACCATTACGTATGTTTCAACCGTACAACTGGTCGTCATAATGGTATGTGATAATTTTAATTTATATGATGGAAATTTGTGATGCTAAACATGTTTTACTTTGCATTATGATAATTGTTGGGAACCATCCCTTTGAAAAATATGTTTTCTTTTGCACTCTTTTATAATAATTATGAAAATTATGTTCATATATTTGTGATTAACTGGGACAGTAACCTGTGGAGAAAATATTGCCCAGATTTGAAAAAGGCACACTAAGAGTGCCGAAACACATGTCATCAACATGGGCTATATATATAAAAAAGAATAATAAAAAACATGCAGAATAATGCAAGAAAAGGCGAACTTATATGATTCTTGATTATTATTTCAAGTGGCGCAGTAATAGATGTGTGCGGAACTTTTTTCTCAATTTTGACAAACGAAGTGGGGGAACTCTAGGTCTTTGTTTCCTGCACACACCATTGCGACACATTAAGATATATATATTTCTGAAAAAAGTCGCAGAGGTTCAAGAGTGTGATCAGAAAAGCTCCCCAAGTTTGTATATAATGTAACAACCAATCTTCTTTTTCAATTGCTACCAATTGTTCACAACATTAACTTAAACGTCTCCCACCACTTGTTTGCAAATGCCTATCCTTCATAGAAATGCCAGAAATAATCCTGACATCACTTAGTGTCTCAGGTATAAGGCAAGAATTGAGCTACTGTGCAGGAATAGTAACATTTACCATAAACACACAGGAAGATCCACAAGAATTCCTAATGTACTTACTACAAGTACTGGAAACCAAAAGCATCCCTATAAAGGAAATCTTCCAGATTTCATACACATGGACAAATACATGCACTCTCTGCAACCATGTTCCACGAGCACATCCCTAATGAACAATTTGTATATGTATCCATACCAAATTTTGAATCCATTGTATTTCACCAACTTCTGCAGAATGCAAATCATGGCATATTATGCCCTTTTTGCAATTTAGACAATCGTTCCACCATATAAATGAACTCACATAGCCAATATGTCATACAAATGCTTCTAAGGTACAATTCAGATGGTACCAAAAATAACTGTAAACCTACAGGCTTTACACACGGCCAAGTATCTCTTGGAAAAAAAACTTTCACAACAGAAGGTATATTATACCACACTGGTGCCACAACCTCTTCAGGACACTATATTGCATATGTAAAAAAAAGAAGTGGTTGGTTTGAATGTAACAACACCTCTGTTACTCGTGCCAACTTAATATTCGTTCAACCCAAATTTAGTCACTAAACTGTATAACAATGAACATTTAGAATACGCCAGGAGGTATCTAACTACATCCATAGTACTTTTAAAAGTCAATATAGTAAGAACACGCCAACCTGTATCTAACTACTTAAAAAATACCCTCCATTGCAAAACACATCAAATATGCATCACAATTCTTATACAACAAAACATCTTCTAAACTCTAATGTAGTTAGAATACGCCAACAGCTATCTAACTATTTTGAGGGTTCCCTTTATCACGACATACTTCAAACAAACGTAATATCACACTTTCACTCACAAAATTGTAATCATTTTTTTTATATCCAGTATGGATTTTATTTCCCAATGACACAATGATTATTTAATGCCAATACAATAGCAGTGTTCCATACACTAATGTTGTACCAAACATAGTACTTAGAATGTACTGTTTATGAGGGTCTAAAAAGGTAAATGTATATGTAAAATTGTATACAATTAAAGCTTTTAAATTATACTGCTTAACAGATTATACTGTTTTTTCCCAACAGGATATTAACCAGAGATTACAGCTTCATAACTCTATGGAACTAAGTAAACATACCAAGTATAATCAAATACATATTCTATAAGCACTATCCTCAACTTACAATCATAATTACCATATACAGTTCAATTCCATCATTCTACCATATTACAAACACTGTATACTCCCACTACATTACCTACAATTGTTATACACATATTACTACTGTGTTGCTTCTGGCCATACTCCTACTACATTACCTATAATTACTAATTTCACAAAAATCCAAGGGGTTGCGTCCGCCCTCTTGAAAAAAGTTGTGTCCACCCACATGTGTCCTTTACTTGTGCCCTGAAAAATCAGCCACAATTGAGGGCAAATAACTGCACCAGGGTCCAGGATGGTAAACACACTTACCACATTATGGGCAAACACTAATGACTTACTTGCCCTCTCATCATTTCCCATTGTCTCCCATATGCATGGCTTTCAACAATGCTCTGCTTTATAGAGATAACTTGAAAAGTACACATACCATATTGTCACTCAAATATATAAATCATTATTGAACAATGTTAGGCAAATATTTTACAATTGTGGCATTATTCCCCCCACCTTGACTTTGAGACTGCAAATACCAGAATGCAATTCAGCAAAAAGCAAGAAAATTGTCTCCAAGTGCAGTCCTTTCAAGGACTGACATTAGCACGCTTAAAAAAATAAAATAATGCAGATGCTGTGCGTTTTCTTAGTAAAAAGAGTTTATTTCGGGAATACAAAACATAAAAACAACAACAATTGATAACATAATTACACATCACACAATAAAAAAATAAACAGCATTCCACCCTCATAAAAACTATGCAACTTATTTGAAATACAAGAGCATTCAAATAAAACATTTTTCACAAAAAATGTCCTCTTAGTGCATTCTTTAAAAATGATAATAAACCACATCCCACGCAAACTGAGTCCACCCATAACAGGTAGCACAGTGCTGGTTCATACTGGAGAAAGCCCTGACCCTGCAAAAGCAGTTTAAGCATGCACTCTCTAATTAAGGAGAAAGCTGGACACAAACAGTAGAAAATGAGCAAAGTCTTCCCTGGGAACATCGCAGAAAATACACTATTGATTTTCATTGCCATTGGACCAGGCCGCCACCACTGCTCTTAAGTGGATTTTTAAATGTGTTTATTGGCATTTATAAACAAGCAATGTTAGAGGAATCACATTATAGTGAGTGCCAGTATGCATCTCGCCTACTGGGTTCATCTTGTCACAATAAGCAATCAAAGTAAACAAGCATAATAAACAACAAAATAACATGTCCACGCATGTAAACCAGATCTCATTTTTGTCTCCATCCTGGGCAGGTCTTTTGCGCAGATCAAAAATACCCCTCGTATATATGGTTGGGCCCCCAAAATCAGAGTGCTACACAGTCTGGGAATACTGGGGTCATCAGCCAGGCCAAGTCTATATCACCTCATACTATTTATGTAATACCTTAGCTTGTGTCAGGGCATTTACAGTGGCATGTCATCTGAGGGGTGAAACATATTCCACACCAATTGCTTCCATGACTCATAGGTTCCCCCTGCAGCTGCATCTAAGCACTGTGTCAACTTGGCCCACACTCTCGTCTCCGCCTAGGCCCAGGTCTCGAAGTCTCTTAACCAGCGTGCATATTGTGGTCACCCAGTCGACTTCCAGGACATGGCAATGCATCGCTTAGCAAGGATACACGCTAGGTACATGAACCTGATGAAACACTGGTTTGCAGGAGTACCTAGTGACCCCAGCCTTCCTGCATGCTTGTTCAACCCGGGACCAAAAATCACAACTTTAGCACAATACCAAAACATGTGCACCAGATCAGCTCTGTCACCCCGACACCAAGGGCATGTAGACTGTTTACTTTTATCAAATTTGGCCACTTTACTAGGTGTCATATAGGTGTGGCATAGTACATTTAATTATATCAGTTTAAAACAGGCGTTCCTGGACACCTCTTTGGGGAACCTAAGAATGCGTTCCCAATCATGTTCCCCAATTTCCACTCCCACTTCTGATTCCCAGCATGCTTTTAGCGTGGAACTCTGGGGATTAGGTCTATCCACTAAGACACCATACAGTCGGGACACCGGTCGCCAGCCATCCTCCAGAGAGAACATCAAAACCTGCAGCGATGTTGCTTCTGGTTCTTCAGGCCATCCAGACCATTTACGTTTAGCCACCCCCACCATTCTCATATATCGCAGGAACTGCCCGCCGGGAAGTCCATTTTGCTCAATGACAGTCTAGTTCTCTAAATTTGCCATTTTCAAACTTATCGCCCCAGGTAGAGATCCCCAGCACTCACAACGTCGTGCCACCATAAACTCCTCTCTGTTCCTGCATACAGCTGACACTATCGGGAGATCAGGCAAGTAAGGGCAGTCTAGTTTCATTAATTTCAGTGCTCTATGCCACACCTTCCTGCCCAAGCTGATTAGGAATGGTGTGGTGTCCAGGCAGTTCAATGGTAGCCATAACGCTTCTCTGAGGTAGGTAGGGGCCACAAGACGCTGTAGCAGTAGCACCTCTGATGTGACCTCATCCCATAGCTATTTCGATACATAGCTAAGTTGTGCCGCTAAATAACCTTCCAGGTTCGGAATTTGCACCCCCCCTCCTTATACGGCGAACACAGATTTGCTAGGGCGATCCTATGAGGGGCTGTACCCCACCGGAAAACCCTCACCAGAGAATCCAATAAGCAAAAGGGTGCATTTATATAATAATGGACATTGGTAAAAAAGTAAAAACATCTAGGTAGCACAATCATCTTAACAATCACTACCCTGCTCATTAGCGAGAGTGGGTGCCTAGACCAAAAGGAAATTGGCCTCCTCAGCCCTGGAAACACACCCACTATATTGCATGTGTGCATGCCTTCAGGCGTGTGCATAATGTGAACTCCTAAGTAGCGGAAGGCCCCATCTCCAACGGGAGTCCCATATTCAGCAAGGCCTCAATCTCGACCCAACATAGTCCTGCCAGCGGGAAAATGCATGACTTCTCTCTGTTAAAGGATATCTCCGACAGTTCAACAAAGTTGTCCAGTACTTCCATGACTATAGGTAGGTTATGTTGTGGCTCCCCTATATACAGCAGGACATCATCCGCATACAGTGAAATTAGCTGTCTAGCACCCCAACCCAAATACCCGCCTTCAAAAATTATTGGGTAGGTAAACCACAAGCGGTTCCAGTGCCACCACATACAACATGGGTGATAGCGGGCATCCGTGCCGTGTTCCCCTCTGAATGTCCCATGCCTCTGAAACCTGCCTCCCAGATTTGACCCTGGCATCGGGGACGCATATAAAATCTTTACCCATCTCGGAAACTGTTCACCAAACTCAACCCATGCAATGTTGCAAACAGACATTCCCAATAAAGTGAATCGAAAGCCTTAATTGCATCTAGCGATACGAGCACACACTGTTCCGGGCTTTCATTAGCCTGTGCGATAATGTGTTGCAGTCGGTGCAAATTTAAGGCAGTGCTCTGACCATGGATAAAGCCTGTCTGGTCGCTATGTATCAGACCCGCAATCACTCTGTGTAGCCGCCTTGCCAGAATTGTAGTCAATATTTTCATATCATAATTTAACATTGCTAGGGGCTGATTAGATTCGCATTTATCTGTGGGTTTCCCGGGTTTAGGTATCGGGACCACCAGGGTTTCCCGCATGCTCTCCGGGAGTGTACCTTTAGTGTAAGCTTCTTCGTAAACCTTGACCAACACATGGGCTAGTGTCGAGTTGTATGTTTTGTAAAATTCGGGAGCTTTACTTGTGGCAAGTGATGCAATCGCATCACGCACTTCCTCAACAGTGATGGGCTGATATAATGCGGCCTGCTGTTCGTTCTCTAATTTGGTAAGAGGCATCAAAGAGAAGGCTTCCTCAAGGTCTTCCTGGGGAACTTGTTCCCCATGACTGGGACAGGAGGATAACTCTGTGGCAACGCGCGGGTCTTGGAAGCAAGACCACGCTGAGCGAACACAAGTTCGAAATCCCGGACCCACGCTTGGAAGGAAAAAAAAAAAGGAGCGCCTTATAAATAACCTGCCCTTCCACAATCAAACTTGCGCCTAGATACCTACGGGTTATGTGCTCTGTAAATAAATGCATAATTAATAAAGCTGAGAGTAAAACCTAGAAAATATACTATTGATTCCTGACTGTGTCCTACATATGCTCCAATCGTCGACCCGCAACGGAGTGGCCAGGGGCCTTGGGTGTTCCTGTCTACATAACCATGACAAAAGCCATCCCAGCCTATCTCCCTCTGCATGCGTTGGTGGTTTTTGTGACATAATCAACCACTCCCACGCCTTCATGCAACAGTACCAGGTTTTAGCCAGCCCCTCTTCACACTGTTGTAGACCCACAGTCTGGGCCTCTAGATCACGGAACTCATCTTCTAGAGGTTCAAGTTCAGCCCTCAGCATTCTTCTGATGCCCCCGGCACTAGCAACTACTTCCCCCCTGACCACCACCTTCAGGTTTTCCCATACAATACCCCACTCCTTCACACTGCCCACATTATGCTCCAGAAACTCTGTTACCATCTCCTGCAGTTTGTCTCGGAAGACTGGGTCTGTCAATGTTTCCGTCTGCATCTGCCACATTGGGATGGGGGCTTGGGGGCTCCTTAAATTCCAAACAACCAACACAGGGGAGTGGTCTGATATTGTTCTCCTCAAGTATTCGGCTCCACACAAATCAGCCATCTGACTCCACCCAACAAAGGTGTAATCAATCCTGGTGTGCAGGGAATGTGGTGAGGAATAAAAGGTGTAGCTCCTACCCTCAGGATTCAGCTCTCTCCATACAACCACCAAATCCAAGTTGGTTAGTGTCACATTATTTGCAGTAGATGCAGATGACGTCCCTCCCTTGGGAACCGAAGATCTGTCAAGCACGGGATCCCTAGCATAATTAAAATCGCCTCCCTATAGGAAGAAGCTCCCCCTGTGGTGTGCTACCTGGGAACTAAGTGTGTGCGCATGGGATGGTATTCCATGATTTGGGAAGTAAAAGTTAACTATACCCACCTCAGTGTTATCAATGAAACCTTGCAGGATAAGGTACCGCCCCTCTTTGTCGGCATCCATCTCCAGTAGCTGGAACGGCAAAGTGTCAATTATCCAGATAAACACCCCCTTATCGTATTTAGAGGTTCAAGCCCTGTACCCTTTCCCCACCCTCCCCCACCCCCCAATGCTCACAGACCTTTCCCAGCTCCTCAGCCATTAAGTGGGTCTTCTGAAGCAGGGCAATTGATATCTTTTTACGTGTCAGGAAAGATTTCACCCTATTCCTGTGCAGGTATGTGCCCTGTGCACGCAAGTTGCAGGTTAATACTTTAATGGAGATCATAGATGAGGTGTCTACCCACCAGCCCATAACCAAGTTCCCCAACACCCCTTGTCCCGACCCTGGCAGACCCGAGACCCTGCATTTCCCCGTCAGAGCCCCAACAGCCAACGTTCACTCATCCAGTCAAACCTGAAGACAAGCTTACGATCCAAAATGGGTGGAGAACATAAAACCAGTAACACAACAAACCAACCAATATGAACTCGCCCAGTAACTGCACAGTACGTACAGTGCTCAAGCATACCTGTACCATTCGGGCCTATCCAGGCCCCCTTGTGTAGGGCGATGGGAGCTATCAACAGGCCAGCTACCCGCCTATGCATGGAGTGTTCCAACAAGGCCATAATTGAGCGATCAGACGTTGCTCCCATCATACGCAAGAGTATTTGTTCAGACAGGCGTATATTCCGTATAACATGCACAGCACAACACAAGTTTTCAATTCAGTTATATCAGGGGCGTCATTCAGGACATAGTTACCAATCCACAGCCCATCTGCCCCCCAAGTGGCCCTCAACAACAAGCAATGCTACATAACTGCCCATGTGTCACAGCTGCCCATTTCGTGTGGCCCCACTCTGCAATGGTGCCCATGGGGTCAAGTGTTAGGCTCATTGCCACTAGCCAGGTTGTTGTGTTCCAGCCACATATTAGCAGCTGCAGGCATCTCAAGGAAGTGCGCCCTGCTCTAGTAAATGATTTTGAGCGTGGCAGGATATATTACCATGTATTTAATGTTTGGGTGCCTGAGTCTCGCCTTGATCGGCACAAAGGAGTTCCTGGCCCTCTGTACTGCCGGTGTGTAGTCCGGGTAGATAGCAACTCTAGAGTTGTCCCTCAGGATCTCGCTGCCTTCCCTGGAGTGTTTCAGTATCACCTCCTGATCTCTGAAGTTCCCAAGTTTTGCCATAAAATGTCTGGATTGCGAACCCGGCAGAGGCCGCTTCTGTAGCGAGCAGTGAGTGTGCTCTACCGCAAAGCCCTCTGATAAGTTTAGGGGGCCTATTTCCTGCTGCAATAGGTTCTCTACCTACTGAGTAGGGTCTGAGCCCTCCAGACCTTCCGGGAGCCCAAGCCCCTCCTTTCGGCATCCTCAGCCTGCATCTCCAGGGTGTTATTCCTTCTCTCCAGGTCCCAAACTTGGGTTTCCAGGTCTTTTGTGGAATCCCTGGTTTCCTTGAGCTCTGTCTCAACCGACATAACCCTCTCGGCCAGTTGCCGCACATCCTGTTGCAGCAGCTGAATGTCAACCTTTACTTCATTGATTTTCGTCTCTAGTGAGGATCTCAGCACTGCGATTGCAGCCAGAAACAGGCCTTCTTGAGAGCCTGCGCCAGCTACACACGCCTCTGCTTGTGCTGTCAGTGCACATTGTGAAGGTTCATGGGTCTTTCCCGTATTGGCAAACGAGTCCATGATTGAGGATTTAGCTTTGCCTTTGGTCGGAGACATTATTTCAGGTTAGATCGAAGCCAGCAGGGACCAGGCGCACAGCCCGCAATAGTGGGAATCTCGGGAACTCCCGGGAGGGGGGGGTGGTCACTCAGTATAGGCTCCAGTCCCCTTGCAGAGAGTTATATTCACTCTCCTTGGCTCAACAATGTCAATGCAGCAGCATGCAGCAACTACCCACCCAGGAGTGTCCTACCGCAGTCAGCACGTACAGCTGTAGGTCCATTCCTCCAGCTGCAGGCGCCAGCTCCCAACCACAAGCGTACATCAGCTGCAAGGTCACTGTGCAGTTCTCACAGTCTTACCACTCGTATTACTAGTCCACAACTTCAAAAGGCAGCTGTGTAGAGCCAAGGCAATCCCCCTGAAAGCACCTCTCTTCCTGTACCTGCTCACCCCTTCGTCCGCACTAGCAGGTGTCTTCTGACGTGAGTGGTCTAGGCCCCCTGGTGCATACACATCAGGTCATCAGGCTCGCTGAGCAATCCCCGCCTCACATCAAGTACTTCTTGTATATGGTCTCCAGTGTCCAAGTCGTCACATTGGACGGGTGGCAGCACACCCCAACTCCACTCCCACCATGCTCCTCCTCCACACAGGACAGGCTGCAAGGGTCGATGCCCTATGAATAGCTTGCTCTCAATAACAGTTAACTGCTCTCCTTGACGTGACAACAGTCGTCCTTATAACATGAGCACTTAAGGACGAGCTTCACATCCTGAAGTCTGTTTCTCTACTATTTCTTTTGTTTGGGTTAGAAATGAACACAACCCATTTCATGCATAGATGTGAGCTAAAGGCCTCACAACAGACACTGCTTCGTTCAAAGAGAGGTCTCTCCCTACCTTCTACTGTCTGATGTGATTTGAGAGCAACAAGCAGTTGCCTTCAGCAGTCCCTTCGCAGTCATACTCTGCAGGCTTCGCACCATGTCATGGTGATTTTTTTGCTCAATCATGTCCAAAGAAGGAAGGATTTCCCGTCCGATTGACGTGTGCTGGGATGCTTTGCCTTCAGTTTGAGGAGATCAGACACCTTTTCCGGGATACTCCGGTGACACAAGCTCCAGGCTGTGAAAAGGTCAGCACCCATCAATCCAAGACAGCAGGAAGACAATGCAGCACAAACAAAGGGGATACTTGGTAAGGGGGAAGCATTACGCCCACTGTGACTGCCATTCAAGTTCCCATTCACGCCCCCACGGTCTCAGCCGGGGGGCACATACAGTGTTCACTCAAGGAGGGCCACAGCAGGAGTCACAAGCAGGCCGCCACCAGCCCTTTCGACCTGGAGGCCAGCTCAGACTCAGTGGGCCCACATGGGGAAGGGACATCTCCAGTCTGCTATGCAGATCAGCAGCACAACAGAGCGGTCCCTCTCAGACCCCTGCCATGCCTACTCCAACACGCCGGGCCTCTCACAATGCTGAGCGGTCCTTCACCCGCTCTTTCCTGGGCCACTCCTTCAGCGCCAGGCGTTCGTTGCAGTGACTTGTCCCTTTCTTAGCCACAGTCCAACCCATGTTGGGGGGAGAAGCGCCCAATTAATCGTGGTCTCACCTGAAGCATTGGAGGTCCAAGCTACTTTAGTGCAAATTTGATTTGCTGTGGCACCTCCCTTTTTTACTGCCTTCCTGGTCCAGAGATTTGCCACCATGCCAGTAACTTTTAGTCCTCTGGGGTCCGCAGCGTCCAAAGCACCAGACAATCTAAAAGAAAGCTGGGCCACAGCACCAGTCACAGCTAGGCAACCACCTCGATACCCATACTAAGCCCGCACAGAGGTGGCACGAAGTGTTGAGGGATGAGTGCTGCTGAAGCTGAATGCTGATTGCTGCTAAAGGCAGATACCAAAAGGGGATATCGGAGGTGATTAGTGGGGAGAACGAGAACTGTTGGGGGGCCATCACTAAAGTCCACGGGTGGCTAAATCCCTTTATCCACTTGCAGGAGAATACTTCTACGAGTCCAGCAGACAAGATTAGGCGGGCCAGTCCAGACTGTCATCTCTTCACTACGCATCACGTTGGTGGAGACCACAGCTGTCCGGGTCCGATCGACGCCCCTGTGGGAACCAGGTGAGCGTAACAGAACGCAAAGCCTATCTACAAATCCCCACCCTGGCGTAATGGGGACCTCAGAAACCAACCAACTAGCCCAATTGTTAGGAGAACTTAGGGCAGAAGTGCACTCCGTGTGCCAAGAAATGAATGCCCTCAGGAGAGAACTGATTGTGTCAAAGGAGCCCACTGATGATCTTGCCAGACAACTGCTGAAAAACCAAGCCGGGCAAACACCACTACCTGGACTTGGGGGGAATTCAACCCCTGTTTCATCGAGCAGCCCTGTGCAAGTGGTTCTACCAGGGAGCATTCCTTTAGCTCCACCCGAACGCTTTGCTGGGGACCCGAAAAGGTTTGCCGTGTTCATGAACCAATGCCGCTTGCACTTTTTATGCAGACCAGGAGCTTTTCCAAATGACCAAGCCAAAGTAGCCTTTGTACTGTCATACCTTAGTGGCAGCGCAGCGGATTGGTCAATTCCATTAGTCAACTCGGAGGACCCTCTTCTTCGGGATTTTCAGAGTTTTCAATTGAGCATGGAAAGATTATTCGCCAGACATTCACAGGGACAGGCCCTGGATAACAAACTTCTATCCCTACGACAAGGAAACCAGGACCTGCTAACTTATATCGCAACGTTCAATAGGTTGGTGGTGAAAACCGGATGGCCAGAGGTAAAGCAAATTACATTATTTAATCGTGGACTTCGGGGTGAACTCAAAGATGTTTTGGCCCAAGTTGTGAACCCACCTCAGGATTGCGCAGAATATATAGACTTAGTGGTCCAGCTAGACCACCGACTTCAGAATAGAAAAGCTGATTGGGCTAAGTTCGAGAATCGGGTATTGGTTACACCCAATGTTACTCCCAAAGGAACAGATGCATCCGAACCAATGCAGATCGGGGGGGTTAAGGGACGACAGATGCAGTTGTGTCTGTACTGTGGGGCCTCAGGACATTTTCTACAGGATTGTCCTATAAAACCATCCAAGAAAGTAGTCTGAGTTGCTGATAGAAATCAAACAGAGCCTGATTCGGGAAACGACCACGCCTGACAAGCGTAGAGGTACGCTTGCCAAGCTTAAAGAAGGACATTCAGACCTCGCACCTAATCATACCAATGGTCCTTATTGATCCAAGGCAGCCATCACGTGTGCACGCAGTTAGGGCATACATTGATAGCGGGGCCGTAGGAAACTATGTGGACCACGAATTGGCTTCTAGGATGAATCTACCTCTCTGCAAAAAGACCACTTCAGATGTTATCACCACAGTCGATGGAACTGAAATTGCCTCTGGGCCTGTAACTCATTCCACCAGAGAGATGACACTGTTGGGTCAAGATGGGCATCGAGAGACTATTGTGTTTGACTTAATCCAGTTCCAAATAATACTGGGGATACCTTGGTTGGAAACACATAATCCTTGTATTGATTGGCGAGAGAAGAGAGTAACCTTCCCGGAGTGTGCACACACCTGTTACCCGGAAAAAACCTTGAACAAAAGCCTGGCCACAGTCGCTAATCCAGTCATGCAGTTACCTAAGGAATATCAAGAATTCCAGGATGTTTTCCAAAAAGAACAGGCAAACACCTTACCACCTCATAGATCATACGATTGTCAAATCGACCTCATAGCCGGTGCACAACCGCCATGCAGTAGAATCTACGCCCTTACGGAACCCGAAAAGCGTCACCTACAACAATACTTGTACCAATACCTTGCTAATGGCTTCATTCGTCCATCTAAGTCTCCTGCATCTTCAGCTTTATTCTTCGTGCCCAAAAAGGAAGGTGACCTCAGAACGTGCATAGACTACCGCGCATTAAACCAGATCACGGTGAAGAACCGATATCCATTGCCTCTGATCCCCGAACTACTAGACCAAGTAAAGGATGCTACACGATATTCTAGTGTACTCCTCCTCAGAATCAGACCATGTTAAGCACGTTCGTGCAGTCCTTGAGAAACTACACCAGTACAAGTTATATGCAAAATTGGAAAAATGTGTTTTTCATGCTGAAGAAGTTGAATTCCTTGGATTTATCCTGACTCCAAAAGGAGTCCGAATGGACTCTCGAAAGGTGGACGCAATTCTCAAGTGGCCATTACCCAGTTCAGTTAAAGGGGTGCAAAGCATGCTTGGGTTTGCTAATTTCTACCGCAGATTTATTCCTGACTACTCATATGTTGTACACCCCATCACAGCACTTTTTGCGAAAAAACAAATGCTTCTTGTGGACCGAAGAGGCTGAAAAAGCCTTCCAAGAACTGAAATTGAAATTCACGTCGGCACCTGTCTTAAAGCATCCACGCCCCAAGCTCCCATACATAGTTGAAACCGATGCATCCAGTTTAGCCATGGGGGCTGTCCTGTCCCAGAAGGATCCAGAAACCGGTCAACTTCATCCAGTAGCATTTTGGTCCCGAAACTTCTCAGCCCTCGAATTAAAATATGCGGTTACCGATAAAGAGTTGTTAGCCATCAAATCCGCCTTCAAGGCTTGGCGGCATTATCTTCTCGGTGGCAGGCATACCATTACTGCAATCACCGATCACAGGAACTTGCAGTATTTAAAAACAGCCAAGGCCCAATCATCGCGTCAACTTCGATGGGCCTTATTCCTTGCCGAATTCAATTTCGTAATCACTTATCGACCAGGTTGTAAGAATGGTAAGGCAGACGCTTTGTCCTGAATCGGGATGGGAGAAGCATATTCGAACCCGGAACCGGTGCATATAATTCCTGAACAAAGAATTCTTGGGATAACTACTTTACAGACCTTAGAAGATATTCATTTAAAGATCCAACAACTTTTCGATCCAGCAGCCCTACAGGACTGGGTTAAAAAGGGCCAAGATTATTCAGTTGTCAATGACCTACCTTACTATCAAGGGCGTCTATTTCTACCACACAAGGAACTACAAGAACAAGTCATCTCCAATTACCATGAAGCTCTGATGGAAGGGCACCCAGTTATTGCAAAAATTGAAGCTAAAATTAAAAGACAATTCTGGTGGCCCACCTGGCGAAAAGATGTAAAGTCATTTGTACTGTCTTGTGGCATCTGCGCCCAGAACAAAAGTCAAAAGAAGAAACCAGCTGGTCTTTTACAACCTTTAGATATTCCACCCGCACCATGGCACACTTTGTCTTTAGACTTTATTACAGATCTACCGCCATGTAATGGATTCAACACCATTCTAGTTATTGTGGATCTTTTTTCCAAGATGGCCCAATTCATTCCTTTAAAAGGATTACCTTCTGCTTCAATCTTGGCCAATTTCTCGAAAATATTGTTCGAATACATGGATTTCCTTCCGTATTGATCTCTGACCGAGGTAGTCAGTTCATTTCTCATTTTTGGCAGAAGTGTTCTCAATTGGCACAAATCGACGTAAGGTTATCAACCAGTCACCATCCCCAAACCGATGGTCAGACGGAGAGAACCAATCAGACTCTTGAACAATACCTATGTTCTATGCTCCACCAAACCGAAAGTAATTGGAAGGACATTTTATGGATTTCTGAATACGCATACAACTCTGTACATTCAGGAACCGGAACAAAGCCCCTTTTATACCATGTATGGACATCATCCTCGAACCTCAGAACTCGATTTGCCCCAGAATTTAGAAATGCCGGCAGTAACTCATCTGCATTCTACTATTACACAAGCCTTTAAAGAGGCAACAAAACATTTGAAACAAGCAAAAGAGAAATACAAGAAAAATGCTGATCAACATAGAAGTGAGACCCCACCATATCGAATCGGAGACCAAGTTTAGCTGGCTACAAGACATATACCTCTGAAAGGAACTCAGACTTTTAATCCTAGATATTTGGGACCTTACACCAATAAGGCCATTATCAACCTGGTGGCCGTCAAATTCGAACTACCCTCTAATATGCGAATTCATCCTGTCTTTCATGTTTCACTTCTAAAACCAGTTCAACCCGGGACAAGATTAACCAAACCACCTGACCACATCTTAATAGATGGAAAACCTGAATTCGAGGTAAAAAACATCCTGGACTCTAAAATGGTTAAATCAAGACTTTTTTTATTTAATCGACTGGAAGGGTTACGGACCCCAAGAAAGGTCATGGGAACCTAGTGACCACGTTCATGCTCCTCGATTGGTGAAAAAATTCCATCGGGACTTCCCAGACAAGCCAGGGCCAAGGGGAAGAACAACTTTAGGAGGGGCCTTGGGGGGGGAGTGCTGTCATGATGCCTAGCCCCGGGCATCCGGATCGTGTCCATCAGCCCCGGGAGCAGGCATCCAGATACTCATTAAAACCCCAACAGCCCTGGCTGGGGGCTGCTTGGATTCAGTCCTGGCGCTTTAGGCGCCAGGCTCATCATAGAAAATAGTCCTGGCGCCATAGGCGCCAGGCTCATAGACTTTACTTACCTTATGCAGACCATGCTGCAAATGAGTCCAAGCCAACGTGAGGCCTGGATGGGACTATTTAATTACAGGGACTATTTTTCACTCAGGTGTGGTTCTGGGGAACTTCTTACCTGGGACTACTTTGCAGGCTATTTAAACCATGCCCGAACAGCAGCCCATGCTTCGCATTATTCTGCATCCAGCAGCGTGATGCTCACCGTGTCTGCAAGTCAGCATCCAGTCTTCTGCCACGCCCGCCTCGAATCTGGAGCTCCGAGAAATCCAGCACCTGGGGGGAAAACAAAAGGAATAACAAGGTGAGCCGAGAAAACCAACAAAGACAATCTCTTTGCCACCATAGGCTTACCTGCTTTACCACCGGAGGTATTATTCTTTAATTCGCTGCATCTTCCTATGCCGCACCTATAAAGGGAGAGAAAACAGCAAGTTAAACTCATGCAACTTTTACCGGACAGTGTTTGGTAATACAGACTCTTACCTGAACGCCATTAGCTGCCTCCAGGCAATATTCTTTTGGACCCAGCTGCAACCTAACGAGGGAATGGAACAAGAGTGAACATCGGACATATTGAACTCTTTGAACTTTATAGACACTGGAGTTAATATTCCTCCGGAACTCCTCCAGCACCTCCAGTACCTTCAACCCAGTGAAATAACTGGTATCTACGCACCCCTGCATGCCATGCAGGATGGAGAGCTCATCATTTAAAAACATAAGGTGAGATTACCAAAAGGGGATATCGGAGGTGATTAGTGGGGAGAATGAGAACTGTTGGGGGGCCATCACTAAAGTCCACGGGTGGCTAAATCCCTTTCTCCACTTGCAGGAGAATACTTCTACGAGTCCAGCAGACAAGATTAGGCGGGCCAGTCCAGACTGTCATCTCTTCACTACGCATCACGTTGGTGGAGACCACAGCTGTCCGGCTCCGATCGACGCCCCTGTGGGAACCAGGTGAGCGTAACATTAACTTCCGGAATCTGATCACCCTGCGCTCAGTAGGAAGTCATGCTGGAAGTTTAACAAGCCCTCGCTCCTGCTACATCTGACCTCTCCCAATCTGCCACAATGGGCGGGCTTCCAAAACGGGCAGGTGGGTTGCTTCAGCATGCTCCAGCGGCTCCAACTGCTTCCTTCCTCAGGTTGGAGCTTAAGGCTTAGAGGAAAGTACTCACAAACGCATCAAGCCGCACTGCATGCACTACGTGCAGTCTACTCGCAGCTGCTTCCGACACCGAAATAACTTTCAGCAATTTCTTAGTGTGTTATGAGATATTTAAAACTAAGAAAAAACACATGGCATCCAGGACTGTGGACTGTCTCCCATCCATGCAGTAACCGGGACCGACCCTGTTTAGTTTTAAAGCGAGGAAGGTGTCTACCCCCTCAGGCCACGTTGCTTTAAGTGGTCTTTAAACTTGTACTCATTTTTTGGCAACATGGCTTAAGGGTGCAAACCACTACCTTGCTTTGAAGCTAAGCAGGGTCGGTCCCAGTTACTGCATGGATGGGAGTCCCGGATGCCTATTTTGTCCATGGTCAGTCATTTCTCACCCCCTACATCACGATACTTATCAAAATATCTTTTTTTATATTTTTTTTACTTTTCTCTATAGCTGCAGGTACAGAACTACAGATAATCTTGGCTATCTGTAGCCATTTTATGTATGAACTACGGACAGCCTCTGCTATCTGTAGTCATATTATAGTCGTGAATATAGGAAAAATGGCAGAAAAATGCTTTTTTGCACCTCTAGGCCTTCACCAAATGTCCCCCTCATCTCTGCCTGCTCGCCACATACCTATGATGGCCTCCTCATCTTCCCACCCCCTCTCCCATTCCCCCCAGAACACACACTGTTTCTGTGACTTAGATTTCTTTGAGATGTCGGCTAAGCTTTGTGTTGAAAACTCAGTCCCTAGACCCCCTCCAACTCCAAATGTTACTTGACTGACGGCATTTGCCTCTTTTTTGACCTGCAAATGGCTTTTCCCCTGCATTTCATTTCCAATATCCTTGGCTATATCCGCACCATCTCTCGCATTGTGAAAAATTAAAGATGGCAGCAGTTTCATTTTTTTAAAAACCTGGTTTTGGCAATTTACCCGAGGTATGGCTATCTATTTTTCAGAAGGGGGCCGCCCTTCTCTGTCAAATATTTTAAAAACTACTGCACGGAATAACCCCAAACCACAAAAACGTTTCTACTGCAACCTTAACTGTATTGTAAGTCTCATTGTAAATTATTCTTTTATTGTACCTTTTCACTTCACTTGTACTGTTAATTGGTTTTGTACAGCACCTTGGCGTAAGTCGCTATATTAATAACAAATAAACACAACCACAGATAAATAAATTACATATATATCAACTAATGTTATCAGATGGTATTGATTGGCACTTTTTTCATCTTCTCTGATTCACTTTCACTAACATGCATCTGCAAAATTTGATTTTTCTGTCAGTGGCATTTATATGCAGGTATTTCGTTTTTTGTATTCATGTTATGGAGGTTGAAGGTTTAATTGATAGTATTTGTAGTACATTTCAATGCATTGTCACTATGAAGTACTTCTACCTGTTTACAGTTTTCTCTCAGGTAGTGCAATTCATGGGGTTTTGTAAGTTAATCTCAGTCACTTTGGAAGAACTGCTGGTTGTGGCGTAATGCATGAGGCCCATGCATTTCTATTTTTTGGTGCTTATGAGGTTTTCGGTAGTCATCATCCACATCGCCTGGGTTGACCTGTAGTAGATGGGTTTATTAACACCAACCTTTAAAAAGGAAAATGTGAACGAAAAAGTTGTCTTTTTGCACAAGGTGCACATTTGACTTTCTCTATTTCTTTTTTTGGACAGTGTTCTTTTTCCTTGAAATATTGCCAACTGTCTGCAGTGGTCTTTATGATGGTTGTTTTTTGTGGTGTGTAGTTAGATTGTGTACCTACACCACATCATCATTACTGCTGCTATAATTGTCAGACAAGTTTAAATGTCTAAAAGGGGAGGAAAATATAAAACCACTCAAATGACGAGATGAAAAAGACAATGGGCCTCATTACACGGTAGGCGGTAGTCATGGCGCTATTAGCGCCATGGCTACCCCCTTACCGCATTCCAGGTCCATGTTCCCGGAATATGGACTTACCGGGTCATTCCGACCTTGGAGGACCCAGTAAATCCCCATTCCAAGAACCATTCCCCATTCCCATTTGAGCTCCCATAGGGCTCAATGGGAATGGGGAAGGAGCTAATAACGGTACCGCAATTTGCGGTACCGTTATTAGCTCTGAAGTCCCTTCGCGGGTCCCTGCCCTAACGCCTGGTAAAACTAGGCTTTAGGGGAAGGACCCGCTAAGGGACCTCGTAGTAGGGCGGTACGGGATTACCGGCACCGGTGCCCTTACCGGTGCCAGTAATCCCTTACCGCCTAGGGCGTAATGAGGCCCAATACCACAAAAAATGATTTTTTAAAAAGTACTAATGTTTCTACCTGTGTGATTGTTTTCTATCCCATGTTCTCCACATTCTCTCTTGCTCTCCAAGTTTACTTAAGCTACCCTATCCGTTCTGTTGCAACTGCCTTGTACAATCTCCCCTGTTTATTTTCATCCAGTTTATATATCCCTGTTTATTGTAGTGACATTTTTTATACCTTTATTTTTAGTCTAGTGTGTGTTTTATTATAGCTGTACTATATCCATATTTTGTGTATCCATATCTAGTCTATCCGTGTGCGGACACGTTGTTTTCATTCCTGTAGCCCTTTTATGTGGTGGGGGATGGATTTGGAACCCACACTATTTTGTGATTAGTGCTGTCAGTTGGGTCACATATTCCATCCCCTACTGTTTTGTTTTCTATGCATTGTTCCCCTAACGTCTGTACTGCTGTGCACTATACTGTCACTCTTTATATGCAACCCCTCCTTTCACTGTTTTTGATCCCGAGCCACTCTATTCTAACTTTAGATCCCTTCTGCACTGTATTTTTAGCCTGTGTATTATCACCCATACTACTGTATTCTGTGTAGCTTTACCCATGAAATGTATCCTCACCCAGTCTACCCACATGTATTTACTATATTGATTCATTAGTGTATGCTTTTTTTAATCCGTCTTGGATTTGTTTTTTCCAATCACCCAATGATTAGTATGTGCAAAGAGAACCCCAGTGTAGGGTGCACAAATGTTATATCTTATATTGTGTATATTATGAACTACGTATGAGGGTAAAAAAATGTATTTAATTCTATTTCATGTAGTGTGTTCTTTAATTTTGTTTTCTTTTTTGCAGATACAAGAATTTTAAGACATCTCAACTTGTCTACATCCACCTGTCCTACCCTCATCCTCTCTATCCTAACCAATATCTATACTATGTCCTTTTTTTATCATCATCCACCTTACATAACCCCATGAGCACTTGCTTACCCTACTGACACCTTTTTGCTACCATTGTATCGATACTGTCTCTTTCCTCATTTATATTCCCTATTCACATTTTCTTTAAAGAAAATATTTTCTTATAGCCGCGGCTATATGAAAAGGTGTCAAGACTTGATAGTTGTGTAGATTATAAAGGTCCTCGTCCCCAAGTACCACACAGGGAGATATAAAATGACTCCCTGTGCAATCTTTGAGGCCACAGGTAATAGGTACTGGAACGCCGGAACCACGGAACACCGGAAACCCCAAGGGCGCTAAGTGTGGAAGGATTGTCACTTTAACCAAACTAGGACCTCGGGAGCAAGGAACGTGGAGGGCGTTAGGATGAGTACCCTCAGTGTATGGTAGGGGCGACAGCAGTAGGATAGCAATGGTAGGTCACCACTTTGGACTTGTATGTACCAATCACTGGAAGTACCTGTAGATGCTTTGAAATGGCACTCGGACTGAATGGAGGAAGGAGCTTGAAGCGTCGCAGCAAAGGGGAGTGCCACTAGAAGTCAGTGCGACTAATCCGTAATCCAGGTAAGTTCGGGAAGAACCGAAGAGAACAACAAATCCATGGGCTTGAGCAGAAGGAGTCCAAATAAGCAGTCCGTAGGTCAATGCAACAAAAGATCAGTTCGAGAGGCGCCAATACAAAAGGGTGAGACAAAAGGAGTCCGTTAATCGTAGTCCGTGATCAGGAGGAAGCCAGGAATCAAGGTTGTGAAGAATGCCAAACAGTGCTGGTAAGAACAGCTGTGAAGCACTGTGGAGCGCGGAATCATGGCTTTTATCCCGTTGCTATAGAAGCAATGTCACGTGAGCGGAGCTTCCGTGCCATGTGATCCATGGATGTGTCATGTGAGCGGGCTTTTCTTATCACGTGAAACGGAAACGAACGTGGCTGCTTGGCAACAGGACACCTGACCCTGCCTGTCCCAATGCGCCAAGGAAGCTGCCAGTATAGAAATGGATGTAAACGTCCCAAATGATGTAAAAATTGATTCCCCATACTATGATTGGCACCAGTCCATGCACGAGGCAAACGGACCCCAAATTGCTGCATCCCTGCATGTGGTCCGGAGGTGGAGGTGGGTGTGCGTGCAATAGGGACAGCAGTAGGCGTAGGTACATGATGCATGACAAAAGGGATGAGATTGGCCTTTTCATGAATGCACCTTCGACTAGCGTATTTATCCACGGCTACCTCACCACCTACCTGTACACGGCAGCGCCCCTAACCACTGTTCCTTTTCGCCCAATCATAGTATCCAAGCTACGCGTGTACCATGACGGCAGTGGTATTAGTCGTGAATACCATGCTGTAATAATCTCTGCATAGCCGCGGCTATAACATTTTATTTATTTTAAATCCATATTCTCATATATCTGTGGGCAGTAGTCTTGTAAAGTTTTTTATCAGATATATTGAGTGTAGTCTTTGTAAACATTGTAACACTTTTAATACTTTTTATTCATTAATAATACATATAAGTGAAAATACTTTAAAAAGTGAAATAAGTATGCAAACAAAGTGTGTTAAAAACAGGTTTATTTGGGGGAATGTGGTTGTGGGATTCTTTTTCTTTTACTTTGAATGCATGATACATCTTAATTAGCCACATTATCTGGATTATTAATGTCCATGATTTGTCTTAAGCTTTTAATGTCCTTTTACATTGATTGTACTTCTTTTTGAACATTAATTAATAGTTATTTTATTTCTTTTAAGGTATCCTTGATTTGTTTCATGTGTAATTTCAGGGATGCTTCTTGTTTAATGCCTTGTGATACTTGAATTACTTCTTCATCTGTTTGAAAATATTTTAAATATCATCAAAGAATTGAAGATATAATACAATTTGTTGGTTGCACAGACATTTAAAAGTAGTTGGGTAAACTATATCTATGTGGTGACTGATATGTGTTGCTTAACATATTATTGGTCTCATTTTACATAAATATGTAGAATGGACTGAAAAAATACGTAAGTTGCATAGTTTCTTCTAGTTGCCTCTCTTGAGCATCTTCTTTTTTTATTTCCTCCTCTGTAGGATCATTTCCTCTCCTCTAGCCATTCAATGTCGTTTTTCATTGTATTGTGATAGAAATAAAGACTGCTCTTCACCTCAGATATTAGAATGACCAATGGAAGAAGATTACATGAGGAGAGAACATGGAATTCCTTGTATTTTCTTTCCAATTGGTTGTTTGTTTGTGTGGTGGGCAGCTGTCAATAGGATGTCAAGTACCTCAGATGCTGTTCAACTGTTTTACCTATCAGACAATTAACTTTTTTTGGGTGATGTTTATACGTGCCAATAAAACTGTAGATTGCATTGCATCATATATAGTACGTTTTTATTGCCTGAGAGTGAGGGGTGCTTGTAGGAGATTGTGCAATTAAAGTGATTCCAGGTCTGTTTTTCCCCTCTAGGTACCCACCCTACTGTTGGTCCTCTATTGATTAACTGCTGTGCTCTCAAGTTCTGTTTTCCCCCTCTAGGTCCATATCTGTGGGTACCTAGAGGGGAAAAACTGTGTCTTTGTTGGTCCACTAGGTTCTCTCCCACTCTCTAGGTCACCTTTCTTGTGGTTACTGTTGGTACAGTGGTGTGTCTCCTGCCTTGCTTCTTCTTGTTTTTCCCTACTGTGCATCCTGCATTGTGCAGCGCAAAGTCGTACTCCTCTCCTTCACCCTCTCTCCCTCTCACATCCTCCAACTCTCCTCCTTGATCCCTCTATGGTGCTCTCAATTTCTCCCTCTCACTAAGTCTGGAAGGAAAAAGTTCAAGAGGGATATCCTGGTCTCCAACTTGGGCCTCTGCATCGTTACCTACATCACTGCTTCCTCCAGACAGACTCTCAGCGACATCCTCTTTGTCATTCCATCTCCACACCTGTGGGCCCCTCATATGGTCTCTGTTGTCTCTCATCCTCTCCCATTATGGTGGCAACCAGTGGGGGAGGTCTTCTCAGCCTCCTTCCATTCCTCCAAAACCATCATCAATGTCTATATAAATGGTACCGTCTTGGTCCAGGGCTCTCAGCCCAATCTCCTCCTTTCAAAAGGCGTTTCCCGCGACTAATCAACTTTTTCCCACTAACACATATCTGGCCCCTATGCCACCTCCAACTACTGCCTCTGCCCAACTAAGACTAAGCTTCCAGGACGATGTCGACAGTGACTTGGGAGACGCTGAAGCTGACGGTGACTTGATATGATATGATATGTCATTTATAACGCGCCTATACACAAGTGTTTCAAGGCACGACGAGGCAGGGAGAGGGGACATAGGGAAGACAGACAACAATCTTACTAGGCCAGGTGTCGTTCAGATCACACAAGTGCATGGGGGGGAGGGAAAGTGCGAGGGGCAAGGGAGAGGGGAAAGTGCAGTACATGGGATAGTGGAATAATCAGATAAATAAATAAGGGCCAGATGGTGGCAAGGGCAAGGTAAGTACAGAACAAAGTGCTGGGAGGGGGGCTGTAGGGATACAGAGGCAGTCCCGCGGTGCAGGGGTTGCCAGGGAGGCAGTGCCGGGGGCAAGTGCTGGGCCAGGGACCGAGATTAGTGAGAGTGGCCCGGTGCTGATTCAGTGCAGTTTCAATCAGGAATTTAGCAGGGGAGAGGGGGAGAGAAAGCAGAAGCAAAGAGGAAGGTTTTGAGGTGCCTCCGGAACTGGAGATGGTTCTCCTCAAGTTTCAGGGAGGCAGGAAGGCTGTTCCAGAGGGAGGCCTCTGCCACGGAGAAAGATCTACCCCCAACTCGTTGCTTGGAGAAGAGGCTGACCCTGAGGGAGTTGGAGGCGGATGAGCAAAGAGCTCGAGAAGGAAGATATTTAGGAAGCGAGAGTTGAAGGTATTTCGGTCCCTTGTGGACAATGCAGAGGGTTTTTAACTTAATCCTCACAGCCACTGGGAGCCAGTGAAGAGATTTCAGTCCTGGGGAGATACGGTCCCTGGGCTTGAGGCCAAGGACAAGTCTCGCAGTCCTGTTCTGGATGTGTTGCAGAGGGCGGAAAGTAGAGGCAGGCAGATTTAGATAGAGGCTGTTACAGTAGTCCAGCTTAGAGAGAACCAGGGCTCTGGTGACTTGGTAGGGAGTGAGGACGAGGGAGTAGGGCAACCTTTTTGTTGATCTATAGAGAAGCAAACTGATCGAAGCTAGATATGGGGAGCAGACAGAGACACAGGGGGGTTGTGGGCGAGAAGGATAAGAGACCACGTCAGTCCAGGGTTCTGTCACGTTGGTTGAGGAGGGGCTTCAGACATGCTGATGGGTCACTGTTGCAGCACGCACTATTATTGGGCAGACTGATAAAGACACTCCCTTACCCGCTGCGCATGGCAGTGGCAAATTGCCAAGCCCACATGAGAGGGGAGGACTCCATCTCTAGGGGCAACGAGGCACTGGATGTAGAAGCAAAACATGCACCTATTTTGGGGACATTTTAGAAATGGATGCTTCGTCCCCAGCACACAACCATGATATTAAAAGAAGGATATAACACATTGCCAGTGACCCAGATTAAGGAATTGCAGGGAGTTGCACCCAAGGAGGAAAAGGAGTTGTGCATAAGTAGGGGGTCTACAGTGTCTCTTATGGTGACAAAACAACACAGGAAAAGTGATAATGCCATTCTCATTATTGGACACTGCACTGACAGTTACACCATCCTACCCATATGAGGAAGGAGGTGGTTGCTGCTCATATTGGAGAAGATTGGTTCTGTCCTAATTTGGCAGAACATGTGGCAGAATCTATTACTAATTGCCTAGTGTGTAAAAAATTGACAGCAGGACATACACTAAGGGTAGTGAGAGGAGCCATACCTCGCCATATGGGTCCATTCCCAAACCATCATGTTGACTATGTTGATATGCTCCAAGTATGCCAGGGCTACCGCTACATGATAGTGGTTGTGTGCCCATTTTATTGATGCATCAAAGCCAGTCCCTGTTCCCATCCTGATGCCATTAGAGTGGCAAAATTCCTGGTTCGAGAAATCTTTCCACAATGGGGCGTGTGCGAGGTCCTGCGGTCTCACAATGGTCCTCACTTCGCCAATGAGATGTTCCACCACATCACAACCTTGTTGGGAATTAAACACAAATTCTCTTGTGCCTATCACCCGCAAGCAAATGGGGGGTGTAAAAAGGCCCTTAACAAGAGCTGGCTGCACTGTGTTCCATTACCATTATTTGCATTGTGCAATAAACCAGGGTCTGACCACCATTTAACCCCACACAAGGTGGTGACAGGACAGCACATGAGACTTCCCCTGGCTCCTCCCACTAGGGCTTTGAAAGATGCATAAAAAATGTCTGTCTTGGGTCAGGAAATGCACGTGTACACCATTTCCTTGATGGCTAGTGCCTCTTTTATTTCTCGTCAACTGCAGGGACAATGGGAGAGGCCTGAAGCACGAGAAGAGAACAACAACCCAGAAGCAAACAAGGAACTTTTGAAGCAACCACAACTGTATCCTGGAGACCAGGTGTTGTTAAGAGATTTAACTAGGCAGTGGTGTAAACCGTGGTTTTCAGGACCATATACAGTGGAGCAGGTCACTGACCGTGCTGTAAAAATGAGAGAAATGAAGACCTGGAATTACTTGGGGACATCAAGTCCTGCAAAGCGATGGCCTCTCCTAGCACCAACAACGAAAGGGCCAATGATCCACAAGCAGAAGAACAAAACAATTACCTAGAAGCATCACAACCCTGCAGAGGCCAACCTATGATTACTCGCTCCAGCGCAAGAGAGATAGGGAAAGGACTTCCTACACATCCACAGTGAGGGCACACTGTCTGTTTATAGGGTTTTCTTTCCGCTCACTTACTACATTCATTGTGGAAGTGCGACGGTTCTTATTGCATTGTGCCATGCTTCCCTTTGATCCACGTCCTGTGACCTTCCGAGTGTTACGCTCACCTGACTCCCACGGAGGCGCTGGCCTGGTTCGCACTGCTGTGACCTCTTCTAAGGTGATGCGCAGGGTTCGGAAGACGGACTGGACCGGGCCCCCAAATCTGGCTTGCCTGGCTCGCAGAAGTATCCTTCTGTGGGCGAAAATAGGGGATCAACTGTCTGCGGGGTAATGCAATCGGCCTCCCACTTTCCCCTCTCACCCTCCTCGAAACCCTTCTGTGATTTCTCGTAGCGTCTCACCTTAGGGTCTGGAAGGACGAGCTCTCCATCCTGCTTCTGATGCAGGGGCGCGTTGGTATCCAGTTACTTCACTGGATTTTCGGATTGGTGAGAACCAAACTTGCTTGGCTTCCAGGTAAGTTTTTGATAAGAGGTTCCCCTTGTGTCCATGCATTAATGTACTAATGCTAGTGTCTTTTTCCCCATAGGGGCCGGGGTACGGAATGGCGGGGAACAGGCACCGACCCGAGATGAAAGGTGAAATCCTTGTAGAAATCAGGTAAGTCTTTAATGAGCGTTTTTTGGTAATGTCTTTTCATTCGCTCATTAACGCTAATGTCTCTTTTTCCCCTTAGGGGCCGGGGTCCGGAAATGCCAGGATGCGGCACAGACCCGAAATGAAGAGGGAATGAATCAACAGGTAAGTCTTAACATGGAGATTTAGCTTTCCTTATTCCCTTCTCTCTCTCACCTTTTGTTCTGGTCTTTTTCTCCCTAGGCGCTGGGGCGTGACTGCGAATCCGGATGATCGCTGCTGAACATGGAGGCGCCCTGTAAAGGTGAGTGGAATGCGGCGCTGCAGCGATCGACGCGATGAGCTTTTAAATTAAAGTCTTCCTTTTCAGGATTGTCGGCGAGATGTCTCCGGGATGCGGATTTAGCAGGTAAGGACTTTTCCTTCTTCTGTTCTCTTCTTCTCTTCCTTTGCAGGTGATCCAGGATGCTGGCATGCGTGGCAGAAGTCAGGATGCAGGAGCAGACACGGTGAGCGTCCAGCTGCTAGATGCAGAACAACGCGAAGCACGTGTGGCTGTTCAGGTGGGGTTTAAATAGCCTTGGAAGAAGTTCCAGGTATGTATCCTTCCTCCAATCAGGTATGTATCCTTCCCCGACCACGCCCGGATGGTAAATTAGTCCCACAGGTAAAGTAGTTCCTTTCAGGCCTCAAGGAGGCCGGGATCCTGCAGCATGGTCTGCATCAGGTAAGTGCACCCAAGCACTCCCATAATGAGCCTGGCGCCTATGGCGCCAGGACTGATGTCTTTTATGAGCCTGGCGCCATAGGCGCCAGGACACTGTCCAAAGGGCCCCTATATGGGGTTGCTGGGTCCTTCCTTGGGGACTGGATGTCCGCTTTCGGGGACGCAGGTCTTGAACCGGCTCCCCAGGAGCGGGCATCATGACACCAAGCCCAATATGTCCAATTTGTCACGAGATCCTACAGCGATAGGAGACTCCATCCTAATGTGTTTTTCTGTGTTTTAATATCTTTTTTGGCCTAAACATACCCTCACCTAGAGATGGGAAACCCTTCTGTGCATGCAGTACTTTGTGATACTAGAATACACTCAGTTTGGGAACAACTATTCCTTCTTGCAATTACCCAACACTACGTTTGTGGTGCTTGAATTAATAAAGTATTAACACGCAAACACCTTTATAGCGCATTGCAGGCAGTCAACACACATCTTCAAAACTACACAAGCATGCAAAGAAGAGTAATTGATGGGGCATTATTAAAAGAATGCTTATTGTGTCCTGTGTCTTATTTTCATTTGGTATTTTCACCCTCATGTTTTGGTGAATGTCATATGTTGCAAGTAATACCGCTGTGACGTCTACTAACTCAACCCCAAGCCCAGCAGGTGGAATGACCATGTCAGGTGGAAAGATAAGCACTGTAAGTACAGTAAGGAGAGGTAGATGCAGTGGTGATGCAGACAAGGGTGGGGTTGATCTCTATCTTACTGATACTGCTTGAGTATATAATAACATGTGGTACAAGCACATGACTAAAGTAGGTAAACAAACCACTGGGGGGAGCTGCTATGTCTGCTCACTAATCCCCTATGCCATGAGTGCCTCCAGTACGTTTGTAGCAACTGGAATACCGGCAGCAAGAGCACAATGCCTTATGTACCTGTCTATGTTTACTACTCGAGGAAGATTTCAAGGGAGAACAGCAACATTGAGATGGATGGTCCAAGGCAACATTCCCCTATGAAGATAGCTACATAAAAATACTTGACCTGATGGGCAATTATTGGAAACAAGACCAGGCTGTACAATACATAACTGACGGGCCACAGAAAGGAGAGACAAAAACAATAACACTGAAAGAATTACCATGTCCTAAGAAGGGACCCAAGGAAATAGGAGAACCAGGATGTTGGGAACTGGCACAGATGCTTGTGTATGGCTAAGGGTACAGAGCTGAAGGATGGAAGGAGGGAGTAGTAGGTATCAAAGTACACACGCTCCTACAAGTCCAAGTAAACACAGTACAAGAATAAAATGATAAATGCCTGAAATGAGGGGACATGAGTGCAAAGTTACTGACCTGGGTGGAGAATTAAGCTGCACCAATGCCCATAATACCACTGAAGAAAGCAGCTTTATGGTTCCAGAATGATGGAGCAGTAAAATTGGAGAAAACAAAGATTGCAAGCAAACAGTGAAGCATCCAGGCATGAAGTTTGGGATGGCAGTATTATTGGATCATTATTGGGCGTGCGGATCTAAGCTGTATGAGAAGTTGCCACCCAACTAGGGAGGAGTATGCTCACTTGTTCACATCAATATACTAGCACTAGTAGTGCCAGAACAAGACATCAAAACAGAAGACTTCCCTAACATGGACGATGGCAGAAGAAAGAAGAGGTTAGTTGGAGTGAGTAAAGTGAAAAGGCAGAACTACTTGTAGTCAGCATTGGAAGCATCTCTGGAGGACATACCACGCGAACACTGATTGTTCAGTAGGACGGAAATGTTCTTTGCATCAGTAGTTCCAGCTCTACAGACGTACACAAACGCAAAATGGCTCCAGATTACGAGATGGAAGCTGATGCAGACAATAAACTCAACTTTAAATTGCTTCAACATGATAAAAGAAGAGCTCTGAGCAGTAAGGTTGATGGCCCTTCAGAACAGATATGCTCTAGACTTTCTCACAGCAATGGAAGGAGGAGTTTGCACCAAGATCGGGTCTTCTGGCTGTACATTTTTACCTGCAAATGATGAAGCAAATGGCACACTCACAGAAGCATTTACCAGATTATCAAAAATAAATGCTTACCAAGATGGTGGAGGAAGCCAAAGGTACAAGAAAAGATCAAAGCTGGCTGTCATATATATATTTTCATAGATGCCAACAGGGATGGAAGACTGACTAAAAGTATTACTAGGAGCACTAACATTGGTAATAGTAGCACTACGTGTGATTAAGATCGCCATCACGCAATGCCACAAAATGACAATAGGAATTAAAGTGTTTCTGGATACAAATGGTGAAGAAGACAAGATACTAGAGAAAATAAATAAAATAAGGACATAGATAAAGGAGTGCGCATTGTTCCAGACCGAGATGATAACATTGAATGATCCCATGGACAACAGGAAATACTGGGTGAAATGGGTATGGTGCAACCCGGAAGGCGAATGCAGTACAAGACGTGGCGAATGGATGACCATGCAAATTACTATAAACATCTTGGAGGAATAATGAAGATATGGCCTCCAAAAGCAACAGTGACTAGGTTTGGTGGTGTGGTCGACAGGTCAACCTGAGGGGGACTGAAGAGAGGGTCCCTGTTGACCCCTATAAACATGACAGCCAGAAGAGCCATCCCTCAGGAGCGCCAGTGACTTCTACATATGCAAACAGATATTCTCTCAGACAGCCACTCAAACCTTATTCAGCTGATGTCTTCATGGATACAGGTGCCTCAACACTGGACCTGGTTGACTAATGATAAATATCCAGCTGTGCTGTTGTCATTAGAGACACCATGACATGGTCATATTAGCCATGAAGCAAAATCTGATCCCTGCACAAAGTTACATGGACACACAAGTGCACACACAAAGAACATGCTTACACAGCTCTGTAGATAGAGGACGGATACATATACATACTGTAAGAAGCCTTTCCTTTTCATTAGCAAAACGCAGAAATGCAAGAAAGCAAGAGATGCAGAGCAAGCTTACAGCTGCTTTTTGCAACTAACCATATGGAACTACAGGGTCAGATAAGGAACCCGGAAGAACAACGTACCACTAACACATAAGGAAATGAATACAAGACATATAGAAATCATAGCATAACTATAGTAGAATTACATAAGGCCTCAGAATAAGGAACGAAGAAAAACAGATTTTGCAGCACATTGTCCAGGGCTGGTGCTCGCAGCCAAGGTCAGAGATGAGCAGAACATTCCTAGCTCCAGGTACAGTGAGCCACCTGCAAAAATAGCAGAATAAATCCTCACTAATTGCAGACAGAAAAGCTCAATTTATGCAGTCTTCACTCACGTGTTGTGGCCGAGCAGTTTCCAGCAAAGCAGACAAGAACTGATAAATGTGTTGTTTTACAAAATTGCAACCGGCAGGCACTCTCTAAGGCAGGGTGGTTATACCAGGGGCAACAGTGGGGACACAGTCTTTCTCATCACCCTGAGAAGGTGCACGGAGCGCTGAGAACAGAGCTGGGTCCCAGGCCCGAGGAGACAGAATGGGGGTCGGGAGCATGGCTGCACCAGCACTGTTTATAACGGTGCCGGTGAAATCACGAGTTCTACTCGCGGGTGCCGCATAGCCCGCCAGGTAAGACCTGAAGGGCTGCCAGGAACCCACAAGGGGAACTCGGAATAAGGCAGTATGGTATGCACAGTGCCGGTGCCATACCGGCACCATCCATACCGTACCGACAGGGTCGTAATGCGGCCCAATGCCACAAAAAATGTTTTTTTTTTAAAGTACTAGTGTTTTTACCTGTGTGATTGTTTTGCATCTCCTTTTCTCCAAGCTTACTTATCCCACCCTATTCTCTCTTGTTCTCTAAATTAACTTAACCTACCGCATCCTATGTACTGCAACCACCTAGTATAATGTCTGCTCTTTATTCTCATCCAGTTTATATATCCTTGTTTATTGATTGCAGTGACTGTTTTTATACCTTAATTGTTACTGTATTGTGTATCTTAATATATCATATTCGATGGTGTGCAGTTTGCGTTTTATTTTGTCTATATTGCCACTTTAAAAAAAGGAATTAGTGATGGCAGGGCACCTGATGTTGGGAGAGAATCATTTCCCAATGGGCTACTGTGGTATCTCCCAGGACAACCCAATTGTGGCATATTTTGTAAAGAATTTTAAAGTCTGCATGATTGGTTGTTGGTAAAATAAGAGCAGGTGGGTGTTGTGGTCCTCTTGAAGAAGTTGTGATTTGAGTGGTGGTCACTGGAGTTGAAGTTGAAAAAGTTGTAGAAAAATAAGTAGCTGGTGGTGATGACGAAGTAAATGCCGAAGAAGTAGATACTTCTGTGGAAGTACGACAATGAAGTGAATGAGCCCCATGCATTTTGATCTTGTGGTTTTCATGGGATTTTCGATACTTGTTATCCAAATAATTCCAATGGATGCATACCAGATTATTTATTAATACAGAGGTGCTCAAACTTTGTCAAGGGATGGTTTGCATTGCTGTAGAGTTTTGTAATAGGTGTAGTGCACGCCATCTCCCTACATCAGCATGTGGTGCCCTTTGTTTTTCTTTATACATTGGAGCGTGTTCTTGAGGGTCCGGCTGTCAAATTCCTTTGTTACTTTTGGCAGGTTGATCTATATGCCTCCTCTGGGCCACCTCTTCTTAGTGCCATTATTGGGAGCAGTCTGTGTTTTCTGTGTTCTTCCTCTTCTTGGTGTTTTCGAGGCCATTTATTTCTTTTGCACTACAATAGTATATGGTTTTATTTATTTATCATTTGTTACGCGCGCTAGGCCCATAGGCATCAAGGCACTGTTTGCACAGGATACAATAGCATAAGAATAGAATAGGGTAGTACATTAGCAAGTCGTTTTTTCATTGAGCTAAGTAATGCAATTGGATAGTTCAAGCCGTTAACAGTTTCATTGAGAATGGGGTGTCGCCAGGTGTCATGTACTCACTTTCCCAGCAGCTATCCGACTTGCACCCGACACCCCAAGATACGGCCACTCACGGTTCTCATGTTCACACCCCGCAGCAGCGGAGGAACGTTCTGTCAGCTTCCCGTCAAGCCGGTCCGCAGACACGGTTTGATGCACAACAGAGGACACAGTGTTCTGGGCGGTTACAGCCGTGTCTACACTGGCAATTACCATGGCATCTGAATACACGCCCAGCAAGAGGTTACGTTTCTGCAGCGGTGTGGTTTTGTGTTTGTCACGCAACACGGAAATCATGCTCACGTGAGACAGGATCCATGGCAATGCTATAAACGCGTGTAGCATGCGCTACACGCCGCTTCTCAGCTGTTTTCTTCCGGCATTTCTTCTTTTTAACCCTGTGACTTCTCTTGGATTCTGACCTTGGATTACGGATTTTGGACTTCCTTTTGCCTCGCCCTTCTGTTTCTATGACCATCTGCTCTGCTCATGTTGAACTGCTCCGACCTCTGCTTTGGTTCACGGATTGCTTTGGATTTGTCCCTGGTACGGCACCTCACGGACAGTTTACCCGGTATCCACGACCTCCGCTAACGTGATTTTGGACTTCTTTGTGGTTTCCCTACTTGGACTCACGCCGGACTACCAACTTGGTAGGGGGTTGCCTGGCCTTCTCCCTGCCACGCAGGTGCTACCAGTAAGTCTCTGCTGTTGCCTTAACTCGCTGTCACTGGCTCCTCCTGCTGCTGCAACACCACTTACTGAGGGTACATTTAACACCTTCCAGGGGGAAACTGTAGCAGGGTTCCTGTTTCACTTTCTCCCTTCTGTCCTCCCTCCAGCACCCACTCTGGTAGGTGCTCTTTTGCTACGCATTGCCCATTGTGTTATCCTGCCTTTTTCCATTGCAGCCACTCGAGGGACCCAGTGTTCTTGTTTCTGCCACCTGTGGCCCCTATAACTGAACAGTGAGTTTATCTTATCTCTCTGTTCGGTGCTTGGGGACGGAGGTATACCTTATCTACGCAGACCTCAAATCTTGACACCAGGGTCAGGTCCTCGTCGAAAAGCAAAGTCTTAAGGTGGTTGTGAAAGACCCAGTATGATTGTTCCGATCTGAGCACCGGCGATAGGGCATTCCAGTTACTAGTGGCTATGACTGGGAAGCTCAGCCCTCTGTTCTTTTTAGAGTGAATGTTGGGGTGACAAGTCGGTGAGTGTTCATGGAGCAGGTAGGTCTTGCTGAGTTAAATTTTGTGAATTTAAGTGAGAGGGATCTTGGCGTGACATTTGTGAGACGTGTGTAATGGCTAATGTTTTGAAAATAATACGCTCACGGACTGGTAACCAATGCACACTTCTTATCATGGCAGATATGTGTTCTCGTCTAGGGAAATTCAAGGCAGTCCTGAGTGCATTATTCTGTATCACCTGCAACTTGCTGATGATTTGCGCAAAAGTTCCAGCAAATAAGGCATTCCAGTAGTCCAGTCTCGATCCGATAAGCAATTGGGTAATGGAGAGGCAACTGTCCGTGGAGAGAAAGGGGCTGCAAGCATTGATTAGCTTCGTAGAGTATGCTGCCGAGGAAGCAATGGCATTGATCGGTCTAGTTGTTGTATTGCATTAGTAATTTATATAGCGCCCTTTCCCCATTTGTATGGCCTCCATGCGCTTTGCGGTTGGAACGTCCTCGGGAACTGAAGTCCATGTATTCAAGATTCTGAAAGTTAACTTCAAGATGCGTTTGTGCATTTTGCCAGGTTAGGGCTTATGAGAGCTAGCTAGGCTCCCGTAAGCAGCCTGTATGTTAGGCACGTAGGTGGGTGCTGTTGGTGGTTAAGGATACAGTGCTAGTGCAGGAGACTCAATGTGTGCCCAGTTAGACCGACTTTTTCTCATAGGTTGTTGATGTATACTAATGGCAGAGGTGTTGAGGCAAGTCAGGGGTTTCAGTGGCGACAGCTATGCCGGCTGCGAGACCGGATTTCCATAGCAATAGCTGCATTCTGTAGTGCATGAATGTCTGGCCGTGCCTTGCCGCATGTGTCCACAGATGTGGAGCAGGTTATACATACATTAAACTTGGATGGAATTCATCTTTGATGTTGTTTTCCTAGATTCAATGCAATTGGCTGGTCTCGGCAGCAGAGGACTCCCTAGTTTGAGAGCCTGAGCAGTGGGAGGGGGCTCTGGTGGGACGGTAGAGTGATGTACGATTGTCTGGGCTGGGGTGTGGGGGATTGGACAAGTTTATCATGGTATGCCGCTGCAAACTCTGCCAGCCTCCGTGGAGGGGTAAGGGGATAGGTGTGCTTTCGGATATTGGGCCAGTGCTTCTGTGCGTGGGTCAATCATACCATAGAGTGAGGGAAGGTTTCAAGAGGTGGAAGGAAAGAGACCTGTTTTGAGGGCTTTTTATGAATGCCAGGTGATTGTCAATGTTGTGGATGTGGAGGGGTAGGGAATTCCAGATGGTCGGCGCTTGGATGAAGAAGCGGATTCGCCCAGTCTGGTGCAGTTGTAATGGGGGACAGTTAGGAAGGATGTCGTGCCAGATCTAAGTGTCTTGGAGGGGTGGTCGCGAGTGAGTTTCTCTTGCAGGAATTCTGGGTCGGTCTTTTGGATGGCACAGTGAGTGATGCACATGGCATTAAAGGTGGATCATCAACCAATAGAGAGTCAGTGGTGGACTCTTAGTGTAGGGCTGATGTGTCCTCTGGGAGGGAGGTTAATGAGCAGACGGGCAGCAGCGTTTTCAATTCCTTGCAGTTTCCTTATCTGGAATGTCAGAGCGCCTAGATAAAGGCAGTTTGCATAGTCTAAGCTTGAGAGGATGATGAATATGATGACAGAGAATCTGTGAGGATAGGTGAGGTATAGGAAGATATGCCAGAAGATGCGCAGGTGGAAGAAACAGGTTCTGGACATGGATTTGATGTGTTGGGAGAGGGATAAATCTGTGTCCAGCTTGCATCTCAGATTTGTCACCATGGTGGAGGTTGCCCAGGAGTTAGGGGGATATTGTTCCGTCGAAAGCATTGTGAAGCAAGACACAGAAAACTGATTCAAAATTCAAACAAACTTGTTTTATTGAACTTAAATGTCAGGACGGATGAAGGCTTAACTTGTCCTAATCTAAGGTGGGATTTCCCTACCTAAAGAAAGTAACGAAAGTCTGAGTCAAAGAGTTCCACTTAAAAGTCCATCTGTGTCCGAAACCTATAGTTTCCCACACAACTAAAGCTAAACAATGAGGAGGGATGTCAGCAATAAAAGAAACAATGTTCCAAACAAGGTTCTGAGATTCTTCCAGCTCCTGGCTGACTTTTCAGCTCTCCTTCCCCAAGTCTAACGCAGTTCCACAAAACTCTGGGGGCTCCCTTCCCCAAGGTCAAGACAGTTCCACAAAGCCTTAGGTTTCCCTTATCTAAGCTCAAGACAGTTCCACCAAGTCTTGGGGTTTATTTATTTATTCTAATTTTATTTTTGACATTTGTTATACGGCCAAACCCAGAGGTACCACGGCGTAGGTTTCATTCGAGACTTAATTAGTTGCAGGACACATATTAACAGTTACATCGCAAGGAAAAAGAAGTTGCATGAGATTGCAATAGTTGTACATTTCAGTCATATAACGTAACAGGATGGTAGGCTCGGTAAGGTACACTTTGCTTCAGTGAGATGGGGACTAGTTATATTGGTCAAAGAGCCATGTCTTAATCAATTTTTTGAAATACTGGTGGTAAGATTAATTTCTGATATGGGGAGGGAGGGAGTTCCAGAGCTGTGGAGATACTACAGGGAAACTAGACCCCCTGCCCTGATACTATTGAATCTGGGAACAATCAGGTGCATGCTGAATTTGGATGCCTTTTGTTAGGCAATTATTCAGGTAGAAAAGGGCCTCATTAGAGATACATTTGTGTGCTGTGATCAAGGTCTTAAATATGATTCTAGCATCTATGGGGAGCCAATGAGCTTCTTTTCTGGTGTTGGAGATATATGTTCTTTTCTTTCAATACCAAATGCAGCTCGAATGGCTTTGTTCTGCAATAGTTGTAATTTGGCTGGATTAGTATTGGTGGTACATAGTAATAGAATGTTACAATAGTCTAACTTTGATAAAATGAGAACTCGGGCAAGTGTGAGACAATTTTGTGGGGTGAGGAATTTGCGGCTGAGTGAGGTCAGTTTGGAGGTATAGACTGTAGACGATGATAGGACATTGATTTGTTTGACCACGGATAGGTTAGCGTCTAGATGGACGCCCAGAGTTTTTACCTGTTTGAGCACTGGTATGAATATCACGTCAATGATGATGGTTGAATAATCAGAGTGTAGAGATTTCAGGAGGGCGGTGGAGCCTATGATGAGGATCTCTGTTTTATCATGATTTAGACAGAGGCTGTTAAATGCCATCCAGTTTTGAATAATGGCGTAGATTTCATTAATAGTGGTCAAATCGTGCTTATAATCACCTGTGATAGGGATCAATATTTGCGTATCATCTGCAAAGTTGGTATAGATGACTCCCAGGGAATTGAGGGCTGAGAACAGGAGTTTAGTATAAGCATTGTAAAGGGATGGGGAGAGAAAGGAACCTTGTGGAACCCCTAGGGGTGCTGAAATAGGGTGGGCAGCATCTTTACCAATGGCAAATCTAGAGGTGCGATCCGAAAAAAAAAGGACTTAATCCAGTTGGTGGCTTCAGGGGAGAAATTCAAATGTTCAGATAATGTAGCACAGAGATTGTCATGATCCACCAAATTGAAGGCTGCAGACAAATCTAGGAGAAGTAGGATGGCCATGTTCCCAGAGTCTTGTATCTTGTCCATCTTGATTTTTAAGTCTAAAAGGGCTTTTACAATGTTATGTTTGGGTCTGAAGCCAGATTGTCTGGCTCCGAAGTAAAGGGTGGCATGAAGCGGAGTGTGAGGCAGAGTGTGTTTGGTGGTGTGGCGGAGAACATTGTTCTGAACTTCATCCAGACTCTCTCTACTGGTTGCCCATTCTGACAAAGAATCGCCGCCTCTATAACCTCATAGCCGCTCACGTGCAGCGTGAAGCAGAGTGTGAGGCAGAGTGTGTTTGGCGGTAGCGGTGGCTATATATCGTCAACATGAATACCTTTTGAAGCCCGCCGCGGAAAGTGAAAACAGCGATTAGCTACACCTGCTTGTGTACTGTGGAAACCTCTCCCGGAAACGTCTGTAATGTCATCTCTTGGAGGTAAGCAGTTGTGGCGTTGTTTGCAATTATGTCCGGCAAAGCGATGAGTAAATCTAAACACTGCTATCTCTGCAAATCTAAACCTTACGGTAAAAGTTCTGGCTACCAACGTGAAGAATGTGAGGTTTCTACAAACAGGAAATGTAGCAAAACGAACATAACGCCAGTCAAATCTGCACACAAAAGTATAAAACCACATATACCTAAACTTCCTGGCCAGATCACTGACTTTTTCAAACCAGGCAATGAGTTACCAGACAATTTGCTGAACATAACTTTACCAAGGGTGAATGCTGTTATTCACTCTCCCAAAGCTAACGCGAATCTGAGTCTGGCACCCACTGCCGCCATAGGGGCCACTGACGACAACTCTCTATTGAATCTTTGCTACCGCATATGCAGATCCAATAGAGTGGCAGCTGAAGCAGTGGAAGACAGAGGAGAACACTCAAATGACAGATCTGTTTCTCAACAACAGGAGCCTGCTTGTTCCAACATTAGACCTTCTCCTCGTCTATCCACTACGCCCTCTCTCTTTCCCATGACTGCCCCAATCTCTCATCAGTCATCTATGATCTCATTACACAACAAATTGATCAACATAAGCGAGAGAAGTGCATCCCTCAGGACACTGACTTCTGTCCAAACTAAAGAAGGAGCTACAGTGGAGAATAATTCACTACCATCAATAAGCCTAATTTATTTTGTCCTTACAATCCTCATAAAACTATGCGATCAAATATATCTCCAATACCAAAAGAATAGTGAGATATGGGAGTCGCTCTCTCACCATCATAAGAATTGCCATGTGCATAATATAGCAAAGGAATCGAAAGAGGCTCACACAGGAAGAAAGTCTGATAAAAAAAGAGAGATCCATCTACTCCGAATAATGATCTACTACACAATTCAAATAATATAAGAGTCTCTTTTATCGTATCCTACCCGCAACCAAAAATGTTAAACTGATCAAAAAGCTGAAACAACATGCTGAAAAGTCTATCGATCTGGCTAGTCTCAAGGACGATTTACAAGAACAGTCACTCTCTTAACTCCACTGCCACCTTGATAAGTGCTCCTAAATGCAAGTCTAAACGAGTACGAAAGTGGGAAAACCGAAGAAAGAAAAGGCAATCCCATAAAATAGGAACACTTACCAGCTCGCTGATTCATGATAGCAAGTCAAGTGATAACCTACCCACCGAAGATAATGCTCCTGCAGCAGATCTGTCTGTCTCTGATCTTGGTAACAAGGTAATTCCTCACTCCATTTCTCCAAATACGTGCAAAGATAAAAATGCTGCACACGAAATAGAGCGTGAAATTCATAATGCTTGCAATGATTGTAGGGGACCATTAAATAATCGAGTGGTTACTATTAGTGAGAGAGTGGATAAGCAAACAGAAAAAAATCTGTAAATAGATATATATTGGTCAAACTTTTTGCTAAGATCCCGGTCCTCCGTTAACTAAAGTCTTGTAACTTGGAATTTATTCAACCACTGAAGCGTGGATTTGGAGCTATAACACTAATCTATTGTGTCCTCCTGGCAACAGCTACACTTATTCGGTCACAAGAAGAGTCCTTAGACTTTCTTGGATACAAACTTGATCAGGCAATCCAGAGTCACCTGCTATCCACCCATGCAAACATTATGGAACTGTCAACTCCACAGCCACAAACATTCCCCCTAAACCAGCAGAATCTGTTAGTGAAAACCAAGCTGGGTGTAAATGGCTCAGGAAATTGCTGGGGCAGATGGAAATGACACAACCATGAGAAACGTCAATTGTATCCTGGAACACGAGAGGGCATGTCGACTTTCTTAGACCAGGGAGCTTCTTTAGATACTCTTATAGGGTTCCCTATAATTGTATTGCAAGTGACATGGCTACTTAAGGATTACCACATCGATACCCATTGTGTATTCCAATGCAATGCTAGAAAAGGTTCAAAGGGGAGGCTTTACGGTGGATTAATAACTGGGGTCAGCCACGACTTCATAGCCAGCGAAATTCCCTGAAAATCGTCTCATGGTAATGCGTTAGCTGTCCAAATGAAAGCTAAAAATTGGCCCTCCGCAGGCAGCATTTTAATTATTAACATATATGATACTCCCACTAGAGACTGCACAAACAATATCCATGAGTCGCTAGATTTAGTAATAACGGAATGGCTCGAAAAAGAAGGTAACGATGTGGCTATCCTTGGTGGTGATCTCAATGCTCAATGGGTTGTATCTACAATGAAAGCTATCTTCGACAATATAGCAGTTATAAATGTGATGAATAAACCCAAGAACAACGGCAGGTTGTTTGCATGGTCCAACTTCTTGATGGACTGGGATATGTGGTCATTGAATGGGAGAACTATTAGCGACACCCCTGGGGAATGCACATGGAAATAGTGACTGTAAATATGCCACTCTGGATCATATTTGTTGAAATATGCCAGCACTTGAGCAAATATGTGATTTCGAAGTGATAGATATGCTATATAGTGACCACTCCCTTATTCATGCAAAATTAAACATTCTTACTCAAGATACCTATGAGCGGAGTCCCATTGGTATTGGGGTAATACATGGTGGAACCAAAATCAAATGGAATGTTCCTAAAATTAAGAAAATGACAACAAGAATCTGCCAATTAATAGATTATCTGGAAATTGCTATTGCTGATATAAAGTGTGACAACATAAAAAACCTAATAAAAAAACAACCATAGAGGTAGCCTCTGTGCCTGGTACTCCCATTGTCGCCAATGGGAAAAAATGTAATACAATATATGATGGTGAGATGCTAGTGCCTAGGCGCACCCATCGTAGGGAGCTTCGAGAGCTAAAAAAGAGACACCTCCCAATGAGTATATACATCCACTCAAGGAAAAAGCTGAATAACAAATATAGGGGATATGCAAGCGCAGAAAATGCGAGAAAGCAAACAAGAAATGGCAATAGATGATATGTCTGTTGAAAGGAGGTGACACCAAATTGGTTTGGAATATGCTAAATAAAGTTAGAGGCAACTATCTCCCACAACCTCTGAATGAGATTAGCGAAGGCATGTGGGTGACATACCTTATGAACATCATGCATGAGAATCTCCCAGAATCTCCCAGTTGCCACCATGGTAGCTATCTGTGATGAATGGTCCTTGAAGTTCTCCAAGAGAGATATTATAAGAATCATCAGTAAACTTAAAAACTCGAGGGCTGCAGGCCCAAATGGGCTTGCATTAGTGGTAATTAAATATGACCCCTCTAGATGGTCTGATATATTATATATATTATGCAAAGAGGAATGTAAGGAAAATCAATTTCCTGCTTCCTAGTACACATCCATCCTTATCCCCGTGCACAAAGCCGGGTCTAGACCTACGCCCGAAAAGTTTCGGATTCTATCCTTATTGGATACCACAAGCAAATTCTTTACTGCCATTGTACTTGACCATCCGCAAAACTGGTCTGACGCTAACCATCTATTACATCCGTTCCAGGCTGGTTTGATGCCATTACCACCAGAGCAAAACAGCACCCAAACCCCTCTGTTTATGTAACATTCGTCAACTTTAGCTCTGCCTTTGACAGGGTCAATTGGCAGAAGTTGTAAGAAATGTTGTCTGAGTTAAAGTGTTCCACATGGTTATTAGATATCTTGATTAAGTTACACACTAATAACACAGCCTGTATACGCCTTGATAATGAAGGGCCTTTATCCAGACCATTCAAAATCAACAAAGGGGTAAAACAAGGTTGCCTATTAGCGGCCATCCTCTTCAATCTCTATATAGCTCAAGTGATCAAACGACTTGAAAATCATGCAAATTAACCCGCCAAATTTAAGACGACTAAGGTCACTGCATTACTGTATGCCGTGACCTAGTTATCATTGACCACACCTTCAAGGGCGTGATAGCTAAATTAGAAGAGCTGGGCCATTTTACCCAGGAACATAGTATGACTATCAACTTGAACAAAACTAAGACCATGCTGTTCTCGTCTAAGAAAGTGAACAGGCCTAAAATGGAATTATGCTGGGGAACCATTGAATACACCAACTCCTACAAATTTCTGGGAGCAGTTGTGGACAGTAATGAAGGGTATCTTCCACTAATTGCAAAAAAGACACAAAGTGCTAAGCAAATAACTTTGTGTTACACTATGCAGGCTACTCATTTAAGGCCATTATGAAACTGTATACACAGTGGCTCTTTCCAGTGGTGGCTTATGGATTAGAAGCTCTTAACTATCAAAAATCTTTTTTGGGACTGCGCATGCGCGAGCGGCGGATGCGGTCGTAATAGTGAGCAGCTCCGGCGGCCGCCTTAATTCTCCTTCAGTATCCTGGCCCCCTCCCTCCCCGGGGGCACATCTTCTAAATTGCACAGACCGCACGACTGAACATCCGGGTCGCCAGCTCCCGCAACCCTGACAAAAATCGGAAAGGGGGAACATCCACACGGACCATCGGCGGATCAGGAGGAGCCGCTCTGGAGGCAGAGCCGATTCGCACATAACCCTGCTTTCCGCCAGCGGCCAGTGCCTCGGATCCTCCCTGAGCTCCAGGTCACCAGCCGGACCTGCGGCACACCTATCCGGAGCCGCAGCGGTGGAGAGGAGGCAGGGAGATAGCACCACCCACACATGGCGCCTCATCGCCTGGACAACATTGGCCCTGTCCCTCCTCCCCGCTCGCATTGGAGACTTGGGCTCATGAGCTGCGCTGCCACAATGGTGACGCGGCACCTGCACCCCCGTGGATTCTGCTGCACCATCGACCCTGAGACCACGGAAACTCTGTGCTGACCGGACCATCCCATGGCCCCCAGCAACATCATCCACGCCGTGGCGGGCAGCTCCGTGGCAGTGGAGTGACATTCTACATAGCGCAACCTACCTGGGGACCGCAGATGTCCAGGCAAGATCCCTGGTACTACCCCATGGCCGGACTATGCCAGCAACAACAGCTGGAGCGCTGGATGCCCGGCCCTGATGAGACACAGGAGCAATAGTAGCTCACACGAAGGTCCCACTGCACCCCGGAGGATCGAGTCTACAAGGACACGGTGAGTGCAGCCCCTAACATTTGCCCTCAGTGATACTACTGTGAGCTCCTGCATCGCCACCTCAGCGGGGCCCAGGGTGTGTCTGCACACTGGCGGGCCCGCAGAGAGGGGTGAGCCGCACAGGCTAAGGCCTACAGGAAAGGAGGGGCAAGCAACATAAAGACCTGCAGCTTTGACTGACATGGCAACCCGATGTGATCCCGCTGGGCAATAAGATTCATCAACGAGTGAGGGGCCCAACACCACCTGCAATTAGCGCAACCCTCTACGACACCAACTCTGCAGCAGCGGCCCTAGCTCACAGATATACCGGCGCCCCCGCGATGAGCAACACCTCTGTAACCATCCTCCTGGCACTGCAAGTCACGCCGACCTGCACTGAGAACGGCACCCTCTCAACAAGACACAAACTGCTGGGGGTGAGCTATCTGCCTGGGAAACAACCTACAGACACCCAAGCGACCACACGCTTGACCGGGGCCACTGCTGTTGACCCACCTAAGACCTGCAGAATCCGAACACACCAGCACCCCCCCCCCCACACTTGGGTCCCGTCATGGGACTGCAACGAGTACCAGGACCTGACGACTCACCCGAGACTACGCAATAAGCACAATGGGTAAGGACAAGCCCAAAAGACAGGCCCTGCAAAGTATAATGGACCTTTTTATGGTAGGGGCCCCTCTAAGGCACACATTGCAAACCCTTCACAGCGAAGAACCCGGGGACAAAGCTCAGGACCCTCCCATCTCACTCACCGACTTCATGAGAGCGATCAGTGACTCGAGGGCGTCCCTAGAACTGAAGATAGGGGGCCTCTCCTTGGAGGTATCCTTCCTCCGCCAAGACCTACACAACCTGTCATCTGGAGTCTGGGAGTCGCAACAAAGAGTATCGGATACGGAAGACACGGTTCATCAACTGGAAAAACAGTTGGCAGCAATTGCCAAAAAAGTCGACCAACTTGAATACTGTGAGGAGGACCGTGAGGGCAGGGCTCGATGCAACAACCTGTGGATTCTCGGGATCCCAGAGAAGGAAAAGGGCCCCAGTGTTGAACTTTTCATCGAGGAATGGCTCTATTGAACGAGCCCACAGAGTCCTCACCAAGGACAATCATTGCATGCCTCCTAAACTTCCAGGACCGAGATGCCATCCTCCAGATGGCCCGCGCCTCCGGCTCCGTTACCTACAATGACTACCGCATTGGGTTCTATCCTGACTACACTAAGGTGGTCCAGAAGGCCTGCCAGTCCTTCAACTCTGTCAAGAAAAAACTGCAATCTTTGTCGATTAAATATGCACTCTTCTTCCTGTCACTACTCAAAGTTCACCGCGAGGGTGCCACCTACCTGTTTCACAATCCCAAAGAGGCATGGGAATGGCTTGAAACTCAAGTCCTCAATGGGTCCAGGCCTGGCTGATCGCCTCTGGGACCCCTGGACCGAAACCTGGGTCGGAACAGGAATCACCCCGCTCAAACCCTGCTGGCCCGGAACCTGCAAAGTGATGGCATCACATCCCTACGAGAGCACTACAGAGAGCGGGTGAATACTGCTACACTGTGACCCCTGGGCCGTGACGCAACTTCCCAAGGGATCTGACACTGGTGGCCGCCGCATTCCATGAGGTGAACTACACCACTTCAGTCCGGGCTACCGCCCTATAATGGTTTACATTCTTGTTTACGTGCCCTGTTGGCATCTGGTTCCGGTTACAAGTGCTTTGGATTGGGAGGAAGTATGGGGTGGGGGGAGGGGCAAGATGTTATTTTAAAGGTGATCAAAGCAACCACACTCACCACTCAAGATCGAGTTCGGGCCTGAACCACTGGTGGGTAGGTCGGGACACAATATGTGAGGTGAAAGGCCCAACACAGATGATCTGTGCCCGCCCAGACGACCAGGGCCGCGGACAGGTCCTTGGTGTTGACCCCAACCCCACTCGGCTAATGCTACCACCACACAATTACCAATGGCACATGACAGACACATGACCGTGCTCACTTGGAATGTGAATGGGCTGGGTTTCAGGGCTAAAAGACGGCTAGTCGCCCAGCAACTAAATAGACACTCACCAGACATAGCTCTCCTGACAGAGACACACCTTATAGGCAGGGAATGCAGATTTTTCAAGAAATCCAACTACGCAACCACCTTCCATGCCGGGTTCTCTAGTGGCTCCCGGGGCACCATGATCCTCCTGCATAAAAGGGTCCCGTTTCAACTGAAGGAGCTTCACACTGACGAGAGAGGCCATTTCGTGGTGGTCACGGGCGACAATGGGAAAACCTCCTGGGGTATCACGGCTGCATATGCCCCCCACACCCCGCTGACACACAAATTCCTCAAGGAACATCAGGAGGTGATGATGAGGGCACGAACGGATAAGTGGGTATTGGGTGGCGACTTTAACAAAGTCATGGACATACGAAAGGATAGATCGCGTGTGGGAAACAGAAACCCCGAAACACAAAAAAACTCTACTCCTTCGCATCTGCACTAGGATGGGTAGACACATGGCACATTCTCCATCCCACCACCTGGATTACTCCTTTTTCTCCAATGCTCATAATTCCTTGTCCCATGTAGACTACCTCTTTGTTCCACAGGACATGTCACACATTTTGAAAACTGCCATCTACCTAGCCAGGGGCATTTCAGAGCATTCCCCCCTCCTACTCACTATAAAACAGACCCAAGCCAAGCAACAACCCTCCTGGAGACTTAACGCATACTATCTGGGTGTCCCTGAGATGTGACAAGACCCTGTACAAAAGACAACCGAGTATTTCTCCCTCAACGAAGGTTCGGTATCTAGCCCTGTTACACTATGGGAGGGTTACGAGGCTGTGCTCCGCGGAGAAGTCCTCTCTCTAGTTACAACATACCGCCACCACCGAATCTTAGAAATCTCAGAGAAGGAGGAGGCCGCAGCCAGAGCTGAGAAAGAATTCCTAGCCTCCAGTACGCCAGAGTCCAAAGAAGCAATGATTACGGCCCAAGAAACATTAAAAAATCTAGCGCTTGACAATGCCAGGACCGCCCACTTCACCATGCGCAGCCAGATATATGCCACTGGTGACAAGGCCGGTAAGACCCTGGCCTGGCTTGAGTGACATGAAAGCACTCGCGGATATGTCAGGGCCATCAAATGGACCGAAGGGGAGCTGCTCCATGAGTATCTAGAACAAATCTCACCTTCTGTTGCTGTGGTGGACAGTACCATTATCCACGAAGAACCTGAAATACTTAACCGCAGGTTTGGCCAGCTTGCATTTTCTGTGGTTATCGGTAACCCCTGGTTTTCTTACTGCTCTCATGACTGTGTAAAGGTGGTACAGATCATCTTCCCATGTGTTGCTATGCATCACAATGTTGTCTACATAGACTCTGCAAAAATATGAATATGGCTGTGAGATTGTATCCATCAATCTCTGAAATGTTACAGGACGACCATGTAGACCAAAGGGCAGGACTTCGAAAAAATGAAACCGTCCTATGGGAGTAGCAAAGGCAGTTTTCTCTTTATCAGGGCCATACAATGGGACTTGCCAATACCCTTTCATTAGATCTATTGTTGAAAGGTAGATAGCATTCCCCAGCCGATCAATCAAATCATCGATACAGAGCATTGAGTAAGCGTCAAAGGCAGAGATGGCATTCACCTTTCCAAAGTCTATACAAAACCTTCAACTTCATCAAGGTTTGCCACCAGCATGAAAGGAGAGGACCAATGACTATTAGAAGGTTCGATGATGTTAGTCTCAAGCATGTTTTTAACTTCCTGGATGATGACATCTTTCCTAACTTCGGGTAATTGGTAAATTGGTAAATGTACCACTTTGCCTACGGAAGTGCGGATATGATGATCCTTCACTCTTCCGCGTGCATCTCTAAACACATCACTTATTGGTCTTATCAGGTCATACAGGTCTTACTTTTGATTGTTACTGAGAATAGGGGGAATTGAGGTGTTATCTGTGCCTTCTGGTTTTAGACAGGATATTACATCCTGGGATTCTGAAGGGTTTTCTCGTCATTCCTTTAACAAGTTTATATGGTAAACTTGGGTTTTAAGACAGCTGTTCGGTTGTGAGATCTTATAATTACATGGACCCATTTGTTCCAGAACCTCACATGGTCCATGCCACTTAGATATAAGTTTATTTTCAGAAGTAGGCAACAAATCAAGCACCTTTTGAGCTATGGAAAAAGACCTTAAAGAAACCTTTCTATCATAGGAGGTCTTTTGTTGTTCTTGTGCTTTAATCATTTGAGCCTGTACTAAAAATCTAACAGCTGTAATATGTTCCTTAAGCCTAGTTGCAGTTTGGGAAAGTGGACTTGGGGCTTCTTCCCTTTCTTCCCATGTTTCCCTCAACATTTCCAGGACATCCCAAGGTTTTCATCCATAAAGGAGTTCAAATGCGGAGAATCCTGGAGATGTCAGAAAGGTCTTCCTGACTGCAAACAAAGCCCATGGTATTATCTGATCCCAGTTACTACCATCATGTTCCACTAACTTCCAAAGTATTGTTTTTAGAGTTTTATTAAATCTCTCCACAAGACTATCTGTCTGGGGATGATGCACTGATGTTCATAATGTGGTGATATGCAACAGTTGTTTAACTTCCCCCACAAGCTCGCTCATGAAAGTAGAGCCCTGGTCAGCTAATATTTCCTTTGGAAACCTTACTCAGGAAAAGAAAGGGAGCAGGTGTTTCAGGATTTGTTGTGTTGTGTTGGCTCTCAGGGGTAAGGCCTTGGGATATCGAGTAGCATAGTCTGCAATGACTACAATGTATTTATTTCCCCGTCTGTAAGTTTTCAGAGGTCCTACAATGTCCATACTTATCCGTGAAAATGGGATCTCAATTATTGGTAGTAGATTTAAGGGGAATGGTGGTGGTGTGTGCGTGCTAGTCTTCTGGCAGATTTCACAGGCTTGAATGACACTTTTAATGTCAGCATGGATTCCGGGCCAGTAAGATGTATTCACAATTTGGGCCTGACTTTTGGACTGTCCCAAATGGCCCCCTGTCAGATGTGAATGGGTTATCTCTAGAACCACCTACTTGTGACTTTTAGAGACAACCAACCATTTTTTTTACCAAGCCCTGTGGCTTGGTCCCCCTTTTTCACAACCCCGTGGCTCAGAACTTGTAAAAATGCTTAGCTAATAAGGGTTCATTCCTTTGGGTAAATACTAAGTCCAGAAGTGTCTATGGTTCTTCCTCTCTAGCTTTTCTGGGTTCAGGGTTGGGCGGGCCATCAGCCTCTCCAAAGCCTCGAGTTCCCCAATCTGTTTTCTCCTACCCAGATTCTTCCTTAACCTTAGGGAACATGGCCTTCTCAAGCATCCCATGAGCAATTCTATCCCCCTGATGGATTTGGAATGGGTCCTTCCCACGATTTTGTAACAACACCTGAACATCACCTCTGAAGTCTGGGTCTATAACTCCAGCTAATACATCAATTCCAAACCTCCCTGTCTGCCCCGATTTGGGTGCCAATCTGATGTAGGTAGTAGAGGGGTGGAATTAGGATCAAATCAGTAGGTATCAGTCTTCTTTCACCGGGAGGAATAGTCTCATCTCTACTGCTAAAAATATCAAACCCAATAGAGCCCTTTGTAGCTACTGACGGGTCTGATGCTCTGGAACTTAGCTTTTCAAATGTTAGGGTCCCCAACTTGTATCGGTTGAGCCGCATCAAACGCCTGACACCATTTGTGAAGGCATCATGAATCAAGAAACAGAAACAGATTCAAAGTTCAAACAAACTCGTTTGATTTAACTTAAATGTCAGGACGGATGAATGCCTAACTTGCCCTAAGCTAAGGTGGATTTCCCTACCTAAAGAAGCTAAGGAAAGTCTGAGGCAAAGAGTTCAACTTAAATTCAGTCTGTGTCCAAACATATACTTTCCCTCACAAATAAAAAGCTAAACAATGCGTAGGGATGTCAGCAATAAAAGAAACAGTGTTCCAAAAAAGTTCTGGGCTTCTTCTAGCTCCCGGCTTACTTTTCAGCTCTCCTCCACCAAGTTTAAAGCAGTTCCACAAAGTCTGGGGGCTCCCTTCCCCAGGTTCAAGACAGTTCCACCAGGTCTTGGGGTTCCCTTCCCCAAGTTCAAGATAGAAGGTTCAAAGTTCAAAAGAAATCAGTTCTCAAAGGATTGGGGTCCTCTCCGACCCTCTTACCATGGGTAATTTCTCTGGTTCACCTATGCACATCTGTGAGAACACAAGTCTTTCCATGTATATTTCCATTGACTTGCTCCTTTTATTATTTACATTCTTGATTCTTTCTTTCATTTGCTTTTCATGCAGGGCACTTGGTCTAGGCACTGTTGTCGGACCACATGGGCCAGCCATTACAGGTCACACAACCGATATCCCTTTCTTGGCTGTTGTTCTTTAATACTGCTCCCATGCAGGGCTCCCTCTGTATAGGCACAGTTGACAGAACACATGGTCCACCCATTATAGGTCACGCAACCAATACCACTTTTGCCAACTTCTTTAGCAACAATTGCCCACTGCTTTCCCTTGACAGTGAAAAGTGCTTATTGTATCCTAGCTTGGTCACCGTTAACTTAGTTACACTTTTGATACCTCTCTGGCTCTTGCCAACACATGTTTCCTCTTAACCTGTAGTTTCTTGACCACTCTGACTACCATCAAGGTTGTAAAGGAAGTAAAAACACTTGGATTCTACCTCAACTCCACCCTAACCATGAGGAAGCAAGTCACCTCCCTAGCGTCCACATCAGCATACACATTCAAACTAATCAGGGCCTGCAGACCGTACTTATCCCCAACTAGCTGCATTACCCTTGCTAATGCCCTTATACTCTCAAGATTGGACTACTGTAATGCCCTCTACATGGGCTCTAATAAATACATATTAAACAAAATCCAAACGCTACAAAATAATGCACAGAGAACAGCACTAAACATCCCAAACAGAGTTCACATATCTGCGATCAGAAGACAAAAACATTGGCTGTCAATTAAAGACAGAATCATGCTAAAAACAACTTCCCTGAACCACAAATGCCTTAACAATGCCGCACCACAGTACCTCTCCGACCAAATAGCCAAGAAAAATACTAATCGCCTGACTAGATCCTCCAATTCTTGCTACCTTAGCGTTCCACATTTCAACCTGGCCAAATCTGGCGGCAGAAGCTTCCCAGTTATGGCAGCCCAAACATGGAACTCACTCCCCTACTCCCTCTGAGCTGATCAAACCTACCCCAGTTTCAGACGAAACATAAGAAATGGATTAGAACCAATGACGCTCACCCAACAATTTAGCATCAAACAGATCAAGCCAGTACCTGCCACCATATAAGTTAACACTGAAACTTCATCTCTTGCTGCCTTACTTAATGCAACTGTATATATTGTAATGTATTGTATATATCCTTTAACCGCCTACCTGCAAGTCTATGACTGTAATGTTATGACTGTATCTCTATGTACCATTAAGCCTAAAGCCTCTTGTACTGCTTGCACCCAGTTACCCTTGGGTCTGGTGCACCATATAAAAACAATAAACAAACAACAAACAAACTTGGCTTGTGTCAATACTTCTTTCTCTTCTTACACCCTTCTTCGGATTTTAATTGCTTTGTCAACACTTGCAGTTCAATCAGCTTGCTTTGCCAACACTTTTATTTCAATCAATTCACTCTCGAGTATTTTCTACCTGCACAATATGGCTTTTATTTCAAGATTATAAGCACTTGCTTCAGTATTCAAAAGTGCTTATGATGGTTTCCCAATGTTCGACATTCAAGAAAGGCTTAGTGCTGGTTTTCTGAGTGCTCAGTATGATTGTTTCCTATCTGCACTCACTGGCTTCCGGTGGCAGCTCCCATCGGCTTTGTTCCTTTCCTTGCTGTGCCTTTCCAACTTCCACGCCCTCTGCTCTTCTCTTGCAAAGGTCAGGGAGAGTGCTGCTTGCTCTCCTCTGGTCTGTGATGACTGGAGTGCTTTGGCTGCCCGACTGCTACTGCTTCCCCGCAACACGGAGTGGTACAAAGGACTTTTGGACATTCTCTAGGCTTGCCTCATCCCTGGCGTCTCTGGTCCTTGCCTGACACGGCTTCCCGCATTCACGTCGTCCGCCTCTCTGGTTCACCAGCTTTCAGCTCCGGCTGGCTCCACGCTCCAGCATGCTGCGCGTCCCATACTTGTCTTGTGAACAGCCCGCACTTTTATACCCGTTGGGCTTACTAAGTGACCACAGGTGGTGGTCATTTAGTCCAATTGCCTGACTATATTTAAAGGGACATGCCTGACCTTTACAATACTCTGAAGGCCTCTTCTTTGTCTCAGTACTAGTGGTGAAATGACTTACTAGTGTTCACCACTCTTAGTTGCATCTTCCTCTTCCCAGTACCATAGTGCTGTGTTCTGCGGTGGGTTGGGCAGAGAAAGGCATTCTCAATTTGGCTTTTAGGTTGTCTGAGAGAGTGGGTGATAGGGTTTGAAGGGGAGTCAAGCCAGATTTTAAAATCACATAGGGTGGTGAGTGCTGGATGTAGATTGAAAGTAGTTGTCAGAGCGTCGCTGAGTGCATCGGCAAACTTTTTGTTGTAGCCAGGTGGTCTGCAAATGAGTAGGACGATGTGGGAGGGGGAGGGGTGAGTTGCAGTTTTACAATAAGGGATTCATAATCTGTGGTGCTGGCTGAGGTGGCCTTGATAAGCAGAGGGAATTGTTGTTTGTGTAGGATTGCTAGTCCCCCACCTCTTGATCTATTCTGGACAGTCAGGTTGTAGCCAGGGGGAAGGCCTCGTTTAGAATGGGACCGTAGTCATTAGCAAACTCGGTCTCTATGATGAAAAGGATGTCTGGGTTCTCATCCGAAATGAGGTCAAACATGTTAAATTTGCTTTTAGAGAATGACCTGGCGTTGATGAGATTGCAAGAGATTTGGTTGGGTTTGGTGGCAAGTGCTGGACGGCATGAGCTAGCTCCTGTCAAGGTGGGGATTTGTTTAAACTGTGGGATACATTGACCCACTCAGCAGAATTTCCCTCCATAGCCAAGCTGCACTGTGCTGGCTCCTTTGAGCACCATTGCCTTGGACCAAAACGGCACCTTGCAGCTACAAAATGATGGCTGCACTGTCTTGGCAAGCAACTATTGGGCAGGTTGGAACAGGGAGCACACCGAGAAAGGCTGCCAGCGTGTTTTCTTGTGTGCACCAAAGAAGCAATTGAAAAGCAGCTCTGCTCTGCTGCTTGCTAAAAAGTTCCCATTGAAAAGTGAATATTTCACATTGAAAAGGATGCTGCCCAGACGCTCTTTACATCTGTTTAACATCACAGTGCTGTTCTCAGTGAGACCGTGCCATGTCTATCCATATTTAGATTGTGCTCCAGCAATATAGAGCATCATCCCGGAATGACAGTCTGTATCAGACAGATCTGGTAAATCAATAAAAACTTTACTTCTAGCCTACAGAAAAATGCTTTTGGGCTACAAAATGTCAAAAATTAATGCTTCTAAAGAAACCCTAGCTCTCTGGGCATATCTCAATGTCAGTGGACCTGTGTCTTAAACAGATTGCTGTTTAAGAGAAACTGACTAGGGCTGCAAAACCATGTTGGGAATTCAGATGGAAGAGAAAACCTTTTGAAAGGGACATCCCAGCAGACTTCACCACGTGTTAAAATGTACTTTTGTAAATAAGAAAAATACCTGTTTTAAAAGTGTAATGTTGAATAAGGCCCTTTCCTTGTCGAGCAATGTAAAGGGGATTTTCTGGGAAACATATATGGGATGCTTTATTTCAACAGGCTTGCTTCTGATTCAGAATAAAATAAAATAAAGAAATAAATGTATTGGCTGTACTGGAAAATTAGCCAAACAGGGATTCTACTATGGCTAAAGGGACATGTGGGGGCTGACAACAGGAGTGGCCTTCCCCGAACAGGAGCCACAATGGATTTCTGGGACACCCATGTGTTAATTGTGCCCTTTGAAACTCTGAATAGACCAAGAGGCAGTTTATCACACGCTCATTAGACTTCTGACTGTGCTCCAGGTTGACACAATACATTCTGGGACACCTACGTGTGATTTTTGGAAAAACGCCTACCCTCAGCTTCTACTGGGGAGCTTCAAAGCCAACGCCAGAGCAGCCTTGGAAGTTATGCCCTTATTTGGTTGACAATGCTGACCATCTGGCTCAAAAGGCTATTTTATTAATACATTTCAAGACTCTTTATCTCCGAAATGGACAACACAGTAATGCGAAATTTTCACAATCTAGATGCAATTTTGGTGACTTTAATTTAAGAAGTGGTAACATTCACTGGCATATTGGGGACAGAAATGGCAGAGAATTGGATATTCTGAGGAAAGTGTTTATGATGTCACTTTGAAATTCAATACTAACAGGCCTTATGATATTATGTACACATGTATAAAGTTATAGAATTTTAGGTAAAATATTTCTCACTGAAAATGATGAAAAATTATTAGACGGACAAAACAAAGTCCTACAAACTTGGAAGTTGGACTGCCATGCTCTGTGTGAAATATGTAATCTGCCTATGGAATTTACAAAAATGCCACAACTGTAGAAGTGTGTGATTTATGTTAACATTGATTGTTGGCAAAAAGGACTGTGGAATGCCTTTGTACCTCATAAAACACAACCCCATAAACTGAGTCCCTTCCTGGAGGAGGCAACCAACATAGACTGAACTATCCGGTTCTTGGGGGTAGGTCTAGCTTAGTTCTGACCAACAATAAATCCTGTGAGGTCACCCGCTTCATAAATAAGGCGTGGGAACTCACAGGGGGACAAACTCTCTCCTGAATTTCCAGCGCCTGCCTTATCCAGACATTCCAGATCCACCTTTAGCAAGATTCCAGACTCTACTGCCAGGCCAAAGCATAGCTGACCCTATCCCAGCAAGGCCATTGATCCAGAAACCCCACTAAAAATCCCCATAATAAGGGGGAAAAGCTGTGGTAACTTTTGGGGGTATCCTGTGACCAGACCAGCGTTTTGCCCACTGCCTGCATGCCCGCTGTACCCTTGCCATCCAGTGACCAGACTTGCCCAGCAGCTTGCTGTTAGGAGAGCTGCCATCCTGTGAGCACATCCCTTTGAGTCCAGAACCCAGTTGGCTGTCCCAAATCCCAAAATCAAGTGCAGATTGTGAGTATTCCCCCATCCCATAGCAACACATAGCCTATCCCATCTTGACTCTTTGTCTTTGTCCTACTCTCTAAGTAATCCTATCCATATTCTGGTAACTTTTTAAGACTGTTAGAATTCTTTGCGCAACCTGTCTTAATTTCCTAGTGTTAGCGCCATCCTTTCATTCACCCCATCTTGTAACTCCTTAGCAATATTTCGATTAAATAAATTAATTCTCCCTAAAGAAAATAGGCACACTACGTGAAGGGTTACAGCTGCAGCATAACTTTTCTATTCACGGATGGCGTTCCCCTTTTCTAGCCATTACATTTTGTGTAAGTAAAGTTTGTCTTTTTATTTCCCAACCGAGTTTCTCTTTTAACTGCTTTACTTTCCTAAAACCAAGTCTACCTTCCACCTTGAAAATCTCATCCAGCTATTCATCTAAAGTCACTATTTCACTGCTATATTATCCCTGTGATGTGCATCTATTCCCCAGCCTAAAAACCGCATTCCGATTCTGTTTATTTTACCAGTTTAAAAAAAAAAAAAACCTTTTGACATTTATAACTGAAAAAGTGTAAAATGCAACTTTTCCACGTTTGATTTTGACTGCACTGGGTTCTCACTTTCAAATTGCTTTTGAACAGTATGCCTTTTGTGATACCTTGCCTTATAGTTGCTAGTGATATGACATCCCTGATACTGTGATTAAACATATGTACATCATTATTTCACTCCACATATAATTAATTATTTGTCAAATTCCGAGTGTCATTTTATGCAATTGCAAAGGGTTTTGAAATGTTTGCCTCTTATTTTGTGAGGGAAGGTCGGATTTTGATTCTGTTTGCTGCCTAATATCATTGACTCCTTGCTGCTCCTTTCTATCCACTCAAAATTTGATTCATTGGGGTTTGAGGGAACATTGCAGGAGGAAATCTTAACTCGGCTGCTACCTATCCTAATTGAAAAAGTGCTCCTATTCATTTGTGCTTTGGATATGTTCTTGTAGAATGTTAACCAAGTGTATTTCAATAGTTTTCATTGTAATTATCACCCCATTGGTGATTGCTACCCAATATAAAAATTGTGTGATTTTCTTTGAAATCAAAAGAAATAAATATTGTATTACCACCCACTGGCCTGGTTCATGCTCCATTGTGACCTGGAGTATTTGTAAAAGGGGGCGTGAGATGTGTTGGGTACCAGCTCAATTGAAATTAGTTGAAAATAAAGAAAAAGCATTCCTATTGAGCGCTACATCCTAGGCTAAGAACAAGTGTCCTGGTCCGGTGTATGACACCCGTTTGGAATCCTTCACAAAGCATATGGAGTGGGGGGGGGTGGCAACAGATTGAGGGAAGGGGTGGCCAGTGGAGGTGGACGGGGGTTGGAGGGAAGAGGGGAATAGTGCTTAGATTGAGTTGGGAGTCGGGGTGGGGGGTTTGGAGGATATAGCGGGGTGGAGCATGGGTGATGCTAATTGGGGTCTGCGTGGCCGAGACCTGAGCCTTTTCTAGTCTTTCAGGCATGCCCAAGTGATGTGGATTTGGGTGGGGGGCTGTTGAGGTTGGGTTATTGGCCATGGCTGCCCTTGCTACACTAAGAGAAGGCAAGTGGGAGTTTGGGGCAGGGGTGGGGTGCTGTTCAGGAGGGGTGAGACATGTGATCGGAGGTTAAGAGGAAGCGAGGGGGTTGGAGTAGGAGGGTTGGCTCGGCTGGGTAGGTGGGTGGTGTTGGATGCTCAGGGGGTCAATGTTTTCAACTCTCGCTCTCCAACATGCCACTCTGGCTTGTGCAGAGTGAGATCTAGGTGGAGGTTGGAGCAGGGGGGGTAAATGGGATCGGCATGGGTGGGAGGGGCATATGCCCTAGAGTTTTGGAGGATGAGGGAGGGGCTGTGTGGCATGGTGGAGGGTTGTGAGTTTGGACTGTGCGTGGTAGTCGGTTGGGTGTGCTGGGTATCATTAGGCATACCGGCACGCCAGCCTGCAGCTCTGCTTTGGGCGGTTTTGGTGTTTGTCTTGTGGGCAGGATGGACCCTTAATTGAGAGATATACATGTATTGACAGTGCAGCTGGGCTAGTGAGGGAGCAGGGAGGTATAGGGGTGGGGGATATGGGGAGGGACCCCTAGATGGGGACAAACCAGTAAATGCAGAAACACCTAGATTTGAGTTACCTGGATAGATGGAGAAACTCCTAAAATGGTGACTCAACAGTAATGAAGAAACACCTAGATTTTAGATAGCTTGATAGAGGGAGAAATGCCTAAAATGGGGAAACAACAGTAAATGCAGAAACACCTAGATTAGAGATACCTGGATAGAGGGAGAAATGTCTAAAATGGGGACACAACAGTAAATGCAGAAACACCTAGATTTCAGTTACCTGGCTAGAGGAAGAAACACCGAAAATGGCTACACAACAGTACATGCAGAAACACCTAGATTTGAAATTTAAAAAAAACTTTAATTGGGGACTAAAGATTTAATAAATGGAATTTAACAGTTGGTGGACAGCAGTGATAGGACTACTACTTACTATCTGGGAAACCTTGGCACGCTAGTTTATGTAGGTGAAAAGATCAGTAGGGCTTTCCGGAATTCAGAAATTGCTGTAATCCCGACCCGGACCACTATTACCTTATCAGTTGCTGCTGGTTGATGGCAGCAGGCTTCTCATGCGAACAGGGGCAAACACGGGTGGAGATGCTTCTTTGGCAGCTGCCCTTTGCCTTGGGGCCCTTTACCGATGGACTGCCCAGGCAGAAGGGCTGCCCTAGGTGGTTTAGCTAAGTGGATCGCAACAGCCAATCAGGCCGGGGGTGGGATGGGAGGTGGTTCGGGAAAGCAGGAAGCGGGGAGACTATCAGGGTAGCGCACAGAGTGGAGATGACTGCAAATAAAATTACACACTGCAAATGGGGCACAGGAGTTGGGGCTACCAGGGGCTCAAACGCTTACCTGAACACACAAGATAGTGGTGTCAGAAAGTGTGATTGCATGCCCTGGAAACCTGCAAAACCGAGTTGAGATGAAACAGCCAATCAGGGCCAGGGGCGGGATGGGAGGTGGGTTGATGGGTTGGACGGGAAAAGCTGCATGCAGGGAGAATTTTGGGGCAGTGCACAGAGCGCAGAAGGCTGTTCAAGTAAAATTACACATGCCAAATAAAGTACAGTAGTCGGGGCAACCAAATGCTTGCCTGAACAAATGAGCCAAAAATACAACCAAGGTGGAGTCTAAGTAGACCCTTGTATCTTGACCTCACATGAGAATGGGATGGTGAAGCCGTCAATGACAAAGGATTGGTCATAGCATATGGGAGGCCATCCAGACCTTTAAAGTTTTGTACACTAAGTTCTGAGTGTGGGGGTCTGTGGTGTAGCTGCCTGTTATAGGAAGGAGTAATTGTGTATCATCAGCAAAGTTTTTGTAACATATGTCTCTGGTGTCTAGGAGGTCAAAGAGGGGTTTTGTGAAGATATTGTACAGGGTAGGTGAGACGCATGAGCCTTGAGGTGCTGGAGTGGCAGAGGCAGAGAAAATGGCATGGATCTGTTAGATAAAAAGGAGAAGATCAAAGGGGTGGCTCCCATAGAAAAATGTGCAGCAGATTGGAGGTGTTGCAAAGAATTTGGTGGCCCACCAAGACAAAAGCAGCAGACAAATCCAAAAGTAGGAGGAGGGCAACCTTGCCTGTGTTCCTGAATTCATCCAATTCATTTTTTAAGTCTAGGAGTGCTTTTTGAGTGCTGTGGCCTGGTCGAAGTCCTGATTGGTGCAAGCCGAGAATGTAATTTGCTTCAAGGTGTGCTTGAATTTGAAGGTAGGCAGTGCAATGCAGTATTTTTAGAAGGAATAGGATGGTAGTTAGTGGGGATGACTGGCTCTAGAGTAGGTTTCATTAGTAAAGATAGTACCCAGGTCTCTTTTAGGTTAGTTGGTACAGAGGCAAACAAGGAGTTAATGAGGGGGGTGATCAATGGGGGAATGCTTCAGCACAGTCCTTAATGACTGTAGCTGGGCTGACATTACTTTGGCATCTTGAGGGTTTAAGACCTTTAATAATTTGGACAACTTAATTCTCTGAGACCGGTTTGAAGATAAAAGTTGGGGGAGATTAAAGGTTAGGCTGGGGGCTGAAGGTTCAGTGAAGCATGGCAGAACAGTGTTTTTTCTTTTGTACTATCTTATTTTGGAACAAGGCATTCTGATGTTAGAACACCAAGTGGTATCTTTGGTGCAATTGGTTGCAGGCAGCGCAGGTGACTCTAATTCACCTTCCCTAGCACTAGAACTAACTTTGTCAATTCTGGCATTGTAGGTGGAGCTTTTTGAAAGTAGTATGGCTTGTTTGTATGTCTTAGTTAGGGAAGTGAGGGATGTTTTGTTTGAATCAGAGGGGGATTAACTCCATATGGTTTCTGCCACACGTTTGTTCTCACAGAGTGCTTTCAGTTCGGGGTTGAATCATGTGTTCAGATGTGTGATTGGCTTAGCTATGCATTTAAGTAGCAGGGTTACCGTGTTGATAGCTAGCATGAGGGCTTGGTTGTAAGTCTCGACCATGGTGGCCGGGTCAGTGCTAGAAGTTGATGAGCTGCTGAGCTCAGTTATCATGGGTAGGATACGGCTGGATGTTATGTTCTGGGCATTTCTTGTTAGAGAGGGGCATGATTTTTTGGCGGAGTGGGCGACAAGTTTAAGTTTAGTAAATAAAAGGAGATAATGTTGTGATCTGTCCATTGGGAGGGCAGATTAGAGGAGACTAGGATGTTGCAGTTTGTGTCAGCAAGCCAATCGACAGTCCGGCCTTTGGTGTGAGTAGGGTTGTGGATATGTTGTGTGAAGCTTAAGGTCTTAATAGCACTGTGTTGTTGTTGAAGCCCAGGTTAAGGTCCGTAATGAGGATAATCCTAGATGAAATTTTGGTGTTGGCGGACAGGATTTGTAAAATGTCTTCTTCAAAAGAGAGTGGAGGGCCCGGTGCCCGTTAACATAGGTGAGTGGTTACTGATGAGGTGTGGGAGAAAGTAAGCTTGACAGACAGAAATTCTCCTGACAGCATGAGGGGGTTGCTACTTTCAGTTAGAGGAAGGCTCTCTCTAGGTATGATGGCGAATCTGCCGCCTCTTGAGACTGCTCTATCCTTCCTGCAGATGCCATATTTGGGAAGGACCGCTAGGGAGAGGGCTGGGCCTGATGCAGCATGTAGCGATGACTCAGAAATGGCAAGCAGGTCAAGGTTTTTGGATAAGATCAGGTCAGCTATGTCTAGGGGGTGTGTCGAGATAGACATTGCGTTAACTAGAGCACCTTTTTGGTTAGTGACTATAGGCATCATACTATTTTTGCCGACCATACATTTATTGACAGAGGAGGTGGAGTGGTGACGAATTAGTCTGGTGGGGTAGTTTATGCTGATGTTTAGTGTGTAGGCTGTTCGAGATTTGCACAGCTGAGATGGAGGTGTTGATATACTGATAGGGAGAGTGGTAGTGGAGTCAAGTGGATTAATGACAGGGTGAGCCAATGAGGCAGCGCTAGGCTTAGGGGAGGTTCCAAAGTCAGTGGTTCGGCATTCAATAGATCATAGTAGCGGCTGGTTGGCTGGAGCATGAGTATAGGTGGTGGACTCACCATTTCGCAGTATCTGGTCCCCGTGGGATAGTGATATTGACGGGGACGGCGTAGGTGCATGCTCTCAGATGTTTGAGTCATGTTAAAGAAGGATCTGATGGTGAATGCCATTGGCACGGGTTCACATATAGGTGAGTGGCTGCCATTATTAAAGGGGCATGTTGCAGTCTTAGAGGTTTCTGCTTTCAACAAGAAGGTTGGGGATGGAAGGATGGGCTAGAGAATGTGGAGATGTTTTATTATTTGCTGGGCAACCCCAAGATGGTAATCTTTGTCCCCAAAGAGGGAGTTCCTCCCCATGAGTTCATCCTGCATTAAACCACCCCTGCAGAGACTATTGGGTAGCAGCCACACCTCCCTAGCCTCATGAGAAGGGGCTCCCCCTTGGGGAGAAGTGACAACACCTTGTGAATCGTCACAAAATACAGAAACAGTCACTTTTACTCTTTCATTTTACTTTGCATTTTGTAAGAAATCATGTAAAAGCTGCAAGGTAAAGACAGCATTTAGAGTGTATTCCAATGTAAACCCTCTACTTTTAGCATATGATAAACGCAGACAGATTCAAAATGTATCCATTTGTTTTATGCCTGCCTGAAAATCTCATGTACTCTCGCAGTGAGAGAAACGGTGGGGAGGAATATTTGGGGTGGGACCCAATGTCATGTTCCTTATTTTGAGGGGATCAGGACTCCCTTAACCTCCCTGGTAGTTGTACCTATGCCCCTCCCCCCATGCAAATGAGAGAACTCCCCTGTGCAATCGTGCATGCTTCCATTATTTAAGCAAGCACAAATGTGCCAATGTACTTATGGCCCTTGGCGGGTAGCGTGTCATGCAGTGGATGGGATGCAGAGTAACCCTTTACACCAAATAATCAACCAACTCAGGAAGATGGCAAAGTCCTTTTACTGTTTTATTATCAATTGTCTAAAACACAGAGTTTACAACGGACATCGCAGAGCATTTTTTTCAAAGCATTTCCAAGAAAATCTTGCTTATATAGTAAAAATGTGTCATACATGATGTCATACTACATGGCCAATAAGCGAAAACCTATGGGGGGTTGTGATACGCTCAATGGGAACATCTAAGTATACTTTCTGTAAGGGGTTGGGTTGTGATTGGGTCTCTACAGTCAGGTGGAGAACTCATACCCACCCCTAGTGCAAGTCCTCTTCAACAGTTATTGGATACACGGTACATCATTAGTCTGTTAACTTTAACAAGGTGTTTGTCCTTATAGAGTCAAGACAAGACCTATATGTATTAGACATTAGTCTGTTAAAGTTAACTACATATAGGTCTTGTCTTGACTCTATGAGGACAAGCACCTTGTCTATACATTTGCGTTTGCACTAGAAAATAGTGCCTACTAGACATGCTTATGCCTCACTACAGTTTATCACCATGCTTCACTGCACTAAATTATTGTAAATGAATGTTATGTTTTTTCTGCATTTATTATTCATCAGTCTATAACTAATGTGTTTTCTTGATGAAGTATAAGTACATGCGAATAACCTAAACCTCTGTAAACTTTCTGCTGCAGAAGGTCTTTAGGATCCATGTCTCTAAAATGCTACCTGATTGTTCTCGAAAGCATCAAGTTGCCATACCTTGAGTGTTGTTGGTCGATGAGTTTGTTGTAATACATTTACATCTTGTATAACTTTTGTGCTCACATGTACGAATGAATGTGTGTGTAGCTTTCACCCCCTTGGGGTCCTTTAGACTTTGACACAAGTTTAGATTAGTGGTGACCTTTGCAAACACCACAACCTCCTTTTTGAAGAAAGGCATACAGTACCAAGAGTATGCTCTAACTATTGTCAGGCGGCTACCCCTGTATGTGATATATTGTTACCTCAGCCTAAGGTTCCGCCAGTTGGGCTGCCCCTCCAGTTAATATACGTAATTGGTATATATGGATTGCCATTTGAAAACATATTGTTGTTAGGGTGAGTATTGTTGGGAGACGGGGGCAAAATTCCCAGGCCTGCTTTGATTCAGGACAAGGCGATTGTAGAAGGAAGTATTGCAGGAAAGTTAGGAGATCGAAGAGGGGAGAGGGACCCACCCATAGAAGCTAGATTGTAATGAAATATAGCAAATTGTAACCTTAGACCTACGTGTGTAGCAAAACCCCATTTTCGAAGGTAGACGCCATTTTGAACTTGATACCTAGTACTATGGCAATGCTAGTATGCTTACATTTAGTCCAGAGGGTTTGGAGGGTGTGTGTGCGTTCTTCACTCGCCGCCCTGGCAGCTCTGCCGAAGGTTAATTTCCTGAACACACACACAGAGTCCTTTATTGTATCTTTTTAGTAATGCATGCAACCCAGTAAGAATGTACCCAGCAAGGCAAAGAGAGGCCCAAATATATTTTGAAAGAGCAATCCCACAAGATTAGGGGTGAGGGCTTTAAGCCCTTGCCAGTCCAGATCTTTAAGTTATTGCAACCTGAGACCTCCACTTTTCAGACATAAACATTTGAGTACTCGAAGCTGCCTAAGACCCCTGGCCATAAAACTGTTAAAGTGACCAGTTGATCAGGAAGATAAGGGAACAGGGACTGGCTGCCCCCACCCGCAGTTCATGTGATTTGTGCTGCGAGATGCCAGGGGAGAAGGTAACAAATTTATGCCGTGGGTGGCAAAGATGTGAGGCGCCAACGTGTCTGGGAAAGCAGCGGGGGTACATGTAGTTCTGAGAAAGTTATCACAACTTCCAAAATATCAGCCTTGCTCATGGCCCTAGTACCAGGTGCACTGTAAAACTGGGAAATAATGAGTTGTGTGTGTAACTCAATTGCCAATTAATGCTTTGTACTTCATTGACAAAACAAGGAGATCCCGACGTGGAAGACGATGGACAGAAGATGTTGGATCCAATCGCCGGGCATCCTTTATGGAGCAGGCTATATGTGTATAAGGTCACACCAACCAACTACTTGGATTTGTAACCTATGTGATGTTCGTCACTTGTGACTCTGTGCACCATTAAACGCTATTGCTCATGCTGTTTTTGTCAGAGCACTCCGTCGCAGCAGAGTTCTTTGTTAGCAAATACTTGTATTTTTGTGCAATCAAATCTTGTTCTCCTTGCAAGAGGTGTGCTGGGCCTTTTTTTCTAGTGGGTTGTATTTTTTCTGGTGTGAGGGTTGAGGGGTTACTCTACTTTTTTGGTGACTCCGACGTGATCCCCAGTTTTCCGCAAAGACAGACTTCCAGACCACACATCTGGAGGAACCGCACCCACCTGCAGTGACCAGTCCCAAGCGCCCAACTTGCAGTGCTGTACAGGAGCCATTTTGACATAAATCCTGAAGGCTCCTTGGAACAGGGCGCGGCTCCTAGGACAGTGCAGGCCGTTAATGGGACCCTGTGAAAGAGGAGCTTGGCTGAACATGCACATGTACGTACACCTCTTGCAGGCGATAACAATGGGGACTGACGCTGAGGGGGAAGCTGGGAAAATGGGAAAACAGGTTTGTGGGTTGGTGTGCATTGAAGAAGGGATGAGAGTGCATGGTGAAATGGTGTGTGATTGAGTTGGGTGGTGTGTGAAGATCACATGGCAGTTTATTATTATTATTATTATTATTATTATTCGTATATAAGGAGAGAAATAGGGAAGTGGGATGCTTTTCGAGACAGGGAAGAAGATGGCGCCATATTTTGGAATGAGATAAGAGAAGTCAGAAGTAGGGGCTCCGTATAATTAGAGAGATCAGATTCCTGTGCCCAATATATTTCAGGTGGGGGAATAAGATAAGGTGGTGGTTATTTTAGTTCATTATTTTAGTGTTTTAACTTTTTATTGTGTAGTAAGCACTGGCCAAGGGAGGGCCTCTAGAAGCATTAGTGCGGGTTTTGGGTTTGAGGAGTGAGAGTTTGTGAGCGTGGAGTAAGTGGGAGAGAAGGGGGTGTGTGCAGGGGGTGACAGGAGGAACGGTAGTGAAGGACTGGTAGGAACGCCCGAGACAAACTGCATTTTGTATATGGTTGGACATTTTTGTATACTAAGCTGCCAACATGGGGGTAGTTACTTAGTTGGAGTATATGTGTAGTGTATTGCCATTGTATAAAGACAACATTGAAAAATATCATAAGCAGTGGGCGGTGGAGACACAGGGGAAAATGCTTCACCAATGGCCAGAGCAGGGGACGAACAACAGAGGGATACTGTACCACTTGTACACATTTTTGGCAGCTAAATATAAAGGTAAAATGCTCCAAAGGAGGAAAGAGATCCTGGAATGATGGAAAAGGGTGGATGATATAGAGGATAATGATGAGTGCAAATCTCAGTGTGACAATCGCGTACCCCTAAATATAGTTAAGGTAGCAGTATCCGAGGGAAAGGGTGTTACCCAAACCTTTCCACTACAGGATATACTAATCCAACAAATGTGCCTTCAGCCGCCAAAGCACCACCCCCATCTCTGCCACCACCCCCATACCACATGAATACTAACTGCAGTACCACGGGATAGCAAACCACAGAAATAGAGGAGGCTCTAGAGGCAGCACAAGCAGAATTGGCATGGTTGAGGTCCTTCAAGGAAGAAGAAAGCAAATCAGGGTGTGGCCTGGATGAATGGAGGGTCGGAGACATCTTGTTTGGATTAGATAGTACTGCGATCAAGAATGACCATATTGAGAAGGGGAAGAGTGACAAACGAGGGGTGGGGATTGTAGATTACGGGACAGTGAGGTCAGATGGAGGTACAAACAGGGAGCTGCCGGAGGATGAGTGGGACACAATGGATGAATTGGAGGATGAGAAGGAGGTATCGGCAGTTACTCCACGGGTAGAGAGCTTGTGGGGTCTGCAGCTAAGGAACAGATTTGGGCAGGCAGCAATGGCCAGGAAGACTCCGGCAGGGCACAATATGTACCTTGGGCCCAAATAGACAAAACCAATCTGATTAAAGCGCACCTGCCCATCACTGTGGGGGCTAGGAGGTGGATATATACTTTTGAAAAACAAACAGCTGGTATCCCCTTAGCTGTGTTAGATACACACTGTTTGCTTGTAGCAATTGTGGGAGATCAGGCAGGGGATATTTGGGTTAAGGCTGAATACCCAGGAGCGAAAATAGGCAGAGATACACATGATAGGGTACTTTTTAACAACATCAGAGCCTCGCTGTGGACTGCACTGCGGCAGGCATACCCTGATGCACCGGATTTGCAGTCGCTAATTCAACACACAATGGGGGATGATAAACACCGCCCCCAATACATTTTGAAAGTGCAAGAGACGTGGAGGACAGAGAAAGGGGAACAGTGGGACCAATCAGTTCCGCCTTTCTATTATATCATCAAAAGGGGATTGCCCAAGGAGGTACAGAAAGCTCTCGATAAAATCGTGGGCACAGATACGAAAAGGTGGGCTGGAGTGCAGACTATAATGATACATTGCTGTAAGTGGATCAAAGAAAGAGAAAAAGAAATGGCACAAAGGTTGCAGGCTGAGCAAGCGAAACTGGTACAGAAAAAGTTGGCAAAAATAACAGTTGAAGGGGCGGTAGCAGAAGTCACTCAAACAGATACAGCAGAGCAGGCAGCAGCACAAGCAGACGCAAGGATAGCAGCGTTTTGATCAGGTGGAGGGCAGAGGAATGGTGGATCGTAACCACAGTGGCCCGAGTGGTACCAAGGAGGTCAGTAACATGGAAGAGGAGAGTTTTAAGGGGGAAGGAGGGTCAGAGGTGGATTCGGAGCAATGGGGCCAAGAGGTGGAGTGGGACCATCTCCATTTTTGGGATGTGGGAAGTGGGGTCATTTTACGAGAGAGTGCAGAAGCAGGATGGGAGCCGGGTACAATCGATACATTACTGCAGGCCTAATACAGCAGCATTACCTCCCCACACCGTTGATGCCCACGTCGATACCATATGAAATATACCAAGCATACACACAGCTACCACCACATACCCCTCAGGCACAGTTGCCTGCCCTGCGCTGCACCACCAAGTCAATCATACGGTGCTACAGTACCCAAATGGGACACTCACACATTATCAGGGTGTGAGAGTTCTGGGAGGCGTACCCTTTCATGTTCAAAGGTACATATCCTGACTAGGACAGCCCACAGAAAGCTCTTGCGTGCCCAGTCCTATCCATGACTACCCACACTGATGAGGAACCTTTGGTGGATGCTAAGATAGGAAATAACAATTAATCTTTATGGTTGACACGGGTCCCATTAAATCATGCATTAGTGAAGGTAACTTCCAGTTATCAAGTGAAACTCTCGACATGCAAGGCTTCTCTGGGGCTGTGGCAACGGTTCCATTTGCTGAAGATGTAGCTATCATAATTATGTATTTAATTTATTTGTATTTATTTATTTCTAACATGCCATAGCCCGCAGGCATCAGGGCGCACATGTACACAAGGACGTTTTAGCAGAAAGACGGGGCAGGGAACAATCAAAATAAAGGAGAGATCTTAATCAAGTTTTCAGATTTTCTCTGAAAATGTTATGTTTTTCTACCATGCGCAGACTCACTGGGAGGGTGTTCCATGCTCTGGCAGCTCTAAGGGGAAATTATCTGTCCTTTCCTCTAGTGTGTTTTGCACGGCGGACAGCCAGAAGTTGCGCTGAACTAGATTCGCAGGGTTCTGCATTAGTGATTGCTTTAGATAATCCAGGGCATTACCATGTAAGCATTTCTGGGTCATTGACAGAATTTTGAATTGAATACTCTTTTCCACAGGCAGCCAATGAAGCTCCTTCCAGAAGTTGGTGATGTGTTCTTTTCTAGAAATGTTGTAAATTATCCTAACCGCATCGTTCTGAATGATCTGTGTAGCTGATGTACATTTTCCTTGTTGGCTCTACTAAGTAGACCATTGCAATAATCCAACCGGGGCATTATTATAGCTCTAACTAAGGTCTTGCAGTTCTTGCGTGAAATGAGTGGATTAATTTGGTGCAAGACTTTAAGATGATCATGGGGTTTTTAACAACATTGTCATATGCACCAGAGTTGAGCGATGCATCCAGTATAGTGCCTAGAGTCTTTACTTTTTCAACCACTGAAATGAGAACGTCATTCACTTTGAAACTTGAATATGCCTGAATTAGATTGTTCCTTTGCAAGTCTTGTGCCAAAAATCATAAGCTTGGTTTTTGAGCAGTTGAAACACATCCAATTATTAACCATCCATTTTCTGATGGATGAGTAGATAGAGTTGAGATTGGCCGAATCTGTAGCACTGAAGTCTATTATAAGTTGGAAATCATCGACATAGTTAGTAAAGTGGAGGCCCTTTGTTTCCAGTTGTTCACATGGTGGTTTTATATGTATATTAAAGAGTGCGTGAGAGATGCAAGCTTCCTGAGGAACTCCATAGCTAATAGCGGCTGAGTCAGAGCAGGCATTACCCCAGCAGATTTTGGCACATATTTCGCTCAAAAAGGAATTAATTCACTCAATGGTGTGATCAGAGCAGTTCCCTGTAATAGTAAATGTTTTGAGTAGGAGTAAATGGTCTAACAAATTGAAAGCTGCTCAGAGATCCAATAAGATCAACAGCCCTGTTTTGCTTTCATGCAGCCTTTCCAACATTTGGGTTTACAAGCCAAGCAGGGCACTTTCTGTCCTATGATTGCTTCTGAAACCTGATTGCTTTGGGTGGAACGCTGCTGATGTCATTACAGCGTCTGTAGATGTAAAGCAGCAAGTTTGTCTAGGATTTTGAGCAAGAAAGATGTGTTAGTAATTGGCCTTAAATTTGCTAGATCTTTGGGACTGAGTCCAGGTTTCTTTACAAGGGGAGTTACTGCTGCTTCCTTAATAGCTGTAGGCACATTTATGTGTGTGAAAGACGCATTGACCAATCTTGTAAGAAAGGAGGCACAAATATTGCTGTTCTTTATTATGATCTTGGTTGGTATAAGATCCCTCGGGTAAGATGTGGGCCTTCCGTTTGCTAATATTTTCACCATTTCTTCAATGGATATGATTTTAAAGGAGAATCCTGAAGAGACATTTGTTTTCCTCTGGTCGTTCACTGGTTTTTGTTCACAAGATTTCACTGAATTATTCTGCCAGTTTTTAATTGTATACAGACCAACAGCACTTTATCCTGAAAAGCCTTTTGTACCTTTTCACAGTCTGCTTTCTCTGGAACAAAAAGACGGGACAGGGCAATTGGTTTTTCCCATTTCCTGTATATTTCAAAACATTTTCTGGTGCTATTTCCTGCATTCTCAATTTGTTTGTTAGAAAATAGTTTTTTAGTGTCAAGAATGTTGGTTTTATATGTCTTTTCCAGACATTTCCATCTTTTTCTATTTTCTGTATTTTTATTTTTGGACCATGCTCACACGGCCTGTCTTTTTGCTTTTTTCAAAGTGCATGACTCAGGAGTAAACCAATTTAACTTGTTTGGATGATCGGGCTCTACCTTTTATCTAAGAGTCGCATTTTGATCAAGCAGATTGGCATGTTTCTACCAGTTTGCATGGAATATAAAGGTGGATGAGGCAATCATGATGGATTGAATACAACAATCTAAATCTGCAGTATTGAGTTTAACATTCCTATTCTGAATTTCTTTGGGAGGGGCTCGAAAAGGTCAAGTGGTTTCTGTTATATGTAAGATGCAGTCTATCGTATAATTATCCGACCAGATGCATGCTTTGGTTTCAGTGTGGCTTATGCTACTGTTGTGTGCCATCACCCTGCCTAGGATGTGTCCTTTTGTATGAGTGGGTCCATGATTTTGGGTTAGGATGCCCATGTTGGCAAGATGTTGTTCCAGCTCGAACACATTGTTGTCCTTTGTATCCCCAAAATAGGAGGCAAAATGGTGCATGAACCTCTATTGTATTCAGAAACCTCACCAGTAAATTTGTTAGGGCGTGACCTCGTAAGCAAATTAAACTTGATCATCTCTTTTACAGACCGGGGAATAATATGTGCTACCCCAGGAATGTGTGCTATGAGAGCAATGGTGATCACACATGGCAGAGGAAGGAATGGAGGTGGTGGTTTGCAGCCAAGTGTTACTTGATGCAGTGCCACAGATTTGAAAGGCATGTTGGTGGATACCATCTGATTTTATCTTCAGACCCATTATGACCCCAGAGCTTGTGGCAGGGACAATACTCTCACTGGACTTGCTAGGGTTGGTGGTGTCAGTGAAAAGGATTGTTGTACTTGGGACCGATTCAGACAGGTGTAAGTGGTGCACTGTATTGTGCATTGAACCAATAGTATCCCTAAAAGAAGTGAAAGATGCAGAATCGTTTGAGGATGGGGTTGATTATGGAGATATATAGTGTTGGCTATTTGCTTACCCTGTGAGATAATGGTGCAATATCGTAAAGTACAGTGTTCTCTGATGGCCCTTGTGACAGCAGGTTCCCGAGAGGTTATGGACAAGCAGTGTCCACGATGTTGGCCTCTTACAGGGGGTAACACCCGTTTGAATAGCACTCAAGCAAGGTGCCGTATTGCCTTAAGTGAAACAATATCCACTGTCCAAAGAAGCAGAGGAAGGGATAAGAGATACCATCGCTCAACTTCAAAATCAAGGGATTATTGTGCCCTCTAACTCCCCATGCAATACAGCTATATAGCCGATAAAAAGGTGAAGGGGTCAAGTTGGAGAATGATCCAGGATCCCTGGCCCTTAAATGAGATTGTACAGGCAGAGTTTCCGGTCATTCCCAACCCTGCAACCATTTGTGTAGCATCCCAAAAAAAGCAACACATTTCACTGTAGTGGACTTGAGAAATGCCTTCTTTTCCATACTCCTGCACCCGGACTCTCCATGCCTCACTGTGTTTATGCATGGCGGAAAGTGGTATGAACATCCAAGATTGCTCAGGTGTGCTGTAAATCCCCTAGTATCTTTAACAGAATATTATATACAGAAGCCCAGCACTATCATACAATATGTGGACGATTTGCTCGTATGCAGTGATAATGAGCAACAGTGTCAGAAGGACTCTGTCACACTCTTACAGTTGCTAGCATATAAAGGGAACACAGTAGACAGAGCTAAATTACAATACTGCCTCCAAGATGCTCTCTATTTGGGACAATTGCCAACTGTCCTTGTAAAGAAAATAATACCAGAACATGCTGCATCAGTGTTTAGTGCCCTCCAGCCCAAAAACTGTCAAAGTAATGCAAAAGTTCCTTGGACTGTGTAATTACTGAAGGGTGTGGATTCTAGATTACACAGCATACACTAGGCCTGTGCTGCAGGGCCTCAACGATGCACAAAATACAGACAACAAGATAACATGGACAGAAGACATGCTCACAAGCTTTAATTAACTGAAAGAGGTCATCTCCACTGCCCCAGTGTTAGCAACCCCTGATTACATTCAAGAGTTTTACTTGTCTTCCCATACTAATGGTCAAATGATGACGGCGGTACTCATGCAGAAAAGCGCTATGGGCCACAACTCGTTGGCCTATTACAGTGGAGTGCTAGATTCAGTAATACAGAGCCAGTTCCCTTGTGAACAGGCGCTTGCTGCCACTCCATAAGCAAATGAGAAGAGCTCCACGATTACCATGGGTTGTTCCATAACACTGTATGTGGAGCATGCAGTATTTGCCATCCTTGAATGATCTTAATCAACTGTGACTCTGCAGCGGGCATCTGCGTATGAAGTTATCCTATCCTGTCCAAACATCCAAATAGTACGGAGCAAGACAGAAAATCCTGCTACTTTTCTGACAGAACTGTGCTCTGAGGAAGACCTCACTAGACATGACTGTGTAACATCATGAGGACATACTTAAAGCAAGAGCCAGTCTATCTGTCTCAGGAGGATAGCACACAGGCAACATGCTCACCTTGGAAGCATGATGACACTGAGCAACACAGGTTTGATCCCCCGGTCCGCGCTTAGAAACCTCTGGGTATTAAGCGCATTCTAAATAACCTATCATATCATATCAGTTTGATCGAGGTGGGAAAAGTGCTTTTCATTGACGGGCCAGAAACTATAGACCAGGGACAGGCCAAAAACCTACTGGTGCAGCAGTCATCTGCCTAGTGGACGGAGAGTATGAGGTGGTGGTGCAAAAAAGACTACCTATGCATTATTCAGCACAAGCAGCAGAAGAACTCATAGCACTCATCGAATCGCTCCTAGAATCGCAGGAATGTCGAGTGACCATTTATTGTATTTCTGCCTTTGACATCAAAATGATGCACTCCGGCCTTGCAAGGTGGAAAAGAAGAGTGTTTATAAGGGATGCCAGTGCAACATGCAGCACTCCTGGATAACCTGATTGAAGCTCTTTCCCAGCCCTAAATGAGCGTGGGGGTTAAATGCACCACCCATACCAATGACACAGACAAGTTTCACTTGGCAATGCTGCTGTGGATGCAGCAGCCAAGCAAGCAGCGTTTTCCCAGGACCCATCATCTCTGAATGTTTAGTGACACCACATGGATGAGAGCCGTTGCCAGCACCCTACACATCATCACCACATCACTTCCCTTGCACAAATCATTGAAATGCAAGGTTGAGCCCCACGGGAAGAGAAATATTTGTGGCAGAAAAAAGGGTGCCTACAGTACTCTACTGATTTATTGTGGCAGCAAGAAGGTACGGGTGAGGTTGTCATGCCATGTGAAATATTGCTGGTTGCCTTTGAGCAGGTACACCAGCCATCTCATTTGTCAAAGCAGCACATTGTTGCAGATATTCAGGAGGTTTGGTTTGTTCCAAATCTTCATTAGATTTTTACTGAATTGGTGATAATCTGCATTACATGTCAAACCTACAGTCCTGGTCACACCCTGAGAACAATACAAGGTACATTGCCTCACCCTACTGGGCCATTTAGGAAGCTCCACATCGATTACACTGACATGGGAGAGTGGTGCAGTGGTTAAAGGTACTTAATTGTTGTTTTATGTCCCTTTTCTTGATGGGTTGAGACGGGTCCTTGTGCACATCCAGACACAAAATGTGCAGCCAAATATTTTGTGAGGGAGGTGTTTCCTTGTTGGGGTGTCTGTGATTTGTTGCGATCTGATAATGGCACCCATTTCTTTAATTAACTGTTTAAGGAAGTGACCACATTGCTAGGCATCAAGCATCAGATGTGCACATCTTACCACTCCTAGACCAACAGGGTTTTGGAGAGTATCAATGGCTTGCTAAATGCCAAACTATCTGTGCTATGTGTCACCCTACAGAGAAACTGGGTGCACTGTCTCCCACTGGCTTTATTTATTTTGCTCTTGCGGCCCTGTAAGGATCACCATTTCTCACCACATGAGTTGGCAACAGGCAGGCGAATACGTACGCCTCTCTCCGCTGTAAGGAAGGCCTCTGATGCTCACAGGGCAGCGTCTGTCTTAGGGGAAGAATTCAAGGACTACTTAACTGCGTTAACTAGATCAATAAAATGTGTTTCTCAACAGATAGCACCACGGTGGTCCAAATAACCAACCAGTGTGGCATCTACTTCAATGCCTTCATAGCCTCTTCAATTATCACCTGGTGATAGGGTGTTTGTGAGGAACTTCGTACGCAGGTGGAGTGAACCAAGATATAACGGCCCGTTTTCTGTCATCTGTGCTACTCCATTTGTAGAGAAGGACCAGGAGCTGCGATATTGGGTAAATCTTTTGATGTTCGGAACGCTCCTGATGCCGCATCCCCCGCTAATGAGCAAGACAACAGTAACTGAGTGAAAGTGCACACATTTTTGCCGAGTAATTTACCAGCTGTACATAGGATTTAGTATATTCTTTTTGTTCCCCAGTAAAGTGTCTTTTTCTTCTTTTTGTTATTTACATATTTGTGGGTTCTTTCTCTTTGCATATACTTGCTATTTCTCTTTTCATTTGAGAATGTCTCTAAAGTTGCTCATTGGTATGCCGGGTTCTAATGTACAAAATGCAACCAAAAACAAATATAATATGTCCATATACCTTTATGTTTGGTTTAGCAGTGTATTTAGTATGTCATTTTATGTGGTTGGAGCATATAAAAGGGGGGATATCCGAGGGAGGTGTACGAGGGTTGGGTGCACATATCAAAACAGGGATAGTAACACCATGCAGGGAATTTATATGAATACACTACCATATGGGGACGTGATGCCACAAAAAATAAATAATGTATTATCAGATGCAAAGTCACATGTGTCAGATGCAAACACATTAAAACGTTTTAAATGACAATTTAGGAAGAGATATGATGAGCATAGAGGTTTAGGTTTTTATATGATAGAGGATGTGCAAAACCCAGATTTGAGTAACAGTTGGTAAGTGGACATGAGCTTGGTGGGAAACAAGATAAATGGGAGTTGTTATATTTGCTCCTTAATACCACACGGCACCCAAGGTACTAACACCACAACAGGTTCCGTTTTTGGATGCTCAATGTCTTGTCCATCTAGCACTATGTAGATTGCAAAGCACATTCCAAGGGAACAGTATACACCTTCTGATGATGGATCCAGATGAAAAGCTGTGTACCCGCAATGCTAGAAGCATGCAGTGTTTGCAAAGACCATACATGTAGCTAGAAGGAGTGAGGTTTGTGGCCAATCGGTGGGAAGAGACTGTGCTCAGCTATATGGCAGGAGGACTTAAAGGACAGACAAAACTGATTCAGAGGGTGAACGAAGCATGTCAAGAATACTGGGGGAAGCATGTGGCAAAGTTAACATGGATCAAAGCAAAAGAGAAGCCGGTTAAGGTGCAGAAACAAGAAGAATATCAAGTGTGCTTCCATAATGCAGGAGATGTCTCTGTGGGTACAAATGACAAGTGCAATGTGACAATAAACATTCCAGATCGCAAGAAAGTAACAGCCGCAGTGATGGATACCTACTGGGTCTGTGGTCAGCAGGCGTCCTTGCACCTCCCACCATGATGGAGGAGAGTATGTTCACTTACTACACTGCACTCAGCCCTTCTTGTAATTCCAGAAGCACCTTTAATTATTAAACCGGGGAGCTTGTGTACCCCCACATCGTCACCAGAGTCCACTGCTTCTGCATACCCACTACGACCTCCTGTATTCTGAATTCTGCCAGAGAAGAAGGGAAACATACTTCTGAAGAGGAAGAAAAGGTCTATTTATTGTCAAACTCAGCCCAATTGCACAAAGACATACCTGATCCATACAGACAGTATAATAAAGAAGAGACGTTTTTCGCTTCTGTGTTAGTACCAAGGATACAAGCAGCAGGCAATGCCAAATGGCTGCAAATAGTTAGATACAAATTGATACAGCTGGCGAATTACACTGAACAAGGCTTTAACATGAATAAAGTTGAACCGAGAGCCATCCAGTTAATAACGCTGCAGAACCGGTATGTGCTCGATCTGCTCGATCTGCTCACAGCCATGGAAGGAGGAGATTGTGAAGAAATTGGAGAATTCTGCTGCATTTACGTGCCCTCAAATTATGAGGCAAATGGCTCTACCATGCAAATAATAGAGGCTGTGCACACGCTCGGATAACATATGCAGAGGGAATCTGGGATCCAGAAGAGTGACTAGTTCGATGACCTTTTCTCTTGGGTACCATCATGGCTGGGAGCGATCGTCAAGATACTTGCACCAGTGGTGGTGTTTGTGTTGGTGATTTTCAGCACATGCTAGTTGGGACTTCGATGCTGTGCTAAGTGGATTTCTGATAGTGCGATGATGATGGTAATAATTGGGGTAAGCAGTGCACCTCACAGGTACAAAAAGATGACCTAAATAATCCCTGCATGGTGAGACTAGAGCAAAGTATTGATCCCCCTGGAACACTTACCACAGCCCCACCTGACCCAAAAGATTATGTGGAGCACTGGGTAGATTTTGAAAGCGATGGGGGCTGCATATATCTTACCTGCACCCCGAAGCAGTATGCGCAAGCAGGAGAAAGTCTGTGCTCAGTATGTAGAGTGTGGGTGCTTAAGAAAGGTACACAGAGGTATGAAGCGTCTAAGAGGATGGCAAGAGAGTTTGTTGAAACAGGATTAAAGAAAGGGGGGAATGTTGGGAGGCAGGGGCGAAGTTCTGGCAATTCAGGACAAGGCGATTGTAGAAGGAAGCATTGCAAGATAGGCAGGAGATTTAAGGTGGAGGGGGACCAACTCATAGAAGCTAGATTGTAATGGAAACATAGCAGATTGTAACCTTAGAGCTACGTGTTTAGTGAAACCCCATTTTAGAAGGTAGATGCCATTTTAATATTGAGGTCTAGTGGTATGGCTATGCTAGTATGCTTACAATTAGTTGAGAGGGTTAGAAGGGTGTGCATGCGTTATTCACATAAAGCCCTGGCAGTTCTGTACACGGACCAGCCTAAGACACCTGGCCATAAAACAGTAAAGTGACCAATTGATCAGGTAGATCAGAGAACAGGGACTTGCTGCTCCCAGACTCAGTTCATGTGATGTGTGCCGCGAGTTGCCACGGGAGAAGGTAACACATTTATGCTGTGGGTGGGAAAGATGTGGAGGTGCCATCGTGTCTGGGCAAGGAGCAGGGGAACACGTAGTTCTGAGAAAGTTATCAAAACCTCCAAAGTATTCGCCTCGCTCATGTTCTTGATACCAGGTGCACTGTAGAACTGGGAAATAATGAGTTTTGTGTGTGTGTAACTCAATTGTCAATTAATGCTTTGTACTTTGTTGACGAAAGAAGATGGACAGAAGATGCTGGGGCCAATCTCCTGGAATCTTGTATGGAGCAGGCTATATGTGTATAGGGTCACACCAACCAGCTACTTGAATTTGTAACCTATTTGAAGTACTTCATTGTGACGCTGTGCACCTTTAAAAGCTATTGCTCATGCTGTTGTTTTCAGCGTGTTCCGTGACAGCAGAGTTCTTTGTTGGCACATACTTGTATTTTTGTGAGATTAGTTCTTGTTCTCCTTGCAAGAGGATTGTTGTGCCTTTTTCCCTAGTGGGCTGTATTTTGTCTGGTGTGAACGTTGAGGGGTTACTCTACAGTATTTTGACCAATGAAAAGTGCAAGGCCCAACTTCTATAACTCAGTCAAAGGGTTTCTTGCAGAATCACAAGCCAAAACTTTTTTGTGCAGGCATGGGAAAGGCACTTGCCAGGTACAGCCCTGGTGGTATTAACTTGCCATTGATGGTAGTAGGTGCAAAAAAGGGTTGGCTTTGCCAATCCTTTTTTTTAACAGTACTTCAGTGATGGATACGCAGAGTGCTTATAAACCGAGTGGCTGAAGGCAGACCTAGTAAGACATTTTTATTAGACCAGTAGTGGGTTTACAATTAACTCATTAACTCTAAGAAGACAGCTGTGAAAACACACTGGCAGGAGCTTTGAATTCAAAGTTTAATTGTAAAGCTAGATTAAAAGCTCAAAGAGTACACACGAGGAGGTGTTTTGGGCTGGGAGAGGCAGGCACTGGGTGGGAATTACCATAGCGACACCTAATAGGTCAAACAAAAAATTGTGGAACTTCTTTTTTCCCAAAATGTTCTTTGCTGTCATGCAAATTGCCAGTCTTGAGTTCCATGAAGAGATTGTTTCATGACATGCCCTGAGCCACGCCGCCTCCCTAGTCACAAGGGGAGGGGGGCTTTGCCAGAGTAAATGTTTTCCATTTCCAGTATTGACTGTACTTACTGCAGGGGTGTAAGGAAAGTGGCTGCCGCATGTCGGCGACCGCCTAGCCTCTGCCGCAACATATAGTTCAAATCATACATTGCACCCTCCCATGGTGGAACATGGTCCCCTTCCAAACTCAGCCAATTGGGTAGTTGCACAAATCCTGTCAACGTGGCTGGGGCAACACTGACGTCAAAGCCATATATCCCTCCCTCCTTCCCTTACCTCTCCGGGGCCCCACTTGGAATAGCATGGTGCACACTCTTTTGGAGCAGCAGATGAACGCACTGTTCCATTGTAATACTCGGCACCGTCTACAATGCAGTCAATCTACGATGCCTTAGGGCTGCTGTGCGCTTTACAAAAATGTTAATAAATAAATAAATAACTGTGATATTTTGCGGCCCCACGACAGATTGTGTATGCTGTTTCCTTATGGCCCTAGCAACTGTTAAAGAACTTGTGATACTGGCGCTCATTTTTCATGATATAGCTAGATATTATTATGGATGTATAGAGCAATTGGGTACACATGCTTCGAACCCAAAGCACCAACAGCAGAAACGTATTTTTGGCTGAAAAGGTAGGTTCTGCTTGTTAACACATATGACTTTAATGCCCTTCGAGCTTGGCTTTGTCTGACATGATTGGAACTCAGGCGGTAGATGTCATCTGAGACGCAGTGGTCATGGAGGGACAATGCTTTAATGGGGAACACAGGTCTGATTGGCATGTTTAAGAAAATGTGATGCCATGAGGCCGGAAAACGCTGCTATCGTAGAAAGGAGAATCAGTGAAACACTACCTAATAAACTACAAACAATATGAAACGCAAACGCATACTTGCCAACCCTACCGATTTAGGCGGTAGGATACCGCTTTTTAAGCAGTCCTACCGCCTACCGATTTTTTGACATCAAATACTGATTCTTTTTAACATTTTTTTTTTTGCCCACGCCAGCTCGGGGGCGTCTTTCAAGAGCTCCCCCGAGCTGGCATACCGGGAGAATGCACGGCATGCAGGCTTTTAATGTCAAAGGCACCCACGGCGGTGGGCTAAAGCGCCCCTCCGCCGCGGGTGCCTTTGGCAAAAGGGGCCATTAGCCCCCCTCCACGCCAACTCGGGGGAGTCTTTTAAGGACTTCCCCGAGCTGACGTAGTGGGAGAAGGCGCAGCATGCAGGCCTTTGATGTAAAAGGCGCCCACGGCTGTGGGCTAAGGGCACCCCTCTGCCGCGAGTGCCTTTCACAAAAGGCACCATTAGCCCCCCACTACGTCAACTCCGGCGAGTCTTTCAAGGGCTCCCCCGAGCTGGCGTGATGGCAGAAGGCGTGGTAGGCGCCTCATTGTCATTGAATGCACCCGCAGCAGCGGGCTCATTCAATGACAATGGGCTGCTGACGCGCCCAATTCCTATCATTACCTCCTCGCGTGACTATTTTTGAAACTTTAAGATTCCTACAGATTTTTGGTCACAGAATGTTGGCATGTATGCAAACGAAAGTGTTGATACGAGCCCTAAAGGAGTTGTTAATTACTGTAACAAATACATTTGATATAATACAATAGAATGAGTGAAAGAAAGTATGTCAGGAAAAAAAGCACACCATAATATTTAAATATATCATGGACAGAAAGAGTTCAATTTGTCTAAAGGGGGAATGCTTCTCAGCAAACATCACACGATCAATAACAGGCAACGTAATGTGAAAATCGCACAGACTAATGCCGGTGTATATTGCATTGCAGTAGTCAATTCTGGTTAGCACAAGTGCTCTCGCTGAAGGCGTTGATCAGCTTGCAAGTGTATTAAGTGGCAGAGGCGGTGGCATTCTCTTGTTTCGCTAGAGTGAGGGAGGAATCTAGGTAAAAGCCTAGGGTTTTGACATGGCTAGAGACTCAGAAGGTGTCGCCATCAATGTTGAAGGATTGAAATTCCGAGCTAAATTTGACAAGTCTGAGTTGAGAGCCTATGAGGAGCAACTCTGTCTTCTCGTCATTGAGGCACAGACCGTGAAGTGCCATTCACCCTGTATGGTTTGATAAATGGCGTTGGGAGTGGTAGTATCGGTAGTGTGGTCTCCAGTGATAGGTATGAGGACCTGGTTGTCCTCTGTGTAGTTGGCACACGCGACGGCCAGTCCATCAATGTGGTCAAACAGCAGCTTTGGAAATATGTCATACAAAGTGGGAGCCACACATGAACCTTTTGGTACTCCGCAGGTAACTGGGGTGGGTGGTGCTTCTGCCTTAGGTGAGAAGACCTTCATAGTTCTCTCTGAGAGAAGCTATTTAATGCAATGGGTGGGGTTTGTGTGAGAATTGTGCAGCTGTGGAGAGGTGGTTGCTTTAGATGGTGTGGTCCACCAAATCAAAGGCAGCCGAGAGGTCAAGTAGGAGCAGAGCAAGTTTACCTTTGTCCTTCAGGTCGTCCATTTGGACATTTAAAACTAGGAGAATCGTTTCAGTCCCATGTCTGGGTCAGACGTTGGATTGCCAAAGTCCGAAGATGTTGTTTTCTTCTAGGTATTTCTGAATTTGAAGGTATGCTACTCGGTCTAAGATTTTCAGTAAAAATGGTACGGTAGTAATAGGCCGGTAGTTTGTGGGGATGTTGGGATCGAGCAAGTTTTTTGAAAAAAAAAGTGGTAGAACCCTGTCATTTCTTAGGTCCTTGGGGACACAGTTGTTGTCAAAGGATGCGTTGATGAGATTAGTGATGAACGGGGTAAGTTGGGGAGTGCAGTGCTTGATGACTGAAGGTGGGCAAGGATCACCTTGGCATCTGGATGGTTTTAAGGAGGAGATGATCTATAGCATTGCAGGTTGATTAGTGGTTATTGGTTGGGTAATTACTGAAGCTGTAGGCTGTACAAGCGTTTTCTTTTTTTCTAAGATTTTGGATTGGATTTGTGTGATTTTGTCTAGCAGGGTGTTCTGAATGTCCAGGCACCAGCTCACATTTTTGTTACAGTTATACACTGGGGGTATAGGGGTCTCTAGCTCTTTGAGTATAGAAAATAGTTCCTTGGAATTCGAATTGGCATTGGCTATTCTGTCATTGTAAAGTGTGCTTTTGGTTTGGAGAACCTGAGTTTTGTATTCTTGCGCGATTTTGAGGAAGGCTAATTGATTGGATTCTGATGGCGATTTTGTAGAGGAGCCAAGTACCCCTACTCCACCTACCCTGCCTATATTACCTGAGAAGTATGAACCAAAGTATGTGACATATACTACACCAATCAGAAGGCAAGAAGAAGAAAAACGACTCTGTGCAGTACCCTTAAGAATACCTATACCTAAGAGAATATGGTAAGTGAAGTATCCATTAAGGAAACCATACTTACATCCAAGACAACATGATGCTAATTTGAATGCAATTCCTGATGAAATAAAGAAACTGAATGACCAGGATGAATGGTGACATCATACGAAACTGAATCGATTCCATATATAGAAGATAACAAGACCAGAGAGGCAGAAGATTTATGAATTATAAAGAAGTACTAAGGGTAAGTGACATCTTGAGATCAAGATAAAGAGATGTATGCCATAAGCATGAAGTAGATACTTAGCTTAAATGTGTACAGATGCAATGAAACGCAAGCAGCAAAGCAATCATGAAGCTAGCCAAATGCTTATAGTAAAAAGATAGCGGCAAGCGCCAACATATACATATATACCTCAAAGATATATATGGATTGAATAAAGAATGAAGGTTCCACTACGTATATAACAGTCTTGAACAACGAGGAAGGCCTCAAATTCAGTGTCGCAGTTACAAAAGCAATTGAATTAAACAGAATATATTTCAGCTAAGGAGTTGGATGAGCCAAAGGGCCAAGGTCTTATCAGAACTAAAATTGGCTGACATTAGATACAATTAATGTGAAAGAACAGAAGCTCCTGTTCAAGAAGGTCAATTGAAAACAACAGTTGTCAGAGGACTATTGAGGAATAAAATCAAATACAAGGAAAAGGCTCAAATCGTGGTGTCCATTCACGTGATGGAAGAAAATTGGACACATGAGGAGATCACACCGATGCACGGAAGCCAGACAGTACCCATACTCCTTAAAAAATCCCAGAGAACAGTACAGACTCAAGGCCAACTTCAAACACTAATTGCCACTGAAACATTGAGGTGATGAAGGAAATGTACTTTTAATTGGTGGGAAGCTGGTATCAAGACAAGCTCACCCGCACCTGGCTGTTCAGTCTGCATGCTGCTCACGTAGGTGGAAAGTTATTGACGGGGGTTAGAAGCTAACCAATTCTAGAGGACCACGTAGTTGGGGTCCTATAGTTTGTGTAGCCAAATGGGACGTCGTACATTCAGTGACATTCGTAGTGGCCATTTTGAAGGGAGGGCTTACTTGTCCCACTTGTTGAATATCCAATTATTTCTCTCTGTTACTCTATACAGATATTATACCTATGCTTAGTAGTTCACTTATAGCCAATCCCGCTTCCCGATAGGTTTTAGAAGTTTTGCCACGTAGAATGACGTTGGTAAGGATGCAGGTCTACACGTCAGAAGTGACATTTGGTCTATGAAAATATTGTTTTTTCTTAAATGAGTTGAGAGTTGAGTATCGAGCGATTGCTGATGTTCGTTGTACTCCCTGTTTTACTTACTTACATTAAAACAGACAAACTTTTTGCCAAGCTATTTGTGTCGTCTGAATTATTGATGTTTGATTAAAATCTGCATCCCCATCCATCTCAAGGGTATTTCTACTCATCTTAAAGGGCTGGAAGTCTCCAGTTCACTTTGTAGCAGAGATTGATGGTTAGATAAGATACCATCGGCTGTCGACATAAGTAAACTTTAGGGTCTCAGCAATATCGCATGACTGTTGCCATTCGGCTGACAGGACGTGAAGCTCCCCGTAGATTGTGGTTAGAATAGGACCCAAATCTTGCAAGACGGGCGTGACGGGACCCCTATTTTGAAATAGGAATCCCTCCCACATCTACGCAAAGCGGATCAAAAAGCAGCTCCAAGAGGTGTTAATTAAGGCAGTGATCCCGAGGGGCCGAAGACGAAAACATGTGAACGGTGACTGAATAAGACCAAAGAGAGTTGCAAAAGGGATGCATGCGTACTAAACAACAGAGAGTAATGGAGGGAGGCGGGATAAAATATAATGCAAGTGTAAGAGTAAAATATATGTATATGGGAAAGATATAGACTTGAGTGTTGCCAAGTAATATATGAGGAAAATAGTCGTGAGGTGTAGCCACGCTATAACAATAGGCCCTGCTCCTAGATTTTAAAGAATGCTAGCACAAGCCTTAAATCAGAGCCCCCTTTTTATGAGGGACATATAGGAGACGAGATAAGTTTAAAGACTTTCTCAAGGGAATTGTAGAGGTTAAGACGAGTACTAAGGAAAGGATTGTGAGGTGCGAGTATATGTGACCGGTCAAGTCTGTCTGTTTTGTTTTATGTGGTTGGAAATTGTGATGACGTAATAGCTGGAAAAAGAAATGTTTTAAGTGATAAAGAAATGCGAAAAGTTAAGACGCGAAAAGCGATTATTTTAAGATTAAACTTTGATGGTTGTTTTTTTAGCAAGATTAAAGTAAAAGAATTGCACTGTAACAGGATTGGAGCTTGCGACGATTGGTGCTTGCTCATAAGTGTATGTTGATTGAAATACAAAATTGAAAACTGTAACTAAAGCTTAAGCAAAGTGGTAATAAACAGAGAAGTAAAAGTTAGAAATGGAAAAAGTTACACCATTTGTGCATCTTTGCAAACAACTACCAAAGCACGCGCTTAAACCTAAACAGTATAGTGCAGAATGGGTTAAGGGGACCGCAGACAAAATGTTTATGCCGTGGCCCCAAGACAGTTCTACAGAATATGACGACATATTTGCATGCTGCGTACACAGGGGAAAAGTTAGAAAAGCGCCTAGCGAGTCTAGAGCTTTGGAGAATGTATGAACAAGAGAAGGAGGAGGAGCCTCCTTTAGATTGGATACTTAATATATGCAGAGAGGGGAGTGAAGAGCCTTCTGCTCCCTCTGCCCCATCTGATGTGAAAGACGAGATGAAGAAAGACGAAGGGTTATACCCATTAAGAGAACTTAAAGCAGCGTTGGATATAGCAATCTGTCATATGAGTCACCTACGCAAAGTAGTGACGAGGGCCCAGAGAAAGACATAACCTCCAAAGTCCCGAGGGATAAGGAGAGACGTGATAAGAAGTGACACGATCAAGCAAGCACATCTCTAGACAAAAGGAGAGAAATAAAGAGATGGAAAGAATGAGGATAAAACTTATGAGATAGCGCTCGTACAGAACGAGTGGTTGGAAGGTCAGATTTTACTCAAACTCGATGGTAAAGGCATAGAAGATGTAAAACAAAGGGGATATCAAGACGAACAAAACAGAAAAGACAAAAAAGGGAGTAACGATTGAGAGACGAAGGAGCAAGAAGAAAACATGGACAAAGACGAGAACAGTTATATCAAGATGAGCAAGATAAAAATCAAGAGAGAGCAGAAGCATAAAGAAAGTGTGATAATAAAAGAAGAACAGCCGAGGAAAAAGAAAGACTAAAAGAAAAAAGAATAGAAACCGATGAACAGAAAAGGATAAGAGAGAAAAGAGTACAAAGGCAAAGGGATGATGAAAAGCGAAGGTCAAATGAACAAAGGGATATAAAAAAGATAGAGGAAGATAAAATAAGAGCAGAGGCGAGAAAGCGCAGAGTAGTCAATGATGACATGGAACTCAAAAGGAGACAGAGAGCACGCAATCTTGAGTATTTGGTAAGGGAAGTAAGAGATCCCAATCCACGGGTAGACTGGGAAGACATAGAGGAATTATTTCCTGAGTCTGAGCCATTTCCAAGCACGTCTAGAGTAAATCTGGAAGACGAATTTGACTCGCAGAGTATTGGGGAAACGATCGATAAAGTATATCACGAAATGCAAGCCCAGAAAGAAGGACAAAGGAAGAGAAAAATGAGCGTCTTGAGAGTATGAAGTCATATGACACGGAGGAAGCCTCCTGTAGTACGAGACAGAAGGAGCTGTCTGTAGACAGGTTAACATTCAATAGACATGACGATGAGAGGAGTTGCACGAGTTGGGCACAAGAAGTATCAGACAAAGAAAGGGAAAACTACTTAAGGGAGGTTAGGAGTTTTATATGTGAGCTAGAAGAACATCTGCCTTTGGATAAAGAAGTAAGATGGTTGGTTTTAAAATGACCTATGTCTAAGGCATCAGAGCCACTGTCACAGTCAGACCTACATATGGAGCAACCCCATGGTCAGAGGGGGGAGTCTCCACCCTATGTAAGCAGGCTAAGGTCATTGCCAGGTAGAAGGCGATGTGGGAATATTACTCGAGCAGTAAATAGACAAATGATGAGAGATGAGAATGAGTTTGGAGCATCGCAGTTCCCCTTGTTAGAAAAAGGAGGAACCAGGCCACAGTATATACCATAGCCCCAGATGAACAGAGAAAACTTAAAATGTAAACTCCCAAATGTTACTTCTGGCACTGGAAAATTGATACATGAGTTAGTAAAAATGACTGGAGGGAATACATTAGCTATAGGAGATATTAAAGTTCTTCTAATCGGCATACTTGGTGAAAGAGCTGATGACATATGGATGCGAGCAGGTTACCCTGGTGTGACTAAAGTCAACACCGCGCATGATGGAGCACCGTTTAATAATTGTAGAGCCGTGATTTGGAAAGCGCTCTGAGTGCTATATCTGGACACGTCCGATATGGGAGCTATAATGACAAGAAAAATGAAAGAAGGAGAGGATCTGTTGCTTTATATTCACAGTTTTCAAGAAACATGGGCGCTTGAAACACGTGAGGCTTGGGGGATTTTATCATATGTAATGCCAGGGGATGCCAGAGTAGGTGCAGAAGCAGCTCAAGAATTTAGTGGGAATGGAAGCAAAACCATGGTCGGAAATTCAGTTGACCATCGCACATTAATTCAGACTCCTGCAGGATAAGAATTGCAAAAAGGACGATGCACGAAAAGGTGAAGAAGCAAAGTTAGTGCAGAAAAAAGTTATCCAAATATGCCTTTGAAGGGGCAATGTTAACTAACATAGGCGGATCAAACCCAGAGCAACCAGTACCTGTGCTGCAAGTAAATAACCAAAGAGAGTTTGATCAGACAAATAATGGATATGCTCCAAGGGGAAGGGGATATCAAGGGAGAGGTTGGTAAGGTAATCAAGGATATTGGCAGAATAATCGGAAAGTTTTCAGAATAACCAACAAGGGTTTCAGAGTTTTCAAAATGGTAATCAAAACATGCAAAATAGGCAGATGGGAAGACAACCGCTTGTGTGTTGGACGTATGGAATGACAGGGCACATAGCTTGTATGTGTAGAAGTCAAGGGATGGTACAGAATGCTCAGTATTCAAGACAGAGAGTGCCAAATCCACCTGCATACTCACAGCAGAGCAGAAATGGAGTTGCACAAGATCAAACAGTGCAGCAGCAAACACTGAGAGTGTAGCCGGGCTTGCAAGCACATCAAGTAACAGGTAACCAACCGCAAGGACAATCGCAGCAATCTCCGATGCAACTTCAGCAAAACACAAACACAGCACAGCCTATGACACATAGAATAGGAGGTGTCACTGTTGATGGAGAAACTCCATTCACAAGTGATGGAGTGAGGCTGTACCCACAATAGGACAGCTCACTGGGGAACCTGATGTGTTCAGTTATATCTATTATGCCAAATCCTCGTGAGGAGCAAGGATAGATGTAATTATAGGCGACAAAGCTTACTCCTTCCTAGTGGACACAGGTGCAACACGCTCGTGTATACCTGAGGGCACATTTGTTATGTCTGGTGATGCGATGAATACTCAAGGCTTTACAGGAGCTAAAAGTCGTGTTCCTTTTACAGAATAATTACCAGTCTCTATAGGAGAGTGTGATATGAAGGTGCCACTGCTTTATTCAAGGCAAACACCTGTCAACATATTAGGATGAGATTTAATGACAAAAATGAATATGACTATTTCATTTACAGATGATGGCATAGTATGCTCAACACCGGGAATGCATTATTTAAATGTGTGCGAAATGATCAGGGCATACGCAGGACAAATAGCGTCTAGAGCAATACCACTTGAACCCGAAGTGTTCCATTATGGGATACACATTCTGTTAACATGGCTGACAGGTCTAGTAGGCAGAACCATGAGAATATCATATGAGTTTCTATTTAGACCACAGATACCCATGGATGAAAAAGAGGGGCAAATTTCCCCCTTAAACATAGAAGCAGTTATAGTCCAAAGAAATATGTCTTTGCTTGATGCAACTGATGACAAAGGTAGACGATAGTGCACAGTAATTGCTATTGAGGAAGGCCGGAAGAGTTACTGACGTCACTGATGAAGATTTGTTTGTAGATGACAAATCTGACGATTTTGTGATGTTTCAAATGTGCATTACTTATTGGGTCAAAGCGATTAAAAGAGAGGTCCCGCAGAGAATGATGCTAGCAAAGAAGCATCCTGAATATTTTGATGAAGATATGGCGAAAGTGCCAATCTCATAGTGGACTACAGGCCCCTATGACGTAGGGTTACTGAAAGGAGTTGGGGAAGTGAAGATTAAATTGAAACCAGGAGCAATTTTACCTCAAGCACGGCAATATCTCATGTCTCGAGAGGCAGATGATGGAATTTTCAAGACGATTTCTGCCATGACGGACCAAGGTATCTTGGTGACATCAGAGTCACCATATAATACGGCAATTTACCCAAGTGGAAAAAAGAAAGGGAGGTCTTGGCGTTTAATACAAGATTTAAGACCAAAAAACAATATTGTAGAGGCTGAGTTCCCTCTAGTCCCTTACCCGTCCATGATTCTATGTAATATACCTGTTGATGCAAAATATTTCATGGTGATTGACTTGAGAAATGCATTTTTGTCAATCCCATTGCACAAAGACTCACAAGATTTGACATTGTTCACTTTTAGACAAGTATGATTAAAAAGCACAAGGCTGCCCCAGGGGTCTGTGAGTCCCCATCAATTTTTAACAGAGTCCTCCAGATGGACTTGAGCAATATTGCTTTAGAAAGCATCGTGCTGCAGTACGTAGATGACATTTTAGTCATCTACGTATAGAGCCATCATGTAATACGTCAATTTACCCAGTGAAAAAAAGAAAGTGTGGTTGTGTCATTTAATACAAGATTTAAGAACAAAAAACAATATTGTAGAGGCTGAGTTCCCTCTAGTCCCTAACCTGTCCACGATTCTATGTAATATACCTGTTGATGCACGATATTTCATGGTGATTGACTTGAGAAATCTGTTTTTCTCAATCCCATTGCACAAAGACCTCTCAAGAGTTGACATTGTTCACTTTTAGACAAGTACGATTAAAAAGCATAAGGCTGCCACAGGGGTACTGTGAGTCCCCATCGATTTTTAGCAGGGTCCTCTAGATGGACTTGAGCAATATTGCTTTAGAAAGCATTGTGCCAGAATACGTAGATGACATTTTAGCTTGCAGCACCACAGAGGAAGAGTGCAGACATGATTCTTTTCAGCTGATGATTATCTTGCTGAAAAAGGATATAAGGTTGACAAGGAAAAGTTACAATATTGTCAACAAGAAGTGTTGTACATAGGCCAATTGATTTCATATGAGAGAAAGAAAGTTACTCCTGAAAGAGCTGAGGCCATTCTAAATACAGTTAAGCGACACACGATAAAACAAATGCAGAGTTATCTAGGATTATGCAATTATGTGAGAGCATGGATCTTTGACTACAGTTTGTACATTAGGCTGCTTTTGCAGGCCTTAAAGAAAGCACAGGTGACGAAAGAAAAAATCGTGTGGACTGAGGCAATTGAAGAAGGGTTTGACAAACTGAAAAAAGCTGTTTGCACGGCTCAAGTTTTAAGGATTCTGTTACGCTCACCTGGTTCCCACGGGGGCGTCGACCAGAACTGGGCCGCTGTTGTTTCCACCAGCGTGACGTGTAGCGCCGAGATGACTGACTGGACTGGCCCACTCAGCCTAGTTTGTCTGGCTCGCAGGAATATTCTTCTGCAAAGGAGAAGAGGAATTAACCACCCGTGGAATTGAGTGTCAACCCACCTTCCCCACTCCCGTTGTCTTCCCACAGATCACTCTTGATGTCCCCTCCTTAGTCTCACCTGATGGTTTGGAAGGATGAGCTCTCCATCCTGCGTCGACCGCAGGGGCGCGTTGATGACCAGTTACTTCACTGGCGTAGAGGAATTGGTGAGTTCCAGTATTGACTCTAAAGTCCAATTGTTCATAAGAGTTCAAATGTCTGATCTTCACTCTGTCCGATTCCTTGCAGGTTGCCGATTAATCCACTCGAAGATTTCCAAATGGCAATTGGTAAGATTCAGGTAAGTCTATTGTGGTTTTCCCCTTAGGGGCCGGCGTACGGCGATGAAGCAGAGTTGACTGCGCCGACCCGAAATGAGGTGAGTACCCCCCGTGGTAAATCAGGTAAGTCCTCGGGGGTAGCTTGTATAGCCTTCGAGAGTCCCCTTGCTCACCTTGCTGTCTTTGTCTCCTTAGGTGTCGGAGAGCGGCCGCGAGATGGAGAGAGCGTGATGGAATGCTGAAGTACCGCCAAGCAGGTGAGTTCAGCGCGGCGCCGTAGGAATGCGAAGCGATGCTTCAAAGACTTCTGTCTTTCAGCTCTGTGGCGAAATGGATCAGGATTCTGGTAAGGATTAAAGTTAAAACTCCTGTTCTAACCTTTATCCTTCTTTTCTTCTTGTTTCAGGAGTCCCAAGACTGTAGCGGGCGTGGCTGAAGACTGGAGCTGCTGAAAACACGGTGAGCGTTACGCTGCAGCAAGCAGAATAACGCGAATCACGTGTGGCTGTCCGGGAGTGGTTTAAATAGTCTTGGAAGAAGTTCCAGGTAAGTATTCTTCCACAGCCCCACCCAAGTAACAAAATAGTCCCTTCAGTAAAATAGTCCCTCCTAAGCCTCATTTGGCTTGCGTCTTCATGCAGCATGGTCTGCCTCAGGTGAGTATGCAGCATGGTCTGCTTCAGGTAAGTTATCAATAATGAGCCTGGCGCCCATGGCGCCAGGACTGACTTTATCTTTATGAGCCTGGCGCCATAGGCGCCAGGACTGCACCCAAAAAGCCCCTAACTGGGGCTTTTGGGCATGCTCCAAGTGGCATGATGCCTGCTTCCGGGGCTGCTGGGCCTGATCTGGTCTTCCGGGGGCAGGCATCATGACAGATTCCCAATTATGCAGAGGAATTATTTTTATTCTCACACACAGATGGTACTTTTATGACAGCCATACTTACACCGAAAACTACATTGGGGTACAAACCCCTTTCATACTACAGTGGAATTTCGGACCCAGTAATGAGAGGTCACTTTCCATGCGAACAAAGTTTAGCAGCTGCAGCGTTCGCTAGAGAGAAAGCTACAAACAAAGTGATGGGATGCTCTATGACGTTATTTGTGGAACATGCATTATTCGCAATTTTAGAAAAACCAAAAGGCACGTTGACTACTCAAAGGGTTTCTGCCTATGAGGTAATCATATCGACTCCAACGATTAAAATAGTCTGATATAAGATAGTGAATCCAGCTATGTTTATAGTTGAGCCAATCACAGAAGGAGAACCTATACACGATTGTGCAAACTATGAAGAGTTTTGTGAAGAGCTTCCTAGAGTAAAGGAGAATGCATTTGCAGGAGGAGAGATTGTCCTCATTGACGGCTCTTCAAGAATCAATCAAAATGATGGGCAGAGATTTACAGGGGCTGCGGTAGTGAAACATTTGACAAATGGAGAATTTCGAATGCTTGTAAGTACTCGATTGCCATCACATTATTCAGCACAAGCTGCAGAATTATTGGCGTTGATACTCCCAGTCGAGAATCACGCAGACCAGGAAGTAACAGTGTACAGCGACTCTGCCTATGTGATGGTACACGCAGGTTTAGCGCACTGGAAAAGGAGGGACTGCCTCCGAGCGGACGGCACGCCAGTGTAGCACGCAGCTTTATTGGATAGGCTCATTAAGGCACTACAACTCCCAGCAGGAATAGCAGTCATTAAATGCGCAGCTCACACGAAAGGGACAGAATTTATCTCTTGCGGAAATCAAGCAGCAGATGCTGAAGCCAAGCACATAACAAAAACAGATATAGAAATTGTGAATGTTACAACCATTGATGTAAATGAAAGAATGACTGTATTATTAAATATGGAGGCGAGATATGATCATATGCCTAAATCACAGATAGTATAGCTCCAAGGGGAGGCACTGCAAGAAGAAAAGAACTTGTGGAAATGAAGAGGGTGTTCTTTAAACCCCTCTGAAGCATTGTGGTGACAAGACAACACTGGTAAACCAGTAATGCCTATAGCCTTATTAAAGATAGCGCTAGAACAACTTCACTACCCAGCACACACAACTAAGGATAATCTTGCTGTAACCATTTTTGAGGATTGGTTTGTACCAAATCTAATGGAACATGTTGCATTTTTATGGTAAATTGTAGTATTTGCCAGAAATTCATGGCTGGGCATATAATACGCATAGGGAGGGGGGTGATCCCAAGACCAAATGGCCCTTTTCAGCACTTGCATATCGACTATGTCGACATGATACAAGTTTGTAATGGGTACAGATACCTTTTAGTTGTAGTATGGCCTTTCTCCAGATGGATAGGGGCAGGTCCATGCACGTACCCAGAGTCTACTTGTGCAGCCACAAGTTTTTGGTGCAGGAAGTGTGTCCCAAATGGGGGGTGTGTGAAGTAATGAGATTGGATAATGGACCTCATTTTGTTAATGCAGTTTTCAAGCAGATCATGAAGTTTTCTTCAGCTCATCATCCACAAAGAAATGGTATGTGTGAAAAGCTCAACGGCCTGTTAAAGGAAAGAATAGCTAAGCTGAAGCTTACTTTAAAAAAAAGTGGTTGCACTGCCTACCACTGGCATTGCATGCATTAAGGAACCAACCAGGTTCTGACCACCATCTTACGCTGCACGAGATTTTGACTGGGAGGAGAATGAGAACAACTTTAATGCCTCCATCCCGAGTTAGAAGTGATGCTCAGCCAGCATAAGAAGTGTTAGGACTTGAATTGCAAAACTACTTGAACTGTTTACCATCTAGTTTTTCTGTGATTTCAGGACAGTTGAAGAGACAAGGGTGTACAGCAGTACAGAACACAGAAGGAGATGCTTCAACAATCCAAACTCCTGAATTTATACGGCCAAGAATTTACCCAGGTGATAAGATCCTGATTCGTAATCACACAATGAAAAAGTGGAACGAGCCTCGCTTTCACAGTACTTTCATTGTCAAGGACGTCACGCCATCTGCTGTCAAAGTGCAGGGTAGGCAAGCTTGGATCTTCCTGGGCGATACAAAGATCTACGCCGGAGAGACACCTCTGCTTACACCCCACAGCGGAGAAGCTACAATCATTGGGGAAGAACCACAGCACGTACAGACGAGATCCATGACGAGGAAGAAGGATGCATAACCCGACAAGTGGAAAGCAGGAAGAACTTTCAGTGGACTGTGGCTTAACTTGGACATTCCCGTTTTGGCTATAAATAAAAGGGTAAAAGGACACATTCGAACACTCTGTGCATCCTAGTTACAGAGTAAGAGAAGATTTGCATTTGTGAAAGCCACAATAGGTTATTAAGTGAGGCATGCTTAAAGCCTTGATAAGAAAAGTGAAAAAGGTTATTAATTTTGGACTGAGGCACACTTAAGCCTTGATAAAAATAAGGATATGCCAAACTTTGATCGTGGACACAGCAATTGGAAAATAATACTATATCCTGATTCATTCCATACAGAGCTCTTGTTTGGAGCTACTCATGGTGTTATCCAGTGAAGACATTTATAGGCACATGCTTACGCACTTTGAGTTGGCATTATGTACATATCAGCGACTGGTGGGGAGAACTTGTCACACTCCAGATTTTCTTGCCAATATTGACAATAAAAAAATTGTTAGAAGACTACTCATAATCATTGCTGAAGAGTTTTTAAAATTGCCTGAGTTCAGTGAAGAAAACACAAATGCCGCTATTACCCCACGCAGCACATAGACTGCTCAGTGTGGTGTTCTTTCATTTAATTGAAGACTACCCGGATCTTGTTGGAAGGCACACAGATGTGGTGTCATTTCTAAGGCACCCAAGAAATACTACAAATTTGAATGTGATCCTGGAGGGCATCATAATCCAGGTGATGATCTATTCTGAATGAAACCACAGAGCTGTATAGAAACTTTTCCTCCGAGGGACAAATCGAGGAAGTGATAAAACCTAAAGCTTTGTTCATGCGGACAGGGAAGCTACAATGTCATCTGGTCTGAAGCAGATTCAAGGTATCGATTGGGAACTAGTTAATGAAGCAGCTCACAGAAATCATCTTTTTTCACGATAAAGGAACATTTGCACCGCGACTGGTAGAGAAATTGGTTCCAGAAAGCAGCTAGTTGATCGAGGACGAATACTGCAGAAAGATGACAAGTTCCCGAAGCAATCTAAAAAGGCAGTGCCATTAAAGAAGTGTTTTTCCTTCCTTAGTATCAAAGGATTGAGATGGGCAACAAGAGCAGCAATTTTGTGCTGCCCCAAGAGGACAGACAGTCACATTTCCCTAGAAACAGGGGTTGCAGGATCACGTACCATTGTATTGTTTACACATGTATTGTATTCATACTAATATTGCTTTCACTGACAGTAAGAACTGCTTTCTATATAGGAGCACATGATGCAAAGGTTCCTATATATGTGTCTGAGCAGAAGGAAAAAGTAAACGTGGCAACTACAAAACAACCCAGGCCATTTGTAGTCATTCCCGTCCCTAGAAAAAATGGACAGATACCTGAGATTGAAATGGATGTTATTAGCAATATATCAAACATAACGCTTGTTTCAAACACTACTTTTGAACGCCGGAGACAGGGTCGGCAAAACAAGCAAAATAAGGGATTGACAAAGGTTGGGCCCACACAGTGCATGAAGACACACCTGATCCAGTGACAAGAAGCCCAAGCACAAGTCCCACAAGACAATCATGTGCAGAGATGATAGCAGAATCAATATGGCCATTTATAGCCATTGCTGTCATGATCACTGCTTCCAAGGAGTCAGGAACAGCCCAACATCCTTGGAAGCAGGCCCCTAACCATTATCTTAGGCACCAGCCGGTCCCCACTGGGACCTTTTGGACCTTGTCCTGGCGCCGGTGGCACCAGGCTCATCAAAGTCATCGGTCCCGGCACTGGAAGCACCGGGCTCATATTATGTATGAAGATGCTTGGGTGGACTTACCTGCAGCAGACCATGCTGCTTACTTACCAGCCACTTAGAAGTCCTCTGTGAACAGGAACTACTTTCTTACCTGGGTGGGGCAAGCTCCACTCCCTGGATACAGCACTGGAACTCTTCTGGAGCTGGAACTCTTTTCTTACCTAGGTGGGGCCGTGGAGGAAGACGCCTCATCACTCCAAGGCTATTTAAACCACACCCGATAGATGAAACGTGCTTCGCGTTATTCTGCATCTGCAGCAGAACGCTCACCGAGTCTGTTCCAGCCTTTCTTCTTTCGATCCTGAACCTGCAAGAATTATACTTACCATTCCTGTATCCAGTCAACAACAGCACCTGCAAAGACAAGAAACAACAGGTTAGCAAGGCAACCTTTACACGCAGTGCTTACTCACCTGATCCATCGGCTGCGGCCATTTCTTCACGCTGCACCTCTGCCTGTGAAGACAAAAGCATTGTTATTACTTACCGGCACTCCGCGAATTCCGGATTTCTTCACGCTGCATCGCCGCCTGTGAAAACAAAAGAAGAGACATTAGACAGGTATTTACTTACGCCCATCGCGCTCGTCACAATAGAACGCCTGCAAATACTCCGGCGTCTCTTCAGCACGAACTAAGCAGCAAGGGAAACAGACAGTTTGAGCGCTTGCATTTACTTACTCATTTCCAGGCGCTTCACTCCATCTTCCATCTCCAGAGTCCTGCAAGACAAAAAGGGAAAAGCATTATACAGAGTCCTGTTCAATATTAACGTGCCACGCACCTAAAGACTATAAAGACTAAAAAGGTGTCCGGAAACTCACCGCTCCTGCAGTTAACGACGGTAACGATCCTCTGAGTTCAAGAGGCCTATGTTTCACCAGTGAAGGAACTGGCAACGGCACCCTGCACCAGACGCAGATGGAGAGTCCAGCATTCACCTATCTAAGGTGAGCACGTTGACCTGGGGGCTCTACGGAGAAGCTAGGAAGAGAGGGAGAGAGAGAGGGACATTCAACAACCCAGACCCTTAACCCCCATATTCTTTCACCTGCAGAAACCTCACCCTTCGAGTTCGACACACAGTGAGAAGAGGTTCGACCCCAGAAGCCAATCGAGTCCTGCACATCACTTTTCGAGTCGCAGACACCTTCCTGCCAAGACCAGCGCCTCCGTGGGAATCAGGTGAGCGTTACAATTGCCAGAAAGAGACAGAGGGATAAAGAAAGACTTGCTGAACTTTCTTCTACTCAGGGAACGTGGATGGATGTTCCTGCAAAATAACCAGCCAGAAGAAGTTATACCGATGTGTTCAGAGATGTGGCTATAGCAAAATAGAAAAAGACTATGAGAATTAAAAGAAGCACCCAAGAAGACAATTATGAACTGAATGATTATCTAGACAGCACAGCACACTTGGGAAACAACATATGGTACAAAAACATGAAAGAAGTTGGAAAAAGGACCATAGATGAAGACTGCTTCGTATGTGCACTCCTGCCATAAAGCATGGGGAAGTCAAAAATCTTCATAGCAATTGAAATTGATGTCCAGACAGCGCATTGCCTATCGCACATAGCACTTTGTAAAAGAAGAGGCCAATTTATGGGAAGCGATGCTTCTCTTAAATGGGCAACTGAAAAGACAGATCCAGATGAAGATGACTACATTCAAGATATAAAGACAAGAAACAAAGCCCATACGAGAAATCATGTGATCAGATATGAGAAGCCAGGAGTGAAAGGAGCTGTTATTAGATGGGAAGTGAACAAAAAAAATGATGTCAAAGAAAAAATTGCAGAAGAAGCTTGCAGATGGAAGAACAGAGGAGAAATGCAGATTTTGGGAACAGTATTATCACCAGATGGATGGGAAAAAGAGTGGGGATCTGCAGAGCATGGGTAGTTATTGGCTGTTACCAACCTACTATTGATATAGTACAGAATGGATGCAAGCCATTATGGCCAAGACTTGCTAAACTACTGACATGGGTTGAAGACAGGGGAGGACCATTGAAGATAGTACCATTAGAAAGTTCTAAGTTTTGCTTTAGTAACAATGGTACAAGAAAAATGGGAGAAAATCAGAACTGTGGATGAATATCAGATGCACCAGTAATGGTGAATGGAACAGCAGTAATCATGGATCATTATTGGGCTTGTGGATCAAAAGCCTACATCAGATTGCCTAAAGACTGGGGAGGAATTTGCACATTGGTGAATGTCCATGTTCCTGCATTGGTGATTCCTAAATGTGACCTGAACATTGACAGTTTTCCAAAAGCAGATGCTCATCTAAGGAAGAGGAGATCTGTGGAACTGATAAGTTGAACAAAGAGAGAGAATTACTTCTCTGCTAAATCAATAGAAGCATTTGATGCCATTCCGTATGAACACAGACTGTTCAACCAGACCTCATCAGTGTTCACAAAAAGATATGTTCTGGATATGATTACAGCCATGCATGGAGGTGTTTGTGCCAAAATTGGAGAATCATGTTGCACATTTATACCTTCTCACAATGACGAAAATGGAACTTTGACATACTTTGACATAGGCCATAAACATGCTGACGAAACTTCATGGTCAGATAATAGAAGAAGTATAAGATATTACTGATGAAAGCTGGTTTGGAAATCTCTTCTCATGGGTTCCACAATGGATGGTGGCTATGTTCAAATTTCTTGGAGCGTTTCTATTATTAGTGATGTTTGGATTCTGTGTGATAAAGATAATAATCTCAGAATGCAAGAAAACAGCAGAGAAAGCCATAGGAATGAAGATCATGATCGATGTTGAACCAGGATGGAAGCCTAAAAACTCGACTGATGAAGAGATCAGAGACTTTGTGAAGTCTAGCATCCATACACCCGAGGGAACAAAGTTCCTGTATCCAAAGGACCACAGAAGATATATGGTAAGATGGATCTACTGCAGTCCAAATGGACAGTGCACGCTCATGACATGGAACAAAGATGAGCATGTGAGGTCAGCTGGATGCCAGAAGGGAGTCATAAAAAAATGGATACCTAAGAGGCACTTTTTCAGACCAGGATGTCTGAATGTGGAAGAAGATGTGAGAGTGGTCGATAAATCGCCCAGAGGGGGGAGTGTAGAGGAGGAGCCAAGTACCCCTACTCCACCTACCCCGCCTATTATTACTTGAGGAGTATGAACCAAAGTATGTGACATATACTACACCAATCAGAAGGCAAGAAGAAGAGCAACCACTCTGTGCAGTACTCATAAGAATACCTATACCTAAGAGAATATGGGAAGTGAAGTATCCATTAAGGAAACCATACCTACATCCAAGATAATGGGGGTCATTACGACCCAGGCGGTAAGTACGCCAACTTTACCACCATGGTGTAAACTACGTTTACACCATGGTGGATGGCGGATTTACCACCCCATTGCAAGGTGAGTGGGGCGGTAAATCCCCATTTCCCATTTTACCCTTCCCCATTCCCATTTTTGCCCCATAGGGCATAATGGGAGTGGGGAAGGCGCTAATTACGCCACCGTAAATTACGGTGGCGTAATTAGCACCAAGGCGGTTTAGCGCCATGGATTTTAACGGCTGCTAAAAGCAGCCGTTAAAATCGGAATCAGGCGTTAAGGGTTAACGATGGCGTTAACCCTTAACGCCAGAGTTGTAATGAGGCCCAATATGATGGCCATTTGAATGCGATTCCTGATGAAATAAAGAACCTGAATGACCAGGATGAATAGTGACATCATACGAAACTGAATCAATTCCATACATAGAAGATAACAAGACCAGAGAGGAAGATGATTTATGAAGAATAAAGAAGTACTAAGGATAAGTGACATCTTGAGATCAAGATAAAGAGATTTATGCCATAAGCATGAAGAAGATAGTTAGTTTAAACTTGTACAGATGCAATGAAACGCAAGCAGCAAATCAATCATGTAGCTAGCCAAATGCTTATAGTAAATAGATTGCAGTAAGCTCCAACATATACATATATACCTCAAAGATACATATGTATTGAATAAAGAATTAAGGTTCCACTACGTATATAGCAGAGGAAGGCCTCAAATTCAGTGTCGCAGTTACAAAAGCAATTGAATTAAACAGAATATATTTCAGCTAAGGAGTTAGATGAGCCAAAGGGCCAAGGTCTTATCAGAACTAAAATTGGCTGACATTAAATACAATTAACATGAAAGAACAGAAGCTCCTGCTCGAGAAGGTCAAGTGAAAACAACAGATATCAGAGGACTATTGAGTGTGGGATGTATTGACCAACTCCGCTGTGCTATGGGGCATCACTCAGATAGTTATGGTGCAAGAAGCAGCAACTCTTGTGCGTGCCAAAAACCTACAAAAACCACGTCCTGCAACACACAAAAGAATGGATGCACAACCTGCCACCCATGGTGCATATGTGGTGGGATAGAGCAAACATTGCAGAAAATGTGCCAGTGGGCTCCATGAACAGCAAACAGAGTGCACAGGGAGAAGCAGCACTTTGCCTACACATGACATTTGCTTTGGTGCTAAAAACTCCAAAATGCCTATAACACAACACTTTTTAACATCCAAAACCTTGCTCGGCACTAAAATTCATGTAATCTTATGAAGCATTGTGAACATACAAGTCCTAAATGTGAAGAGCAAAATATTTCTTCAGAAAAACCAGATTGTCTGTAAACTGACAGCCCCTGTCAAAATCTGTGTGCAGTACCTTGGGCTACCTGTGGATGACGGCTGTCAGAGGAGCCCCTGATTAAACTACAAAGTATTAAACTAAAAGGCTGCTGGATTAGCAAACATAAAAAGGATTTTTGCTAAAAGGAATACAGATCTTAGTTGTGTTTTCGATCCCACAGATTGAAAGCTAAGAAAGTAATGTATTTATGTCATTTGATGCAACAAGTTTGGTATTTGCTGGATTTTAAGTAAGAATAAATTAGCCTGGCTGAGCTGCAAGAACTGGAAAAGCAGGTTTCTCCAAGGGGGCTGTTCTTGGACTGCAGGGAGAACCAAAGGGGCAGGGCCATTTGCTGTTAAGCATGAACAAAGAGCATTTTTTAAAAATCATAACTTGTGATTCAAAGTGGTGAAAAATATAGCAAGGACATATCTGTTAGTCTAATATTTGGCTGCACGTTTCGAGAGGCGGCAGAACCATGTAAAATGTTCTGGACAGGGATGGCAATATATGTGGTTTTATGTGAAATGTATTAATACTAGAATTGTAAATATTTACACACACATCTCCATGTTGAATGCGCACATTTGTGGTAATTTGCAAAACATTTTAGAAATGTGTTCATGGCAAAAATGACAACATTCTGTAAAAAGGTGAAACAAGATCCTGCAGCTGCAGGATTTTGAGGAACAGCTACTACATAAAATATGGCATCTTTGTGTGTGATTTGTGTAAAGGTGACCAATGTAGAAATATGTATTTAGGATGAAATCCGATTTTGAGACTAGCAGCTAAAGGGAGGTTTCTTAGAACTGTAAAGCAAAACATAGATAAGCCGGCCCATACAACCATTTTGTGATGTCATTTTAAAGGATAAATAGAGACAGCTGACAGCACAAGGGGACTCAGTGATTCACTCACTTTCCTGATTCCGGCAAAGCACTCTGATCCAGCATTCTACATCCAGCTTCAACATCCTTCCAGATCCAGATGCCAAGACTCTTGCAAAGCAGTAGAAAACTATTGATTTCAGTAAGGCCTAAATCCTCAAACTTATTCTTGCAACCCAGTGAAGCGCTGTGGTGTGAGAAGGTCTTAATCCTCAAACTTATTCTTGCAACCTAGTGAAGCGCTCTGGTGTGAGGTGTTTTGAACCAGTATCCTGAATTTCTCTGGCTTGCTACCACAAGGCTTGCCTGAGGAACTCGCTATACAGCTGATTGAAATATCCACAAACAAGGAGGGCAGATTCTTTGCAAATCCAGTGATCGGCCTAGCTGATCTGATCCCGTGCCTGATGTGCTGTTCTTCCTAGACCAGATCAAATCCATGACCAGAATTGACGGTCCAATTTAATAACTTATTCTGTGAGCATTGATAGGAAGAAAATTGACCTTAATATATCTGTATTGTCAGATCCCTATCTCAAACCCATCCCATCTTTAATTCAAAGCCATAGTATTGCTAGAACTATCTTTGTGCTTACTCTTCTCTCATCTGTGTTCCTAAACCCTAACTTCTTATTGATTGATTAAGAAAAGTAATTCCCAAACCAAACGGAAAATAGAGTATCACACATGAACTGTTATAAGCGGCCGTGAATGACCTTCCTGTGTGGCATTCTACTTTTTTAGTCTTTAATATAGCATAAGAAAACCTATCTGTCATTTCTAAACCCGAATTTCTGTTTTCCATTCCTGCGCCTATTTTACAAAAACAGCCTTTACTAACGCCTCTATAACTCCCTCAGTTTTTATGATAGAAGCGAAATTTCAATTCCTACTTGTACCTAACATGCTTAGCTATTCATAGGACCGCAGTGCCATCTATACCAAACCAACTCAAAAGTATTATTTTCTGTGCTGCATTTGTTTTTGTGTTCATCCTTGATTTATGATGCATTAAAAATATTATTCAGGGTTCTGTCACCCCATTGGTGATTGTTGTTTACCTATTAAAATATATTGTGATTAAAATTTAAATACATAAATATTTACCTTTGCAAACTAGCCTGATTCCTTGGTCAGTGTGACCAGGGGGGTTCCAGGAGAAGGGTGTGATACGAGTGGTATATCGTTCAGAATATTGAACTTATAGATAAAATAAATAAGGGTTTCAATTGTGCACTACACGCTGGGTGTGACTTGGGTGTGTGCTGTATTGAAATCACTTACAGCTTGGGGGCTTGGTGCCAGAATCCTAAATTTGACATACCACTCGTGACAGTCTAACACAGGGTGCGAGTCGACGGGGTACATACACCTTGTTGGGTATCATACTGTGCTACACTGTACAAGCACCCCTCAAAAGAAATACTCAAAGGAATTGGGCCTGTTTGCAAAAGTAAAAGAACCCTGAGAAAGTCAGAAGGAAATTAATATTTCCGGAATGGCGACCCCAGTGGAAATTAATATTGCTAGGGGACACCTACTGCACAAATTGTTTGTCAGGGGTGAATGGCTGCAGCAAATAAAACAGCACATCACTGCAATCAACCTTGATGCCTGGCAGGACAAGACAAGCGTCCATTACATCAAGAACTTAGTGAATTGTATGTGACCCCTAAAATAAAAGAGGAGCAGTGCAAAATCGCCAAAATAGAGGCCTACCTGCACCTCCACATAGGAGTCATACAGGAAAAGTACTCAGACCATGTAAATTTGTTAAGTTCTGTTTCCTTAACTTCCCCAGATTCCAGTTCTCCCTCCTCCACCTCACCTGAGTCTCCTGATGTCTGTAATCCGGGTCGTCGAGTGCTGTAGTCTGTCTTCTTCTTGCGAAGGGAAGTTCTCTCCCGGAAGGGATCCACAGTGAAGCCTCAGACGCGGCTTCCCTGTGAACCCTCTCCGGCAGGAAACTACAAGGGGAAAAAGCTGATACTGGATGAAAAAAAACCCTTCTTGAAAATGGAGACTCTGGAGTGAAGAGTGTTCAAATGCGTACCAGAGCGAAGTGTGGGTTCCAATTAAATGGAACCGAGACTAGACACTGACAGGATACGTCAGAAGGCATAACAATGAAAGCAGGGGAAACAGAAAGGCAGGAATCAAGGTAAGACTGGGGAAAAAAAACCTGTAGCCGGCCAAGGGACCGGAAGAAAAGGAGAGCGAAGGAGTCGCTCGCTGCCACGAGACAAAAGCAAGGTGTGAGGAGGAAAACAGGAGTCGGTCATCCCCAAGGGGGGAGACCAGAGAAAAGAAAAGTGGAGGCCAAAAGCCAAGAGAAAACTTAACGAAATGCAACCAAAGCTACAGCGAGGAAACTGTACAGTTGCAACATACCGGCCCAAAAGTGGGGGGGGCTTAAATACGCTACACAGCGTAAACACAACAACTAGAATACTGATCGCAGTCTAGGGAAGCGATACTTAGCCCACAAGCGCCACGGCCAGTTACCCATGACAAGATTTCACAAAGAGGCAAGGGGAAGCACTGCAGAATATCCAGAGCAATCTGGACTCTGCAGAGCAAAGGCTCCAAGATAGCAAAGAATCTGAAACAGAGGCTAGGCAGTATGCCACCAAACTCCAAAAAGATATGGCTCCCTTACTGCAAAAGAATGCAGAGCAAGACACCCAGACACAGACACTGCAAAAAGAGTGTCAAGAAAGGTTGGACTCTCTACAGCAGAGTCAACAAAAGCTGGAGCAGCAATTCACTTTTAACAGAGTCTGTGCAGAACAGTTAGTTATACTACAAGATCGAATAGACAAATTGAAAGAGGAATTTAATAAATTAATTATTAAAGACCTAGAATCCCAAGCAGAGCTTGATGAGGAGCGCCAGAAAGCTGGTGCCTTTAAAAAGCAGAGGGACCACCTGGCTGCACAGAGGGGCACTCTAAGTCAGGGGAGGGACGCCTTAGGCCAGGAAGTCATCCATTTAAAAACAAAGTTGGAGGAAAGTAAGCTGGCCCTTCAGGAGTTTGGGGAAATCCAAACTGATTATAAAAAGCTGTAAGAGCACACCAGGCGAGTTGAGGATGCTTTGGCAAAGAACAATCAGACTAGTAAAGACCAAACTCAGGAGGTGAGTCTCCTGCAGCAAAAATTGGCCCAATACTCCCAATGCAGACAGATAGCCATGCAAGAACAAATCATAGAGACCTGTAAGGCCTTAATAGAGGAACAAACGGGAGAATCAAAGAACTGGATCCTCAAAAATATCCCCTACCAAGAGATCAGTCAGTCAAATTTGGTGGGGAATTCCATGAGACTATGCCCACAAAAGCATTTTAAAAACCTCTTCCCAGCTAGGACAGTGGGGGTGGGGGGGTACTCAGCCAATCCTGGGAGAAAGGGAGAGTCAGAAGACTCTTCTGAGCACCACAGGTTTCAAGATACTAGGCCCCCACATTCTGCCAGCCATTTCCAAGCCCGCAGAAACAGGGAAAGCCTAGAGGATCAGACAGCCACCTCCGGTAGTAGTGCATCTGAGTCAGAGGATGAGTGGACCAGGGTGACCAAAACTAAAAAGGCCAACAAAATCAAGAGGGCCCTACTGAAAGTTCTCTGAAGCAAATCACCTGAATACTCCCGCTTCTTTGCGGGGCTGGAGGATCAGAACCATTCAAGATGGTCCACCTATAGGGCGGCCATCTTAAGCATTTCTTAATACATAGAAACCCTCAAGAGGCCCGCAAGCGGGCCTACAATCTGCAATGTGGGGAAGACCAGGCCCCACAAGAATTTGTCCAAGAGCTGAAACGTGCCTTTGCGCAGACCACCAGGAGGGTGCGCACAGACAGTAGGAAATGTATCAATACTTTCTTTCATGCCCTCCCTAAATACATTATGACCCAGCTGGTGAGGGACTTTCATGAAAAAGATCACTAGACTGGATCATTGAACAAGCAACCCGCATCTACGAAGTGCAGAAGACAGTAGAAAATAAAAGTGCCCATAAAAGCCCAAAACCAACCAACACCCCTGCTGCTGCTAAGGTGGCGGAGGTGAAGGTTGCCCCTATTTTAGATCTGGAGATGGGGGGGCCTAAAAACAGATACTAAGGAACAGAGGGCGGGTAGGAGAAATAAAGAACCTAAAAAGGCTCATTTTGTGGAGGAGGTTCGAATCTTCCAATTTGAAGGAGAGGGGTCCTCAGAGGATTCTGGGAAAAGGATCTTCTCCTTCAGGAATGGGGGAACTCCTCCCAAAGAAAAATGGGTCCCAAGAAATCCTGATCAAGACAGGGTAGATGTGGGGACCGAGTTTAAACCCCCCATTATTGAATCCCAGAATGACCAGCAAGAAAGTCAACTTGTTCAAACCAATTCTGGTGACTGCCTCCAAAAAGCGGGGGCAGCCCAGAATCAGAACCAGGGGAGCCCAAAACTCCCCCCATATCCAACTATGCTGTTTTCTTTGCAGATCCCCAAGCTCACATCCATGATCATGCCCAAACCTATTCTGGGGACTGCTTCCAAAAAGGGGGGACAGCCCTGAATCAGAAAGGGAGGAGCCAGAAACTCCTCAAATCACTGAGTATGAAACTGTGTGCTCAGATACCCAAACTATCCAACTCCATTCTGGGGACTGCCTCCTAGAAGGGGGGAGCAACCCAGAACCGGCCCAAGAGGAACCCCAAACCTCACCAACCACTTATGTTGACTGCCTCCAGAAAGGGGGAGGGGCAACCCAAAAACAGAACAAGGGGAGCCCGAGACTCCACAAATAGCGGTGTGTCAAAATACTGTGCTAGATTCTTCAACTCCCACACCGTCTCTTGACCCAACTATCCCGGTGTTAGAGTCAGAAATAAGTAAATTGACCATCAAGCTTACCCAGAGCACCCATTATCTTTGCCCCTTGGAGGAGAAGGAAAGTAGATTCTACGCCTCCATCCAGGTGCAAGGGCAATGTGCAATTCCAGCACTGGTGGACACTGGATCCCAAGCAACTTTGCAGTCAAAGAGATTCTTTGAGCAGCTAAATTTGGGAAGGGGGGAGAAATACCAAATTTATCTCACCCCTCTTCCTGGACAGCTCCGGAACTTTGACGGGAAGGAAATTCCTGTTGAAGGGTCTAAAGAGCTGGAAATTAAAATTGGGTGACACAAAATGAAGCACCCGGTCCTAGTTGTGGTGCCAGAGGGAACCCCCTGTCTATTAGGGAATGAAATCCTCCGCAGGCTGTCTCCCCTCATAGATTGTGTAAACAACGTCCTCTGGACCCAGACCCACAGGCCAATTAAATTATAGCAAAGCGGCAACCATGTGAGTCTAAATGGCACATGCCACATGGTTGAACAAAAACCGGACCTAATTAGGTTCTACTTTCAAAACAATGACACACCCACCATTACCGTCATAACCGTGGGACCACCAAACGGTGAGGTGAACTCATCTCCATTTCTGCAAATCAGCCTCCCTTCCAGTCTCAAGTGGCATTCCACCCTGGAGGCAGATACATTGAAATTTTGTACTGATGTACAATCCGAAAATCCCAAGTCCATAGCCAAAATTGATATCAAACCAGCACAGAACTTAGCTGGCATTCTGAAAAGGGTGAACAGCTCTTCCTCCCGATTCAGTTAAATGACGGGAAGGAGTCTGTCCTTGCCCGAGTTGACTTAAATAGCAAAGAAAGCTTCATCAGCGAAGCATTATTCAAGAAACTCCCCAAAAGACCAGAATTTACCCACCGTAGAGTCAGTGCAGCAATGGGTACAGGACCTCAAAGTGCCACGCTCCAAACATCCTCTGCTTAGTAGTTGTATGATCAAAATTTCTAGGGATGACAAAAGCATAATATATACTTGTTGGGTTGTGTGAGGTGTTCGGTCCGCCTTTTATATGGACCGTGACCTCCTCAACCAACTTGAGATTTGACCCTAGCTATTAATGGAATTTCAGAAATGGAGGAGAGGTGACCATCCGAGGACTCACCTACAGAATCCACATGTTAAAACCATTAGTGAACATAGATGGGGAATATTGCCAATTGTAACCAATGCAAGTGTCTTTCCCACTGCTGACATTCCCCGAAGATGCGTGGACACAGTACTGGGAACATTTCCATAACCATGCTATGTTCTATTTTCTAGCATTTGGACTAAGAATCATCCCAAGAATCACCAAGGAGGACCACTCGGGGACTGGGAGGAAAGACCCAAGGAGCCCGGAGTGCCGCTCCATGCTCCCAGCCAGAACCAGGAAGGAGAGCGGGTTGCCTCAAGCACTGACGGGAGAAGCAACTGAATTTCTCCACATAGACAGAAAAGAACATCCCAATCTCTCGACTTACCCTTGACGGGAGGTCAAAACCAAGTCGGGCGGGGGGGCTCTGTGGGATGTATTGACCCACTCTGCTGTGCTATGCGGCATTACTCAGATAGTTATGGTGCAAGAAGCAGCAACAATGGTGGTAAAACTCTTGTGCACGCCAAAAACCTACAAAAACCATGTCCTTCAACACACAAAAGAATGGATGCACAACCTGCCACCCATGGTGCATATGTGGTGGGATAGAGCACACACAGCAGTAAATGTGCCAGTGGGCTCCATGACCAGCAAACAGAGCGCACAGGGAGAAGCAGCACTTTGCAATTGAAACTCAAAAATGTGCCTACACATGACATTTGCTTTGGTGCTAAAAACTCCAGAATGCCTATAACACAAAACTTTATAACATCCAAAACCTTGCTCAGCGCTAAAATTGATGTAATCTTATTAAGCATTGCGAACATACAAGTCCTAAATGTGAAGAACAAAACATTTCTTCAGAAAAACCGGATTGTCTGTAAACTGACAGCCCCTGTCAAAATCTGTGTGCAGTACCTTGGGCTACCTGTGGTTGACAGCTGTCAGAGGAGCCCCTGATGAAACTACAAAGTATTAAACTAAAAGGCTGCTGGATTAGCAAACATAAAAAGGATTTTTGCTAAAAGGAATACAGATCTTAGTTGTGTTTTTGATCCCACAGATTGAACGCTAAGAAAGTAATGTATTTATGTGATTTGATGCAACAAGGTTGGTTTTTGCTGGATTTTAAGTAAGAATAAATTAGCCTGGCTGAGCTGCAAGAACTGGAAAAGCAGGTTTCTCCCAGGGGGAGGGAAAATCCTCTCATCTGAAACTCACTGGGAGATGCTAATTGCGGGTTAGCCCAGACTTTGGTCTACAGAAAGAGAAGGAACAATGGCAGAGCTTCAGCCCAGGAAACGGAGGTGTGAAAGGGGCCATAAATTACTCCTGGACGGGACTTCCCAAGGAGGGGGCTGTTCTTGGACTGCAGGGAGAAACAAAGGGGCAGGTCCATTTGCTGTTAAGCATGAACAAAGAACAATTTTTAAAAATCATAAGTTGTGATTCAAAGTGGTAAAAACTATACCAAGGACATATCCGTTAGTCTAATTTTTGGTTGCACGTTTCGAGAGGCGGCAGAACCGTGTAACATATTTTGGACAGGAATGGCAATATATGTGGTTTTATGTGAAATGTACTAATACTAGAATTGTAAAGATTTACACACACATCCCCATGTTGAACGCGCACATTTGTGGTAATTTGCAGAAAATTTGGGAAATGTGTTAATGGCGAAAATGACAAAATATGGCATCTTTGTGTGTGATTTGTGTAAAGGTGACCAATGTAGAAATATGTATTTAGGATGAAATCCAATTTTGAGACTAGCAGCTAAAGGGAGGTTTCTTAGAACTGTAAAGCAAACCATAAAATGTGACATCATCCGGCCTTGATCCAATTATTCAGTTGCAGGGGGGAGATGAGGTTTTGATCCAATCCCAGCTCATGGGGCAGGCTTAGTTAAGCTGGCCCATACACCCATTTTGTGATGTCATTTTAAAGGATAAATAGAGACAGCTGACAACACAAAGGGACTCACTGATTCACTCTCTTTCCTGATTCCAGCAAAGCGCTCTGATCCAGCATTCTACATCCAGCTTCAACATCCTTCCAGATCCAGATGCCAGGACTCTTGCAAAGCAGTAGAGAACTATTGATTTCAGCAAGGCCTAAATCCTCAAACTTATTCCTGCAACCCAGTGAAGTGCTGTGGTGTGAGAAGGCTGAAATCCTCAAACTTATTTTTGCAACCCAGTGAAGCGCTGTGGTGTGAGAACGTCTTTTGAACCAGTATCCTGAATTTCTCTGGCTTGCTACCACAAGGCTTGCCTGAGGGACTCGCTATCGAGCTGATTGAAATATCCACAAACAAGGAGGGCAGATTCCGTGCAAATCTGGTGACCGGCCTAGCTGATCAGATCCCGTGCCTGATGTGCAGTTCTTCCTAGACCAGATCCAATCCATGACCAGAATTGATGGTCCAATTTAATAACTTATTCTGTGAGTATTAATAGGAAGAAAAGTGACCATAATATATCTGCATTGTCAGATCCCTATCTCAAACCATACCCATCTTTAATTCAGAGCCATAGTATTGCTAAAACTATCGTTGTGGTTACTCTTCTCTCATCTGTGTTCCTAAACCCTAACTTCTTATTGATTGATTAAGAAAAGTAATTCCCAAACCAAACGGAAAATAGAGTATCACACATGAACTGTTATGAGCGCCTGTGTATGACCTTTCTGTGTGGCATTCTACTTTTTGTAGTCTTTAATATAGCATAAGAAAAGCTATCTGTCCATTCTAAACCCGAATTCCTGTTTTCCATTCTCGCGCCTATTTTACAAAAACGACCTTTAATAAACCTCTATAACTCCCTCAGTTTTTATGATAGAAGCAAAATTCCAACTCCTAACATCCTTAGCTATCCATAGAACCCAAAACCGCAGTGCAAAACAGTGTGATTCACCCGTTATAGCGAATATCGCGAAAGGAAACGTTTGAATCAAATTGAAATTGTGAAAGGTTTTTAGACGTGTGAATTAGCTTTAAACTGCTTCCAACTAGGACTTTGAGATTTCAAATGTTTTCTTTTAACTAAATCATTGTTTGTGATTGTGTGCAACTGTTCAAAGTGGCTCCCATAGGAATTTATAATAATTTAAGTATTTTTGACCATATTTGGTGTTTTTGCCCAGTCATTTCTAAAGGCAATTTCAAAACCATACTGACAGCTGAAAAGTCAATTCCGTTTTTCTCTTGTGTTGAAGGGGGAAGGTGGGAGTGATATTCTGTTTGATTTGTGCTATACCTGAATACCTGCTCTCTCCTTACATATGTTTAATTGCCTATTAGGGGGTTGAGGGGTGTTGCAGGGGGAACCCCTAACCATAGTGCCATCTATACCAAACCAACTCAAAAGTATTCTTCTCTGTGCTGCATTTGTTTTTGTGTTCATCCTTGATTCATGATGCATTAAAAATATTATTCAGTGTTCTGTCACCCCGTTGGTGATTGTTGTTTACCTATTAAAATATATTGTGATTAAAATTTAAATACATAAATATTTACCTTTGCAAACTAGCTTGATTCCTTGGTCAGTATGACCGGAGGGGTTCCCGGAGAATGGTGTGATACGAGTGGTATATCGTTCAGAATATTGCATTTATAGATAAAATAAATAAGGGTTTCAATTGTGCAGTACACGCTGGGCGAGACTTGGGTGTGTGCCGGATTGAAATCACTTACATGAGGAATAAAATTAAATACACGAAAAAGGCTCAAATCGTGGTGTCCAGTCATGTGATGGAAGAAAATTGGACGCATGAGGAGATCACACCTACACACGGAAGCCAGACAGTACCCATACTCCTTAAAAAATCCCAGAGAACAGTACAGACTCAAGGCCAACTTCAAACACTAATTGCCACTGAAACATTGAGGTGATGAAGGAAATGTACTTTTAATTGGTGGGAAGCTGATATCAAGGCAAGCTCACCCGCACCAGGCTGTTCAGTCTGCATGGTGCTCACGTAGGTGGAAAGTTATTGACGGAGGTTAGAAGCTAACCAATTCTAGAGGACCACGTAGTTGGGGTCCTATAGTTTGTGTAGCCAATGGGACATTGTACATACAGTGACGTTCATAGTGTGCATTTTGAAGGGAGGGCTTAGTTGTCCCACCTGTTGTTGAATAGCCAATTATTTCTCTCTGTTACTCTATACAGATATTATACCTATGTTTAGTAGTTCACTTAGTTTGCCACGTAGGATGACATTGGTAATGACGCAGGTCTACATGTCAGTAGTGACACATTTGGTCTATAAAAATATTGTTTTTTTTTTTAAATGAGTTGAGAGTTGAGTATCGAGCGATTGCCAAGCTATTTGTGTCATCTGAATTATTGATGTTTGATTAAAATCTGCATCCCCATCCATCTCAACGGTATTGCTACTCTTCTTAAAGGGCTGGAAGTCTCCAGTTCAATTTCTTCCTAAGTGCTTTGGCCTTTCTTTTTTTCTTCCTGTAGTCATTTAGTGTGGGGGTAAACAATTAGTTCAGATGAGCGGGTTGTTTGGCTTTATGAATGGCCAGCGGGGCCAGACGGTCAATAGATGTCATTATAGTTTTTGATCGATGTGGTCGGGTCATGGTTGTCCAAGCATTGGTTTCAGAGGAGGAGTTGAAGTAGTAATAGCAGGTTGTCCACTGTTATTTTTCTTTTGTTTCTGGTTGGGGCGGCTGGTGCCAATTTGGGGGAGTCAGTCTTTTTGGTTGATGTGTTGATGGTGAAGGTAATAAGATGATGGTCGGACCAGGGGCATGGAGAATTGAACGAGATAGAAGTTTTGCAGTTGATGTCTGAGAGCCAGTCAAGAGTACAGCCTTTAATATGTGGAGGATTGTGAATCCTGTGAGATAGCCCAAGGGCCGTCATGGTGTTGGCTAATGTTAAGGCGTATTTGTCTGACAGAAGCCTAGATGGAAGTCACCCATCATGATCATTTGGGATTTGGGTTTGGAGTTAGACGAGAGGATTTGGGTGATGTCATTTTCAAATGCTAGTGCAGGCCCTGGGGGTCTGTAAAGCAGATGGATGTTAATGGTGGCGGTTGCATACACAGATATGTTTACTGGGAGGAGTTCCCCGGAGGTAAAAGGGGCGGATGTTGGAGTTTCTCTCAAGTTGAGTGAGGTTTTGGTGATGATGGTGATGCCTCCGCCTTTGACTATCAGTCTGTCCCTTCTGCAGATGGAGTAATTATTTTGGAACAGCAATGGATAGGGCAGGGCCAGCAGCTGCACGCAGCCAGGATTCGATTATGGCAAGGCAGTCCAGTTTGTGAACTGTGAATATGTCAGCAATGTCAAGAGCATGTGCTGGGAGAGACCTGGCATTGATGAGAGAGCCTAAGATGTGTTGGGTGTGCTTGTGGCAATATGAAGGTGAGTTTTGACATGTGGATTCCTGAGGCTAGTGTAGCTCTGATTGGTTCTCAGAGTGAGGAGTGAGTTCCTGTGCAAGATGTTAGGGGTGTTTGTGGTGATATCTCTTAGAGGTTTGGCTCTGGATGACAAGTTAGAGTTTCTAAGCTGCTTGTTTTGGGGTTGTTGGTGGAGGCAGTGGCTGTTGGCTATAGGATTGGTTAGTATTGTGGAGTGAGGATATGTGGAACAGGCTGATCTGAGGCCCTGTAGGGTCGAGAGTCTGCTGATCATGTTGAGTATTGTGATGGCCATGATGCGCAGTGAAGGATGGAGATGCTATGTGGACGTAGGTATGGCCGTGCGGGCGCGTCACCCTCCTGGCCGGGTGGTGCAGCTTCCTGCGTGTGACTGTGGAGAGGAGTCAGTGTAGTCTGGGAGCATGTAGCAACTCCATGCAGAGGCAATGTGCACAGTACGGTACAGACTGGTGCAATAAACCAGGGGCAGTTAGGTCGCGTGGTATAGACAAAGCAGCAGTGAACTGGTGGTCTACGGACAAAGGCAAAGGGTGACTATCTACTTGCGGTCCAAGATGGAGTGTGATACTTGGACATATAGAATTGACTACATATAGACTCTGTATGTGTTAAACGATTGATTGGGTTACACATATCTGATAGCTCCACCTGGAACCACCTCTAAATTGATAATAGTAAGTAATGTCATCTCTAAAATAAATCATTGGTTGACACAAGTACTGGGCGGCCAAGCACTGAGGGTCCTGATTCTACTGACCAACCTTAGGCAACTGCCAGGTTGTCAACATGTGAGCCAAAACGGGAGCACGGAGTGAGAGGTCCATGGAATGTCTTCCTTCAATTAAAAAAACATAGCATCCCTTATTCCTAGGTCATGTGCCAGAGTGATTCCTCTGTAGCTGGCCTTGCATAGCACCTCGTGTCTGAGAAAATGCGCAAGGAGCGATGCAGGTGGCCTATCTGTGTCTATTGCTAATAAATGGACGTTGTTCTTCAAGTTGGGTCTCGTGTGATGAAACCATGTTTGGAATCATTTCGCCCTGGATTTATAGCTAATTTTAATATGAGTGTCATGGTTTTCACTACCACCTGGCCTTAAAGACTGTGGAGGTCATTACAACCTTGGTGCTAAGTGCACCAACTTTACCACCATGGTGTAAACTCTGTTTAACCCTGGTGGATGGCGGATTTACCACCCCATTCCAAGGTGAGTAGAGTGGTAAATCCCCATTTCCCAATTTCCCTTCCCCATCCCCATTTTTGCCCCATAGGGCATAATGGGAGTGGGGAAGGCGCTAATTACGCCGCCGTAAATTACGGCGGCGTAATTAGCACCATGGCGGGTTAGCGCCATGGATTTTAACGCCTGCTAAAAGCAGGCGTTAAAATCAGAATCAGGCGTTAAGGGTTAACGGTGGCGTTAACCCTTAACGCCTGAGTTGTAATGAGGGCCTGTGTGTTCTTTTAATTGATCTAAGAACATGTGGCATGTGCCTTGTGAATTATTATCTCGTGTTCTCTCTGAGCTGTCCCAACCCTCCTTATTTTCTCAGTAACCTTGGCTTGGTGTGCATAGCTATTTGTCTGGCTCTTCACGAATATGTATTTCAGTGGATTCAGCATTTTGGGTTCTTGTGAAACCTTGAGGTCTTTCATTTACTTTAATGCGTGCTGCGACTTCAATTCTGGAAAGGATGGCTGCTCAGTACTGTTGTGTTTCTATGTTAGTAAACTATACAGTCATGTGATTTCTGTTGCATTCAGCTTATATACATTGATTATGTTAGTATTCTTCATGTTTTCATGTCTAAATGAATGCAATCGATATTCTTTGTGGATAAATGCATATTTGACCTACAGTTTATTTTTCATGGTGAGTGTATATTTACTTCATGTCTAATGCATGCATGTAAGTGGTTTCACTGTATACTTGCTTATTCTCGACATCTTAAGTTTACATCTTTAGTTTAGATCACAGTGTTTCTGTGTAACTGTTTTGGATATGGGTCTTAGTGAGTAACGTTTCTCACCTATGCGATAGAGGATAGGGGCTTTAGCTTTGGATGACGTATTCATCCGTCTCTCAACAGAACTTTACTGAGTCCACCTCCTATCTGATCTGCAATCACTGGACAATATCTACAAATTCTGGGAACAGTGCTGCACCTCAAATGAACTGGACAGCTGCATCATACCGCAGCTGTAGCAGTTTTCTTTTCACTTCAGCACAACAGCATCACCAATGGCCCCAGAATGTCGAATGTTTTAATCGGGTGACATCAAATTCAGGGGAACTTTCCACCCACCAGGTGTGTACAATTTTCCATTATTTGATAAAGTTCTTTTTGAGAATCTGGTATCCCAATTTAATAGCATTGAATCCTTACAGCCTCCCTCCTCTTTCACTGTAAAGAACACAGAGGGTTGCACAGAAGGTCCATTTATTGGCAAAATAGAAATAATTGAATCATTTTAAAGATAAACAAGTTATTATGGATCCATGAAATTCCAATGTAATGATGAAAAACAATCAACACAATAGTCAACTCAATTTTCAAAGCTTTAGTTATAGAGAAAAGCACCCACACCAAAACTTATATATTTTGTTTACCCTGGGCATGCATGCACCATTGATAAAAAAAAATGCATGAGGGTCCAGGATAAGACTTTCATTTGTTAAAAAATGAATTATTTCAAAAACTTTCTGTCTCTCCAATTCTCTCTACTTGCCTGTTACGCTCACCTGGTTCCCACGGGGGCGTCGACCGGAACTGGGCCGCTGTTGTTTCCACCAGCGTGATGTGTAGCGCCGAGATGACTGACTGGACTGGCCCGCTCAGCCTAGTTTGTCTGGCTCGCAAGAATATTCTTCTGCAAAGGAGAAGAGGAATTAACCACCCGTGGAATTGAGTGTCAACCCACCTTCCCCACTCCTGTTGTCTTCCCACAGATCACTCTTGATGTCCCCTCCTTAGTCTCACCTGATGGTTTGGAAGGATGAGCTCTCCATCCTGCGTCAACCACAGGGGCGCGTTGATGACCAGTTACTTCACTGGCGTAGAGGAATTGGTGAGTTCCAGTATTGACTCTAAAGTCCAATTGTTCATAAGAGTTAAAATGTCTGATCTTCACTGTCCGATTCCTTGCAGGTTGCCGATTAATTCACTCGAAGATTTCCAAATGGCACTTGGTAAGATTCAGGTAAGTCTATTGTGGTTTTCCCCTTAGGGGCCGGGGTACGGCGATGAAGCAGAGTTGACTGTGCCGACCCGAGATGAGGTGAGACCCCCGTGGTAAATCAGGTAAGTTTTGTGGGGGGTAACTGGTATTGTCTTTGCTTTCTCCCCTTAGGGGCCGGGGTACGGCGATGAAGCAGAGTTGACTGCGCCGACCCGAGATGAGGTGAGTACCTCCCGTGGTAAATCAGGTAAGTCCTTGGGGGTAGCTTGTATAGCCTTAGAGAGTCCCCTTGCTCACCTTGCTGTCTTTGTCTCCTTAGGTGTCGGAGGGCGGCCGCGAGATGGAGAGAGTGTGATGGAATGCTGAAGTACCGCCAAGCAGGTGAGTTCAGCGCGGCGCCGTAGGAATGCGAAGCAATGCTTCAAAGACTTCTGTCTTTCAGTTCCGTGGCGAAATGGATCAGGATTCAGGTAAGGATTAAAGTTAAAACTCCTGTTCTAACCTTTATCCTTCTTTTCTTCTTGTTTCAGGAGTCCCTGGACTGAAGCGGGCGTGGCTGAAGACTGGAGCTGCTGAAAACACGGTGAGTGTTACGCTGCAGCAAGCAGAATAACGCGAAGCACGTGTGGCTGTCCGGGCGTGGTTTAAATAGCCTTGGAAGAAGATCCAGGTAAGTATTCTTCCACAGCCCCACCCAAGTAACAAAATAGTCCCTTCAGTAAAATAGTCCCTCCTAAGCCTCATTTGGCTTGAGTCTTCATGCAGCATGGTCTGCCTCAGGTGAGTATGCAGCATGGTCTGCTTCAGGTAAGTTATCAATAATGAGCCTGGCGCCCATGGTGCCAGGACTGACTTTATCTTTAGGAGCCTGGCGCCATAGGTGCCAGGACTGCACCCAAACAGCCCCTAACTGGGGCTTTTGGGCATGCTCCAAGTGGCATGATGCCTGCTTCCGGGGCTGCTGGGCCTGGTCTGGTCTTCCGGGGGCAGGCATCATGACAGCACTCCCCCTCAAGGCCCCTCCTAAAGTCGTTCTCCCCCTTGGCCATGGTTTGTCTGGAAATTCCCGATGGAAACTCTTCACTAAACGAGGTGCATGCACGTGGTCACTAGGTTCCCAAAACCTTTCCTGCGGACCATAACCTTTTCAGTCAATTAGGTAAAAGAGTTTTGATCTCACTCTTTTTGAGTCCAAAATATTCTTGACTTCAAACTCGGGCTCCCCGTCTATGAGGATAGGTTCAGGTGGAGTTGTTAGCCTAGTTCCTGGTTGCACTGGCTTCAAAAGAGACACGTGGAAGACGGGATGGATTCGCATATGAGCAGGTAGGTCCAACTTGACGGCCACTGGGTTAATAATTGCCTTGACAGAAAAAGGTCCCAAATACCTGGGGTTAAAGGTCCGAGTCCCCTTGAGTGGTAAGTGCTTAGTGGCTAACCATACTTGGTCCCCTATTTGGTATTGAGGAGCTTCACTTCTGTGCTGATCAGCATCCTTTTTGTATTTTTCCTTAGCCTTTTGCAAATGGATGGTTGCTTCTTTAAAGGCTTGTGTAATAACAGCATGGAGATGGTCCACTGCGGGCATCTCTAAATGCTGGGGTGAGTCCAAATCCGAGGTTCGAGGATGGTGCCCATAAATGGTAAAAAAAGGACTTTGTCCAGTTCCTGAGTGTATGGAATTATTGTACGCATACTCTGCGATCCACAGAATGTCTTTCCAATTCCCCTCAGACTGATGTAGCATACAACAGAGGTACTGTTCAAGAGTCTGGTTGGTCCTCTCTGTTTGACCATCGGTCTGAGGGTGGTGACTGGTCGAAAGCCTAACATCAATTTGTGCCAGTTGGCAGCATTTCCTCCAAAAATGTGAAATGAATTGACTGCCCCGATCTGAAATTAACACTGAAGGAAAGCCATGCAGGCGGACAACATTTTCAAGGAATTCCTTGGCCAGGATTGAAGCTGAAGGTATCCCTTTTAAAGGAATGAAATGGGCCATTTTAGAAAAAATATCTACAATAACTAGAATGGTATTGTAACCTTGGTACGGGGGTAAATCCGTGATGAAGTCTAATGACAAGGTATGCCAAGGGGTAGGTGGTATGTCTAATGGTTGCAATAATCCAGCAGGTTTTTTCTTTTGCCCTTTATTTTGTGCGCAAATGCCACAAGACATGACAAATGACTTGACATCCTTTCGCCAGGTGGGCCACCAAAATTGCTTCCTAATTTTAGCTTCGGTTTTTGCAATACCCGGATGCCCTTCTGTTAAGGTGTCATGGTAATGGGAAATGACAAGTTCCTGTAGTTCCTTTTGCGGTAAAAATAGCCGGCCTTGGTAATAAGGTAAATCATCGATGACAGAGTACTCTGGACCTTTCTTTGCACAGTCCTGTAGGGCAACGGAATCAAAGTGTTGGTGGATCTTGTTTTGAATGTCCTCCAGTGTCTGTATGGATGTCAGTCCAAGGATTCTCTGTTCCAGAATTATGGGTACGGGTTCTAAAGTTATTTCTGCTTCTCCCATTCCAATCCGGGACAAGGCGTCTGCTTTACCATTCTTACAACCTGGTCGATAGGTTATTACAAAATCAAACTCGGTGAAGAACAATGCCCAACGGAGTTGGCGTGAAGATTGGGCTTTGGCTGTCTTTAGGTATTGTAAGTTGCGGTGATCGGTGATGACCGTGATGGTATGTCTGGCACCCAGTAGATAGTGCCGCCAAGCCTTGAAGGTGGACTTGATGGCCAGCAGCTCCTTGTCGGTTATGGCATAGTTTAATTCGGGGGCTGAACATTTTCTTGACCAAAATGCCACTGGGTGAAGCTGGTTAGTTTCGGGATCCTTTTGGGAAAGGACTGCTCCCATGGCTGAACTGGATGCATCTGTTTCCACTATGTAGGGAAGCTCGGGGCGGGGGTGTCTTAATATGGGAGCAGATGTGAATTTAGCTTTTAACTCTTGGAAGGCGTTCTCGGCTTCCTCTGTCCACACAAAGTGTTTGTTTTTTCGCAATAGCGTTGTAATGGGATGTACAATGTGCGAGAAGTCTGGGATAAACCTGCGGTAGAAATTGGCAAAGCCAAGCATGCTTTGAACTCCTTTGATTGAACTTGGGGAAGGCCAATTAAGAATGGCATCCACTTTTCGTGTATCCATCCAAATTCCTCTCGGGTTCAGAATAAATCCAAGGAATTCCACTTCTGTAGTGTGGAAGATGCACTTTTCCAGTTTAGCATATAATTTATGCTGGCGTAACTTCTCTAGGACTGCTCGGACGTGTTTTACATGCTCAGATTCTGATGAAGAGTATACTAAGATGTCGTCGATGTAAACGACCACACAAACATTGATAAGCTCTCGGAGGACATCGTTCATGAAGAACTGGAAGGCTGCTGGTGCATTGCATAGTCCGAAGGGCATCACCTGGTACTCAAATAGTCTGTACTTGGTGCGAAAAGCAGTCTTCCATTCGTCACCCTCTTTGACACGTACCAGATGATATGCCCCCCGAAGGTCTAGTTTTGTGTATATACAAGCGTCCTTCACCTGGTCTAGTAGTTCTGGGATCAAAGGCAGTGGGTATCGATTCTTGATGGTTATCTTATTCAGTGCGCGGTAGTCTATACATGTTCTAAGGTCGCCTTCCTTTTTCGGTACGAAGAACAAAGCTGAAGATGCAGGGGACTTGGATGGGCGAATGAAGCCATTAGCAGGGTACTGGTCTAGGTACTGGCGCAAATGGAGATTTTAGGGTTCCGTAAGGGCATAGATTCTGCTGCAAGGTGGTTTTGCTCCAGGTACAAGATCTATTTGACAATCATACGATCTGTGAGGTGGTAAGGTGTTTGCCTGTTCCTTTTGGAAGACATCCTGAAAGTCTTGGTATTCAACAGGTAATTGTATGGCTATTGGAATTACTGGGGCCAGGACTAAGTTTTGAGTTTTCCTTGGGTAGCAGGTGTGAGCACATTCTGGGAAGGTTAGTCTCTTCTCTCGCCAATCAATACAGGGATTATGTTTTTCCAACCAAGGTATCCCCAGTATCAGCTGAAACTGTGGGGCCTTGATTAAGTCAAACATCATAGCCTCTCGATGCCCATCTTGACTCAGCAATGTCATTGCTGCAGTGGAATGAGTTACGGGTCCAGAGACAATTTCCGTTCCATCTACCGTGGTGACAACATCGGCCGTGGTCTTGCGGGTGAGAGATAGATTCATCCTGGTAGCCAATTCCCAGTCCAAGTAATTTCCTATGGCTCCACTGTCTACGTACGCCTTTACCGCGTGCATGCGTGATGGCTGCTCTGGATCTACAAGGACCATGGGTATGGTGAAATGCGAGGTCAGAGTGTCCTTCTTTAAGCTCGGCAAGCGGACCTCTACGCTTGCCGGGCGTGGTCGTTTCACGAGTCAGATTTCACATGGTTTTCGTCTGCTGCTCCTATAACTTTCTTGGGTGGTTTTACAGGGCAGTTCCGAAGAAAATGACCAGTAGTTCCGCAATATAAACATAATTGCAGTTGCCGTCTTCTATCTCTCTCCTTTTGGGTTAAGGGTCCTTTAACCCCCCCGATTTGCACAGGTTCTGAGACATCTACTCCCTTGGAGCTTACGTGGGTTTTAACCAACACCCTGTTCTGAAACCTGGTTCAGTCAGCCTTCCTGGTTTGAAGTCTGTGATCGAGCTGGAGCTGCGTTCTCCCCGAAGCCCTCGATGGAATAATGTAATTCGCTTGGCTTCAGGCCATTCGGTTTCCACTACTAATCTATTGAAAGTTGCAATGTAAGATAAAAGATCCTGGTTACCTTGACGTAGGGATAAAAGTTCGTTGTTCAAAGCCTGTCCTCGGGAGTGTCGGGCGAATAGTCTTTCCATGCTTGTTCGAAAACCCTGGAAATCTCGAAGAATCGGGTCATCCTGGTTAACTAGTGGAATGGACCAATCCGCCGCACTGCCGCTGAGATATGACAGTACAAAGGCTACCTTGGCCTGATCGTTTGGGAAAGCTCCAGGTCTACATAAAAAGTGCAAGCGGCATTGATTCATGAATGTTGCAAACCCTTTTGGGTCTCCGGCAAAGCGTTCAGGCGGAGCCAAAGGAACGGCTCCAGGTAAATTTATCTGCACCGGGTTACTCGATGGTACAGGAGCTGGACTTGCCCCAAGTCCTGGTAGAGGTGTTTGTCCAGCCTGGCTCTGTAATAGTTGTCTGGCCAACTCATCAGTTTGTTCTTTTGACACTATCAGTTCCCTCCTGAGGGCATTGGTTTCTTGGCGGGCGGAATGCACTTCAGCCCTTAATTCCCCTAATAATTGGGCCAACTGATCAGTTTCCGAGGTCTCCATGACGCCCAGGTGGGTGTTTGTGGGTAGTCTTCGCGTTCTGTTATGCTCACATGGTTCCCACGGGGGCGTCGACCGTAACTGGGCCGCTGTTGTTTCCACCAGCGTGACGTGTAGCGCAGAGATGACTGACTGGACTGGCCCGCTCAGCCTAGTTTGGCTCGCAAGAATATTCTTCTGCAAAGGAGAAGAGGAATTAACCACCCGTGGAATTGAGTGTCAACCCACCTTCCCCACTCCCGTTGTCTTCCCACAGATCACTCTTGATGTCCCCTCCTTAGTCTCACCTGATGGTTTGGAAGGATGAGCTCTCCATCCTGCGTCGACCGCAGGGGCGCGTTGATGACCAGTTACTTCACTGGCGTAGAGGAATTGGTGAGTTCCAGTATTGACTCTAAAGTCCAATTGTTCATAAGAGTTCAAATGTCTGATCTTCACTCTGTCCGATTCCTTGCAGGTTGCTGATTAATTCACTCGAAGATTTCCAAATGGCACTTGGTAAGATTCAGGTAACTCTATTGTGGTTTTCCCCTTAGGGGCCGGGGTACGGCGATGAAGCAGAGTTGACTGTGCCGACCCGAGATGAGGTGAGACCCCCGTGGTAAATCAGGTAAGTTTTGTGGGGGGTAACTGGTATTGTCTTTGCTTTCTCCCCTTAGGGGCCGGGGTACGGCGATGAAGCAGAGTTGACTGCGCCGACCCGAGATGAGGTGAGTACCTCCCGTGGTAAATCAGGTAAGTCCTTGGGGGTAGCTTGTATAGCCTTAGAGAGTCCCCTTGCTCACCTTGCTGTCTTTGTCTCCTTAGGTGTCGGAGGGCGGCCGCGAGATGGAGAGAGCGTGATGGAATGCTGAAGTACCGCCAAGCAGGTGAGTTCAGCGCGGCGCCGTAGGAATGCGAAGCGATGCTTCAAAGACTTCTGTCTTTCAGTTCCGTGGCGAAATGGATCAGGATTCAGGTAAGGATTAAAGTTAAAACTCCTGTTCTAACCTTTATCCTTCTTTTCTTCTTGTTTCAGGAGTCCCAGGACTGAAGCGGGCGTGGCTGAAGACTGGAGCTGCAGAAAACACGGTGAGCGTTACGCTGCAGCAAGCAGAATAATGCAAAGCACGTGTGGCTGTCCGGGCGTGGTTTAAATAGCCTTGGAAGAAGATCCAGGTAAGTATTCTTCCACAGCCCCACCCAAGTAACAAAATAGTCCCTTCAGTAAAATAGTCCCTCCTAAGCCTCATTTGGCTTGAGTCTTCATGCAGCATGGTCTGCCTCAGGTGAGTATGCAGCACGGTCTGCTTCAGGTAAGTTATCAATAATGAGCCTGGCGCCCATGGCGCCAGGACTGACTTTATCTTTATGAGCCTGGCGCCAAAGGCGCCAGGACTGCACCCAAACAGCCCCTAACTGGGGCTTTTGGGCATGCTCCAAGTGGCATGATGCCTGCTTCCGGGGCTGCTGGGCCTGGTCTGGTCTTCCGGGGGCAGGCATCATGACATTGCCCTTTGCAAATAGATACCACCCACTTAATCAATACATGTCAGAATTTTAACAGCATTCTACAAACTCAATGTCAACCAACTACTGGACCTTTATGTAAGTATATGGCTTCTAGAAAAGAAAATGTATGCTCAACATATATGTAGTGTGAGGAGTCAGGAGTGAACCGGACACAAGTTAGCCATGATTTTGGTTAAAGACTTTTATTGAAAATAAAAGCGGTTGGGAAAATGCCTCTCTGAGGAATGTCTTAAGAGGAATTTCCCTACCAAAACTAAGGATCTGTATGTCAGAATGTCCAAATAAAACTGTCCCATGTTCAAAGTTCTATTCTGACCCTCACACTATAAACTTAACACTAAGGTGAAGATGGAAATGTCTTTAGCCTTGGGTGGTTTAGAAAGGTGTTCATAAAGAAATAATAAATCGCTCGAACACAAAATGTTCTTCAAGGATAAAGGATCTTGTTCAGGAGGGTGTTTCCTTTCCCCTGTATTCTTCTTTCTGCTCTTAGGTTTTTCAACAACAGTCATCAGAAAGGCCTAAGGCCAAAACACGTGTTAACCAGAGGACACAGTTGAAATAAATGTACCTGGCACAACTTGTCACGAAGCAAGTCTTTGATTTTTGTTTTTAACATGATGTGGTGCTCTAAATATTTTCGTTGAATTAGACTTCCCTACAGAAGTTGCTGTGGACCTACCGGAGCACAGGAATCTGTGTTGATCTCTTGCCTTGCAAGGGCATGAGCATTGGAAGGCACAGGTTGGAAATTGTCTAAGACAATTTAACTACAATGTTTCTATCACACTGTTCCCAAAGCAAAGCCTTTTCTATAAAATGCTTCTTATCTTTAACAGTGGGTCCTAATCTTTCCATTGGAGAACCATACAATGGGCCTCATTACGACCCTGGCGGAGTGGGTTTACGCAAGCGTTATTCGCGGCGGACCCGTCCGCCCTACTACGAGATTCCGTAGCGCCATGGAGCGTTTTCCGCCTGGTTTTTCCGGGCGGAGAAATCCATGGCGCTACGGGACCTTGTCGTTAATTACGCCACCGTATTTTGAGGTGGCGTAATTAACGCCTTCCCCACTCCCATTATACCCTATGGGGCAAAAATGGGAATGGGGAAGGGTAAAATTGGGGATGGGGATTTACCGCCCCGCCAAGGTCGGAATGGGGCGGAAAATCCGCCAACCCCCATGGCGCTATCAGCAGCTTTCCGCCGTGCTCCAAGGTGCATTTTGCACCGCGATTTCCGCCAGGGTCGTAATGAGGGCCAATGTCAGGACTAGTCCCGCACTCAATCACTGAGAAGTCTTTGCATCTCTTCTACTGTTTCTTATGAAAGACTGAATCATGACAAGCAATACAAATCCTTAGGCACTCCAGTGGTACAACCTACAGACCAGTTTGACTTTTGAATTTGGGTTAACCACAATATGTAGAGTCCTTATCTAAGAGCATTTTCGGTAGAATTTCTAGACCTGAATGATCTACCTTCAAACTGCACCAACATCTTACTTGCCTTTTACAAGATAAACAAGTATATTTCATAATACCTCTGAGTAGAATCGTTTATTCAAAGACTTACCTTATTTGCCTGTATTATAGTCCATTCCATTCCCCTTCAAGGTCATTACTATAAGCATAGCAGTAACAGTAGAAAAATGATAGTACTCATTCTGGACCGGGAGGATAGGTCACGGGCAGCTTGTTTGTCTTGGAAACAAGACAGCGCGAAGCATCATTGTTTGGAATCCCAAGCCTGCGCTTAGAGACTGAGCTCCGGTATTAAGATTCATTAATAAGTATGGCAGTATTTCAGTGATTTTTCTGTGAAACTACCCGCAAACACATTTTCCATTCCTATCACTAGGTCTGATGGTTTTACTTAAATAACAAAAAATGACCAGTAGATAAATGATGAAAGGATATCATATGTGTTACATAATGAAAGACTTTTTACCAATACATAATATTCATCTCAGTTCATTAAACAATTCAAAATAAATCATCAAACAAGATCACAGACCCAATTTATATAATTCTTTTCCATTCAGCCTTCTTTCAAAAACTCATATGTACATTCCAAGATGGCCGCCGGAGCGAGAAGACGCGAGTGAGTCTCGCTCCCACCGGGCCACACATTAGCACCGTAGAAGCTGCGAGCCGGAGGGCGGCTGTACCCCACAAATAGCCCCGGGTACGGCCCCTGTCACGGGCACCAGGAGGCGGTCACATCGGCCCCCTCCAGCGCCGAGGAACGGCGCTCCCCCCTCCCCCATCGGGACAAGGAGCGGCCCGCGCTCCACGAACCACCATCACAGGCCCCCCAGAGGACGTGAGGAGGAGGCCATCGGCGGGGGGAGCGAGGAGCGGGGAGCCCCCCTCGGAATGGAGCCCCAGCATTGCGGCGCCCGGGGGTCGGGCAAACTTCCGGCAGCCCCGAGGAACACGGGCTCGGCGACCCTCGGCAACAGCGGACCCCGCGGGAAGAGCGGGACGCCGGAATCCAGCGGCGGTCCCCAGTCCGGTGGACCACAAGGTGAGGCCCCCCCCCGGGTGCACCCCACGCCCCCCTGGAGCCACGTGAATCTGGAGGGCCGGCGGCGAAACCGCACGAAGGCCCACCAGGCCGAAGCGGGGAGGGATCATCCCCCCCCCACCCCACAGCTGAGAGATAAGTGGAGGTCGCCACAAACCAGAGCACCGTAGATAGATCCACCCAGGGTAACAGAGTGCGGCGCAATCTCCGAGGGCCGCACTAACCGGAGCCCCAACTTTGCAGCACACGTGGGGTCTCTACAACAGGCGCCATACCGGGGTGGACTGTACGCTCCCCTTCCCCCCGAGTAGTTACCCCCTACTACGACAAACAACGACAAACAACCAAAGAAGGGACACGAAATCAGCAGGACGCGCCAAGGCGCACCTAACAAGAGGCTTCCCCCCGGCCAGAGAAATAGGAGAGGGGACGGGTCCGTCCGGAGGGACTCCAAGACAAGATCATTTAAAGGAAGACATGTCTAAAGCGAAGGGGAGAGGGGGGGGATCCCTACAGACACAGCAGCCCCCCAAACAAGACTCCAACCTGATACAAATGTGGGCAGGGGACACCCCAGTGTCGACCAGGAGCAGGATACAGGAGGACTCTTCTCAACAGGCCGCGAACTCGTCCGAGACGAGGGACATGGCCCCCGGCGCCCAACCTCCGACAAAAGACGATATGCACTCCTGGTTTAAAGAACTACAAGATAAATTAATGTCAACGGTCCAAGACCAGTTTGCAGCTATTAAACAGGATATGCAACAGGCAATTCAAGGAGTTCAACATGACATTGCCAACCTGGAGGAAAGGACTGACACCCTAGAGAAGATTGTGCAAAACGCAGAAGAGGAGGCCCTTCAGCGCGCCGAAACACAAGAACACCTGGTGCGCCTGACACATAACCTAGAAATTCAGTGCGAAGACCTCGAGAATAGGTCCCGCAGATCGAATATACGCATCAAAAATATGCCAGAATCGGTCCTGGACGGGGACCTAAAGAAAGCTGTTCAGGAGGTTTTCGGGGATATCATCGAAGCTCAGGACCCGGAGACTGTGGGGATCGATCGCATACATCGAGTAGGCCCGAGACGCACGGGGGCACCGGGAGAGAGACCCAGAGACGTCTTGGCGGCTTTGTCCTCCTATCCACAAAAAGAGCTTATTCTACGAAGAGCAAGGCAGCTGGATCAAATCAGGATGAATGGGGCAGACATTCAGCTGTTCCAGGACCTATCAGCCGTTACACTCCTAAAAAGAAGAGAGATGGCCCCTCTCACGAGGGAACTGGTCACAAGGGAGATAAAATATAAATGGACATTCCCCTTCGGTCTGCTGTTCGACTGGGAAGGGAAACAAAGGAGGGTGACTACCATGGAAGAGGGGCTATCCATTCTGGACATCCAGCCGAGGGAATCCTCAGCCAGAAAAGACGGGAAAATGGGGGAACCACACAACAGGCCGGGGGGATGGGAACGGGTCCGACAGAAAAGAAAACGTCGTGGAGGGGGTAGAGATGGGACTACCGTAACAAATTAGAGGATGCAAAGATGAAACCACAAAGACCCGGGGCCCAATAACTGAAGACAGCACAGGGAACGGCCCCCAATGATGGAAGTCGCAAACGACAGTCTTAGTTGGCCCGGCTCAGAGCTGGAACAACCCACATAAAGATCAAGGAACAATGAGGGGTTTAGGACTCCCCAATAAGTTAACCTCGAGCCTACAGAGGGCAGGGAGCGACAGGCGGAACGCCAGAGCTACCTTAGGTACCCGTGCCCTCCTCGGGTGTAAAGTTGCAACAAAGTTTATGGTTGGGGGAATTGTTTATTGTTGGGGAGGGGAGGGCAGATCTTCCGGAAGCGAGAAGGGGAAACGCATCTCGAGCTCTACACTGGTACAATCAGACTATTTGAAATGGGGAAGATTCGACTTGTAACATTAAATGTAAGGGGCCTGAACTCCCCGGTGAAGCGGAAAAAAGTAGAGATCATGTTAAGAAGAGAAAAGGCGGATGTGCTAATGTTCCAGGAGACCCACATTAAAGCTCAAGATAGGGGGAAAATCCGCCTGAGAGGATACGAGATAATTGCACAATCCAACGCAGCCGAAAAAAAGGCGGGAGTGCTGATCGCTGTGAAAGGAAATATAGAAGTAAAGGTGATCGACAAAACCTCAGATAAGGACGGGAGGTATGTCTTTGCCAATATCAAACTACACAACGCCCTTATGACACTGGCATCCATTTACGCTCCAAACTCGGGCCAGGATGGCTTTCTGAGGGACACAATGGGGAGGCTGGAGGGGTTCGCGAAGGGGGAAATGATAATAGGTGGAGATCTAAATATGGCCTGGCACCCCCAATCAGACCGAAGTGCGAGCGGACCCCTCCACCAGAGCGCTCCCTCTCAGCGTCTGAGGAAACAGATGGAAGGCATGGCCCTGTGGGACGCTTGGAGGGAACATAAAGGCCAAACCAAGGGATTCACCTACTTTTCACACGTTCACAACACAATGTCTAGAATAGACTACTTCTGGGTGTCAGTGGGGATCCTGGGAAAAATACAGGATTTGGAGCTGGGCCCCATTTCACTGTCGGATCATGCACCTATCTGGCTGGAACTGTCGACTCCGGGGAACGAAAGGAGATTATGGAGATGGACACTCCCACAAGAAATACTATCCGACCCAGTGATGGGAGAATCCATAAGGGAAAAAATGGAAGAATTCTTTGAGCATAACGACACGGGGGAGGTCCCCTTGAGCACAGTATGGGAGGCGTCCAAAGCAGTAATCAGAGGCCATCTAATAGCCCTCAAAGCGACCAGGGATAAACAAATACGGCAGTGGGAATCAGAACTGGAAAAGAAGCTGTCGGATGTCTGGGAAGAATTAATGTCAAGTCCCACTAGAGACCTAAAACGGACACTCAAACACACAGAGGGTCAACTCGAACAGCTCCGAAGCAAACAAGCCCAGAGATCTCTCCTATACCTCAAACAGAAATACTACATCAAAGCCAACAAGGCAGACCGACTTCTCGCCCGACTGCTCTCGTCGAAGCGGAACGCAACGACCATCAAGAAAGTCAAAAATGCAAACGGGGAAACGCTAACGAGCTCCGAGGACATAGGGAACACATTCAGGGAATTCTATCAGAACCTGTACTCCACAGAGAACCCAAAGGAAGCTGACCAAAACAGTTTCCTGGCATCGATCCCCTTTCAGAAAATTTCAGAAGAAACCAGAGCAGACCTAGAGGCCCAGATAACCGAAACCGAAGTGAAGAAGGCGATAATGAGCCTCCCGCTAAACAAAGCACCCGGCCCGGATGGTTTCACAGCCACATTCTATAAAAAATACGTAGACATCCTCGCCCCATTCCTCACTAGACTTCTAAACACCTTCAAAGATAGTGGGAATGTCACTCCATCTATGAACGAGGCAAAAATTCTGGTCTTCTATAAACAAGGGAAGGATCCCTCCCTCCCGGGCTCATACAGACCCATAGCCCTAATTAACCTAGATGCAAAAATCTACACCAAAATCCTAGCGGCTAGGCTCTCCCCACTGCTTCCCTCCTTAATCAACCTAAATCAATCGGGTTTCATCCCGGGAAGACAGACACATGACAACACCAGAAGACTAGTCCACCTTATAGAGAAAATAAAATTCTCCCGCACCCCAGCAGTACTACTTTCTCTAGATGCAGGAAAGGCGTTCGACCGTGTAGAATGGTCAATGCTCTTTAAAACTCTGGCGCACATGGGATTTGGGAATCAATATATTAACATGATCAAAGCCAATTACTCCTCCCCATCAGCCAGGATAGCGGTAAACGGAGAAATTACAGAGAGGGTGGAAATATCCAGGGGAACGAAACAGGGCTGCCCACTTTCGCCACTCTTGTATGCGCTGTTCCTAGAACCCCTACTCATTAAAATTAGGGAAACAGATCAAATCAGAGGGATTGAGATGGCGGGGAAACAACACAAGGTTATAGCCTATGCGGATGACATGCTTTTGGCACTGGAGGACCCCACCCACTCAGCCCTAGCGGCGCTCCACCTGCTGGAGCTATTTGGGAGCATTTCTGGCTTAAGAATAAATAAAAAAAAATCAGAAATGCTTATATTGGCAGGGTGCAGCGTAACACTGGGTAGAGAGGCAGACCACATGGACATAAAGGTCGCGGAAGAGGGCATAAAATACTTGGGGATAACACTGACTCACAAGGTAGAGACGATGTACACCAAGAACTATCCCCCACTCCTAGCCAAGATTCAAAGAGATCTAGAGAGGTGGAATCCCCTAAATATTTCCTGGTGGGGGAGAATACAGTCGATAAAAATGAACATTCTCCCTAAAGCACTGTACCACTTCCAGTCCCTACCGGTTGGGGTCCCAGACTCCTTTTTCAGAGCCCTAGCCAAGTCGGTCTCATCCTTCATCTGGAATAGGAAACCCCCCAGAGTATCCAGAACAATCCTCACATCCAACATCAGGGAAGGTGGCCTAGCACTCCCACACTTTAAGAACTACTACCAAGCGGCCCAGCTCAGGATTCTGAGAGAATGGCTAGGAGATAATCAACGAACGATATGGGTGACACAGGACCGGGCGGTCGCCAGAACCCCACTAGAAGACTTATTATGGACACCTAAACAGCACAGGCACCCGAATCTTCGCATTAGTGAGATCATGAAGACCACGCTGAATGCCTGGGATGAGCAGACACGGAGAGAGAATATTACCACGACTACGGCCCCGTTCACCCCAATCTGTAGAAACTGGCAGTTCCCCCCGGGGACTGAGCAAGGGGCATATGGGAACTGGGAGGAAGCTGGATGCAGAAAAATAGGGGAGATGTTCGTGGACGGGGAGCTGAGATCCTTTGCCAACTGCAAATCAACTTGGAACCTCACTAATGCGGACAGGTACAAATATGAGCAGCTTAGACACTGGCTGATCACGCCTGAGATCACCCATGCGGCGACAAGAGAACTTACCGCCTTTGAAAAGTTTCTCCTCACAAACTCAGGAGACAGAAAACTAGTCTCCAACCTCTACAGGTTCATGAATACCCAGGGAGAAGACATCAAGTGGGCATACATGAAAAGATGGGAAAAAATGCTGGGGACAGCCATCACCGCACAGCAGTGGCAGTCGCTGTGGTCAGATATCCACAAACTGACCAGAGCAGTTCAAACCAAAGAAATGTGGATTATGGTCGTCACGCAATGGCACTACACCCCGGAGAGGCTAAATAGTATGTTCCCACTTACACCTAACCGCTGCTGGAGAGGCTGTACAGATGCAGGCTCGTGGAGACACATTTGGTGGGACTGCCCCAAGGTTAAACTCTTCTGGACAGGAGTAATAGCCGAACTGAAGAAGATCTTCCCAGAAGTGGACCGGTATACAGAGAAAACCTGGCTCTGTGGATTCACGGACCACAAAGTCAACACACTCACCAAGGCGCAGCGAAAATGCTTCATGAGCCTACTCATCGCGGCCTGGGCAACCATCGCACAGGGATGGAAAAATAGAGACTCACCGATGCTGTTCACCTGGCTACACAAGGTCTGGTCCCAAATGACCATGGAAAAAATCACACACAATCTCCATGGAACACATGGCTCCTTCATAAAAGAATGGGGTGGAGTGCTAGAATATCTCCAGTCAGACTACATGGCACAGTGGTGCCCGCACTCTATAAAAATCTCTGACTTTTTCACCTAGTGACTAGCTGCGAGATCTTTGGTTCAATGACTATGCTTCCGGAAGAGGGAGGGCGGGGGAGGCGGGATGGGGAGTTGAGGGACTGTTTACCTTTTGTATCACTTACAAAATAATAAAAACATGTTTAAAAAAAAAAAAAACTCATATGTACGATACTCTTACCAACATTTATACATTAGCATAGGTGTCTATTTTGCCCATAATCAAAATCCACAACACATTTCTTAACTTAAACTCGTGTATTTCACAGATGTATCCCTCTATCTCTATATAGGGGGGGGGGATGTTTGTTTGTCGACACGTGTTTCAGTTGTATTTCAGTGGGTACAGAACATCTTGCCCCGATTTCTCAGCCAACCTTCCTCAGGACGAAGGATAACGAATAAGTGTTGTTTCCTCTATAGAGAATGGAATGGGCCACATGATCTACAAATACAATACAACTAATTACAATCTTTTCAAGGGTATCCATGTAATTTCAAATTAGTGTACAATCAATGTAAAATAAGGTAATAAAATAAATTGTTACCTGATCTGGTTCACCTAGGGTGAAGTTTCCAGTGGTCATTCAGCAATTAATGAATGTAGTCAATAGGTTGTATCCCATGGACGCCGTACACTGTACCAAATCCTGCACAGTAGGAAGAAACAAACAAAACACAATGGCCCTCATTACGAGTTTGGCGGTAGCCATGCCGCTATTGGCGGCATGGCTGCCGCCGAAATCGCGTCCGTGTCCGGCTCCTCGGAATGAGGACTTACGGGGCCATTCCGAGTTCGGATGGTCCGGTAATTCCTCCCTCCAAGGACCCAGACATGGTCCTTCCCTCATTCCCATTTCAGCCCCCATAGGGCTGAATGGGAATGGGAGAGGGAGCAAACAACGGGCCATTACGCGATGGCCCGTTGTTTGCTCCCTCTTCCCCTCGCGGGACCCGGTAAGCACGCCTGGTTTTCCCAGGCGTGCTTACCGTGTCCCGCGAGGGGACCTCGTAATGTGGCGGAACGGGTTGAACGGCGCCGGCACCTTTTACAGCGCCGTTTAACCCGTTCCGCCAGGGTCGTAATGAGGCCCAATGGCCTGTTTTTAACTGTTTTTAACCATTAAAATGTATATGTATACATTCACCTGGAGGACCACAGATGTATACCAGGTACCCTTTATGTTTATCTATACTATCGATGGTTTTACTGCCAGATTAAGTAAGGAGGTGTTAATCCCCTTGTTTGCAGTCCGTACGACTCCATGAGAATGTATGTTGATTTACAATGAGAAGTAATTCCACTGTGGTAAATCCACTGCTTTTTCCAGGTAAATTGGAGGATTGTACATCCAGCTAAATGCTCTAAGTAAACCCTCCACATCACCTCCAAACTCTGAGTTCAGCTGTGGAAAAGAGTGGTGGTAAAGTGGCAGTAATTAATGACTGCCACGTTACTGCTTTTAGTTCCGACACTGCAAAACAAATAGTGAGGCCCAATGAATTTCAAATACATTGGGCTTAATAAAAATGAATTCCAGAAACCATCAAATACAACGTAATTATGAGTTGGGATCACATGGTATATTTACGGTGGTACGTAACAAGTAATGCATGGGGTCAGTATGGGTTCTTTACCCCATGCAGTACTTTACATGTATGCATATAATGCTGCAAATATCTCATGTGGTATCTAATTAAAATTAGGTAGTATTTAAATGGATGTTGTTGAAATACCAATAAATTCATAATTAGACCCTAAGGGTAGGCCAGGATTGCCTGAGCAAAGCTACCAGTAAGTGGGCCCAGCAAAGATTAAGGTCTGTCCATCTGACTAGGTTTGGGAAAGTACCTGGCCATAGGACTCCAGCTGGGATGTAGAGAAAAACAAACATTTCAGGTCATTGTTTACTACCTTCATTAGGGGAATTTAAAAGGGTTGGCCAACTTGAAATGAAACAGACTCTTTCTCTCAGTGACATTCCTCACCTGCTCATGCTCCCGGTTCTCTTCAGAGAAGCGATAGGGAGTGTCCCTTAAGGCAGCCATTACTTCCTCCGAAGTGGGGACACAAGCCGGGAGGTTCCACAAAGGGTTTTGGACCCAGTAAAAATCTTCCCAAAGGGAGTCAAATCTTCAGCATTTCCCAGAGAAGAAACTCTCTCAAATCTGTGTGTAGAATGAATGCCACAAATCCAACAATCTGTAATGCAGAAGATTACTTGGTAGAGGAGGATCCAAGGAGCATGGAAACAGCAGGCAAAACATACATGGGATAGGTAGGGAATAGCAGGGAAGAAGGACTCAAGGGAACCACAGTTGAAATGCAATTCCTCACTGGATGTAGAGCCTCTTAAGGTGTTGGCGTCTTCCTCTGAATCTGCCAGTCTCCTGTCTGACGTCAGGAGACTGATGTACGTACGCATGCTGATGCTTTCCTGGAAGCTAGAACATTACCCATTGCTTCCAAACAGTGCCCCGTTTCAGTCTTGCTGCAGCAATGGATGGCGACCACCTCTTCTTCTGCCAGAGAGAAGCACAGTAAGTGCTAACATCTTGCCCCCATCCAAAGGTGGGTGCAACCTGGTTT